>NC_067476.1:118993769-119723769 GCF_947179515.1 Apodemus sylvaticus
AAAATCACGGGTGGTGATGGCAGAGGTGTTGGTGGCAGCGGTGGTGGTACTTGTATATGGGGCTATGTTTGCCCATGGGCACATACACAGAGGCCAGAGGATAGTTGTGGATATATATTTCTATTGTTATCTGCTTTATTTCCTTGAGACAGGAAATAGATTCACAATAAACATGAAATTTGCTGTTTTCGCTAGACTGGCTAGCCAGTGAGATCCTGAGAACTCCTGGCCTCTGATTGTCTACTCAACATTGGGGTGACATGGGTAGGCAGCTTTATCCAGGTTTGTAAAAAGCAGATCTGAATTCTTAGAACTCAGGTCTTCATGTGTATACTGCAAAGTGCTCTTAGCAGGTTAATCATGTTCTCAGTGTCAAGAGTGACTTTGTTTTAAATTCTTAGCTTTTTTTTTGGTAGAATTCCCTTGGATGAAGCATTGAGACTGTGTCAGAAGGCAGGTAGAGTTGTTTCCCACCCAATGCCAAGGAAAGATCTCCAAATCGCATATATTGAGTATCCATGCTTTCCTACGAAAGAAGAGAAGCTTGGAGGTGGGAGACACCAGACAAATAATGAACAGGGAAATGAGAAGGAAGAAGATGAGGAGCCAGTCTGTACTGGGACCTCTGGCAGACTAGTCTGCTTTTAGCATGGGAGTGTTTATTGCACAAAAGTCCAAATTATTATTAAACACAAATATTCTCCTGGAATTATCAACTGGGAAAGATGTTTTGTTTTTTGTTTTTGTTTTTTGTTTTATTTTTTTTTACCCCAAAAGCTTCTTTCTGATCATTGCAAATACTAAACAACCTGGTCCAGACAAACACCTTTAAGTCACGTTGTCTCAGACTGTAGATTAAAAGCTAGACAGCATTGCAAAATGCCAGCTTTAAAGAGTTGTCTCAGAGAACCCCAATTGCATCCCAGAGACCTTAAAACTGCAGTTCTATGCTATTTACCAGATAACTTTGAGGTAGAAATGTGAAGGTTTTGAGTTACAAAGATGTTACTATTAATAAATATGCAGCATCATCCAAGTCACTGAGCCTGTGTGTGTGTATTTTCTCATTCAGAAATGGAGCTCATACCTTCATTCTTGCAAACCTCCTTGAGGATGCGAGACAGTCCTTTAGTACAGTGCCGACATGCTGGAGTCGTTCCACAAAAGGTGTGGCTAATGACATTATTTTCTAGCCTGTTTCTTCACATCCTTACTGTAATTTCACTTACCAAATAAGAGTTAATAATAAAAAAAGGACTAACATAGTTTTTTTTTATTAATTGCTTTATTTTATGTTATATCCCAATCGAAGCTTCCCCTCCCTCCTCTCCTCCTCATTCCTCCCTCACACCTGCTTTCATCCCCCTTCCCTTTCTCCTTAGAGAAGTGGAGGCCTCCCCCATGGATATCATCCTGCCTCCGCATATTAATTGCAGTAGGTCTAGATGTATCTTCTCCTATTGAGGCTATACAAGGCAGCCCAATTAGTGGAAAGGGCTCCAAAGGCAGAAGACAGAGTCAGAGAACCCTTGCTCTAGTTGTTATGGGTCCCACATGAAGACCAAGTCGGACATCTGTTACAGATGTCTAAGGGGACGATGTCTGTTCCATGCATGCTCTTTGGTTGATTGTTCAGTCTCTGTGTGCCCCTATGAGCCCAGATTAGTGGATACTGTGGATTTTTTTGTGATGTCCTTGACCCATCTGCCTCCATCAATCCTTCCTGTCCCCCTATTCCAAAAGATTCTCTGAGCTCTGCCTAATGTTTTGCTTGGGGGCGGGGGTGTCTCTGCATCTTTTTCTATCAGCCGCATAGTGAATCCTCTTGGAGGACAGTTAGGCTAGGTACCTGTCTGCAAGTACAGGAGATTATCATTCATAGTCTCAGGGGTGGGCTCTCGCTCATGGCATGGTGAGGCTAGTCATTGGTTGGTTATTCCCTCAATTCTTGCTCCAGCTTTATTCCTGTACATCTTGTAGGCAGGACAAAATATGGGTTGAAGGTTTTGCAGATGGATAGGTGTCCTCAACTCTCCATTGGAAGTTTTGCCTTGTTAGAGTATCCAGATCATTTCAGGCTCCATATCCCTCATTGCTAGGAGTCTTAACTATGGTCGCCCTCATAGGTTCCTGGGAGATTTTAGTTTGTCTCAGAGATGCCCCCATCACACTAATCCCAGTTCTCTCTCCATTCTCCTCACACTTGACCTTTCCTGTTACCCTCCCCAACCCCTCTCCCATCCAGTTCTCTCTCCATATTCTGCCTTCTCAGTGAAACTCAAGCATTCTTCTGTGGGCCCTCCTTGTTAATTGATTTCTTTTGGGTCTGTGTATTGAAGCATTGTTATCCTGTGCTTTATGGTTTCGGGTTAGCTCACTCAAGGTAATTTCTAGTTCCATTTGTGAGCAAATTTTATGATGTGCTTGATTTTGATAGCTGAGTAGTAATATGCCACATTTTATTTATCCATTCTTCAGCTGATGGACATTTAGTTGTTTCTAGTTTCTGGCTATTACAAATAAAGCTGCTAGGAACACAGTGGAGCAAATTTCCTTGTGGTATGGTGGAGCATCACTTGTGTAAATGCAAAGGAAAGGCATCCACAACTTTTCTCTGCCACTTTATCCTGAATTCTGATTATGCTTCTATGCCAAGTTCATCTCTAGATAAGCAAACTGATCAGGGGGCTGCATTTTTGAAGTGAGGTAAAATGTCCAAGCCTATATTATTGTGACATAATCAGATATCTCACAATTGCCAGTAACTCTAGCTCCAGGGGATCCATCATGGAGATTGCATTCATATGCACAGATACACACCCATACAAATAATTAAAAGGGAAATTATGGGAATTAGTAAACCAATAATAAAATCATATCATGTTCAGCATAACCATACATAAGTTGCTTTTCTCTGTAAACAATATATATTTACTTTATGTATGTAAACCTTTTATTTTTCTGATAAAGAATTGGAAGTTTTACACAGTCAAGAGGACGCAGATGCTAAGGAGCAGCAGAATTAGTGATGGCTTCAGCTGCCTATTAAAGTAACAACTTTTTGGATTGTCTATTAGGGAAGTGTTTATAAAGGCAGACATGACAAGCATTTATTGGTACTGACCGTCTGTATTCTAAGTCCTTTCCAGTGAGTGGGATTATATCACTGAACAAAGAGAAGACCACTGCTTTGGTAGAACCAAAGTACATGGTGTGTGTGTTGTGTAAATATATATCATGAGTATGTAGTATAAATACATATCATGATTAATGTATAGTATTACCTAATTCTTTGGGACCTTGATAATGTTAGTTAAGAGGGATCACATAAGAGCCTGAGTTCTTTTATGACTGTTTGAAAACTGCTTAAAACAATGAGGCTTAACTATCAAAACATTTGCCCCATGAGCAAACTTTTCAGGATAAGGTTCCTCTGCATATTTTCATTTAGCTATCAGCAACTCACAGACTTCCTCAACTCTGTGTTTTGTCCTTAATTAGATGTATTTATGAAGGAGACAGTATCAGAACTCCATCAGTGTTCCTTTGTCCTTCCTGGAGGTCATTTGTTGACAATTCCAACAGCATCTTGAACCTTTCTTGAATAGCTGTACCCAGGTACAGAGTAAACTGTAATGTCTAGACAGTGATGCTTCAGGGACAAATGTCAACTAACAAAGTATTGGAGATGGTGGGTAAGTGTAATCTTTGAAGGACACTCTAATCTTTGAAGGACAATTTCAAAGTGTCTTTCAGCTCTTCAATGGGAATGAGAAGAGTGCCCAGAATGGTAAACCGTTTATCCCACCTTTGTGCTATTGTGTTGTGTGTCTTTTCCTAGTAAGATATGAACAGATTGAATATGGTAGCACATGTCATTAATTCCAGTACTCAGGAGGCACAGGCAAGAGGAACCCTGTTCAAGTCCAGCATGTTATATATAGCAAGTTCCAAGACAACCAGGACTGCATAGGTAGAGTCTGTCTCAAAAAACAAAAACAACCAAAACCAAAACAACAATAGCAAAAGACCAAGCAAACACAAAAATTTGTCCCTAGTAAGATATGAATAAATGAAGCCAGTGACAGAGCAAAGGATACCTAGGTGAACCAATGAGTTTATGGAGGTTACTTATAGGAATCTGGGTGAGCAGTGACTGATACCTCTTCACTGGTGACATCTGACTGTTGAAAGGATCCTAGGGTAGGTGACCAACTTCAACTGCCCTTACACTTTCTTGCAACATCATACTTCAGGAGGATAACTGCTTCTCCCAAGGGCAAACTTGATTTTTTTTTTTACATGCATCTCTCTGTAGCCCATTCCTGTTTTACTCCCTTGGTGGACTGTTGCTCAGTCTTTAAAGCCCTCTAGAGGCCTGATGCTAAGAATTTGGCCTTATGTCAGTTTTTCTCTAGAAACTCTGGCTCAACAGATGCTTTATCACATGAGTGCCACATGCAGAATCCATCACCTGCTTCCCCCCTTCCTCCTCATTTCTTCCCTTGAATGCTTTGGCAACTTAGTAACCTAATTTACACATGAGCCTCTCCTACCCCATAAAGATCACATTCCAGCATGGGGCTCAGCAAAGTCACCAAATCCCAAACCAGCTCCAAGGTCTTTGATAAAAATTAACTTCCCTGTGAGCATCACAGTCTTGTCAACATGGTGCAGTAAGTATCAAATACCATTCGTGTGTACACACTTCAGTAATATTTGTTCTTTATATATCACCACTGTTATTCATAAGCCATAGGTGGGGATAGTCAACTATCCCTAATGCCTTGAGTCCTTGAGCCCTGATTTCTTGCATGCGATCTCAGATTATATAGTTTTTATCATTTTAAAGATCACTGTTTCTTTCTTTGTAGCAAAACCTTATGAGCCAGGTTGTGAGAAACTCTTTTATTAATTCTTGTTCAAAAGTCTTTTCTAATTAAGCCATTTGGATGCTCAATATCTCCTGATTATCACACATTTTCCTTAAAAATTATATCTGCAGGCTGTGTTCTATTACTTCTACCTAGTTCTCTTTTCCTTCACTGATTTCTGTCACACAACCTAAGTTTTGGGTCCCAGGAAGGACTCAACAGCATAGCATGGGTCTTTTTGGTGACCTTTACCTTTTATACCCTACCAGCTGTAAGAAACGACAAACTATCACCCCCGTTTCATCCTCCCCGTTTTCCTTATGTTTTCTACCAACTCAGAAACTAAGACGAAGGACAGCATCTACATTTGTTTTTCCTATTGTATTTTTTTCCTTACTTGAGGAAATATTCTACAAGGGATATAGCTGACTCTCAGTTGTATGACTTACTGCCCACAGCAAAGACCATAGAACTATTTCCATGGGCTGCTTTTAATTCTACTCTCTATGTTTACTTTCAGGGATTGCAATATATCCTCTATATATCTATATTTAGAGAGTTCTCATAGTCATGTGGCAGATCACATTTACAGAGACATGCACCACATATGCAGAAGGTTGAAAAAGTTATGCAGATAAATTGACTACCCTTGCATCCTCCAGGATGCTCCACCCTCATATAGCCTGGCCTTGGTTACATGCCTTACCACTCAGGGCAGAAACCACAGAACTGCTGCTGCCAAGAAGTGATAGCATCCCATACCACACAGGGAAAATGTGGGTGTCCCTTCTTGCCAGTGTTGTTGGCCACTAGACTATGAGGAAGCAGAGTTGACAAACAGGGTTTTAGACTGCCCATGAGTAGGAGCAGTAGTAACCGCCCACGGTTACACTCGAACAGGTTTCCCTGGAAGGAGATCTGGGGATAGGGAGTGGGATGACAAGAGAAACATGAAACCAAGACGAATTTCCTGCTCAAGGCTCAAAGTTTAGTAGGGGTCTCAAAATATTTATAGGCGGGACACAACCCTTCCCCAAATTCCAAGATGTGTTCTGGGAACTGGTCTGGCTGTTTATTGGGCATTGGCTCCACCTATCGGGCTGCTTGGTGGGCCACCTGATTCATTCAGGAATTCGTAGACCTGGAGGAACAATGAACTTCACCTTTACTCTGAGAGCTCCACCCTAGGTGGAACAGGCTCCTGGCTAGCACAGGAATCCCTACTCAAAGGCTGAGAAAGAAACATCATCTTGATCAATGTCAAGTTGTGCCAGGTGGCATAGCACCCCAATACTGCTCTCTTCAGGCAGTAAAAATGACACATGCAGACTAGTTTGGGGGACAGATGAACTTTATTCGGAGTGAATCAAGAGCTATGTAGTTTTGGTAGAAGGTAGTAGGAATATCCAGGGTAGGTAAAGAGTCATTGGCTGAAAGCTAAGGTACTGAGATGCCTTATTAGCATGGAAAGGCATTCCAGTGAATCATGGGTGCTTGCTGGACAGGTTCTTATTAGGAGAAAGGAAGCTGAGCCTATAATCTCACTAAGACTAGGTGACATTCTACAGGTAAAGGGTACCTGAGTTCTATGATTTCCAGACAAGGTCAGAAAAGGAGAAGCCTTGCTGGTAAAGGGACTTCGCCAACTTGCACTGAACTCAGGAAAATGGTAGACTTCATCCTTAATTAGGAGGGCAACAGGAAAGGTAATCATAATGGGATTACCCTTATGGGTGCTTCACCTTTATTTGGACCAGCCAGCCTCGATTGCATGTCTTATTACCCGTCACAGAAGTCAGTCAACTGCTTTCCTAATCCTGTTGGTTCTTGTTTGGGTGTTCATCATGTTGCCTGACTTTTCCTGGGGAGAAGTGAACAAATAAATATCTATTTGCTTCAGACATGGACCTGACTGCAGACAAAAGCAATTCTACCAACTGTGTCTTCAGGAAATGGTGAGTTTATCTCAGACAGGGCCTCACCAAAAAGCTCCTCCTAGTATTGGTACTGACACACAAAAGGAATTCTCGTTCCTTGGTCTAGTTGTGGAAGACAATGGTTTCCTCTTCCTCAGTACTGTTTGCTCCTTGCATAGCAGTAGGGAGGAGACTCCTGAGTCTTGTACGTCTTATGAGTTTCTTGTGTCTTATAAACTTCCATTCTTACTTCAAGAAAGAATGTTTCGATTGAAGAAAAATGTTACATTTTATTTGCTTTTCTCTGAATCTTCATTCTGGTAGAAAGTTTTCAGGCTCACTATACAAGCAAATAATTTGTGTTTAAATGTTTGTTTTAGGGTTTCCTTTTGGTGTAACCCACACTCGAATAATGAAATCTGAAAATGAAAACATAAATCAACATGCTCATAACGATAGTCTTCCTTGTATATTCATTCTATTTATGCTGCGTTATGTCTGTTTCACTAGATTTTTCCTGTTTATATATTTGATATCTAATCCAGATACAATCTGTCTATCTCTGAAATCTCATTATCTATTTCTTTGATTAAATTGACCAATGAGTCTGACACTGATATGTTAGCTTCCTGAAATGATTTATGTTTTATTTTATTTTATTTTATTTTATTTTACTTTACTTTTTAGTAATTGCCAGTGAATATTCTTCTGGGTGGGTAACAGGAACCAACCATAATTGTATCTGAGTCCATTTACCTACTATAGCTTTCAAAGACTCAATTTCATGTCAATTCAAACCCAACATATCTTGCTTTGAACTGGGTGACTTTGTATGAGAGAAAAAAAAAGAGCAACAGGAGGCATGGCAGGGTATACAATATGAAATTCTAATCTCTCTTTTTCCTACATCTTTTCCACGTCATGGAGTTTCAGACTGTGACATGGCCAGTCTATGGGGATTTGTAGGGAGGCAACCTTCTGCTCATATGTCAAACATGAGATTACCAAAACGCATTGTGGTTCTGCCTGAAGGTTTTAGCTCCTGTTGTTTACAAGTGATGCTATGTAGATGATACACTTGTTTAGGGTTAAGTTTCAGTGTCTCCCTGACCTCTTTCCTTACAGAAAAGAAGACTTTCTCTAAAGTTATCTCCAATGCATATTGTGGTTATACATCTTCAAAAAATCACTTACATTTGTGTGTGTGTGTGTGTGTGTGTGTGTGTCTATGTGTGTGTGTGCACATACACGTAAGCATGCACACATGTGCTTGTGAGTGCACACCATGGCACCACAGCATGCATGTGGAGGTCAGAGGACACCTTACCAGAGTCAGTTCTCTCTTTCTACCATTTGGTTCCAGATATGCCCCTCAGGTCATCAGTCCTGGTGGCAAGTGTCCTGACTACTGGGTCATCTCTCTGGTCTTCGTTACATTTTAAGAGTAGTTTAACATGGTCCTTAATTCTTCTCCGTGCTCCACCAGACACAGCCAAGAAAACATAGTGCCTCTTCCCTTCGCAGCAAAGCCCAAGGGCTTGTCCGGATGGTTGCTGCCATCTTTCTCTTTCTTGACATACAATGAACTTGTGCAGCCTCATCTTTCTGTCTCAGGTCATTTCATGAAGGTCACTTCTAAAATTTCTAGACAAGAAGTAGGCTCTTTGACACAAACATTTTTCTTCAACTTCAAGGACTCAATGTAGTGATGAAAAGACTGAATTACATTCCAGAGTAAGAGAGCTCCTTCTCTAGCTAAGACTTTTTAGTGAACTTCATTGGTAAAATGCTTCAAATCAGCTCAACTTCCCTTGAGATAAGATGGAGGTCCTTAGCTCTCCACTTGAAACCAGGTTTTCCTTGAACCTGTTTTTTTCAGAATTTAATATTCTTTTCTTAGTAGAGTATCTATATTGCATTCTTGCACAATTGGTAATTTGGGGGGGGGGTAGGAATGTTTATCTTCAGTTTGAAACATCATGATAACCATATAACATATGATAACCATGATGACATCTATAAACCAATTTGTTTGTTCCCCTGAGATCATACACATACCACGCCTATTTACTCAATAAGACAAACTCAGAACACAAGTCTCTCCAATCGCACGGTGGGAAAAAGGCAAACACTTACTTTATTTGTGGTGCAGCTTCTGCCAATGCTCACTGCTCACAGATTCCTTTAAGCTATAGTAACATTTAGTAAACTCATCAAATACTGTAAAAAATGCCCAATGATAAGAAAATTACAGAAAAAAAATTCATTACACTGTCGGAAGTTGTATGAGTCCAAAATCTCTTGTTTCTGCAGATTTTGCAATGAATTTTTAAATGTTGATTCTGGTTTAAAATGCTTCTGATAGACTCTTCTTTCCTCTCCTACATAGTCCTGGCTGAATTATGACACTGTTTTGTGACATTTTAGGATTGACATTTTGGGAATTGAGATTTGCTCTTATTCTTACATATTTATATCAAGACCTTACCAGTTTTCATAAAACATTGATCATCTGTGTTTTATAAAACAAAGTTATAGATTCTATTTACTGTAAAGCGTTTCCAGTTTGGGGAAAAACTGAACAGCTAATCAGCAGAAGGTCATTTTATGCCTTTTTTCCTTTTAAATTATAATAAATAATTATTAACCTATTAATTACAAAAAATTCTTAATTATGCTTAGAGCAACCAGAGTATCTTCACAAATATATTTTCATATTTGTTACAGTATGCAAAGTCATTAAGTAAAGCCTCTGGTTTTCCAGTTTGGTAACAAATGGCTTTTGTCTGATGCATAATTAATAGAAACTAATGATGACTATGTAGCGCTTCCAGAGTTTTAAAGGCAAATCTATATTGGCCTACAGTTAACATGCAAATTCATCCAACAAGCAACACAAAATGTATTGTAGTAGTCATTCACATTTACCAACATTCAGGAAGATCGAGACAGCAGCACAACTCTCCTTATGTCAGAAACACATTATAGCATGGTCACCACTGAAGTTACACCATACTTGGTAGAGTACCCCCTTGTTAATTCGTCCTCTATCATCCGTTCAGACTTTCAGCACAATACATGAATAACAGTGATAAATACTGTGGCATGAAGGTAAATACAGACAAGAGTTTGGTGTGCTAGCATACAGATTCTTAGAAACAGTGACGGACATAACCAAACAACTTGCCTTGTTCATTCTTCCTTTGTGAGCCCCGCATTTCCATGGTCTCACTGAAACATTCTACCTGGGGATCTGAGTTCAAAGGTCCCCGCACTTAAATTACTCCCTGGGAGGGAAATTTGGCCACTGAAGATGCCATTCCTATTTGAAGGTGGGCATCAAGGGAAATATCTTGTTCTACAAAAACATAGGGTGTTACCAGAATCCTTGAAGGAAAATGTAATTTTTCAAAACATTTAGCATTATCTCAAGGAATCGCTTGGCAATTCTGTGGCTCAAATTTTATTTCATTTTATTTGGTTGGGTAAGCGAAGTGTCCGCACCATCACCATCCCTCTTAACTCTCCTTCCACTACATAAGACACTTGTTAAGATAAGAAAGATATTCTGCTAAAGCTGACGGTGACTGAGGGTCATTTAGTATTCAAAGTTCCTAAAGAATCGTTGGTTCTCTGAAAGGGATAAAAAAGTAGGAAAGGCTTTGTTCAAACTCCTGCTAGTAAACAAGTATTACTTCAACCGAGACAATGGCTACGTGACATCAAAGTACTATAAATTATCAAAACTATCGTACAGAAAAGTTACAAATTCATTGCAAAATACATTACACTGCTACCATTAAGAAAAAAAGTGCTTTTTATTTTCTTTTCTTCCTTTCTTTATCTGTTTTTTTTTTGCCAGAAAAGTATTCTTTCAATATAGAAAATCCTATATGGTACCCTGCATGTGGCTAGGATATATCGTAACGGAGTTTGTACTGAGTCCTTCTGATTCACTGGAAGAAGGGCTGAAAATGTATAATAATGACTTATTAAAGCCATGCTCCAAATGACCATGCTAGCTGTCAGTGGAGAGATGCCTATTATTTAAGACACTAGAAGATGCCCTGGTCTGTTGAACCCTGCCGGTCAGGTCATCACACTGTCCCACCAATCAGCTGGTTTAGAATGCACAGGTCTTTGCATGTTCTATGGGTTTCCTCATTTTCTCCTGAATCATTTTTATGTCTTTGCCTAACTTTATATCTTATGCAAATCTTCTCAGTGATGTCTGTATTGTCTCATGAGGGGAACGATGCAAGATGGTGGACCTGCCAATTTTAAGAAGGGATGTCCAAGAAGTTCTTGAGCTGTGGCTCTTTGAGAGGGCTCCCTCACCAACATTAGATCTAGGAATCCTCGGAGCATGGAAGAAACCTGCGAAAAGAAATGGACATCATATTGAGGACTAATTCAGATGCCAAGCCCACTGTCCTGAAATGACACCCTAACTAACATCATTGATGACTTCAAAAATATAAAATTAAGGAAATAGATATGGAAGAAAAAAGATATGTCATCATTGTAATTGCTTTCAAAGTTTGAAATAAAGAGGGTAAAGGATAGAGGAACTATTTATTAAATAAAATAATGATGGCAGGAAATTACAGCAATTGTTGTGTCAGGATTATATAGGTACTGGTTGTATGTGTGACAAAGTCAACTAAGGCTATGAAATAGTGCTCAGTGGTACACCACTGCTTTCTTCACGAAATGAAATTCAATCATGTTGGTTGACACGGACATGTCCCTTTAATTTTTGTAAAGTTGACTTTTCTAACGTCTACCTTAGTTACTTGGAGATGAGAACCATTAAATGAATGTCCTAATTGACTTTAGCACATTTTGATGTTTGCTCGTTCTCTATCTCTATTGAGATCTAGAACATTTCTACCACTCTAAGAGGGTGCCTCAGGCTTCTTTTCTTGACATTACTTATAGCCTAACAAAAGGTAATGAGTGTCTTAGTGCTAATAGGATATGATAGTTTCTTTTAATTCTTGTATAGAATTATATATATACATATACATATATATATATATAATTATGCATGTATATAATATATGGGTGTAAAAAATATATATAAATATATATATATATACCCACCTATCTTACCTAGCCCTCATCTCCTTGCTGTGTTGCTGCAACATACAAGCCTTCTTCCCTGGCTTCAGGTCTTTGCATCTGATGCTCCTTCTGCCTAGGATGATGTTATTCCAGATGTTTGCATGGCTAGTGCCTTCTTTCCATTTGGCCCAGATAAATTTTTCTATAAATGGATTCCTTGTCTTTTCATGGGCAAGGAGCTCCTATCTTTAATCTTATACATTCTTTCTCTCTACAATCCTTTGTCTTTTTTATAGTATGCACTGATTTTTTTTTAATCCACTTGTGTAAATTTTATTACCTTCTCATTGGAAGGGAAATGAGGAAAGGGGATATATATATATATAGTTTTGTACAAGCACAGACATATAGGTACTGGTGGTATGTGTGACAAAGTCAACTAAAGCTATGACCATGTATATATATATGTATGTATATATAATATGTAAATACATTGTCTATTATAAATGTATTAAATATACATAAATATATACTGTTAATTTTCTGTGGCTTATTTTCACTCAGTGTTGCATTTATAAGATTCTTTCTTCATTTGTTTCACCATTTTTATTTTTGTGTAGCATTTGCTATCTAATTATTCCATAGATTATTTATTCTTTGGGAAACAAATCTGGGATTTTGCCAGCTATTAAACATTGGGAATAAATATATCTTTATGTATTCCATAGCACTCATTTCTACTGGGTGTGGGGTTGTTTTCACATAATTCATTTTTAGTTAAATTTTACTGGTCGATCTTAATCCAACCCAGCAAAAGTTTCAAACTCTCATTGATTTCTTATGGTTTCGTCTTTACTGCACTTCTGTACAAACAATTTTCTAAGGGGTGGGATGAAATGGGACCCTCTAACATTCCAAACTCCTCCCCTGAAAAAGGCAGCCTTGAGCTTTTTCTGTTATAAAGCAGATGGAAGGAGGTATGGTTAGGCTGGGCTTGACCTTGAAATGTCAAGTCTTCCAGAGAGCTGAGAGCTAGCAGGGTATATCTTGGAGCAACCTTGAGCCGCGGCTTAGTCCCAGTCGTAATGTCTTGGAACATGTGAAAGCCACACTTATTGGTCCTTGATATGAACGTGCCCTTCCTCTCCCTTCATGATCTAGTACCCACCTATCTCTCTGATAGGTGCCCTTCCTCTCCCTTCATGATCTAGTACCCACCTATCTCACCTAGCCCTCATCTCCTTGCTGTGTTGCTGCAACATATAAGCCTTCTTCCCTGGCTTCAGGTCTTTGCATCTGATGCTCCTTCTGCCTAGGATGATGTTATTCCAGATGTTTGCATGGCTAGTGCCTTCTTACCATTTGGCCCAGATAAATTTTTCTATAAATGGATTCCTTGTCTTTTCATGGGCAAGGAGCTCCTATCTTTAATCTTATACATTCTTTCCCTCTACAATCCTTTGTCTTTTTTATAGTATGCACTGATTTTTTTAATCCACTTGTGTACATTTTATTACCTTCTCATTGGAAGGGAAATGAGGAAAGGGGATAACATTTGAAATGTAAATAAAGAAAATATCTAATAAAAAATAAATGTTAAAATAAAAAGATGCAAGCCCTATAAAAGTCAAGAAATCTGAGGCTTGTGCTGCAATATCCCCAGTACTTAGATGTCCTCAGCAGGCACCAGTCACTCAGTGAGGATACACTAGCGTGTTCAAATCACCTCTTACTGTCCCATTGAGAGAAAAGCTGGTGACATCCCTTTTATAGATGAAAAACTTTGTAGTAGGAAGTGAGGAGTCACTTGCCCAGTAAAGGCACAGCAAAACAGATTTGAATCTATATGACTAAGTCCAAAACTTATGCCAAATTAGAGCCGGTGGGCTGCATATGACCACCTTTTAATGAACAGAAAGGCTGAAAGATCCACTGGCGAGTCTTACCTTGTGTAGGTCCTTAACTCTTGGAGGTAAACTGTCCCGGATCCTCCTCATGGCCTGCAGAGGAGGCTCATTGAAATAGGGGGGCTCACCATCAATCATCTCTATCACCATTATCCCGAGGGACCAGATATCCACCTGTTAGGCACAATCCATTAGCTATGTCAGGAATGGAGAACATTCTGGAATTCTGGTTGAAACCAGAAAACCTATACTTCAAACGTCATGGTACAGTTTTACATGCTGAATTATTTCACTCTTTTTGCTAATGTCATTTGTTTACATACTTCTTTTTAAAGGATTATTTGTGTGTGTGTGTGTGGGGGGGTGTATGCCTGCAGGTACGCAGATGCATGTGCCTGTGCATGTGCCTGTGTGCATGTGGTTTGCCCTCAGAGGGCAGAAGAGGATGTCAGATGATCTGGAACTGGAAGTACAGGTAGTTGAGAGCAGCCTAATGTAGGTATTGGTAGCTGAAACCAGGTCTTCTGCAGAAGCAGTGTGTTCTCTTAACTAGGGTAATCCATCTCCCTAGGCCCTGTGTGCTTTTCAAAGATGACTCTAGTTAAGTTCTTACCAGTTCACTAGAAATGAAATTTTACCATTCTCAAGTTTAGAGCTTTAATTTTTATCCTGTTAAAAATTCTCTGTTAACTGCTGACCAGGCCAGATTAAAAAAGAAAAGAAAAAAACCACAAACTTTTACATTATGAAAATAGAGAAGAGAGTTACATTTAAACATAAGAAATTGAGAAAACTCTTTGACTTGTTTAAAGCAAACTTCAAGAATCTACTTCATTCCACACAGAGTATACTTTCCTACTTTTTACAAATCTGAGTTTCACAGAATTCCTTCCCCACCCACTTTGGGGCTTACCTCTTCCACCATTTATTATTTTAAAGGAACCCACACAGAATCCTGCTTTGTAAGCTGTTTGCGGAGAGTACCAAGCAGTTCTGAGTAAGGAATGGGCAGGTCTGAGTGCGGGAAGCCAGGGCAGTGGCTCCTTAAAACCGTAGTCATCTCTTGCGATGCTCTTATTGCATTTTTATCCACCCTCTGCATCCTTCCTCTACTTCTTGCAATGACTGTCACTGAAGATTTATCTCTGGGGACCACCGTGAGAAAAATGAGCTGGGTCCTCATTCAGGATCACAGGAAGAAGAGCACGGGAACAGAACGTGGCTTCTTCTTGGTGCTACTCTTCAATCATCAATACAAGCCACTTGTCATTTCTGTCTAGAGCACAGTGCCCAGAAGCACTATGGGAGATCTCTGCTTGCCTCTGAGGGTCTGCTCACACTGTTCCCTGCCTAGAAAGCCTCTGATTAACCTGCCTTCATTTTCATATTCCAAGCCATACCCCATAATAGGCTTTCTTTCCTTTCTAGATGAAATAGAAATTAGGCTGTATTTTGAATGTTTCATTATACACACATGGTTTTCTATTATATTGCTATTATATACAAATATTACTTCCTAATGAAACTTTATGCACTTCTTTCCCCTTTATGAAGCATTCCACTTATATTTCCTTACAACCTGTCACTGGGTGTGGGACCAGCATTTTACTTACTCCATAATCCCCTGCTCACTTTCCTGTAAGACTCCAGAGAAAGCTATTGTGTAAAGACAGAGGCGATGCCCCCTGTGGGACCAGTGTTTCTTCTGTCACAGTCTACATTGAGCCAGTAGATGCCCAATGGTATGGGTCAATGGAGTCAGAAGTCCCTTAACTCCTGCACCCACTAATCAGAACCAACCACTGTGCTTCTGAGCAGATCTCAGAACCTACTGACCCCAATGACGGTTGCTGCCTCCTTACCTCTGTCCCATAAGGTAGCCTGGAAATCACTTCAGGTGCCATCCAGTATGGGGTACCCACCAGTGACTTCCTCTTAGGAACCTCTTTGGAAACTTGAGCACAGAAACCAAAGTCAGATAACTTTATCTAAGAGGGGGAGCAAAGCAGTAAAGAGATAATTAGAAAGCACTGCCCACTAAGAGTAGACAAACATACAAAGACCTGGAAAAGGGGACAAAGAGATTCATTCCCACTCATTACTGGGACTCAGAGATAGTAAAGAAGTTCCCAGAACCTTTCCTAGCAGTCTTGAACTCCTGCAACTTTTATCCCAAACAATATATATATTTTTTCAAACCCACAATGACACCACAGAAGACGCTTTTGTGTAAAAGATGTTCTCTGTAGAAATGTGATCCATGTTGCTGCAGTTCAGATTCTTGGTGTTGAACACATTTAGATCCTTATGGACCATGAGATCACTCAAATACCCATCATCTTTATCTGTATTTATGATAGTACAAGACCAATTGTCTAGATTGCTGAGTTAACTGCCAGCTTCCCCTTCTCCTCTTGCGTAGCTCCCTTGCCCATGGAAATCAAAGTTGCCAATGTGAACATCTATGCAGGTGTAAATCTAGGCATATAAATTGATATAAAGTCAGTACTCAGCTGTCAGACATTTAACGTGGTTAGCCCAAGGACTCAGTGTGTGCATATTATCTTATTTATCTTTGACATCATGAAAGTGCTCTGAAAATCCTTGCACAGAATACTGGTGCTCTTGAGACTACATTTCAGAACAGACTGCACTGTGAGACACCTGCTGATTTACAGATTCTAAATGCTCAGGACTCAGTTTATTGCTGGAAGGTACAGTTCCTAGTCATGACGACCTGCTCTGAACTCCAGACGGTCTTATAGAAGAAACATTAATAGACAACTTATCCCTGTTATTGACAATAGAAGCCAAGAAAGTGGGCACTTTGAGCACTGATTAGCAATGTTTAGAATGACCATCAGAAGTTAAGAATGCTATGGATCCAAGATAAACTCTGATTTTTGGGTACAAATTGTCTCTTGCTGTTCTTCATATTTTTCTGACTTCTCTCAGCTTCTCTCTTGTCTCTCCTTCTGCTACACACACCTTTCATATTAGGTGTGTTCTATCCCTTAGACTTCTGATTTCAGGGCTTACTTCTTTCTATCTATTTGTGGTATTCTTCCCTTCTCTATTTGAACTTGGTTTTGACTAGGAGTTTAGCTAGGCGGTACAGTATTTGTCTAAGTCAATAGACAATGACACCCCTGCTTTTTCAACTATAATCATATAGCTCTATTGGAATCTTTATAAAAATGTGTGTTTTGTGCATTTGTGTGTGTGTGTGTGTGTGTGTGTGTGTACACCTGCATGTACACATCTGTGTGTACATACCTGGATGTGCACAGTCATGGAGACCATAGGTCAGTGTGTGGTATGTTTCTTTACCTATTCCCTTCTTTCCAGTCAAAGGCTTTTAATGAATTTGGAGCTCCTTAATTGGTTAGAATCTTCCTGTCTCTGTTACCCAGTGCTAGGATAATAGGTATGTACAGCTATACATGGGGGTGCCGGGTATCTGAACACAGGTCCTCATTCTTGCACAGGCATGGTACATACTAAGCAATCTCCTCACCATCTAAAGCTTTTAAATCTATTTTAAAGTTTGATTTATTGTTAATTAAATTTGTGTGTGTGTGTGTGGCCTTAAAATATAATCTTTTTTGGAAATACTAGAATGAGGTCATATGTTTTACATTCTAGTTACCGTGTATTGTCAGCTTGAAACAACCAAGAGTCACCTGAGAAGATGGCCTTCCATGAGGAGTTGCCTTGACCAGATTGGCCTGTGCATACATCTGTGGGGAATTGCCTTGATTATTAGTTGATGCAGGGGGTCCCAGTC
Source organism: Apodemus sylvaticus (assembly GCF_947179515.1). NCBI lineage: Eukaryota > Metazoa > Chordata > Mammalia > Rodentia > Muridae > Apodemus > Apodemus sylvaticus. The sequence goes on from NC_067476.1 coordinate 119,011,321, forward strand.
TACTGTGGTGGTAATATTTCTAAAAAGTGGTCCTGGTCTATGGAAGAAATATAGATAAAGCCAACGAGTGTGCAATAAGCAGTGTTCCCTCATGATTCTTGCCCCACTATACTTGTCTTGACTTTCTGCCTAGCTATCCCAATGATGGGTGAAGAACTACAAGAATGAGCCAAGGCAACAATTTCCTCCCTTAAGCTGCTTTTTGTCATAGACGTTATAGCAGCAGTTGCTCTGTTCCTATATTCCTTCATTCTCTGATGTACTGTGCCTCCCAGTCCTTTCTATATTTAATTTCCAACCTCCCCTATAAATGATAGTAGACTTCCAGACACTCTGTAGCATAAGTGTCTGCACAAACTACGGAGAGAAGACCTTTAAGTATCTTTGTTTCTATATCGACTAGTATCTAGAGTCTAGATAGATGATCACCATTTTTTAAGGTTAAGTCCCGAGGAAGGGCTGGATAAATCTAAGTGCCTTAAACAGTAGCTTTAGTCACCTACCATGAAAATATTACAATCTTTTAGATATACTCTTGGGTATCTTAGATAATTGGGTATTATCCCTGGCTATGCTTTGAAAAAGGAACCAGTGGTGTGGGTAGAAGTAGGTTTGTTCACATCACAGTTTGGATGTAATGTCCAGAAGTTTCTTCAAATCTTGGTGGGAGACTGGGAACATTTGTTGACAAGCCAAAAGAAAAGCTTTAAACACTTGGGGCTAAAACATTGATAACCTGCAGCGGTGCCCTCCTGCACAGCCCAGCCCTGTCTGGACCAATTATTTCCCAGAGGACACTGGGCTAGGTATAGGGAGAATTTAGATTGACCAAGGAAAAAACCAGAGAAGAATAAGAAGGTGGGTTTTACCTCCCTCTCCCCGTGGACCCACAAATCATATTCTTTATGATCCTGGAGGATACTGCAAAAAACATGGGAGGTAGAAGGCAAGAGTGTTTAAATCTAGAAGACTGATTTTTACTGATATCAGCTACACTTTGTAATAATCTGGTTCAATTTTGACTGACAGTGTTTAAATTATTCAAACACCTTAAATTTAATGGATTAAATTGAATAGAGAATTCAACAAAAAACCTAGCAAGTAGAACATTTTGCAGAAGTGTGGGTAGACTTTAGGACATTGTCTCTCTGTGCACACATATGTGTTTTGTGTGTGTTGGTGTAGTGTTAGTGGTTTCTAAAGCTTATAATTTCATTTTACTTAGAGAAGGAAGGCTATTCTGTTTCCTTATTATCACATAGATTGAAGATTAATGGTCACCATTATGGCAATACATTTCATTTGCCTACATATATCAGAAACTTGAATGACTAAGAAGGGACATTTTGAGCATGTGGGGACATGTACTTTTTAATCTCTTTATCTTATTGTGGGACACTCTTTGATGACAGGAAAAAACCCAAAACCCTTCAAAATCTGACATCCTAATAATTATTTCCCTGACAAAATGTGTATATTAAGGAATTGAAACTAGACGCTGGGCAGTTAGGCCCACTCCTCTCTTGTAGAAGTAGAAGTGCATTTGTATGACTTTTTTTTTTAACTCATCCAAGTACATAAAAGACAGTTTTCTAAAAAAGCATAATTTCATATAACATTTGTCCAAATAAATCTCAAGTAAATAATGAGAACTCAAGTAATAAGTATAATAAAGCACTGTGGGCCAAGTTTAGAAGCAAATCATACAGCTCTAAGCTGAGGATTGTTTTAGGTGGAATTGTATAGTGTAGCTATTCATAAACTACCCCATCGCCATAATGCAGTTATGCTAAAAAAACAAAACAAATCAAAAAAACCCCAAAAAAACAGGAGAAATCACATTGGCTTCAGGCAAGGGAGATGCAATATGTTATAGAACACACCAAGGAATCCAGAGTTCAGGGTTCATAGGGAGCTGTTCTCTTACCTACTATCCCAGCCATCTCCAACACATCGCATCAGGAAATGGGCTACAAAAAGATTCAAGGTAGAGGAATGCACAAAAGAGAGTCCATTCTAGAACAGTTGTAGATGAAAAGATGAATTATAAATATCCTATTCGGTAAATTGCATAAACCGGGGAATTGTATCTTTGCTTCATGTTTTGGGTTATGGCTCAAGTTGGCTTCCTTTGTGAATATTTCTTGGATGCTTCCTATGAGGCAATAGTACTTAAAGTATGTAACTTCAGCATTGTTTGGAAGTTTGTTAGTAATGAAGGTTCCTGGGTACCACTTAGCCTGATTAAATCATCACCCCAGAGGCAGGATCCAGGAAATTCATTTTATTTTTATGTTCTCTACTGGTATCCGATGCTCACTAAATTCTGAGAACTTCTGCCTTACTGCGAGCAATAGCAAGGGACAATAACAAAACCCTGAGATCGGAAATAGAAATAGCCAGTTTGATCATGGGGAAAGCAGCATTGCTTAAGGTCCATGTCATCAAACACCATCTCCAAGAGGAGAAGGAGGCGATCATAGACATTAACTCAGAGGGGCAGAGTCCTCATTTCTTCTCCTACCATTAGACAGAGCACAGAGTTGAAAGTTACTTTCCTAAAGCTTTATCACACTGTTAAAAGAAAGTTAGAAGCTTATTCTAGAACTTCCTGTGATACCTCCTATACTGAGACATCCTCCCTCTGAGAATGGACAGGAAGGGGGCATAGATGGAGATCAGGACAAGTTTCAGAGACAGTAAAGCTATTTCATATACCCAAATCTCTGTTTATTTAAAAATAACCTTTGTGTGATTACTTTTAAGCCATCTGTTAATTGTAACATGCTATTTAAGAGATAAAAATGTCAAAGGGAACAGAACTAATAATACCAATCCATTAAATGAGCAGTGGGAGATAATACACCAGGGTACATCCTTGGTGAGAAGACACTGGATTCGTGCTGAGTGTTAGTGACATTGTAGTGATGGGGTAGAGTGGAAATAAGACACTCATTGATGACCTGTGGTCATTTGTTCTTTATTCCTCTCTACAGTCATATAAGGGATGCACCTAGACTCTTTACATTATCTATAAAAACCACATTAGTTGGTGTTTTCCCCTGAACACACATCCCAAGGCAAGAATTGAGACAGGTCACTTATCTGAGGCATATTAGAAACCCTGGCAATGAAACGGATGAGTGTAACATGGAAAGAAAGAGCAGCTGATCAGGAATTAGCTACCAAGCAAGAGATCACTGTGGACAGCTAAGACATTACTCTGTCAAGGATCTCTGAGCGTCTCCAAAGAATAAGGCCGTCACAGTCATTCCACAAGGTAAGTCAGGGTACAGACACCACACTGCTAGGGTGTTTCAGGGCTGCTTATGGAGAAGGAGAATGGTACTTCTCTGCAAGTTCTATCTTGGCCTATCCAAGTAGACAGAGAAAACCCACCCCACCCCCAGGAAAGGGATGCAGGTAGGAAGATTTGAGAGTGTAGCTACTGATCAAGAAAGGTAGAATTTCACAAAACTCTGGGGGAGCTCTAGCAGGATGTGCTATGTGTGTGGGGGTCACACTTATTATGACATTTACATTACTGGTATGTATGGACTCATGCACAGTGCTGCCAGGCTGAGTTTTTTCCCCAAGGATTATGGATATTTGAAAGTTTATGGGAAAGATCCCAAGTTTTAACATGTGGGAATCACTTTACAGTTAAAAATGAAGAGACTGACCATAGTACCCACTTTTGTGCATGCCCTTTCAATGAATGGTCATGTGTATGAATTCTACTCCACTTTGGCAAAAGTCATTCACCTGTTGCCTACCGGCCTAAGTATCACACCATGCTATGTGATAAAGCTTGTTTCTTTCACTCCATCCATTTCTCTTTATGTTTATTTAATTTATGACTGTGAGGGAAGGGGTCACATATACTTGTGTGCAAGTGAGGAGGCCAGAGGTCAATCTCAGGTGTCTTACTTTAATGGTCCCCACTTAATTTTTAAAAACAGGATCCTTCATGGAACCTAGGGCTACCAGCTGGCCAGCAAACCCCTCAGATCCTCCTGTCTCCATTTCCAGTTCTGGGATTACAATGAGACATTACCACGCCTGGCTTTTTATGTGGGTTCTGGGGACCTGGGCTCAGATCTTCTTATTTGTGCAGCAAGCATTTTACCCACAGAACTATTTTCCCTGGTAAGGATCAATAAAATAGGCATTTTGCTTGTTACTTCTATATGTTTGTAGTGATATTCTTACATCCTAAATGTAAGAATTCATTCTTACCTTAATGAAGTAAGTACTTTTTTTGTGTTCATTCTCAGGATCTATATTTTCCTAGCACATAATAAGCGTTCAGAAAATAAATATGTGAACAAATCACCAAGACTAGGGACATTCTGTTCTTATAGGCGCTTCTGAGTACACAGAGGTATAGGGATGCTTGAGATACAACTTCTACCTTGAAGAAGATCAGCTGGGTGGTTTAATAATCTTGTATATTAAACGGAGTTAAAAATCTTTAATTAACTTGATTAAACAATGTCCTATGACTTTAGTCGCTACGAGTGACTTCAAATCTGATATGTTTCTAGAAAGAGAAGCTCTGTGACCAAGCTCCAAATGCAGGGAAAGAAGCATGGATTGAAATTGTTCTGCTTTTGTGTCTTCACATAGCATTCCTTAAGCTGATTCATGGATCACTGCCTTAGTACTCCATGCATTTTGTGTTCATGGGGACTTGTGTAGGTGCTTTCTGGATCATATGGGGGAGGATTCTCACCCTCTTCCTATACTTTTCCTATATAGACATATATTCTCTCTTTCATCCCTATGTAGTGATTTTGTCCTTTATATTATCAAGAGGAGCTGTTGAAATGTAGTGGGGACGGGTGGGCCGAGAGACTAAAGCACTTGTCCCATAAGTCTGTGAGCTATAGTGAGAGCCACACAACCCTTATAAATGCTGGGTAAGCATGATGGCCTCCCCATAATTACAACATGTGGAAGGTGGAATTATGGGGAATCCCGTAGGGCAAGCTGGTCAGCTAGACTAGTCATATCAGTGAGCTCTGGGTTCAATTAAGAGATCTTGCCTTGATGAAAGGGGAAAGCAGTTACGAAAGATTTCCAATCATTAGACTTATATACACACAAATACATTGGAACATGAAAGACACATTATAGGTACATGTGCATGCAGGAAAATAAGAGGGCAGGCTATTCTCCATCCCTTGAAACTGGGATTGGGTGAATGTGTGGCCTACTTTAGCTAAGAAGAGGTAAGGTGAGGGCTGCAGAGCATGTGTGCACTGCATATGTATCAGGGATTGCCCCCTTGACACTTTTAGGAACACTGTCACATGTGACATGTGAATTATTCAGGGCTACTCTACAAGGAGATGGGAGACACATGGCCCCATTAGCACCCTACCTGCACTGAAGACCAGCTAGCTACAAACAGGACAGAGACCATCCTCAGCTTGTGAGCAGCCTGAAGCTGATGGTCTCCATCACTTTTTTATAATTGGTTCAACATGGATTAGAGAAATAACCTCAGCCAGATGGATAATGCGCATGTCACATCAGAAGTTGGTGAAGAATGCTCAGAGAGCTGAGGCACGAGAAGCTGCACTCTAGCCTGGGTTGGAAGCCAGCAACTACAAGCCGATGGAGACCATCAGCTGTAGGCTGTTCTCAGTGTGGAAGCTAAGGTGGTGGCATATGGAGCAGAAGCCACTTGTCTTAGCTGATGAAACCCAAAATACTGACCCATGCATTTTTGAACAAATACATGGTGACTGTTTCAAGACACTTAGTTTTGAGTGGTCTGTTGTATAACAAGGCAAACTTATGCATGTTCTTATACTGCTCCTTTAAAAACTTTTTATCTGGAGCAATGACAAAAGCAGTAATTAAAATTGCTCATGCATAAACCTCAAATCACACACCATGTATGCACATACATGGAAATATGGAAAAAGAGATAATAGGATTATGAGTCATTTTTCTCCTCTCAACTTTACTAGATTTACTAATTTTTCTATAATAAAACTTAAGCTTTTAAAAATAAAACAAGATGAGCCAAAACGAGTGGGCAATTTCTCCCAGATTATCACTGATAATTTATAGCAAATTCTGATATGACAAGGACATTTGCCATCTCCCTGAGGTTGCTGTATTATAAAAGCCAGATACCATGAAGAAATGCCTTTTCCCTTTCCCCTAAGCTTATTTCCTCTGGGGATAATTTCAGAGGAGTGAGAAGGACCTATATAGTGTGAATCTATGTGTCAAGACTCTTCTCACTAAAGCTTCCTTGGAATGAATAGTTGCCACATCTCCTGTGGTCACACATCCTATAATCTGTTTGACTTCTATACTTTGACTGACTCTCCTATGTAGATTATGTTGATGAGAGATGTAGAACTCTGGATATCAAAACATAGTTTGATAAGTGTATTCTCCTTGCCTTTTAAATCTAGATGCCTTTTCTTTCCTAAGAAAGAAATCAGCCTTCTGAAATCAGCATGCAGGGACTAAATGATGGCTTCCTGGAGACTGGAAGCACGGAGCAGAGTGAAGAGGGGCATTTATTCTAAAGCTTCATCTGCAAGACTTATGGCATCCTGGCTTCTATGAAAGCTCAGAGCTCCTACCCAGCAGCCCCAAACCTCACAACCTTTTCATAATGGGTTAATAACAATGATGATTTCAATGATTTCAGAATACCGTACCCATCTTTATGGCTTGTTTCTTATGTTCTTTCTATGTATTTTAACACATAGGCAAGCAATATTTTAAAATAAAATCTCCTCAAAGTAGTCAAGAAGAATTGGTCATTGGTTTCTTTCAAGGACTTGGAGATTTTGAAGATAGGCATACTCACAGGAAGAGAGTAGACAGAGCCCAAGAAAAGCCAAAGTCATTTAACAAGAAATGAATGCAGTAGAAAGCTAAAAAAAAAAAGTCCCATAGTCTCCATTACTTCCCACTCTCATTGTAGAGGATACAAATTCTCCATCAATTTCAGGCCACTGGTAATTCTGAGTAACAGGATGACACAGAGGAAAGGCAATTTCCTCTTTGCAAGTTCTGGGAAGTGGAGTGGGCGATGTGTGACTAACAAAATTTAGAATTGTGAGAAAGTGTTCTCAAGAGAATAATGCCCATGACAGGCAAGCTGACAAACTAAACTGAAGGGGCCCAACATGAAAACCTTACCCGGCCATCGCTTGTCAGAAGAATGGAGTCACTCTTTATATCCCTGTGAATCACTCCTTGGTTATGAAGGTAGGACAGAGCTTTCAGAACTGACAGGCAGACAGTAGCTATCTGTTCTTCATTCATTCTAGAAAAGAAATAACACTTAAGGATGAAGACAGGTTTAGGTACAGCTTTCTGATGCTCAAGAGATTCCACTTTCTTGGGTTCTGGAGAATTTGTGTATGTCTCTAGCCTCACCTAGAAAAAAATCTCCAAATAAAGAAATGAAGTTCCAGGCACATGATTTATCACAGAATATTAATCCTGGCACCAAACATCCCAGGGGCCCAATATAAGTCAAGAGAAAGTGACCACATTTGTTAGCTTTTGTGTAATTAGTGAAAATTTATGTATGTTCCTGAACTCTTATACTATAGGCATGGAAGTTGTATTCAACTAGAACTGAAACATTTTTGTTTCCTAACATGTTCATTACAGTGACATCAAATTTTGATCCTCTACCTGTCCCTTTTGTCCTCAGGTGGACCTGGTAGAGTTAGTATATGGACATGGCATGGTAATTCAGAAGGAAAAACCTAAACTCCATGTAAGTGATGAGAAGTTCTGTTGTTTGTTACTAAAACTGCATTCTAGTAGGCTTCTGAGATTGAGTCAATGAGTTTCCATTCAGAGTGTAGGATGGGTGCTCATTTAATAAATGGCCTATGTATACACGATTTAGTAATGAGCTCTCTGGGGGCTGTAGTCCCTGAGTGCACAGTGTTAATAATCTATGAAGATATCATGGAAGTAGTTATTGTAGTAGTACTTGGAATCATCTGGCTTACCTGGTATGAGTGACAATGTCTGTCAAGGCACCACCTTCTAGAAACTCCATAACCACCCAGAGCTCATCTCCAACAAGGTAGCTGTTATACATGTCAACTACGTTGTCATGGTGGTAATCACGCATTATCACAACCTGCATGAATGAGAAATATGCATATTTACTTTCTGCTGCTGAAATCTGGGTATGTTTTCACTGGTGGTCACATAAATACTTTGAGTGAGATGCATTGAGTGCTGGGGAACTTACAGCACTGGGATATACTGTGGATGAGAGGCATCAATAATAGTAAGTGATAGTGAAAAGAATCGAATAGTGTATTTGCTTAAAAAATGACAGGCCAAATATACATTGGAAAGATAAGAAGGGTGTGTGGGGCAAAGAAAAGTTAGTAGAGGAGAGGAGGAAGGGAAGACTTTAAGATATACAGCAAAATTTGTCAAAGAGAAAGTTTACTTTGGCATTTGGAAAAGTGCAACCAGCCACATCCATAGGGCTTATATAGATTGCTATCCATACTTTACTGTGGGGCAACCCACCAAGGATTTGTAGTAAGCTGAGTGGGTAGTACTGAAGCCCATCAAGTAAACAGTTATTAAGAGGGACTGTAAGACACCAGATTACTCGGGATAGAGTTGAGGAAGAATTGGTCTGAATACAAAGAATGTACTTAGATGGTAAAAAGCTATAGGCTGTTAAAAGGCCAAATTATGTCTACTTGTTGGAAAGAATATCTGGGAATTTTTGCCCCTGTAACTACTTCTAGTTGATTTTCAGAATTTGTATGAAGTGATAAGCTATGCCTATCTGTTCTTGTACTGTGGTTTAGAAAAAAATTCTAAGAATCAGAAACAGGATACTGGGAAAATGTTCAAGCCCACTTATTGGGAACTCTGTGTGGCTTCTAGGGCTTATGTAAGAAATTGAGCATCATATGGGAACTAGAGATGAGGGAGGCCACTGGGCCTTTGTAGAGCCTCCACTGATGAGGTTTCAGATGTAGCTGAGAGCATTGTACAGTGCCCGTGGACCAACACCTTCTGTACTCTTAAGAGGAGTGAGAATGCTCCCAACAGAACATCAGAGGTCTCAACCATCCGTAGACTGTTCTGGAGATGTGGACTGATTCTCTGTCAAATCATCTATTCCCCGATTACTGGTAAAGTTACAAAGGGGACAATACTCCTAAAACACTGGATTTTTTTGTTTTGTTTCATTTTGTTTTGTTTGATTCTTCTATACAGTTACTTCTGTATTCTTACTTATTTTAGAGCTCAAGTGATACATAGGCAATAAATATAAAAAGGTTAATGTGTACATGTATAACGAATGCAAAACTGATATAAAATTATTATTATCAGTAAGACAAATGCCATCACTCTAATGGAAAAGAAAACAAAAGACATGATTTAAAGAAGAATTAAATGGCATGTAAATACATAAAAATAAAGTCAGACAACTAGCAATAAAATTCTAATTAAAGTAGTAAGATTTGTTCATGTCCATGAGATCAGCAGAGATAATATAATATGCACTAATGGCAATAAATATGACAGAGGATTGTTATTGGTAGGGACCCAAACTAGTAGTTTTCTGAAAACATCATGCATTAATTCTCTAAAAACTACATATATTTATGAGCCATTTCGTTTGTTCATCCCACTTTATAAATCTAATAAGATTATAAAATATGAAGCTAAACACTACTCTCTGAATATAAGTCAGAGACTGTTTAATAAGTATGATTTATATAATATATGATGGAAGAATTTGAGGCCATTGAAAAAATACACTTGATACATATTTTACAACATTAAATACAACAATTTACTACCTAAAATTTTATTAACATTAAATGAAATTCTAAATTAAACATTAAGTTAAAATATAAAGCTATCAGTCTGCATGTATAAAATTATTCTAAATAGAAGATTAGTAACTAGTAAAATATAGAAAAATACTAAAATATTAATGTAGGCAGTCATTGCTTGATTGTAGGGTTATGGTTCATATATGTATAAGGTTGAAGACCTTGTGAATTCTTGAGTTACTTATCCCTTTACTCTAACAAAAATGTATGGAAATTGTTTTTAAAATGAGTATGTACTATAAAACCTTTTTGTCCTTATGATTCTATAAATGATGCAATACAACAAATATTTGTATAGCATTTACACTGTGATAACTACTCTAAGCAATCTAGAAATGATGCATTGTGTCTAGGGGAACATGCATGAATTAAATGTAAGCACTTTACATCCTTTATAGAAAGGACACAAACAGGTATGGAGTTTAGTGTTGGCATAGATTGTAGGACAGATCTTCTAGAAATACTGAGTAGTAAGGACACCCACAGAGGCAGACAGCATGGTACAAATTCTGGAATCTGCTGCACCAGCCTCAAACCCTGGCTTCACAGTCACCTAGCCATAAGATCCTGGGCTAGTCATTTAACCAAGCTGAGATGCATTGCCTCTTAAATGGTAACACCTTTCTACCTCAAAGGATTGTTGCTTAATTATGCTTGAGATTACCACAGTGGCAGATACACATGGAGTACTTTATTAAAGGAACAGTCATGCCTGCATAGAACAGGACTAGAGGAAGGACTACATGGGGATGGTGGTTTTGCTTTTTCATTTGCAGTGCCAATGTAGGACTGGAAACATAGTATTTCTCTCTATCTCTGTCTGTCTCTCTGTCTCTCTTTGTCTCTCTCTTTCTCTGTATCCCTGTCTTTTTCTCTCTCTTCTTCTGAGGGGAGATATGTAGTGCTATCAATGTACATTAGTATGAGCAGATATATGGAGGATAAAGGACAACTTTAAGAGCCATTGCACAAGGGTGTCATTGGGTTTGTTTGTTTTTGAGCAGACTCTCTTACTAGCCGGGGGTTCACCTATAGGTTAGACACTCTGGCCAGAAAGCACTAGATTGGAGAAAGTACAAAACTAGAGATCTTCAAGCACTGGGATTATGAGCACATATGGCCATGTCAGTTTGTTGTTGTGGTGGTAGTACTTGATTTCTGGAGATAATAAAACTCTTTATGCTTGCACAGCAAGCAGTTTACTAATAGACTTTTCTTCCCAGCCCTTGCATACATATTGTTTTTGAAATAGGAAGTAAATGTTACATCATGATGAAAAAGAGGCAACCCAAACCCAGCCTTTACCTCATTAAAAAGGAGTTCTCGTCTCTGTTGCTTTCGGAGGTCCATTTTCTTCACCGCCACTCGCTTGCCTGTGTGCTTCTCAGTTGCAATGCACACGATGCCTGTTGACCCTTCTCCGATTTTAATAAAGTTATCCAAATATTCCCTGGGGTCTCCTGGGCTGACCACCAGTTGCAGGGCAGCTCGGAATTGTTCATGGGATACCCTAGAGGGCTGCTGGTCTGAGGAGGAGCCCCAGCTAGGGGGAGGGTAGGAGCTCGAGGAGATACTTAGAGAGCTTAGATAAGAAGCGGTGGATATGTACTGAGAACTGGCTTGCAGGGAAGGATGGTGGTATAGGGATGCTTTGTGGTACCCAGAAGGGTACTGGTGGCTGCCTGAAGAATAGCCTGCTTTGCTTTGACTTTGAGGTAGTTTGGTGGGGCCTCTGGGGTAGGTGTCGGACCCTGACAGTGGAGGACTGAAGACCATCTGTGCTCGATCATAATCCACCTGAGAAGACAGAAATACATGGGCAATATTTATTAGATCTCAATCTGAAGCCTCTGGCTGGGAGAAGGAGGAGAAACAGTGCCAACAGGACCTGCCTGGGCAGCTACAATAGCAGCTACACTCAGGAAAGTGCCTTCCCACATCTGTGCTTTCTACCCCACCTCCAACAATGGGCTTATTTGATTCATTTGATCTGTATTCAAGATACACCTTTTGTTTATGCCATAACTATAAAAGAAAGACCTTCATAATAAAGGGCATTAGTTTTCAGCCAACATTTGAGGGGAAATGTCAGGGGTAGGAAGGAGAATGTCTCCACGCTTTGAAACTTATCTCCTTGAAGGCAGTATGTGAAATTCTCATAAACAACACAGCACCTGTACCTATGAAAGGGGAAACATGACTCCTGGTACCAAGTAGCTCTTGCTTCAATGAGGAGCATTATGTAAAAATGGGGGGATTTTCACCAAGTAAGTTCAATTGAGAATTAAAAAAGAAAAAATCTTCAGGTATTCATAAGAAAAAAATATTTGGTATTGGCCAGCTTTCAATGAGATTCCAACAAAAACTATTTCACTCTGATGTTGAGGAGTAGGGCTGAAGGAACTTGGTAGTGGAGAGGGGGAAGGACACGCAGAATAAGGAAAGGTTAGGAATGCAGAAAATTGTGGTGTCCATTTGAGTGGCCCCAGCCTTGTGCTGCAGCTTCCCTCAGTGAAATCACTAGCTCTGCATTTCTTCAACTGCTCTGTCATGTGAGCACATACAAATCTGTCTGAGAAGACCATGCTTCAAGAAGTAAGGCTTCCTGCCATGATTGAGCTAGAAACTGATGCCCATGAGCGATAGAGAAAGTGCTTCACGTAGCTCATGTCAGGCTCTCAGATGACAGCAGCCCTGAATTCTTTGACTGCAATCTTATGAGAGACGCCAAGCCAGAATCGACCACCTAAGGTTCCCCAAATTACTGATATCCAGAAACAGTGAAATAGTAAATGTATTTTATGTCTAAGAGGCAATGTGTTTAGTGGCAGTATGTTTTGTTTCATGAGAGTTTGTTACAGAGCAATTGATAGCTAATATATCAAGAGATCTGACCCAAGAATTTGTGCATGTTGATAAATATATACTATTGTTTCAAACAGCAAAACTCTGGAATAATTTGTTAAACTTCAATAGATAATTTATTCTCGGAGAAATTTTACGAATTTTGCTGTGACTACATTATTAAGCTTGAAAGAGTTGTTAGACAGCCATGTTGAGATGCCACCTAAATGACTGAGGCATTTTTTAAGTCCTAGGATAAATGGAGAGTAAAGACATGAGCCTGAGAACCATCAATACCTGCTTGGTATTAAAGCCATGATGATGAATTTGTAACCAAAGGTGCAAGGAATCCAACATCTACCCTTCTACAATAGCAGAAAGAACAGAAGGACTCTGCAAAATCAAACAAAGAAGTAGTGGCCAGTGATGCAGGAAGAAAACACGAGGGCAGCACAGGAATTTGGAGTTGTGGCTGAAAAGTATTTTATGAGGGGATAAATGAATGCTGGTGAAATGGCATGGACCTGTCACCATATAATCCAGGCAAGATGGTAGAACAGGCAGATGCCAGCAGCTTCTATCCGCTGCATGCAAGGATTTCCATTCCAGCAGACAAGGGATCAAGGACTGCATATCATGATCTCCTGAAAACCACTACCCTAGCACCATTCTTGGTTGTTCTGCACTGTTTTTAGCTCTGATGACAGTGATGTCCTGTAACACATGTAACATGTAACACATGCAACACATGCAAAAGTTAGCTATTCTAGCTGCAGGGACACCTCACTCCATTCATATGGATCCACCACTCTGATGGTGTTAGAATAGGGAGCAGGTATCCCCAAAGCCAGAGTCCTGCCTCGTATGCAGAGGAACATACTTGGGCATATCCTGACTCTGATAGCTTCAGTCAAGATCTTCAGCATCTTGGAGCCTCAGTTTCCCCATTTATAAAATGAAATAATAATAAAAATATTACCATCTCATTTCTTAGCTTGTAGAAACTCCAAAAGAGGGCTAGAGAGATGGCTCAGCTGGTAAGAGCACCGACTGTTCTTCCGAAGGTCCTGAGTTCAAGTCCCAGCACCCACATGGTGGCTCACAATCATCCATAAAGAGATGTCTGGTCTCCGAAGACAGCTACACTGTACTTAGATATAATAAATAAATCTTAAAAAAAAAGAAATGCCAAAAATTGTATAGAAATGAAAGGATTTGAAAGATGATGGGCCAATAAACTCTTATACTCTTATAGTTATATAAAGTACTTCATATAATAATGGTAATATTAAAAAAAAAACAAAAAAAAAACCTCGCTCTCTGGAGGGGACCAGCTAGGAGCACACAGGGCCTAAGATCAGTGGAGCAGCTGGGCTGAAGTCTTCCCACTACCATTTTCACTAGGGAGCCAGGAGACTCCACAGCCTTCTGTGATCAGTGAAGCAGCTGGGATAGAAGTCTTCCTGCTGCCATTTGCACCAGGGATCTGGGAAACTCCACAGTCTTCTGTGCATAGCCAGCCAGGAGAGATCTCCCAGCAGGCTTTCACTTTTGAACTCAGAATAGTAAGGACACAGGCTTACAGGCCCACAGGAGGAACAAACTCCAGCCAGAGACAATAATACCAACTAAATGGTAAAAGGCAAGCACAAGAACCCTACCAACAGAAACCAAGGCCACATGCCAACATCAGAACCCAGGTCTCCCACCACAGCAAGTCCTGGATACCCCAACACACCAGAAAAGCAAGAGTTGGATTTAAAATTGTATCTCATGATGCTGATAGAGGGCTTCAAGAAAGACTTAAGTAACTCCCTTAAAGAAATACAGGAGAACATCAGTCAACAGGTAAAAGCCCTTAAAGAGGAAACACAAAAATCCTTTAAAGAAATACAGGAGATCATGGGTCAACGGGCAGAAGTCCTTAAAGAAGAAACACAAAATTCTCTTAAAGAATTACAGGAAAACACAAACAATCAAGTGAAGGAACTGAACAAAACCATTCAGGATCTAAAAGTGAAAGTAGAAACAATAAAGAGATCATAAAGTGAGACATCTCTGGAGATAGAAAACCTTGGAAAGAATTCAGGAGTCATAGATGCAAACATCAACAACAGAATACAAGAGATGAAGAAAGAACCTCAGGTGCTGAAGATACCATAGAAAACATTGACTCAGCAGTCAAAGAAAATGTAAAATGCATAAAGCTGGTAACTCAAAACATCCAGGAACTCCAGGACACAATGAGAAGATCAAACCTAAGGGTTATAGGTATAGACGAGAGCAAGGATTTACATCTTAAAGGCCTAGTAATATCTTCAACAAAATTGTAGATGAAAACTTCTTTAACCTAGAGAAAGAGATGCTGATGAACATATAAGAAGCCTTCAGAACTCCAAACAGACTAGACCAGAACAGAAAATCCTCCCAGCACATAATAATCAAAACACCAAATTCACTAAACAAAGAAAGAATATTAAAAGCAGTAAGGGAAAAGGGGAAGTAACTTATAAAGGCAGACCTATCAGAATCACACCAGACTTCTCACCAAAGACGATGAAAACTAGAAGATCCTGGGCAGACCTCATACAGACCCTAAGAGAACACAAATGCCAGCCCAGGTTACTATCCCCAGCAAAACTCTCAGTCATCATAGATGGAGAAACCAAGATATTCTATGAAAAAACCAAATTTGCACAATATTTGTCCATAAATCCAGCCCTACAAAGGATAATTGATGGAAAATGCTAACACAAGGAGGGAAACTATACCCTAGAAAAAGCAAGAAAGTAAACTTCCAAAAAACCCAAAAGAAGATACCCACACAAACATAAAAATAACATCAAAAATAACAGGAAGCAACAATCACTATAACCTAATATCTCTTTTATTTTTTTATTTTTATTTATTTATTTATTTTTGGATTTGTTTTTTTCGAGACGGGGTTTCTCTGTATAGCCCTGGCTGTCCTGGAACTCACTCTGTAGACCAGGCTGGCCTCGAACTCAGAAATCCACCTGCCTCTGCCTCTGCCTCCCAGAGTGCTGGGATTACAGGCGTGCGCCACCACCGCCTGGCTTCCCTAATATCTCTTAACAACAATGAACTCAACTCCCCAATAAAAAGACATAGACTAATGAAATATTTCTCATGTAAATCTTCAATTTTATCAGAAAATGTTTGCAATTCCCCTTTTAATTAATTTAGTAATTTTTTATGTCTACCATTTTATCTGCATTATTTTTCATGATAATCTTCAATTTTAATGTCTTTCTATATACTTCCTCTATTTTATCAGAAATGTTTTCAATGTAAATCTTTGATTTTATCACAAATGTTTCTAATTCCACCTTCAATTAATTTAGAAAGAGTTTTTACATCAACCATTCTTTATGTAAAATTTTCCCATGAAATAGTCAATTTTAACATGTTTGTCTATTTATTTCTTGAATTTTACCAGAAATATTTTCCATATAAATCTTTAATGTTATCTGAAAATGTTTATAATTCCACTTTTAAACAACTTAGGAATACTTTTATGCCTACCATTATTATTGCTATATAACATTTTCCATGATAATTTCAATTCTAACATGTTTTTCTACAATTTTTTCAGAAATATTTTCCATGTAAATCTTCAATTCTATCCTAAAATGTTTCTATCCCATATTTCAATTAATTTAGTGGTGTTTTACGTGTCTACCAGTTTACTCCTTAATTTTCCACGAAAATTGTCAATTTTAATGTGTTTAACTGAAATATTTTCCATGTAAATCTTTAATTTTATCATAAAGTGTTTTTACTTCCCTTTACTTTCCTTTTCAATAAATAAAAAAGTTTAAAAAACCCTCAAGAACAACAAAACTAGTTATCATTTACAGAATACATATAACATACCAATGTCATATATGCCCCTTACATTAAGTTCTTAAAATATAAGACAAAACTTTTAATTATAATACACTGGACAATTGTTATAGTTATTAACCTACTCTATTAGAAACCGGACTGATTTCTAAGGCAGTGTGTGTGTGTGTGTGTGTGTGTGTGTGTGTGTGTGTGTGTGTAGTGGGAGGAGGTAGGGAAACATCACTGTAATTTAAGAAATTGGAGTCTTGCTCTGCATTGAGCTGCCATTAACTAAGAGTGGACTCACCAGCAAGGCCAGCAGGAAAGGATAAGTGATATCTTAAACTTTTCAAAGTGGGTCTTGGGAGCTACAAATGCCATCACTTTCCAGAGTCCTCCTAGGGAGATTTTTTTCTCTTTCTCATTGTTAAGACAAAATTGCGTTTATCCCCCATGAGCATGTATAACTGATCTCTAAAGGTATATTGCAGACAGCAAAGCCATGCCAATAGGAGTCACAAATACTTTGCACTGTGTTGGGGGCATTTCCTCCTCTATCAGCTGTCAGCAGCATTATTAGGATCTACTCTGTGCAAGTAGCTTCTGGCATATAAAAAGAAGGCACATGCCTGCATGAAGGGGACAATTTCCTCTTGCAGACAAGACAGAATTGTTTTCTGAGAGCTGAACATCTTTGAAATTAGGTGTTTCAGATAAGAAGATGCAATTGTCTCTTATGGCTGCTGCTAAGAGGTACAGACTCTTAATGAAGCGCCTTGGAACAACTACAACCGCAAGAGACAATTTTAGAGCCAAACTAAGTGACTCAGAAAAATTAACTGTCTGCTTCAGGCAAGTAAACATGTGGTCTCTGCTTTATTCATCCATTCAAGGGGATGATAGAAGACAATCAGGCTTTCCAACGCAGAAGTGCAGGAGTGATCCCCTGGGGTCACTGAACTGCAGCTATTGAGTTGACCTTAACCAACTGCAATGGTGGAACATGTTACAGGCTCATGCCTATGGCAAAGACTTCATTCCTTTTAATTTTGTTTTGTTTTCAATAAAATTGAGGCTTGGGAACATGAAGTATTTTGCACGTAACTCAGGTCAATGGCCCTCTATGCCCATGACAATCATAGCACATGCTGCTTCTCCTGAGGTCCATCCTATATTCACAGAAGGAGGCTTCTGGATGTCCCTGGGCCCTTAGCTCATTGGCACCCAGATCTTATTTCTTGCCTGCTATGACATCCCCACCATTCCTTGTCACCTTCCTGATCTGTGGAATCACAGCTGGGACTCTTCCTAGTAATTAAAATGCACTGACATTTTCCTAGGGTCAAAGTTGGACTCCCTCCCTAAGGGACTACTACTCTATTAAAAGTCTGTTCTTTCAGGAAACAGAAGCCCTAACGATAGCATCTGTTTAATACTTTCCATGTACCGAGGACTATTCTGAGAGTACTCAGTACACATCATGGTATTTGAACTTCACTTTAAACAGGAAGTCCTATTCTATTTTATAAGAGGTCAGAGGCATAGTAGGATGAAGCAGTTCAGATCAAAAGACCTTAAGCTTCTAAGACAGCAGAAAGACAGTGCCAGCCTTCTTTGAGTCTTTTGTTACGGGTTCTACATAATTTCACTGAGACAGGCTTCAGTGATGGATGGATGGATGGATGGATGGATGGATGGATGGATGGATGGATGGATGGGGAGTAGACAGATGAAGGCAACATGTGAACTGATAATGGAAGAGATAATGGATGTCCTATTTATCTGTGACCTTACATATCTAAGTAGTCTGGAACAAAATAAGAATGGGACCAGAAAATAATGACTGATAAGGCCTATGGGAGGAGAGAAATGCTAGGGTTATATTTTGGTTTTTAAAAGTGTTGGCTTAGATTACTCTTCAAAATATTAATAAATGGTCGTGTCAGAAAAATGAATTGATCATCTGTACAACTCATTACTTTCAGTTTTGCTTTGATGGAAACCAACTTTGTATTCAATCGCAACGATGACCGTCCATGTGGTCTTTTACCGAGGGAAGCCTTGTTGCTTTTCTGTGGTGTGTCTGCCTCCCCCCACACACAGTCTTGACATCTGTCCTCATTCCTCCAACTTGTCTTTCTCAGGGTAGTCTGTATTTTAGAGTTTTATTGAAAGACAAATCAGTCTGTGTATGTATATTCTTACATGAATTCATGCAGGAAAGTCAAATTTGAAGTATGAAATCTTTTTATCATGTAATTTAAAGACATATTCCAGAAGAAAAAGGATTAGCTACGGAGTTTACATGAGCAAGCCTGTCTCTAGTATTTGTGAAGGAATATAGAAGCTTTTTATTTAGTAAAAGCACGGTGCAGTTGAGTTAGGCCATCAAAAGGGATGATAAGTGAACCACTGTATCTCCCAGAACCCATACTCTAAACCATTTCCAAATGATGTGTGTATGTGGTTTTCCCCCTGCAAAGGCTGAGCAGGGGCAGAAAGCATTAATGTTGGAGAGCAAACAATAGAGACACCACAAAGACTGTCCCCATTCCACCAGGGAAAGCAGTCTTGTGTGCTTTGTGAACAAGCAACTATATAGGAATGACTTCCTTCCCACATACTCTAAAGGGGATTCCCATATGGCCCAATATAATAAAAGACAGCTAGATCAATTGTTTTGCAAATTATCACCTCAGGCTGCCAAACCAGTTAGCTGCAGTGCTGGAAGACTACTAATGATTGTTGTACATCGGCTACACTTGGAGAGGAAATTCTCTCTGCAGGAATCTTTAAAAATACAGACAGATGAATAAGAAGCTACGCTTTCCTTCCTTTTGGGGTGATTAATAATATTCACTTGGTTTTTAGTTTCCCGAAACCTTTTAGTATACCATATAAAATGAATTCTTAAAGAAATGTGGCTTTTTGTGTGTCTCTAGTCAAGATGTGAAGTTGGGGGAGGAGGTTTATTATGTGGGAATAAATAATTCCCAGTTAACAGTTCAGCCAGAATGCCCCTCTACAATAAGTGCACTGTCTCCAAGGATAGGGTTAGGTACAGGCTCGTGATGTATCAACATTATAAGTAATTATAGCAATGAATTCATTTAATCAATCAATTTCAGTAGTGGTGCACTGTGGTGGACAGGGCATAAAACTCCTCACCGCTATCAATTGCCCCGATTACAGCTGGCTGTCAGCCAGAATTCCCCTGATCCATGTTAGTTAAATGCACATTAATCTGAATTTGGCAGTGTAATCAAGGACCTAACTGAACTGTGAAATTGAATTCTGCAGTAGAACATCATTTGACCATTTTATGCCAAGGCAGGGAAAAAAAAGTAGAGGGTGGTAGAAAGAACAGGAGGGGGGAAATCATGCTGCAGCATCTCTTTGTCGCCAGGAGCCCCTGCATTGACATTAGGGAGGCTGTGGCTGGATGGTGCAGGAAGGCAGTATGTGTGATGGCTGTGTCATGCATGCATCTCTCCTACAGAATGGGGACCAGGGAATGTTCCGTGAAGGATGGAGATTACAGGGAAGGGAGACAGCTGCTTCCAGGGCTCAGTTGTGACGCTCCAATACACCTTTTTGGAACACAATGAAACAAAGAGATTGCTCATCTCAAAAAAAAGGGGGGGGGGGAAGGCAGACTGGGTGTTGCTCGCTCTACATAAATCAGAGCGGGATAAAAGTGAATCACAGCCCTCTATTGTCTGAGCTTGGAAAGCACATCTTAAATTTTTCTGGATTGAAAGGAAAATGTTAACAGAACCAGCCTTGGTATTGGGAAAGGAAAAAGAGCATCTGTAAGAGAGCCAGGGAGAATCACTAGTGATTTTTTTTCCCCTGCAGAGACATTTTAGGGACTGGTAATTAGGAAAAGACAACTCCTTCATTCTGGTGGCCCTCCTGCTGTGCTTTGCAATCCAGTTTCTCCCCTTCTACAGGCAGGCAATACCACTGATGTGATTTCTGCTTGCTCGCAGGCAAGCTCCACAGCCCTGCTTGAGGCTGAGGGGCTCATGGGCCTTCACTCTTGCTTTTCCCAGCAGCCGCTTGCTGGCCTCTGAGCTACAGTCTGTCTCTTTGCAGAGCATGAAGGAGCCTCCTGTTGAACCTTCATAAAGTAGTTATGTTGCTTCTGCCAACGGCAAAACCTTGTCTTTTATTGAGGTGGGGAGTTTCCTTCCTGATACTTTCATTTACAAAATGGAGCAATTAGTTTCATACTGGATGTAGCACATTTACTCTGGCTGTAGGACAGGGGTACATTGCACATGCTGGGAGCTGATCTTCACGGTTGATAAAAGTAGCAAGTGCTGCCAAAGAGTAGTGGTTCTGAGCAACCCTTGTGACCCTCAAAGCATTGAGCATCTCCTTATGCTGCTGAGGCAGGGGATTTGGGAGGTAGGTTGGATTCTGGGTGCTCGGATGAACTTGCTGCATTGGGAGACCATGCTCGATAGGAAATTATTCAGTGCATTGAGCAAGTTGCCATGGATTTTCCCCAAACCCTTGAGTTGGAATTTCACTTAGGCCTATAGGGATATACATCTCATAACAAGGAGCCTGAAGAGTTAGGTCTTTCCTGACTTATTAAATAAATGATAAGCACACAAATGCGAATGGAGAGAGAGTACTTCTAGGAAGAAGTGACTAAGACTGTGATAGGCAGACTGCAGCACACTATTTCTGGCTTTTCTTCTACCTCTAAATTGGCATGTGTAATTACCCCCATAATTGTTTTTCCTAACTCACAGGAAGGATCCTCCATCTAACCACAGACACTCTGCCTTATCATCCCCCGGGGCTGGAACGAATGTTCAGGGACTCCGAGTCAATGAGGACTGGCTCTTTGCTTCTGAATATGTGTTGATACATGTCAGGGTCCTAGGGGTGGACAATACCAGGCTAAACTCATTTTGACTTTTAATTTAGTAGCAGAAAGAACTAGTCATAGCGACCAAACTATGACTTTACTTTAAATCATTCCCGGGAAGAAGAGGAATCCCAGGAAGGCGCATGCTCGTGTAGAGTATAAGGGGTATCTACAGTTATACCTGTAGGGCAGATAGATGGTAAAGATTACATGACGTTATCCTTTGCATGCTTTGCATACCTTAGTGAGGACCATACAGGGACATGTATATAAAGGAAACAAAGGTTAAGACAATCACACCCAACGCATTGTCATGTGAAGTCATTAATATTCTTTTTCCTTTTCATTTCTTTCCTCACTAAGATTTTTGGGGACGGTCCCAGGCTTCAGCAGCTCTGCCATTACACTAAGAATCAGGCTCCTAACAGTTTCCTAGATGATGGTCCACAGGGGAAAAGGCAAAAAAGAAAGAGTAGAGCAAGAGTTGAGGCTTTTTTTTTTTACTGCCTGAGTCTGAGCATGCCAGTGCCACCAATAACAGCGAGCCATGGGACAAGCGATTCCCGAAGGCTGGGAACATAAGTCATGGTGACTTTTCCTCCCTGAGAAAGCAAAGGGCCAGTCAAAGAGTGAAAAGGACTCCTCTAATGACTCCAGAGGGCGTTCCAAGTAAGCTTGCACACTTCTCTTTGCACCTACTGTTCTAGAGAAATTGTGACACCTTAACATGCCATGTGTTTGGGACCCCAAGAACAATGGCATCAGACTCTCTTGTTGCCCTGCATATAGAAGACGATGTGGTAAACTGATCAAGATGCAAATAGGGTATGCTTGGCCCCTAACTTCCATGAAAAGTCTGAGAATTACACTTTGAATCTAGAGGGACATAAACATTGTGTGGTGCAAGTAGAGTTCTCACATGGCTCACTGAGACTTTTATGGTAGTGAGGTGTTCACTCAGTACACTGGTCTTCTGTGACCCATATCTCTAAAATGAAGACAGTATTTAGGCATGGGGAAGTCTGTAAAGATGAGCTAGATGGGATTATAGAATTTGTTTCTACGATTTAAAAACATGTAAAAGATTTAAAAAGAGAGGATATTTATAGGACCAGCTTTACTAGAGATAGTAGCATGTTTTCTTAGCAGAAGTTTTGCCATGAATAAGTGTTAATACTGTTTGCCATGTACTAACTCCTTGATGTTTATCAATCTTATTTAGTTCTTATCACAAGCTCAAAGTACAAAATTGAGGCACAGACAATCTTACATAACATGTAAGGACTCAAATAAAAATCTAGGCCTTGAATGCTTCCATA
The DNA here is from genome assembly GCF_947179515.1 of Apodemus sylvaticus. Classification (NCBI taxonomy): domain Eukaryota; kingdom Metazoa; phylum Chordata; class Mammalia; order Rodentia; family Muridae; genus Apodemus; species Apodemus sylvaticus. The sequence continues at coordinate 119,034,093 of NC_067476.1, forward strand.
TTAGGTGACAACATTTTATCTTTAAAAAGTTCAAACAAGGCAATTATCCAAGGTAGGATGAATTCATAGAAACAGTCTTGTGGATCTTCCCATCTAAGTCTTTTTTTGTAGCTTGTGGTTTCAGTAATTACCCATAATTCATATTTCTAAGTGACTAGAAGTCATATCTGGAACATACTATAAACAGACAGCTCAAAGGGCTTCCTTCTGCACACGAATCTCACCAGCAAGTGAGGGCATCCAGCAGTGTGTCCTAAATGCAAAGCCATCCACCCACTTCTCCACTCCTTGGCTTTCCTCTAGGAAAATACGGATGTTCTGGAAGTCAGAGGGATGTAGTTTTGCACCCCGACTTAGCACTGCATTCATATACTTGGGGAATCCCATAAAGATAGCTTTCTGGAGTTTCAGTTTCTTCAACTGCCCAACAAAGGAGCCTGGGTTTTTTTTTTTCTGGATTTGTAAGGACTAAACTGGAAAATATCTGTAAAAGGCTTCTCATTGTTCTTAGAACACAGTGGCCCTCGTATTATAGCCACTCTGTATGCCAACATAGAGACTGACATTTTGGCTACATGTATGAGTAAGTAGGCTGTTCTGACATGAATTCGTTTAACCCTCAGATGACATGATGAGGCAGGGACTGTCTTTCTCTCCCTTTTACGGTTAAAGAGGAGTCACAGTTAAGCACTCAGCTGGCAAGTGAATGGCAGAGTTATGACTCAAGATTTGAACAGCTTTTCTTACAAAACAAAGGTAGCTATAGAAGGCTCCTCTATTTGATTTTATATGGCCTTGTCCATGGCACAGGTTGATATATTTTGTTATTACAGATATTTTAACTATTATGAGTGAAGAGTGGGAGCCCTTGATGCCTAATAAGGAACAGTATAGGAATGCTGTTAAATATGCTCAGCTATGCCAGAATAGCACCTCACAGGAAAAGAATTACTTGGTCCAAAACATGAGCAATGTCAAGGCTGAGAAACCCTGCCCCTCAATGCAAAAAGATGTCACAAGCAGGTACATCATTACAATGCAACATCATTACATTAGAGCTAGAAAGAGTTCACAAAGGTCAACTGTAGGTTTGTTACTTTCAGAAACTGTCCCCGTGTTGTGGGAAACCCAGGCCATGGATTAAAAACAAAAGATCTGGACCCAAGTTGGTACATGAACCAAATGAGCAGGTGTCTAGTGTGACTCCAAAACTTTATTCTGTAACTTACAATGAAGGCAGGAAATTTTGCTGTGAGTTTTAACTAAGCAACATGTATATCTGGCATGTTGCAAATGCCTGGTGAAAGACTGAATTGTCACTGTGTCAGGAATTTCTTGGTGGCTTTACCCTAAGGTGTTCTGGTGGCACCAAGACACATAAGCCAACATTTATCTCTCTGTCTGGTCCTTGGAGAGCACTGAGCAAGCCACGTTAAATTCAACATGGCAGTATCTCCTGCTAGGTCGCTGTATGGGTGACATATCTTCTGAGGAGAATAGGAAGCATCCTTCCTCTCTTCTTGCTACTTTCTGTAGTTCTTTGATGAGAGTGGTAACATCCTTTGTTTGCCTTTCCTGTCCCACCTCAAGGTGCCATCTGCTCAGCTTCAGGCAATGAACTAGATGTCAGTATCAATGAATTTCTATTCTTTTGATGCTAACAAGAAGAAAAGTGGAGTGCGGTTTTGTTGTTGTTACTCTGCAATTTCCTTCACTGTGAGTTAAAATTAAAATTAAAAAAATTAAAGGACAATGCATTAAACTGGTCTCTCTCTCTCTCTCTCTCTCTCTCTCTCTCTCTCTCTCTCTCTCTCTCTCACACACACACACACACACACACACACACACCCCTCCTTTTGCTCCATGGTATCTGTGCCTTTTTCCCCCTGTGTGAACATCACCCGCCCTTCTCCAGAAACTGTCAGGAGGCAAAGCCAAATTATCTGAGTCGTGATCACTATTTCTTGCCCCAGCTGGAAATCCAAATGCAATTGGTTGATTTTCCAGAGTACATCTCTAAAGGCAGAGGCACCTAACTGTTTTTAGAGAGATGTTATATTTTTAATCAAGTAAGCGTTTTAATTACCAACATGTTTCCCGCCTCTTGCCCTCCCACAAAACCTGTTTGTCAATTCTCCTGGGTTTTGGGGGACACAGGAGCGGCAGCCTGCTCCTTTGGAATCTTGACTTTAAAATGCTGTAAACCTCCTAGCGGACAGGCTCACGTGTGAATGTACTCATATTGCTCCTTAGCCACAACTGATGTGCACTGTTTTGGGGTTTAGAAAAGCTGGAGCTCAGGGCAGGTCTATTTTGATTTATATTTGGAAGTCTGCAAGGGATAAAGAAAATACCCATTTTTTTTTTTTTGGCCCTGTCTCCTTCCTCTCTTCATCTTATCTCAAAGTTCTGGAGGGCTGAGAAACTTATCATAGATTTTAGTTGCGAATTCAGCTGAAGCCCTGAAATAGCATAGGCTATTATAAAGGGGAAAGCTAGACTAGGAGAAATGGCAGGCTTGAATCTAGACCTCATGTGTAGACAGCTAACTGAAATCTTATGTGTGGCCTGTGGCTCCCTAAAGCCCAGTGTTCTCTTCTGGGATATGAGTGGCTAAGGCTTGCTCCTGGTCATGTTAATCCCAAAGGCCTCTAGGCACGAGTGAAGTGCACTAGACAGGACTTAAACCAAACTGCAGAGCCTGTATACCTTCTAGTGGGGCCAGGGTTTATCTCTAGCCATTTTATTCTGAATCCTATTTGAAAAGATGGGTCCGGGGATACCAGCCTGCAATCTCATAGTTTGTGACTCATGAAGCAAAAAGGGCTTATCTTGTAGATAGGACAAAAATGACCCCAGGGTGAAAGGGGATAGATATAGGTCAACAGCATTTTCTCAAGGGCCATGACCCAAGCAAGTGCCTTACTGTCTGTTCATGGGGTTGTGTTGGGGACTGAACCCAGGGCCCTGCATGGGTATGTGTGACTCTCCTCTCAGCCCCTTCTTAGCCCTTTGTTTTGAGACAGTTGCTGGCCCTTGAAACTGATTCTGTTACCCAGGCTGGACTTGAACTTATGATCCTCTTGCTACACCTCAGTGAGTTCTGAGATTACAGGAGTGCACGCCATGCCCAGTGCATTCTTCACAATGAATTCCCAGCATGTCGCTTGACTCAGCAGTAGAACATATTTCTTTGATTCTAGAACTATGAAGGGCTTCTTCTCCATGGTACTCACAGAGAATGATCTGTGGTAGAGTTGTGTTAACTCCATCAAGTACCAGGAAATATATGTAGGTGCTATGTGGGTTTGGCTGTTGGCTATTGGCTATTGGCTAGAAAGACCTGTGTCCAACAATCATGGTGGGAAGAATGAAGTAAAGGTATTTGAGGCCTTCTAACTATGGCTATTCAAACCCATTTAACATGGTGAGACTAAAATCATTATGATCATTTACTTTTTAACTAGAGTGTACTTTTCATGCCTTATTTTTCTCAGGATTCACTTCTAATTTTTTATCCCGGGAACGAAAATAACAGGTCCTTTGTTTCTTCTAAAGTATAGCTTAATTCACTTCCTGTTTTCCCAAATAGCGTCTCTTAAACATTTTAGATAATAAGCAGAAGAAAATTTTGACTGGAATTGACCATGCAGAGGCTGCAGCTAGGGGTGCCTTGCAGGGTTGCCTGTGTTCTCAGACAAGCCACTGAGGAGAAAGCATTGGTACAGATGTGTATGACTTGGGTGACCATGTCCCACCAAGACTGTCTTGGGACTCAAGGTAACCCACAGTTCATATTCAAATCCTGCCTTTCTGCTTCAGTTGCATAGTTCAGATGCCAATCCTTTGTAAATCACCATGAGCAAACCAACCATGTGTACACTCCCTGGGCTGTTTGTCAATGGCTTACGTGCTCATGGAAATGGGGTGCTGTTAACCAAAGATCAGTACTTTCCCCACAGTCTTCTTCAAAGTGTAGGGAATGGCAGACCTGTCAGTTCTCAAAGCAAATTTGAGTCTTATTTGAGTATACTTTGGGGTGGGGTCTGTCTCATGGGAGAGGGTGCATGCCTAGCTCACATAGGACTCTACAATGGATTCCTAGCACTCTGGAAAAAAAAAAAACTAGATAGTCCAGGAGTTGGCTGCTATCTTTTACTATAAATAGTCATATAGAAAGTGTTGTTAAGATTTAAATGAATGATTGAAAGAGCATGCTCCTATATAAAAGACTATCCCTTGAGTTGAATATTTTATATATATACATACACACATATATATGTATATCATATATATATGTATATCATATATATATATATCAGTCATGAGTGAAGTGCACTAGACAAGACTTACACTTTGAAGAATTGGGGACTATTATGCTATTGTCTGTAATATCCTACTTGTTTACCCTTTATTATAGAACTTAGTAAATATGATCAGACTTTATTTATTTGTAGTAAATCAGAAAATTGTTCCATTAAATACAAATTCCATTCTGCTTTAATCAGAAATCTTGTAAGCAGATCCCAAAAGTCAAGTTTTGATTTTAATAACATATAGACCTTGTTTTAAAGCCTTTGATTATGGGACTCATGGGAAAATAAAATAGGATTTGGAAAATGATTTTCATTGCAAAAGCAGCAAGCTCTAAAGACTTTAGCCACTTAGAGCCTCCTCGGCAGGGTCAGTCCGTCATGGAGAAGAGGCAGTGGACCTTACCTTTGGAATGCACATTGTGGGCTCGGACAATCGAGGGTAGGTGTAGGAGTTGTACGAGTGTCCTTGAGGATGAGTTTTAAATGCACTTGCTCCGAATGGCATCATGGGTTCCTGAAGCCCTGAGCCTGACTTGGATCTCTGGCGCATGGCTGGCTGAGGGCTTGTCTGATGCAGGTATGATGATTTTGGCCTCCTGTCATAGTCATCAAAGCTGGGTCCCCAATCACTCTCACTGTAGGCCAGACTCTCCTTGGAGCACCTGCGGGTCCCTGCAGTTCTGGAAGGCGTGAGTTGGAATGAGTAGTCCAGAGGGGAGCTACTGGAGGCTCGCTGGTAATCCCACTTAAGGTCACCGTATTCACTTGGTTTGCTCAGAGAGTCCAAGTGGGTGTGATAGTCGCCAGGGAATCTGGACAGGTCGCTTTTCAAAGGCTTCATCTCAGGATAGTAAGCGTCTCCATGTTTCATCTTCATGACGTGCCCGTTTTGCTTGGCTGCAAGGCTGCTTTTATAGTACAGATCCAGGTCGTCTCCATAGAGACTCCTGTCTCTGTACTTTTCAGTTGTGTAGTCCGCAGTAGTATCGGATTCACTAGAATATTGGGAGAAAGTGACGAAGCCGTTTTCTTCTGAGTGGCCTTGAACGCGGCTAGTTGCTCCCTGATCTGGGGTGGGTGGGCTTTCTTTCCTTAGGGAGTTGGAGCGAGTCACGGAGATGTTGTCGAAACCCTCTAGCAGACCATTGATAGAGGTTTCCTTGCAGGATTTATTTCCTCTGACGATTGTCTAGGAATAATAGGAGGAATGTTGTTTAAGAAAATATCCTTGGTTTTATACTTGCTAGAGGATAGTGACCCACTTCATTTAGTTTAAAGTACAGAAGAAAACATGAGAGGAACATTTTAGTTAAAAAAAAAAAAAGATAATTGTTGCCTAACTTCACTGGAAAAAAGCAAATCAGTATTTAACAGTAATTTGGACTTTCAAATTTGTGCTTACCTGTTGCATTACACTATAGAGAAGTCATTTCCAATGGTTTTGCCAATAAAAAAAATCACATTCTTTTAAAATTACTTTTAAGTTAATTTTATACATATGTGTACAGTGAATATACTCTCCCTATTTCCCTTTCTTGTCTCCTCTTACTCTGACAGACCTTTCTTCCTTATAACTAGCATGGCACCTAATGTCTTGGTTTTTGGGGAGGTCTTGTGAATGTAGGCATAACTGCAATGTTTTCCTTATTGGATTGACCATACCATGTCCAGAAGGTAGCATTTCACAGTACTCCTTATCTATCCTCCAGCCCTTGCAATCTCTCTGCTTCTTTCTGAGATATTCCCTGATAATGGCCTTTTGGGGACTGAGTGATCAACAGTCATTTTTTCTCAGCGTTATGATTAGTCTGAGTCTCTGTATTGACCATTGCCCACTGCAAAAAGAAGCCTTTCTGGCTATGATTGACAGAATCACTTGTCTAAGGGCATAAATATAAATATTTAGAATGCAGTTTGGTCTCTCTCTCTCTCTCTCTCTCTCTCTCTCTCTCTCTCTCTCTCTCTCTCACACACACACACACACACACACACACTAATATCAGTAGTAATTTCAGCCTGAGAGCCTGTGCAAACCTTTAGCTTCTAACAATGGCTATATATTTTAATAGTCTATAGTGTTTGTTTACAAAAGAATATTTGTTATTTTAAAGTTCACTATTCCAACAATTTATAAGCAGTGCTACTTGAATATAAACATGGGTAGAAATGAGTGCACAATCTCTATACATCTATGCAAACATAACTGACTGATGCTATAAGACTTTGTGGAAGTTTCTAGAAGACACCTTCTGAAACTGTGACTATGGAATGGTATGGAGAATAATTATGTGGTTTCATTTGCAATCCATTGTGATACTATTACAAATTGTACTACAGTCCTCGCAGAGGCCACACGTGTGTGTCACCATCTTTGGATTTGGGATTTTGCTTGGGAATGATGTGACTGGGTCTGGATCTCAGTGACAAGCTGTTCCCTTTAATAAACCTAAATAACATCAGAATGCAAGGAACAGAAAGAAATGGCAAGCCACTTACGAAGTCAGTCAGCTGTGCCTTGGCTTGCCATTACACGGTTAGCACTGAAATGTGTGGGGGTGGATAAAAGAACAAAGAACAAAGGGTGGCTATCAAGATTTTAGGAGAAAAATACATTTGAGCAACTTGTAAGGAGTTCAGAATTATCATAGTTAGTACCATGGGAAAATTTAAAGTGTTGGGAGAAGACCAAGCTGTCTTAGAGTCTGGGAACCATAGATTAGTGCCTCAAACTTCATGCTGAAAGACCAGGACATTTTTCCCCCTGACAAACAGCCTTAGATTAATTATTTTTATTTACATCCCTTTCAATAAACTCATTTTAGACTAGTTTAACAATGACATTTCATAGATGGGGCAGAGAATTCCAAAATGCCCTTCTTACCCAGTGTTTCACATCTTAATAATTTGCATTACTGTTAATAAAAGCCACCCTTGTTAGCACTCCATCAACCTTCTCCTAGGGCTCTGGATTCCTAACCCTGAGAAATAAAGACTCATTTATTACATCATCTGAGTCTCTTTGACAGTTTCTGAGACTTCCCTTGTTGCTGATGTTCATGGCAGTTTCAAGAAGCAGTGACCAAGTATTTTCAGAATGTCCCTCAATTGGATTTGTCTGATATTTTCATCATGGTGAAAATGGGGTAATGGGTTTGCAGGGAGGAAGGCTATAAATTAGCAGTTTCATCACATTAGATCTGGTGGCACACTGTCAACATGGCTTATTTCTGATAACATTACCTTGGTCACTTAGGTAAAGTTTTATTGGTCGGGTGTTTAATTTCTAACTTACAATTCCTTCTTTCCCTCCAGGAGTGAGACACAAGTTCCCCTCCAGCCCCCATGGAGGGCGTTGGTGGCTGTAGGGGTTGAGTTCCACCTCTTTGCATAAGGCATATCTTTGCATAAAACATCTGGAGTTCTTCAGAGGAGGCTTAGGCCTATGTTTTGCCCTCATTTATCATTTATTTGTTTATTCAGTCATTTATTTATATCAATATCACAGACTCACAGGAATTTATTAAATCCTTTGAGTTATGATCCAGACTGTGCCATTTGCTTTGTCACCCAATAGGTTGGAGTTTTCATCCCCAAAGGTTCTTTTATGGTGGTGTCTGTGTCCCTTTGACAGTCTTCTTTCTATCTGTAAAGCACACTAGCATTCTCCATTACTATTAAGGGTTCTGTCTTTTTCTCACTTTTCTCTAGCTCTGTGGCTTCATCAGCCAATTCTCCATGAAGCCCTCCTTCTATATATCAATGATGATATATCATGATAAATAAGTCATGACAATGTTGTATCCTGATATATAAGTCATGGCAATTGGGACTCAGGGTTTACTTCATCACTACTAGGGTATCATTTTTTCCAGACCCTCCCAGTGAGCAGAACTAGAAAATCTTCATTTGTATACTAACACAGGCATACATACATATCTGTCCACTTGTATGAATATTAAGGCATGTTTATATTTCTGAACCTAAGCTGGTACTACTGTGATGTTCTTTCTAACTTCTATTTTGTATCTGTAACCTCTTGCTTTCCAACATTTCTTAGACTGATGTATTTTTCCTGCATCTTCTTTAGTATAATGGATTTCTGTGGTCCATAATACTATGTGATAAGAGAGGTCATTGCATACAGTTAAGCCCTTAGACTTAGAACTGCCAAGTCGGCTATTTCTATGCACTTGTCACTATATTCAATGAAATGCTAACTTCACATACAAATTAAGGGAGTAAATGTAATGAATGAGATTCCATCTGCCTGTTGATATAAAAGGAGAAATATCATCAGTGCTGTGAGAGAAATGTTATTTGAAGAAAGGGATATGAAAAGTCTCTTTTGGCTGAACTCTGTTCTCCAGGCATGGACACAAAATGTTTACTGCCTTTTTGAAGTCAGAGCAGCTGTGCTTGCCCACACAAGACTCCAAGAGTAGGCCTACGTATGCAAGGCCTGGAGTACTGTACTCAAGGCAGCAGAGGCGGTGTGGGCCCTCCCTGAGGATGGATAGGCAGTTAGTAGTTGCTGGGGTGAGTTCTGTGGCTGCCTACATTTGCCAGTGTGCCTGCACTATATGTAACACGGTTAAACTCATTGCTTCAAAGCTAGCCTTGGGTGGAAAGGTCTGCTTACCTGGCATTGTATGTGAATAGGCATTGGATTACATCTCCCTATACAAATTTGCCACAACAATGTGCAATATTTTTGCTTTTCATTTTAAAACTTAGACTTGCAATACTTATAAACTATAGTATCAGGAAAATTGCTTAAACTTTTGTGGGCATGGCTTCTTAGTCTATGAAATAGTAAGAATAAGTACTTTCCTTTTAGGATAAAGATAGCAGTTTATTTATACTTAATGATATTATGAGTAAATTGGTTCACATGACTCCTGCCATCCAAAGTACTGGTAAGTACTAGTAAATTTTTATTTGACTATTATCACAATAAAGTTTTAAGTTAAGCTAAAAATTTGGGAAAGGAAATTGAAAGTTTAGGAAAGAAGGAAGCTACAAACTATAGAAATTTAGTCATGGTTGCATATATGGGACAAAATCAGATAAAAGTAGCAAATAAGATTATTAGTAACAAGTTATAAACCTCAAATTTCTGAAACTTAAAGGGGAGATGCAGTTCACATTATCTGCAACTGCAACATAAAATGTTTTTTATGTTTAGAACTAAACAATACATAACAGAATGCTTTCAAATCTTGATCATTACTGTACTGGTATCCTTCTTAAACATGTAATATATGACTTAGAAAATTAGCACAGTTAGACTTTCAAGGTTTAAACTGAACGTCAGACATGAAAAATAAGGACTACTAGAAACATAGTAAGCTCTGATGGAGACCATTCCTCAGAGGGAAATTTCAGGCTGAGGTTTCTCAGACCATAATGTCTACATTAGTCAGCTCAAGGTTCTGGGAAAGGAGATTCAGATTCAAAAGGCCTGGAGAGAGCCTGAAATGCTGCAATACCCAAAGCCAGCACAGGTGGCGCTGCTGTCCTGTAGCTCACACTGCACACAATAAAATTCCACATATTTTTTTTTTTTTCTAGATTCTAGAGTTCCTGTATTCAGGGAAACTTTCCAATGAAAATACAGACAATGAAACCATATTATATATATATATATGTTTTTTTTTTTACAATGAATATATATTTTAAGTTTAGCAGGAGCCAGCATTTTGTAAACACACACACACACACACACACACACACACACACACTATTCTTTCTATACATAAAGCCATAACTCTATCTGTCTATCTATCTATCTATCTATCTATCTATCTATCTATCTATCTATCTATCTATCTATCTATGTATCTATCATCTATCATCTATCATCATCTGTCTATCTTTAGTGTTATAGTTGGCTTGGGCTTTCTCATCCATTTTGAAGGTGAAATACATTTTGTGCCTTAAGTGGCAGAAGTGCAGCTTGGTATTCACATGGGTCTTGAACAGCTGGAGAGGGGCTATCCCAAAAGTTGTTGCCTGTCTGTGGGATATGGTTCTTCTAGCTTGGTTGCCTTGACTGGCCTCAACGGGAGAGGATGCACTCAGAGACTTGATGTGTCAAAGTGGGGCGACATCCCAAAGGGCCTCCTACTTGCTTAGAGAAAAAGGGGAAGGGGATGGGGAAGAGGGGGATGGGGAAGAGGGGGATGGGGAAGAATTGTGTGAGAGGGAGTTAGTGGGATGTAAAGTGAATATGTGAAATGATAATAATGATAATGATGATAATAATAATATTAAAACTAAAATAGAAGGTCAGCTATTACTCCTACCATTAAAACAAACAAACAAATTTCACCATTTGGCCCTTGTATTTACCCAGCTGGGTCTTCATTGCTTTCTAAGCATCATAGATCTAGTGAACTGTAATAATCTTTAGTTGCAGATAAATAAAACCTAGGTGCCACAAAAGTAAATGTGTAGTCGTTAATATGTGAAAGGAAAAATATTTAATTTACTCATGGGAAGGAAACAAATAAAAGCAAAAAAGAAAAAGAAAAAAGAAAAGTAAAGGTATTTATGTTTCTTGGATATTAATTTTCAGAACTTTAAAATTATTTTAACCAAGTATGCAAATCATTCGTAATAGAAGCACATGGGTTTTTTTGTTTGTTTGTTTCGGATGAACGCCCAATTCATTGTTAATAAGCAGAGGGCTCGCAAAGTACAAATGTTTGTTGCAAACAACTTTTAAGAATACACAGAGACACAATAAAGTAAGAGAAGGGCTTTATAGCCTTTTTGTTCAGCAAGTCCAGTTAACTGAGAACTCAAGGCATATTTATTTTTGCTGACTTGTGTTTTCCTTATGGAATCATAACCATCAAAGCAACAATAATGAGATCCAAACATGCAGAATTGTCCAATGTGACTTAACCAGGCGTTGCACGGAGGGACTGCTGTTCATTATAATCGGCGTCTGATGTTTATTTTAAATGAGATTTGTGTAATTTTAGAGAGATCAATAATACAATAACTACAAGAGTATCAGTGAATTTTATGCTGTGGAACCTCCAAGCATTAAAAATCCAATGCAAGGCGATCTGCTTGCATCTGAAGCAGGGGTTCTCATTGTCTTTCTGTTGTAACCTGAACTAGCTTGGCGTCCGTTCTGGCTCCTGGTGACAGCGGCCATATTTCATGGCACGGCTTGTGCTGGCTGGCGGCTGGTGATAAGCGTTAATGGATCTGTCCTGGAGAACAGCTGTCTCCCCTTGTTCCGGGGAAGAGATGAAAAAGTGCCTCTGTTCTCACTGTCTGTATTAACCTTGACAATAATGAAGTGTGTAATTAACAGCTTTGCCCTAATAAGACCTTACATTTCCTTTTCAAAAAACAGTATTTTCTCTGCACCTTAAAGATGTGCTTTACATTGTCAGAGTAAATCCCTCCCAAGAGGCCAGAAGGCAAAATTTCCCAAGACTGGAGAATAAACTAAGGTACGTTTAGGAAGTATCTGCCTTTAGCTGCCATGGCTGAATTCTGATCCTGTATGGGGAGAAGCAGTTCACCCGCCACACAAGTGACTGGAAATGTCTGTATCCATAATCACAACAAAATCAGGCAAATCTAACACCTATAGCCTCCCCAAAAGACTCGAATTCTTGTTTGGATTTTGAAGTATCACATCTATCTTATACATTTCCCCACTGGACTAATTGGACTGGGGCAATTGGATGAAACTTGGGCATTACATTATTTCTGGAAAATATGCCAGTTTGGTCAGGATATCGCAGAGGGTGAGGTATTACGAAGCTTTCCAAGCAAAAACAAAGAAATAGCCACAACATCCCAAAGCAAAACCAACAAAACGCCCAAAACTCTGAAAACCCAAAACCAAACCGAGCAAAAAACCATTCGACAGACTGTATAGTACTGGTAATCACGTGGGATCCAAAATAAACCAATCATTTACTAACTAAATATAAAGTTATATTTTGCACATATTGCAAGAGATAGATTATTTTAAAGGAAGGTTTTGCAAGCTCTGCAGAAGTAGAGATTTTATGATGAACTGGAAAATGTTCTACTCTTTGCTATTTTCTCTGCTCTTTACAACACTGTGATACCAACACAGTCACTGAAAGAATTACACAAGAAACTAAGCATGAAGTTGACTTCCTATTCACTGCTAAAGGTTATAGACTGAATTCTTCCTGCTTGCAACACAAGGCAGGCAACCTGCTGTTACTCAGACCAGCTCAAGGTTAAAAGTCAGTCTGAAATAGAATGTTCTTGGATATTTAACTCTTATAGCTACTTCCTTGCCCAGGCATCATTGAAGACTATAATGAAGACTACTCAGCTCAATTTTCATTTCATGAAAAAGTGCATTTTGGGGAAGAGGAATACACCATGATTAATGAAGCAAAATCTTACAGGTATTGATATATATGTACATATACGTATATTCAATCATCACTGTCATCTCATATCTTTCTCTTATAATTGTTTTTCTTGGGAAATATTTATCACAGAAACAAAAAGATAACAAAGATAACCATGCACCTTAAATTACTAATTGACAAAGAAATGGTATTATTAATGCTATCATGACTTGGCTGCTCTCTTTGTACCCATACCTTTACTATTTTATACTATGTATAAAATAACATTTAGAAGCTGGTGGGCAGGGCCAGCTTTCCTGCTCTCATGACTTCCAGGGCCAGCTCTCCCATTGCCTCAGGTGGGGAAGGGGAAGGGCACCCCTCACCTATACCTTATGCCCAGTCTTACCCCAAAAGCAAATTAGGAAGGATTCCCTTCAGGAATCCAGGCAGTGGCACTTTTAAATCTCTCTCAGGTGATTTCAATGAGCAGACATAGTTGAAAACCATTATCCTTATATGGTGCCTATTAAACTTTGCCCTGCCCTCAAATCCCTTGGCATCTTGTAGCACACAGACTTCCCTTGATTAGGTCTGTGGTGTGTCATATGACTCTGGATTTTTAACAAGCTCGTAGGCAAGGCTGGAGATGCTGCTATGCAAAGCAAAGTTGAAGCTGCAAGGTCCTTAAGGACAGACCTCTGTCCTTATTGGCTGTCAAACTCTGGGCTGCATAATGAGATGAAACTGGACAGTGTGCATTGGATTGTGAGTGCAGCCTTGTGGGTACTAGTATAGCCAATGTTATCAGCAACAATGCAGTTTTGTCAGATAACAACCTTTCTGGGTCTGTGGCTCTTGCCTCTACTGAGAGAGCCTGTTTGTCTGGCTTCTCTCTAGCTCTACTATTCTATTGTTTCCAGCTCTTGTGCATTGGCCTCTCTAAGTAGGTACCATTGCTACAAAGGGCTGACTTGATGTTTGTGGTCAAGATTCTCTGAAGCCAATGCTCACAGCAACATTTGCAATAACGAAAAAGTGGATGCAAGCCAATTGTTCATCAATAGATGAACGGATAATAAAAAATATGATATTTTTAAAATTACATAGTATTTCTTTTTCAAGGAAACAAACAATTTATGATACTAAAGCATGTATGATTACTGCAAGCATTGCGCTAAGTGAAATAAGACAGATAAAAATGCTTTTGCATCGGTCAAATTTTGATTGTATCTGTTTTCTTGGAATTGAAAAAAATCATGTAGACAAAAAATACATTAGAGGTTACTGGGGGCCTAGGAAAGGGACAATTAATGTTTAGTACATCTGGAGTTTTGGTTTGGATTAATAAAATAAAGTGGTTTTGTAACACATTTGATGTACTTAATGATACTAAATTATATGCTTAAATTGATGTTTTTATGTGTTTTTGCCACTGTTAAAGAAGAGTTTAGTGACTGGGAATGTACCTCTGTGGGCAAAGTACTCACTATGCAAGTGTAAGGACCAGAGTTGAGATCTTCAACCTCCTCATAACTGAGTGACAGTTTGCCTAGGCTTGTGATGTCAGTATTCAAGAGGAAAACTACTGGGTTCCTGGAGCAAGCCGTGGACTAGACTAGCAGCATCAACAAGCTCTGGCTTCAAAGAAGGAGCCTTCTTCAATATAGATAAGGCAGAGAGTGGTTGGAGGAAAGACCCCAAATCAACTCTGGCCTCTACATACAACATATCCATAGGCACAATCTACATGCCTGCATCTACTGACCTGGGAATATAAATATGCACATGCAGGCACAACAAACTCAAATCACACACATGGAGGAAGAAGAAGAAGAAGAAGAAGAAGAAGAAGAAGAAGAAGAAGAAGAAGAAGAAGAAGAAGAAGAAGAAGAAGAAGGAGGAGGAGGAGGAGGAGGAGGAGGAGGAGGAGGAGGAGGAGGAGGAGGAGGAGGAGGAGGAGGAGGAGGAGGAGGAGGAGGAGAACAAATGGGTATAAGGCAATGACCATCTATTGTTCTTCAGAATGTTACATGTGTGTCTATCTTTTCTCAGCTGATGAGGCAGTTCCTTAAGGATAGCTAGTCTAGAGTAGCCTACCTGGGGCAACAAGTTTCTGTTCCATGTGTTTCTCATTTGTTGCCAGCTAGTCCACACTTAGTTACTTGGCAACCAAACAGTGTTCCAAGCTGCACAGTGTCTAATCACATTGGCTGGATTAGGCATGGTTTCACATCTCCTGGTTCTAGTGATAAAAGTCATATGGCTAAACTTACTGTCTGCAAGAAGGAAGCCTCCATCTCCTGAGAGAGGTCACTTCTGAATCTTATTGCAAAGGGTATGTGAGCAGATAGGAGAGGAAACGTGAGACCACCTTTGCATCAATATACCACAGTTGGTCGTTGTTGAGAATTTGTCAGGATTCTAAACAATTTGCAGAAGTATGGGCTCATTTCCTAAAGTCAAGAGCTTTTTCTTAAAGGGTACATACAGTTTTGAGAAGCTTAAACATGCTGGGGAGTGAATATACTCAAACTCCAGCTAGTGCATATAATTTTATCTTCTAGTTGTTTAAGTACCTATAATGTCTCCTCACACAGGTGATTTGAAAATATTATAAAGACTACCTTTTAGTATTTAGGCCATATATTTGGGAGTGTGGGCATCTCTTTGGCTTCATATACAAGAAGTCATTGCCAGATCCAATGTCATAAAGTGTCTCTGTATTTCTTTTGAGTGCTTCGGAGTTGAGGCTCATGTTCAGGTCTTTGATGCATTTGAGTTAATTTCTATATATAGTATTCATTAAGGCTCTATCTCTATTCTTTTGTATGTGGATATTCAGCTTTTTCATAGTATTGAAAAGGCCGTTATTCTCAGTGAATTGTCTTGGCATCTATGCCAGTTTATTGCTGGGATGATTCTATTCTGTAGACTTCAGTATCTATACTTATACTAACATGAGACTATTTTGGTCTTTATTGTATAGTATAGCAACTTTTAAGATTGGGAACTATTAGTCCTCCAATTTTATTTTTACTTTTAAGAGCATTTTGGGAGCTGAAGTGGTGGATCATTGGTTAAGAGCCCTGGCTGTTCTTGCAGAGATTCTGGGTTCAATTTCCAACATCATGACAATTGATAATCATCTGTAACTCCACTTGCAGGGGGTCTGGTGCCCTCTTCTCCACAGGCACCAGGCACAGATGTAGTGTAAAACATACATGCAGGCAAATACATAAAAAAATAGCATGTAACATTCAAATTAAAGAATGTTTCAGTCATTAGGACCCTTTGAGATTGCATTGAGACTCATTCTCTGCCTCTTTTTTCTTCTCTTTTTTCTTTCTCTCTTTCCCTCCCCTTACCCCTTCTATTTCTTTCTTTCTTTCTTTCTTTCTTTCTTTCTTTCTTTCTTTCTTTCTTTCTTTCTTTCTTTCTTTCTTTTTTCTTCTTTCTTCATTAGTCTAGATGAAATTCAGGGCTTTATAGGAAGGTAAGGTAAGGGTAAGGTAAGGTAAGGTAAGGTAAGGTAAGGTAAGGTAAGGTAAGGTAAGGTAAGGTAAGAGCACATTAGACAGTCTACCTCTCAGCCACAACCCAATCAGTGTTGTTTTTCTATTTCTTTAAAAGCCATCGTTAATATTTTCATAGAACCAAACTAAACTTATAGGCATTTTTGAATAGTTATATCTTCTTAATAATATTACATCGTTGCATCCATGGAAATCAGACAGCTTTACATTTGTTCATTTATTTACATCTTTATTTTCTTCAATCAGTTTTGCCCTTTTGAGTGTGTTTTCAGCTCTTCTGTTTTTTAATATTTTGGTATATGATAATAAACAATTGATCCACATTGGTCATTAGTTCAAGGTACTGAATCGAAGCTTACTCTTTTCCCTCCTGGACAAAAGCTCCCAGCAAAGGGTTAAACTTTCTCATTTGCAAAACATGTTGTCATGGAAACTGATCCTTCCTTGCCTTTTGGCTTTTTAGGTATTCCACTGCAGTGGAATAGCACTGTGTTCTTTTACCTGCTCAACTCACTTGTCTACAGGTAACAGGGAACCTGGCATGTCTGTGGGGGATATAGAAGGGTCAGAATGCAGGCAGGATACAAGGGATTGTTTTCAGTTTAATGGAGTGTTTTCCTGTCTTTAGAGACTGTACATTCTAGTTCCACATGGCAAGGGGGTCCATAACTCTTCTTTTAGGAGCTAAGATTCCCACTCTGATCAGACACGGGAAGATTATGAATGTGTAAAAGTAATTCACATGGTGGCAGACTAGGTCAATTCCTGGTCTGCAGATCTCTCATATTTAGACTACAGAGTTTAGGTGGCAGCACATATCCCATGAGGCTTATTAATGAACAGGCTTCCCAGTAATAGATCTGACATCTGAATCACCAACTATCTTTCCCACAGTCTAACTACAGGATTATTTACTATTTATATTGCCTTTGCATTATGTTCAAATATGGTGACTTGAATAAGACCTAGAAGTGAGAGGCAATCCCGCAAGAATTCCAGGAATTAAAAATTGGAGGTAGAGGAGATACTTTTGTGGAATGGAGGAGAAAAGATACTGAAAGACAGAAAAGTTCTAAAATAAAGAAAAGCTTCTGTAAACATGAAATTAATCTTTGCATGCATCCTTGTGCTATTGCCTGTTTCTCATTTGGTTTATTTACGAGTTTTGGGATGTGTCCGGTATTACTCTTCTGCCCCATTTTATGAATGAGGAATGGGAACATAGGATAGCTGCTTGAAGTTTCACAGCCTTATGGAGACACAATAGACTGAAATACCATTACAATTTCACCCCTTCCCAATAATTTTTCAGCAGGTAACAGTGGGAGGTCCCCTTGATGATTCTGGAGGACAAATTTCTGTGACTGTGAGGTTAGTCATTGAATTTGATGAACTGACAACATGTCTGCGCTATTATATGTGAATCTAGGTTCTTGAGTCTCTGCCATCTGCCCTGAGAAAAGTCTGTCTTGGTAGGGCTAGTCCATGTATACTTTCAGGATACAAATTTGCTGTGCAATCTATAGTGAACCCCAGGTTACCAGAAATCAGGAGAAGCCATCCAAAGAAACATGTTTGTTGAGGTTCTGATCAGTTTGGAGTTGAGTTTTGTTCAAGGTGATAAATCTGAATCTATTTTCATTCTTTTACATGCAGCTATTTGTTTTGACCAGCACCATTTGTTGAAGATGCTATCTTTTCTCTGGTGTGTGTTTTTGGTTTCTTCATCAAAATCAGGTGTCTGTAGTTGTGTGAATTTATGTCTTGGTCTTAAATTTGATTCAATATGTCTATTTCTAGGAGTATAGCATGCTGGTTTTTATTATTATAGCACTATAATACAATTTGAAATTCAGGATGGTAACACCTCCAGCAATTCCTTTATTATTCAGGATTATTTTAGCTATCCTGGTTGTGTGTGTGTGTGTGTGTGCACACGCGTGTGCATGCCGCACTTGCACATGTGTTTCCATATGAAGCTGAAAATTGTCCTTTCAATTTCTGTAAAGAATTTTGTTGCAACTTTAATGGGGATTACGTTGCATCTGCTTTGGGTAGGATGGCTATTTTCACAATATTAATCCTACAGATTCATGAGCATGGGAGCCTTTATCTTTTGATGTCTTCTTCAGATGTGTTAAATATTTATTATACAAACATTTCACTTGCTTAGTTAGAGTTGTCTCCAGATACATATTCTGAGGCTATTGTGGGAATTGTTGCTTCCATGATTTCCTTCTCAGTATGTTTGTCATTTGTATATGGGAAGACTGCAGACTGTTGTCTGTGAATTTTTTATCCTACTACTTTGCTGGAATTGTTTTCAGTTCCTAGAGTCTTCTAGTGGAATCTTTAGTGTATCCTAAAGACTCATATCTTTAGTGAATAAGGATACATGTACTTCTTTCTTTATATGTGTATCTCCTTGCTCTCCTTCAGTTGTCTTACTATTCTAGCTAAAACACTATATTGAACAGGTATGAAGAGAGTGGACTTTCTCATCCTGTTCTTAATTTTAGTGGAAATGTTTTGTGTTTCTCTTGACTGAGATTGATGTTGGCTATGGGCTTTCTATAAATTGCTTCCATTATGTTGAAACATGTCCTCATATCTGGAGTCTCTTCAGGATTTTTATCACAATGGCAATTTCTGCATCTGATGGGATGTTTTATATCTTTTAGTATGTTTTATATCTTTTAGTCTATTTTTGTGATGGCTTATTTTAATTGATTTGTATATGATGAATCCTATATCTCTGGCATGGAACTCATTATGGAACAAGTATCTGCCATGTTAATGAGGCCCAAAACAAGAGACTAGATCATGTATCATAGGATCAGGTTTTCCTATAGAAAAACTACTATTATTACTCTGCTACATGAACGGACCAGTAAAATGATTCCCAATGACATTGTTCTACATCAATAAGTCAGTATATCATTCATCTCTCTTCAGAGAAATTTCTTGCAGTAGACAATAATCAACAAAAAAAGAGCCACAACTTGACAATGTATAGAGTGAGACATGTCTTTATCACACCCCTCCCCTTAGGATTTAGGCATCTATGTGAGCGTGGAGATGGAAAGAGTGTAAGATGGTGGTGGTGGATGATTCCAAGGAAACAGTATTTTTCAGAAACAACAGGACTGATACACATATGAACTCACAGAAATGGTGACAGCATGCACAAGACCCATACAAGCTGAATCCAGATCAAATCCCAGCAGGAAGAGGGAAACGTAGCATTAAGTCATACTACTATCTAAGAATCTATAAATTCATAGCTGCTGGAAGAGGGAAAAATATCTGCTTTCTTCAGTGGAGTGTTAGTAGGAATGGATATACACTCCTGGGCAGGCCTCATGCTCAAGAGTAGTGATCAACACAAATCATATGCCATGATGTGTGTGTGTATGTGTGTGTGTTCTCTCTTTTTTTTTCCTTTTTTTATTGATATATTTTTTATTTAAATTTCAAACGATTTCCCCTTTTCTAGTCCTCCACTCCCCGAAAGTCCCATCAGCCCCATTCTCTCCCCCTGTTATCCCTCCCAACCCTTCCCACTTCCCTGTTCTGGTTTTGCCCTATATTGCTTCACTGAGTCTTTCCAGGAGAAGGGGCTGTGTGTGTGTTCTCTTATTTATTATTTATTATTTATTTATTTATTTATTTATTTATTTATTTATTTATTGTGAGAGACGGGGAGGGAGAAAGAGAGATAGAATGAAATTGTGTAGGCATGGGAGGCAGATCTGTGACTAGTTGGGGACTGGGATAGAATATGATCAAAATATATTAGATAAAATTATCAAAATCAAAAACATCAAAAGAATAAAGAGATACATGTTTTCAAAGACATTAATATTTTAGACTTTATTTGCTATACGCCAAAACAGACTAAAATCACAAACACCCGAATGAAGTATTCTTGATTCCACTGTCTCTGATAACACACCTTTGGCAATAGCACTGCCATGGAGCCTGTGTCACGTGGATCTGGGCTCCTTGGCATCAGGAATGCAGCCAATATCCATGCACAGCTGTGCTGCACAAGCCAATTTTCATGGACAGAGCCTCAGGCTGTTTTGTCAGCCAGTTTCTGGGAAGTGAAAGGTTCTGTTTTGTAGTTTGGTATCTTTATCATATCACACTGCAAACTTCCTCATGCTAGATTGGTTAACTAGCAAGAACCTTAGTTTACATGCAGCATTTGACAGAGCTGATATTCAAGGCTGCTGCAAACAACTTAAACATGATCATGCCAGCCAAACAAAATGAAGAAAGGGTTTTCTCTATCAATTCAAATTTGGTTTCATTGATGTGGAATGTTTGAACTTTATTGAAAGAATTACCCATCTTGCCTAAATATAAGTGAAATAGAGCATCCATTTGAAAAAAATATGTATTTATTCAATTTTTCTATAAACAGGAAATAAACAAGACAAAAAACAAATACAACATAAATAAAAGAAACATATCATTAAAAAAGACACATATAATTTTGTCACCACTTACATATTTATAGTTCCTGGTCCTGAGTCATAGATGGAAAAGTCAACATGATTTAGATTTGCCTTACATTTTCTTGGCATGGAAGCTAGAAAACTGCAAGGGACCATCCTCCATTCACAAGGCACTGAGAGCTGGTAAGAGGAATGACTTAGAGACCAATGATGCTTCTAAAGAGAAAATGGCCAGGTGTTGATAAACTACTCTCTGCGAGCATCTGTGTAGATGGGGCTACACGGAAATTCAACTGCAGCTGGCATCTCCTTGGAAATGTTTCCATGTGGGAGGGAGAAAATGTCATAGTAGTAAAATACAAGCTGTCCCTATTCAGAGGATCAGTCATCCAAAGCAGCAGGTAAAAATAGGGTATTGAATGAGATGGGGTATCTCCAAGTGACCCTATACTGAGCTTTGCATATAGACAGATGCAAGCTTCAATATCTATCTGGTCTACCTTGGATGAAGTATAAAATTTTATGTAAGTTGAAGAAAGCCCCTCTATAAGTATATCCCTTTTTTGTAGAGTAGAGATAAATATATATTGGACTGGAGAGAGAATCAAAAGAAGCAAGGTATATGTATGTTGTTACCTAATACAGTGCTAGGAACATAGTGGACAATTATACTACTTTCCTATTGGGCTTAACATAAAGAAACTTTGCACAGATCAAAATCTCAAAGACTACCAATATTAGTCTCTATGCTTTGTAAGTACTTGTTGAATGAATGAATAAAATAATAAAAATCTAGATAGTAGCTCCCTGAGGAGGGAGCATAACTAAAAAATTGAATTTTGAGTAAAGATTAATCTCATTATCACAACGCTAGTATAACAGAGTAGTTACTTTACAATTCCAATAAAATAAAGTTCAAAGACTGACAAAGTCTATGTCAGATAATGGTTACTCTTGGGGTAACTGAGAATGGGCATGAGTATGAGATGGGAATCTAATGGAGGGAGGAAGTTATAATATTGTGATCCTGATACAGTGTATTATCTTTGCAAAAATGTGCTGAGCAGTACGGCAATTTGAGTGAGAATCGCTCTCATGGGGTCATATACATAGATATTTGGTCCCCAGATGCTGGAACTGCTTGGAAAGATTAGAATGTGTGACCTTGTTGGAAGAATTGGGAATGAGCCTTGAGATTGCAAAAGCCCATTCCATTTCAGTTTGTTTTCTCTCTGCATTGTGTTTATCGACCAGAAGTACTCCCCTCCATGATGGCCATAGACTCATTCTCTGGAACAATAAACCCCAATAAACTGTTTTTTAAAAAATGAGTTTCCTTGGCCATGTCATCTCTTCAGAGTAATAGAAAAGTAACTAAGACACTTGGATACCTCTCTCTCTCTCTCTTTCTCTCTCTCTCTCTGTTTCATGTATATGCATGTATATATGCATGCATACATGTGTATGTATGTATGTATGCATGCAATACACATCAGTGTCAATAAAAACTTTAAATCGTGAAGATGAGGAAACAAGTACCTTGACTTTTTTTTCCCCCTGCTTTTATTTTTAATAATATTCTCACACAAAAATCACCTGGGGCAGAGAGACAGCGCAGTGAGACGGGGCAGGACTATAATCCCCCACCCCTCAGCAACCCCAGCAGGAGAAAAATGAATTAAGAAAATGAAAATAAAGCCCCAGAGAAAATTACCCCAGGGTGTCCCTGCCTCAGAGAGGCCCTGCCATGTGATGTTTCACACCTTAAAAAAAAGTGTGTGTGTGTGTGTGTGTGTCCAACGGGGTTCCTTTTCCTTATAGTTCTTTCTTTAAAACATTTATTTATTTATTTATTCATTTATTTATTTATTTATTTATACAAAATACCATTTCAGTTCCCACTTCTTCCCCTACAGTACAGGAGTTGCCCACCCTCACGTGGGCTTGTGGTTGGGTCTGGAATGGGGGTACTGGTTCAAGCAAATGCAGGACATATGGGAGAGGAGCAGGTTTGAGCACCAGGAGAGCCCGGCTGGAGCAGCAGGCAGGTGGAGACAGAGAGCTCAAGCCCAGACATATAGGACATTTACTAAGTACCTTGACTTTTAACTATTTCTAGGTCCTCTATCTGCACAGAATAAGAAACATAGACACCAAAAGTTAATTTCCTTTGTCTGTATCTTGGACAAAAAATGGACAAACAACAAAACTAACAAAAAATCAATTGATTTAAAAACAAATCTAAATCCTAACATTAAATGCAACCTCTTATCTTCACTGATATTTTTGAAATAAAGAATTTAGTAGCCCAAACCCACAAAGACAAATGTGCATTTCCTTTCCTTCCTTTATGGACATTAGCTTAGAATATTCATATATGTGTTTCATTTGGAATATCCCTAGAGGTCAGGAATTTAGTAAGGGTCCTTGTGGTGATCTCAATGGAGGAGAGATAGAACTCAATGGTATAAAGGCTTAAAGGGAACTAGTGGATCACAATGGGGATGGGAGAAAAGGGCAGAGTAGGTACTAAGGGGAGGAATAAATAATACTAAGGAGCATTCAACAAAGTCATCTCAGAGCTGCTGTTACAGAAGCTTCCTAAAATAAATATATACTTTGTCTTAAGGACCGTGAAAAGACTTAGCTTTGTTTTTCAAGAACTGTTGCTAATGGTCTTTTTGCAGAACCCAGTTGTAAGGAAGATTCAGACAAAGCTTAATTGAGTGCCATTCAATAAAACTTTTAGTCTATATTCTTCAGAATCGCCAAGGTCAGAACAGACACAGGAAGGCGAGGAACGGTTCCAGACTCATTAAACCCAAAGAGAAGGACAACTGAACGAAGCAAGTGACTGCCTCCTGGATCTTTACTCTTGGTCCTATTCCACTTTCTTTCTGAGGCTTTGATAAAATTCCCCAACAGAAAGCAACTTGAGAAGAAAGGAGTTTATTTGGCTTATACTTCAAAGCTAGAATCTATCATTGAGGGGATTCATGGTAAGAACTCAAGGCAAGAGCCATGGATAAATTCTATTTGAATCTCACTCAGCTGCCTTTTTTATACCACCCAGCACTACCTTCAGAAGGATGGTGCTGGTGCTGTGATGATGGATCATCAGGCTGTCAGCTCATTCTCAACAGACTCAGGACCAGGGGTTCTTATGTGGTGCTTACCCTTGATTGAAATTTTAAGATTATACGAATTAAGAAATGAAAACTAGATTCTATAACTATTTTAGCTAATATCTGGAATGGGCAGATCCTTCCAAGAACAGGAGGTAGAGATGCTTCCCACAGTGGATTCAGACAGAAGGAAAATTATAGCTGTTTTTGGCTGTGAGGACATAGTCAAAGTTTCATGAGTTTTAGTAATGTCAATTACAAATCAAGACAATTCTACAGACATACCCTCTGGTCAATCTGATTGAGGCAATTCTTTGCTCAAAGGTTACTCTTTCCACAAGACTGTAGGTAGTGTCAAGTTAACGAAAATAGCCAACCAAGACAGACCCTGAGACATACTTGACAGGAAGTCTCAGTGTTACTATCCTTATTTTGATGGTGGTATGTGGCAAAAGAACAGATGCTTTGTTTTGTAATATCTTTTAATGTAACACCATGGAATGGGTGACTTTTTTTTAATTTTTTTTATTCGATATAATTTATTTACATTTCAAATGATTTCCTCTTTTCTAGCCCCCCCCACTCCCCGAAAGTCCCGTAAGTCCCCTTCTCTTCCCCTGTCCTCCCACCCACCCCTTCCCACTTCCCCGTTCTGGCTTTGCCGAATACTGTTTCACTGAGTCTTTCCAGAACCAGGGGCCACTCCTCCTTTCTTCTTGTACCTCATTTGATGTGTGGATTATGTTTTGGGTATTCCAGTTTTCTAGGTTAATATCCACTTATTAGTGAGTACATACCATGATTCACCTTTTGAGTCTGAGTTACCTCACTTAGTATGATGTTCTCTAGCTCCATCCATTTGCCTAAGAATTTCATGAATTCATTGTTTCTAATGGCTGAATAGTACTCCATTGTGTAGATATACCACATTTTTTGCATCCACTCTTCTGTTGAGGGATACCTGGGTTCTTTCCAGCATCTGGCAATTATAAATAGGGCTGCTATGAACATAGTAGAGCATGTATCCTTATTACATGGTGGGGAGTCCTCTGGGTATATGCCCAGGAGTGGTATAGCAGGATCTTCTGGAAGTGAGGTGCCCAGTTTTCGGAGGAACCGCCAGACTGATTTCCAGAGTGGTTGTACCAATTTGCAACCCCACCAGCAGTGGAGGAGTGTTCCTCTTTCTCCACACCCTCTCCAACACCTGCTGTCTCCTGAATTTTTAATCTTAGCCATTCTGACTGGTGTAAGATGAAATCTTAGGGTTGTTTTGATTTGCATTTCCCTAATGACTAATGGAGTTGAGCATTTTTTTAAGATGCTTCTCCGCCATCCGAAGTTCTTCAGGTGAGAATTCTTTGTTTAACTCTGTACCCCATTTTTAATAGGGTTGCTCGGTTTTCTGGAGTCTAACTTCTTGAGTTCTTTATATATATTGGATATTAGCCCTCTATCTGATGTAGGATTGGTGAAGATCTTTTCCCAATTTGTTGGTTGCCGATTTGTCCTCTTGATGGTGTCGTGGAATGGGTGACTTTTAAACTACAGAAATGGGTTCCTCACAATTATGACTGCAAAGTAGTATTTTCAGTGCCAAGGGAATTCCCATTCTTTGCCTCAATGGCAGCTGTCTTGCAAGCTCAGGCAGTGGAAGAGGCAAGGAAGCCCTCTGGGGTTTCTTTAATGACTGAAAGGCTCTCATAACTTTCCAAAAGTGCCATCTCCAAATTCATCACATAGGGGACAAATAATATGTGACTTTTGGAGGTAGGGAAAAGAAACATTCAATATAAGAGATGCGAAAACATTCTGTACTATTTAGAGGTGATGGATTATCATCAGGTTGGCAACTCATTCTCAACAGATTCAGGACCAGGGGTTCTTATATGGTGCTTACCACCCTTGGTTGGTTTTAAGATTATATGAACTAAGAAATGAAGAGTAGATTCCATGGCTACTTTATGCAATATCTAGAATGAGCAGATCCTTCCAAGAATAGGAGATAGAAATGCTTCCTACAGTGGATTCAGACAGAAGGGAAATTGTAGTTGTCTCTAGCAGTGATGACATGGTCAAAACATCATGAGTTTTAATAATGTCTTTTTATTTGATTTTCAATCTCATTTTTAAAATTAGATCACAAACATTTTAACCACCAAATGTCTTTTTTTTTTTTTAAAGAGAACTGTGTGTCCAATGAGCACATATCTTAAGTAAGATATAAGATCTGGTGGAGGATTCTAAGATGACTATATCTTACTAAAAATGCTGTTTAAGTCTCTTACGCTAAATTTGTTTCCTCTGCAGGTCCCTTCCACAGTGTTTTATTATCAGTGGGAGATTGGGCCCGGCAATCTTAATAAATCAAGCTACCCAGTAGCAGCTCCTTTTCCTGATGTCACTAGAAATGGAAATAAGAATGAGAGACTGGAGAGGAAGGGTGCAAGCAAAGAGCAATCCTCAGTGGTAAAGAAGAAAGTCAGTGAATAAGTGACGGCCCGGCCCTTCACCAAGTTGTACCCATGCTTGGGAAAGTGCAGCTTCCAGCCATGGTGGAAGTAACCAGA
Organism: Apodemus sylvaticus; assembly: GCF_947179515.1. NCBI lineage: Eukaryota > Metazoa > Chordata > Mammalia > Rodentia > Muridae > Apodemus > Apodemus sylvaticus. The sequence continues at coordinate 119,060,463 of NC_067476.1, forward strand.
TGCAAGAAGAACGTGGCTTGGCAGCGAGACGGTGTGGCTTATGTCACTTGGTAGGGGTGACCAGATGACACTGGAATGAGGGTATGACTGCGATCTTGTTGGTTCTCTAGCAATGAGGAATGAGCAGACTTAGCTCCTTTATAGGCGCATCCGTGGCCACTCTGATTTAGATGTTCTTACTGGCCTTCATGTAGCGTCTGAGCTGCGGTGGTGGCTTAAATGAGTCCACTGCCCACAGCTGGAGTCCCTAGCATTCTCTGAAGCTTTCCTCCAAATGGATGGGTTTCTAAGGCATCACTGTTTGACTTAAACAAGAACAGAGGTAACCCACTCTTTTTCCTGTGGGGCATATGCCAACAGTGAAGACCATTTGGCACCAAAGAGCCTATGAGAAGGACAGGCTGGGAACTTGGATGCTAATCCGTAGCCACCCAACGACACCAGAGGCAGGGACATACAGCCATTCAATACTGACCACTGGACAGGCTATCCCGAAAGACTTTATACTAGTAGGATAATATATTAAATAATGGCTTTATTATTATGCTCTAGGAATTTAAAAAAAACTAATCCATTTAATAGCTGGTGGATCTTTAAAGCAGGTAGTATATCTTCCTGTTTAAAATTCAAATGGATCTTAGAATGTCCCAAGTGGAGTAGAGAAACAGAGACAGGGCAGATGTTTGCAGGTAATACTGCAAAATCCATCAGACAGAAGGCTGGTAATCAGCTAGTCACAGTGGAAATGAAATGCCAAATTCTAATTTTCCCTAGAGGTAACCAAATGTAAGTACGTAAGTGTGTGTGTGTGTGTGTGTGTGTGTTCAATTAACCAACCACTGTTTTGTGAGATTTACAGATTTCAAAAACACTCAAGGCTGCCCCCTGGTGTGAGTATAAATAAAAGCAGCAGCAAAAGCTTAATATAAATTTTCTTTTAAACCTATGCCTTTCAAATAATCAGATTACTATAGACCAACTCTGCTACATTCTTCTTGGAGACGAGGGAATAGTCCTATGCCACAAGCTATCTGTTCTAAGTTTCTCTGGCATTTTAAAGCAATACTCTGCATGAGGGAAGACCTGATGTTCTGGTTTTTGGCATAGGGTAATTTTGCAGCATTTGTCTTTATCCCCTCTAATTGAAACGGGGTCTCTTATAACCCACACTAGGCTTGAACAGCTGTTCCTCTTTCTTCAGCCCCCTGAATCCTGGGATTACAGATGTGAGCCAGAATTACAGACTTCCTAATTTACAATAATATATTTAAAGTGTTTGGTGAATACCACATGGCTGCTACTTAAATGATAAATGTAAGATGCTGACATACTGATGATTTCCTATAGAATTTCTTCATTGGTGTTTGTAGCAGGGTCCACGAACTATTTCCCTGGATTTACTTGGACTCATCAACTCTCTGAGCTGCCCCTACCTCCCAAGATTCTTACTTCTCACAAACTACACCTGAAAGTGACAAACTGCATTGTGCTATAATCAAAATGTGGTTTGAATACTTGAGTCCCTTCAAAAGTTCATGTGTAGGAACTCAAACTCCAAGGTTAGGATAATATTGAGAGCAGGGTGCTTTCAGAGTTGACCTTATACCAAGGGTAATGAGAACTAGTCAGACTTCATTTCCTTTTCTAGCTCTTCATATACATGAGACCAACACTTTTAGATACCAGACTTATCACCTTGGTCTTGCACTTCCATATCTCCAGAATTGTGACAAATCAACTTACGCTGTTTGTAAGTTACCCTGTCTCAGGCATTTTGTTGAAGAAGCAGGTATGAATCAAGCAACCCATCCGTGAAAGACTCTCCTTTTGCTACCGAGTCACTTTGCCTGCATAAGCAGAGAGTCAGTAACACCTGTCAATTTGTTCTACCCCTTCTTGAGTATGGCTTTTCCCACTGACTGCTGGTCACCCTGGAAAAAGCAAGATAGTAACCTTTCATCAAACCCAAAAGAAGTTAAGCATTCGAATTTAAAAAATAACGTCAAAAATGATAGGAAGTAACAATCACTATTCCTTAATATCTCTTAACATCAATGGACTTAATGCCCCAATAAAAAGACACAGACTAACTGAATGGATACATAAACAGGACCCTACATTTTGCTGCTTACAGGAAACACACCTCAGGGTCAAAGACAAACACTACCTTAGAGTAAAAGGCTGGAAGACAATTTTACAAGCAAATGGTCTCAGGAAACAAGCTGGAGTAGCCATTTTAATATCAGATAAAATTGACTTTCAACCCAAAGTCATCAAAAGAGACCCTGAGGGACACTTCTTGCTGGTCAAAGGAAAAATACAAAAAGAAGAACTGTCAATCCTGAACATCTATGCCCCAAATGCAAGGGCACCCTCTTTCATAAAAGAAACTTTATTAAAACTAAAAGCACACATTGCACCTAACACAATAATTGTGGGTGACTTCAACACTGCACTTTCCTCAATGGACCGATCAGGAAAACAGAAACTAAACAGGGACACAATGAAACTAATTGAAGCTTTGGACCAATTAGATTTAACAGATATATATAGAACATTCTATCCTAAAACAAAAGAATATACCTTTTTCTCAGCACCTCATGGTACCTTCTCCAAAATCGACCATATAATTGGTCACAAGACAGACCTCAACAAATATAAGAAGATAGAACTAATCCCATGCCTCCTATCTGATCACTATGGAGTAAAAGTACTCTTCAATAGCAACAGAAACAACAGAAAACCCACATACACGTGGAAACTTAACAATACTCTACTCAATGATACCTTGGTCAAGGAAGAAATAAAGAAAGAAATTAAAGACTTTTTAGAACACAATGAAAATGAAAACACAACATACCCAAATCTATGGGACACAATGAAAGCAGTGCTAAGAGGAAAACTCATAGCCCTGAGTGCCTCCAAAAAGAAAATGGAGAGAGCATACATTACCAGCTTAATGACACACCTGAAAGCCCTAGAACAAAAAGAAGCTACTTCGCCCAGGAGGAGTAGAAGGCAGGAAATCATCAAACTCAGGGCCGAAATCAATCAAGTAGAAACAAAGAGAACCATACAAAAAATCAACAAAACCAGGAGCTGGTTCTTTGAGAAAATCAACAAGATAGATAAACCCTTAGCCAGACTGACCAAAGGGCACAGAGAAAGTATCCAAATTAACAAACTTAGAAATGAAAAGGGAGATATAACAACGGAAACTGAGGAAATCCAAAAAATCATCAGATCCTACTACAAGAGCCTGTACTCAACACAACTGGAGAATCTGGAGGAAATGGACAATTTCCTTGACAGATACCAGATACCAAAATTAAATCAGGACCAACTAGACCATCTAAACAGTCCCATAATGCCTAAAGAAATAGAAGGAGTCATAGAAAGTCTTCCAACCAAAAAAAGCAAAGGACCAGATGGCTTCAGTGCAGAATTCTACCAGACCTTCAAAGAAGAGTTAACACCAATACTCTTCAAACTATTCCACAAAATAGAAACAGAAGGAACACTACCCAATTCCTTCTATGAAGCCACAATTACGCTGATACCAAAGCCACACAAAGATCCAACAAAGAAAGAGAACTTCAGACCAATTTCCCTTATGAACATCGATGCAAAAATACTCAATAAAATTCTTGCCAACCGAATCCAAGAACACATCAAAACGATCATCCACCATGATCAAGTAGGCTTTATCCCGGGAATGCAGGGTTGGTTCAATATACGGAAATCCATCAATACAATCCACTACATAAACAAACTCAAAGAACAAAACCACATGGTCATTTCATTGGATGCTGAAAAAGCATTTGACAAAATTCAGCATCCCTTCATGCTTAATGTCTTGGAGAGAACAGGAATTCAAGGCCCATACCTAAACATAGTAAAAGCAATATACAGCAAACCGGTAGCCAGCATCAAACTAAATGGAGAGAAACTTGAAGCAATCCCACTGAAATCAGGGACCAGACAAGGCTGCCCCCTTTCTCCTTATCTTTTCAATATTGTACTTGAGGTACTAGCTCGGGCAATTCGACAACATAAGGAGGTCCAAGGGATACAAATTGGAAAGGAAGAAGTCAAACTATCATTATTTGCAGATGACATGATCGTCTACCTAAGTGACCCAAAGAACTCCACTAGAGAGCTCCTACAGCTGATAAACAACTTCAGCAAAGTGGCAGGTTATAAAATCAACTCAAGCAAATCAGTGGCCTTCCTATACTCAAAGGATAAGCAGGCTGAGAAAGAAATTAGGGAAATGACCCCCTTCACAATAGCCTCAAACAGTATAAAGTATCTTGGGGTGACTCTTACCAAACATGTGAAAGATCTGTATGACAAGAACTTCAAGACTCTGAAGAAGGAAATGGAAGAAGACCTCAAAAAATGGGAAAACCTCCCATGCTCCTGGATCGGTAGAATCAATATAGTTAAAATGGCCATTTTGCCTAAAGCACTATACAGATTCAATGCAATACCCATCAAAATCCCAACTAAATTCTTCACAGAGTTAGAAAGAGCAATTATCAAATTCATCTGGAACAACAAAAAACCCAGGATAGCTAAAACTATTCTCAGCAACAAAAGAAAATCTGGGGGAATCAGTATCCCTGACCTCAAGCAATACCACAGAGCAATAGTGTTAAAAACTGCATGGTATTGGTACAGTGACAGACAGGAGGATCAATGGAACAGGATTGAAGATCCAGAATGAACCCACACACCTATGGCCACTTGATCCTCGACAAAGAGGCTGAAAACATCCAATGGAAAAAAGATAGCCTTTTCAACAAATGGTGCTGCTTCAACTGGAGGTCAGCATGCAGAAGAATGCGAATTGATCCATCCTTGTCTCCTTGTACTAAGCTCAACTCCAAATGGATCAAGGACCTCCACATAAAGCCAGACACTCTGAAGCTAATAGAAAAGAAACTGGGGAAGACCCTTGAGGACATCGGTACAGGGAGAAAGTTTCTGAACAGAACACCAATAGCATATGCTCTAAGAGCAAGAATTGGCAAATGGGACCTCATAAGGTTACAGAGTTTCTGTAAGGCAAAGGACACCATCAAGAGGACAGATCGGCAACCAACAAATTGGGAAAAGATCTTCACCAATCCTACATCAGATAGAGGGCTAATATCCAATATATATAAAGAGGAACACTCCTCCACTGCTGGTGGGGTTGCAAATTGGTACAACCACTCTGGAAATCAGTCTGGCGGTTCCTCCGAAAACTGGGCACCTCACTTCCAGAAGATCCTGCTATACCACTCCTGGGCATATACCCAGAAGACTCCCCACCATGTAATAAGGATACATGTTCTACTATGTTCATAGCAGCCCTATTTATAATTGCCAGATGTTGGAAAGAACCCAGGTATCCCTCAACAGAAGAGTGGATGCAAAAAATGTGGTATATCTACACAATGGAGTACTATTCAGCCATTAGAAACAACGAATTCATGAAATTCTTAGGCAAATGGATGGAGCTGGAGAATATCATACTCAGTGAGGTAACCCAGACTCAAAAGGTGAATCATGGTATGCACTCACTAATAAGTGGATATTAACCTAGAAAACTGGAATACCCAAAACATAATCCACACATCAAATGAGGTACAAGAAGAAAGGAGGAGTGGCCCCTGGTTCTGGAAAGACTCAGTGAAACAGTATTCAGCAAAACCAGAACGGGGAAGTGGGAAGGGGTGGGTGGGAGGACAGGGGAAGAGAAGGGGGCTTACGGGACTTTCGGGGAGTGGGGGGGCTAGAAAATGGGAAATCATTTGAAATGTAAATAAATTATATCGAATAAAAAAAATTAAAAAAAAAAAGAAAAATCAACCAAATTAGTAACCAAATATTTTAACACCCAATAGGGTAAAAGTAAAAACCCAAACCAACTGTACCTATTCATGTAACTCTCAGCCTTAAGAAGGTAGTAAAGGTAATGAAAATTTCTGAATTTGTATGGGGTGGTGGCTCCTTACCTGTGGGAGAATGAAGAACTGCATGTAGTTTTGCAAGAAAGAATAAAACCATCAAGATGTCTCAGGGAGTAAAGGTGATTGCCAACGAACCTGACGACCTGAGTTGGGTCTCCAGGACCCACACAGTAGAAAGTGAGAACTGACTCTGGCAAGTTATTTTTTTTGTTGTTGTTATTCAAGAGTCACGGCACATGACTCATGTATACACACAGATGTATGCACAAGGACACACATCAATAAATTAAATCAGCATTTTAAAAGAAAAATGAAGAAATGAAATATTTAAATTTTAGAGGGGGAAAACCCCTCTTTATGAAACTAGAATTCTATACTCTATGAAGTTCTCCTCCTAAAGCAAAGATGGGTCAGCTGGTAGAGGTCCCTGCTGCCAAGGCTGATGGTCTGAGTGTGATTTCTGGAACATGCATAGTAGAAGGAGAGAAGCAAATCCCACAGGTTGTCCTCTGATCTCCATACTCATACTTAAACGTGCACAACCCTTTTGCCCCCAAATGAAAAAAAAATGTTTTTTTAAAAGGAGGTTTTTTTTTGTTTTGTTTTGTTTTAGATAACAAAGCATTATGGCATGTGTAGGCAGTAGCTCTATCTTTTAAGAAGTGTTAAATTAGTTCTTTATTCCTCTTTTTCCTTTCATATTTCAGGAGTCCTGAGTGATAAAGGATGGAGACAAGGATAGAGGGTGGATAGTAGGTAGGCTAACTGATACTAAGGATGCACTAAAAAGCCCGGAAAACCTATAAGCTTATAAATTCATTTTATGATATAATTTAAGAAAAAGAGTTTGAAAGGAGTTACCTTGCATGGGTAGGTGACATGGCTCTCAAAAGATATGATCTAGCAAATAAAAATCATAGTGCAAGAAATGGGAAGTCTTTCTATGAATTATTATTGGTCAAGGAGGCTCCAGAGGTCACCAGCCCAACACAGTATTGCAGTTGTCCTCAGTTACCCTCCTAAACACCATGATAAAACCCTTTTACTGAAGACACCACATACTCTGGCTGAAGGACATGGAGAAAACATAGACTGATGGGAGACTTTCTTCTTGTTGGGTAGCTTTCATAGTGCAGGAATGTGCTGTGTAGACTGGGAGGAAAGACATCAGTAGCTTTACTTCATGCTGGATCTTGCATGCTACATTACCAACTAACCATGCAAGTTAAGTTCACTGGTACTATGCTAGCACAATTCTTCCAGGATAATTGACCTTTTTCTTATTGCACTTAAGGCCCACTACATAGGAGGGAATTCCATTTCTGGAACTACAAACAAAATCAAATAATTCAGAGTTTAGGAGGTTACAGGCACCAGGGTAACACATGTCACTGATTTTTGCTTAATGGTTGTTATCAAATTATCTTCTCAATATTTTTGCTTATAGCCATAGACATGGGTTTCTCTAAGCCTTGACCATTGAAGCTTCTTTCTGCTTTGGGCAATAGTCAATACACAGATGCATAACTGGTCAAAGAGTTGGGGAGAGTATGAGAATGAGAGTGCAGTCCCAACTGAGAGATCATGATCAGCTCCAAACCTCAAGGCACAGGAAACATCATGACTACACACTTTTAATCCCAGTATTCAGGAGAGAGAGCAAAGCAGTTCTCTGAGTTCAAGGTCTGTGTACAGAGCAAGTTTCAGGACAGCCATGCCTAGACAGGGAAGGAGTTGGAAAACAGAATACTGATGACAATGTGACAATGTAATAGAACAATGGGGCTCTGTTCTAGCAAGCTGCAGAACTTGACATTTTAAGCCAAGTGGCTCTGTCTTTACAGTTAAGGGGCAAAGGCCATAAAATGTGGATTTATAGGATAATAAAAAGGGATCCTGGTGTAAATGACTGAATTGATATGCAATTCCTAAGGAAGTAATTTATGCAAAATAACAAACTGGGCTTTGGTCAGCAAGAGAGAAAGATCTCCAGCAGAGAGCTATCTTGAGAATTTAGAGCTGTCAGCCTGTATCATCTGCTAATCCCAAACACTCCTTCTTAGGACCCGCCCCTCCTCCCCCCATCAAGCTGAGGCTGGGCCTCAGCAAAAACAACCAATTAAAAAAAAGGATGAAAGAGAAAAAGAAACAAAAAATATGGGCAACAGATAGAAACATGTGGTAGACACAGATCTATTTATATCAGTGGCAACTTTTAAGTATCATTGGTTAAATGTATCTCTATAAAATATATCTTGTAAAACATAGATATAGTCAAAATGGATAAAAGATGAATAACCCCAAATCTACTGTCTAGAGTAGTGGTTCTCAATCTGTAGTTGTCACCCCTGTAGGGGTCATTTATCAGATAACCTTCATATCAAATATTAATATTGGATTAATAACTGTCAAAATTACAGTTATGACCCTTTGGGGGGGGGTCACATATTAGATATTCTGCATATTAGATACTTCTATTAAGATTCACAACAGTATCAAAATTATAGTTATGAAGTAGCAATAAAATGATTTTGTGGTTGGGGTCTTGGAGTCCAGGATTTACCTCACAAACCACACAAACACCAATCTCAGTCACAGGGATAGTTTATTGAGCATATGTTCCAGGACTGGTTGATCAGGGCCACGGTCCAGATTCAAGAACTGAATCATGACCCCAACCTAAGATTCTACAGGATTTTTAGGTCCAAAATCCACAAACACCTATACCAAGTTATTTCACCAAGTAGGATTTAGGAATAGGGGTTTCCTTAGAAACATGTCTTTGTTGTACACTTATCCTGTGGCAGGGGATTTGCCTTGTCCAATATTCACAACTTAATTTGTATACCAGAATGGGACTTATCCAATATTCATGTCTTAACTTGCCAACCAAGATGTAAGCTACTCACATACATCTCTCTTTCTGCCAAGTAGGATATAAGTTCTCAGAGAGGTCTTAGGAACTTAAACTTAATTAGACTATTACTCAAAATGGAAGTCTTATTCCAAATAGTTTCTTATATTGGTGCATGTGTCTCTCTTATGTTGGGGTCCATCCCAGGGGCAGCATAAAACATAAAAGTTTATACATAGGTGCAGAAAGTTCTGTTGGGCGGTTGGTTCGGGTCCAAGCTTATTTTGGGTAAGCATACAAAACAGTTTTATTGACTTCTATTTGTGACTAGTTTCCAAGGGCACAGAACATAATACAATATATAATTAATATTAGCATTAGAAAGTTTCCTAATAGTAGCAGAAACATATGAAAAAGTTTCCTCATAATGGCAGGTCATCTAAGTAACAGTTACCTAGCTAGGCCTTAACATTTTACCTATGTCTTCATTTTATCTAGGCCTTAATATTTTACATAGGTTCTTAACATTTTACCTGTGTCTTAATTTTATCTAGGCCTTAATATATTACATAGGTTCTAACAGGGGGGTCACTACAATACGAGGAACTAAATTAAAGAGTCACGGCATTAGGAAAGTTGACAGCCACTGGTCTAGAAAAAGCCATTTAAAATATAAGGCTTTGAGGATTAAACGTAAATGGATGGGGCAAGGCATCTAACAGTCCTCAAAAGAAACTAGGATGAGTTGCTATAATGGTTTCAGACAGGACAGACTTTTAAGCAAGAAAAGTTCTAATGGATAGATTATCACATAATGATAAAGGAAGTCAATGTTCCAAACAAACAGATAAACAAACAGCAAACAAAACCCAAAGAACAAAAATCCTCCAAACCAACCAACCAAGCAACAAACAAACAGAAAGAAGAAATCCCCAACAGACATGAACCTAAAAATAGTTGCAAAATACAACAAACAAAAACTGATACATCTATGGGGAGAAAGAGATGAATTCACTCTTAGGGTTGGAGCCTTCATAACCCCTATTACACTAGGCAAATTCAGCAGGCAGGAGTCACTGGAGACAAAGCCAAAGTGGAAAACACCTTTAATCACTGGATATGATACACATCTACTGACTACTTCATTAAACACAAGAGTACATTTTCTTCTTAAGCTCTCCAAGAATGTTCACCAACTCTGGGTGACGATACATACCTAAACATATTTAAAATTACAAAAACTAGAAATCAATACCAGAAAGATAGCTGGAAACTTTCCCCAGACAAACAGGTATCAAACAGTACAAGTTGAGGTAACACACAAGTCAACGGGAATTTGCAAGAACAATTTAAAATGTTTTAAGTTAATTAAACTGAAAGTATAACATCAGGGTGTGTGGAATTCAGCAAAGTCAGTACCTTGTGTAAAAGGCATAGCACTGATCACACACACTAGAGAGAAGAAAGGAAAATCAAGTCACTACACAAAGTTCTACCTTTTGGTACTGCGAAACAAAAAAAGAAAGAAACAAAGCCATGCAAATGAAATTCAATAAAAGAAGATGAGGAGAAAGCAGAAGAAGGTAAACTGATAAAAATTAGAGCATATATCAGTGAAACTGGAAACAGAAAATCAGCAGTAAAAAGCCCCCAAGAAAACCAGAGGCTCATTCTTTGAAAACATAAATGAAATTGATAGAATTCTAGCTTGAATAAGCAAGAAAGAGAGAGGACTCACACTGCCACTGTCAGAAACGAAAGAAGGAGCATCAGTACAGACAGCGCAGACATTTAGATAATAGTAAAAAGGTGAGGGACATATCTGTTGGTAAAGTACCCGTCCTGTAAGCATGGAGAGCTCAGTTCAGATCTCTGAACCCAGGTGAAAGTAGAGTATGGGGTTCCCAGCTGAACCTACAGCAGTGGTGGGCTTTCTGTTCAGTGAGAGACCCTGTGTCAAAAAGTAAGTGGACACATAATTGAGGAGGACATCTGTCTTTGATTGCTCACTCCACACGGCATGTGCATCTAGAACATGTATATCTACTGTTTCATTTATTCCTTCAACAAAGACCTGGTCTAGGTGGAGACTGAACAAATTATAGCTTACTAGCCAAATGCCATCAGTCATCTTTGGAGGGGGCAATACTCTTTAATGTAGTTTCTTTTCGTACAGCAATTTTGGCTTCACAGCAAATTGAAAAGGTAAAGATATTTCCTGTATACTTCTTGTCTTCACACATGAGCTGCCTCTTCCACTAGCAAAGGTGCCCACCAGACTGGTGGAGTTTGGGGGCTGAACCTTGATGTTTCACTATCAGGTGCAACCTGTGTAATATACTAGAGGTGATCTTGTCATTGCGCATGCTGTGGGTTTCAACAAACTCAAAGATGCTTGTGTCTACCTGTATTACTTGTATAAGAACACACACACACATACAACACACATGCACGCACACACACACACACACACACACACTCACATACACACACAAGTTCACTGGTGACTTCTACCAAAATTTAAGGCTAACACAGCACTCTGTATCAGCACGAATGCAGGGAATTCTTTAAGACCAGCATCACTGGTAAGATTTACCTTAGCTATGCAATACCAATCCCATATTACAGTGCTGGTAATGTAACAGGCTATAGAGGAAAGTCACATGATCACATCAACAGTAAAGAAATTCCTGGACTAGATGAAGAGCATCTATAAGAATCTATCACTTATGCTGTATTTGATGGTAAGATTCCAGAAGCTTCTTTGATATGGCAAAATAGAAGGAAACAGTAATCTCTCTTACTATTCCTTTCATGATTGTACTAGAAGTTACAGTTAATAAAACTTTATAGAACAAGGGCGAAGTAAACTACAAATTGGGAAGGGAGAATTAATACTGTCTTTTTTTTAAAAATAAAATGACATGATCAGTTATGTACAAAATTAGAAAGAATTGACCCAATTCTGCTATAACAAGTAGTTAAAATGAGTCAGAGTTTAAAATTAGCATATAATAATAAACCATTTACAATGTGGGGATTTGTATGTATGTTATGTGTGACTATATAAATTTATTTATCCATAAAAACATAACTGGGGTAATGAGGGAAGAGGAAGACACCTTAAGAGGAATGGGTAATGAGGGAGTGATGGCATATGTGCGATAGGAAAGCAGAGAGAGGACTGACTGAGGGAGGAAGGGGAGCCTGGTAGAAAGGAAGAATGGGATAGGGAGGACAGAAGGGAAGAGGATGAACCAGGAGAAAGCATAAGGGCCTATGTAAGAAGATGTTATGATGAGAGCCATTACTCTGTATGGTAACTGAAAATTAATAGTAAGGACACTAAAGTAACACACTAAAGTTGATAAAGAAATGGTATCATTTCTTATTTAAAAAATCAGTTGATTCCTATGTAGCAGCAATAGATAAGTGATGCTCAGAATTAAAAACATAAATAACATCCCTATTAGTATCTTCATTGCAACTTACAGTTTTAAATCTAACAAACAGACAAGATCTGTGTGCTCCAAAGTACAAAATGTTGACAAAAAATATAAAAAGTAACTGAATAAACAAATAAATATCCCATGATCGGGCATCAGATGATAGAATATTCTACAAATGTAGCCTAATTTAGATCAAATTCCAGCAAAAATATCCATGTGACTAGGTGAATATACAATAGATTATAAACAATGGTTCTCAACCTGTGGGCTGTGACCCCTTTGAGGGTAGCATATCATATGTCCTGCGTATCAAATATTTACATCATGATTCATAACAGTATCAAAATTACAGTTATGAAATTGCAATAAACTAACTTTATGGTTGGGGTTACCCGAATATGAGGGACTATATTAAAAGTTGCAGCATTAGGAAGCTAGAGAATCATCGTTATATATGATAAAGAGTACAAACCTATAACAATTTGAAAAAGGTAAAACTATGCAGATAGTAAAAAGACTTCTGATTTCCAGGCTTAGCAGGAGGAAGGCATGGATAGCTGGAGCACAGGGAATGTTCAGGGCAGTGACACTGCTCCATACCCCCAACCATAGATTCAAGTCTCTCTTGGCAGTCACATGTGATGTGCAATGCCAAGAGCATCCCTCTGGTGTCAGCTGTGGACACTGGGTGGTGTTCCTGCATCAGTGAGAGTTTGGCAGTTGCAAGACTGCACCAGTCTGGTGAGGCTTTAGGCATTGAGGTGTTGTGTATGTTTGGAACAGGGTGTGGTAGTATATGTGGACCCTCTGTACCTTCTAAATTTTCTCTGATCTAGAAATTGGTCTACAAAAATTGGAAACAAAACAAGGCAAACAAACAAACAAACAAAAAACCCAAAACCAATCGAACCAAACCACCACCACCACCACCACAACCACCACCACCACCACCACTACCACCACCACCACCAAATACCATTAAGACATTTTCTCCCTACCAAGATATCTGACTGCATTAGGCCAATGTGCCGAAGTTTGTGGAGTTGCCTAAGAGTTGTCAAGGGGAGACTAAGAACCGATGCTCTAGTCACTGCCACTGCAGAGCCACAGGGGTTTCTGTTCCATATTGAGATGGTCAGGAATTTGGCAAGAACATCTTCTGGGAAGGTGCCTGTCACTGCAATTAGAGGTTGGTTGTGTCTGTGGTCACAATAACTGACTGTACAGTCCAGATGTTCACTATCATGGTGGTAGGCACTAGACAGAGGTTGTTAACTGGGGGCTCTGTCAGGATATCTGTCATAGCATCTACATGTGGTTTGTCCAAAACGGAGAAATCAAATTTGTGTGTGATACAGACACAAAGGGGCTGAGAGGCACAACAGAGTGTGGAAAAGATTAAATTATAACTCGAAAGGGAAGGCCAGCCAATTACTCAAGAGTTGAGAGGGTAACATTTGTTTATCTCAGGATGGGATCAGTTTTGCTAATTAAAATGCAAATTCCTTTTAATTTGCCAGTGGAAGCACTGACAAATTAAATCTGCAATGTATCCATACCACAAGTGACAACATACAGGTGCTAACAGTGTCACCCAAGCTTCCTTAAGCTGCTAGGTGCAAAGCTGTGATGCTGTTCTCAGCCACTAGGGGGCACCTGTACATAGGCTTGAGAAATCTAGCCTGCAAAGAAAAAACAGGGTTGAACACATTTTCTTTCCCAAGCACTAGAGGGCATCTCAGCTTCCTTAGATGCCTATGAGCACAGAGATTTCCAGAGACACGGAGCTGAGGATGAGTCTCAGGAAAACTGTTCTAAACAATTTTCCCTCTCATAACTTTATTATTCTCTGCTAGTTTTGTAATGTACATCAGAAACAGGAACCATTGACATTAACTTAAAAACAATAAAATTATTCACTTTCAGAGACAATACAGGGTACAAGCATTCAGAATTTCAGCATGATCATGATTATTATTAATACCAAATTATGGAAACAAAAAGTAAAAAAAAAGTTATATTGTCAAGCATTAAAGATGTGTTAAATGTTAAACCTGTGTCCCTAAGTTGTAGAAATGCAATGGGAGGAAAGATTGAATATACAAGAAGAGATTATTTAAACTGAATTTACTAACAGAATGAATAGGAAGATGTGTAGACTTGTAATGGGACACTTACACCAGAAGAGGGCAGCATAGTTTAAGGAATTCACAACATTTAGGGACTCTATCAGATTAGGTCAGAGGACACCTCCCTAATATTATTGTGCTAAAATTGTTAATCAAATTGAAATACCTGGTTCTACTTTATGTGGCTTGTACATTTCTCTGCTAAGAACCTCTATCCAGTGTTATTGCTGAGGTGAACATATAACAAGGTACCCTGGTCCTGGACTTTAGTTCAGATATTATTTGTGGAGCACCTGCTGGCTGACAGCAAGGTCCTTAAGTAGAATACACCATCTGGTTAAAAGGAAACTTAGAGAGTGAACATAGCAGTGTTTCAGGGCGGGGTTCTGAGAGGAGATTCAGAGGACGGAAAGGGAGTTCTCCCAGAGTCTATTTCCGGGTGGTGCTCTAGTATTTGATGGACTAGAGCAAATAGAAGGAAAGACACTTAGAGTAAAAACAAACAAACAAAAGCAAACAAACGAACCCCCACAAAAGCATGGTGATTTTCAATCCTAGGAACGTTAAGTACCATCTAGGGAAAGAAAAACTGAAAAGGGTCCGATCATTCTTTTCTGTTTTCAGTCGGAGGAGACAGCTGATAGTTGCTTTATTCTGGACTCATTGCAGCCAGCTTCAAGTGTCGCTCATCCTCTCTGACACAACATGGTGAAAACTCTGTAGACTCCCCTCTCTTCTTGACTTCTTCTCTATCCCTGTTTACTGTGTTGATTCTGGTGGGAGCAGGTGGGTCCGTACTTGGTCGTTCCTAATGGCTGGGCGCTCTCTGCATTCTCGGGAGATACTGGAAAGCACACACTATCTCTGCTCCAACTATGCTCTATTGTGCATGGTACTGAATCTCTGTGATTTCTCTATCTACTTGGCTCATCTTGTTTGTGTTCACAGGGGATTTTTAGATGGGGCTGAAGATCGCTCCTAAGGGGAAGTCCTTCGGCATTACAAGACAGCTGTTCTACATGCTTTCTACTCCCAAGTCTTTGACAGATCTCCAGTGTTCTCAACCATTCATCAAACTGCCCTAGTTCTGGGTTATTCAACATTGTCATCACCTTCTCTCTGAAGCACCCATCAGACAGTGTCCTAAGATAAAAGTGATGCCTTCAGAGTTTGAATAACATGGCAGGATTTGGCAAGAGAGGATGAGCATGGTGTAGGCTACTTCCATTCCAGCTACTTCCCTCCCCTACTTCGTACTCTGCATGTGTAACTGTGACCACACCCTTGAGCCCTTTCCCTCTGAGATGAATGGTTCTGTAAAGAAGAGCTCAAGTCTGATTGAGTCACTGCTGTGTCCCTAGCAAGTAACACTGATCTCAGGACACAACAGCCATGTGTTGAAACAATGTGACCTGAAATACAAAACTGGAAATTTGAATTTAAGCCTTTCCAAAAAGGCCATTGAAGGCAGAAAAGATTTGGGGATTATTATAAGTCAAGTATGGTGCCCTTGTTCATGTTCGGTCTGGTGGGACTACCTCTCTTGATCAAGATCAAATGGCCTCCTGGGCCATGGAGAGTTAGACATTGGCAAGGACTGGCATAGAAGACATCTGAGTACAGATAAGGTTGGGAGCCTGTCTGTGTTCCACCTGTGCACAGGTCAGTGTGGACAAGCCTCTGTGAGAGCAACATGAAGACCTGTGAAATAGATTCGGGCATCATTGTCTTTCTGTCTGCACAGAGTTAAGACAGGACTGAAAAGTGTCATTGTCATTGATGTTCAGGGATAGTAGCCAACCTGGAGCTTCCTCTGCGTCTCAAGGGCCAACAAGCTGTCTGTGTTAGCTCACTAGTTCTTAGGCATGGATTCTCACCCTCTCACAGTGAGACAACTACATCTCAGATAGAGAACTGGGAATTAGAACTGGGAGTTAGAACTGGGAATCAGTAGCAGTGTGTCTTAGTCAGGGTTTCTATTCCTGCACAAAACATCATGACCAAGAAGCAAGTTGGGGAGGAAAGGGTTTATTCAGCTTACAGTTCTGCATTGCTGTTCATCACCAAAGGAAGTCAGGACTGGAACTCAAGCAGGTTAGGAAGCAGGAGCTGATGCAGAGGCCATGGAGGGATGTTACTGACTTTCTCCCCCTGGCTTGCTCAGCCTGCTCTCTTATAGAACCCAAGACTACCAGCCCAGGGATGGCACCACCCACAATGGGCCCTCCTCCCTTGATCACCAACTGAGAAAATGCCTCATAGCTGGATCTCATGGAGGCACTTCCCCAACTGGAGCTCCTTTCTTTGTGGTAACTCCAGCCTATGTCATGTTGACACACAAAAATAGCCAGACAAACTGGTACCAGCATAGTGGGGGTATCCCTGTAACAACCTGACCATGTTTTGGGGAGGACTGTGGAAGGATTTTGGAACTTTGAGCTAGAAAAGGCATTGGGATGTTAAGAGTTCTGTGGGATGTTGTGTAGGAGCTTGGAAGATAATGTTGAGAACAGTGCAGAAGATGGAGGCCAGGCTTGTGAAATTTCAGAGGGGAGGTTAAAGATTATCAGGGCTGTTGCTATTTTGATTGAAGATTCTGTGTTTGGTTAGCTGGGGCTGAAGAATAAGCTGTGATTGATAAGATACCAGAACTACTAAAGCAAAACCTTTGCATTACTGGGACTATTGCTGCTGCTTAGCTGGAGCTAAGAAATTATCAGTGATTAAGAAGAGAGCAGCATGACTGAGGTGAAATCTTGTTCTTGTTTTCTGAGAGCACAAAGAGGCTGTGTTCCAGAGATAGCCAATGTGTAAGACTCACTCAGGTGGGACTGGTTTTGAAGGCATAAAAGGGACACTCAGCAGTGTGAGAGGTCACAGAAGGCCAATGGTGAAGGTACAGCCTCAGTTGCAATTAATGGCCCAGGAATGATGGGGTCATGCAAAGGAGTGGAGGCTTGGCACTATGAAGAGAGCCTATGAGAGGCTATTGGTGAAGCCTAGTGACAGCTAAAGACAGTAGTGTTTTTAGATGCCAGTACCATAAATAACCACCAAGAACAGCAGCAGCAGGCATCTGCAACCTAGAAGACAAGCTGTGTGTTACAAAGGGCAGAGCTGGAGAAATGACTCAAGCCCTTGGAGGAGCCCAGAAGATCATGAGTGGATCCCAGGCATTGGACAGTTGGAGTTTGATTTTGCTTTTGGTTGTCACTGTGCCATGATATTTTTCCCTCTTGAAGGAAGAAAATATTTTAGTGGATCCCACAGTTAAGAGACTTTTAATTGTAAAATCAGTTTGAATTTTAAAAGAGACTAGATATTTTAAAGGCAGTGAAATTTTAAGAATTTTCAAAGACTATGGAACTTTTAAAGTTATTTAGATCTTGGGGATGAATAAGAAAGTAAGGGTTGAGGCTTAATAGTGATGTGTTTGTATGTCAAGTTGACAAGGCAAGGCATGAATTGTACTGGCTGGAGTTATCACAAAGAAAGGAGCTTCAGTTAGGGAAGTGCCTCCATGAGATTCAGCTGTGAGGCATTTTCTCAGTTGGTGATCAAGGGGGGGAGGGCCCATTGTGGGTGGTGCCATCCCTGAGATGGTAGTCTTGGGTTCTATAAGAGAGCAGGCTGAGCAAGTCAGGGGAAGCAAACCAGTAACATCCCTCCATGGCCTCTGCATCAGCTCCTGCTTCCTGAGGTGCTTGAGTTCCAGTCCTGACTTCCTTTAGAGATCAACAGCAATATGGAATGTGTAAGCTGAATAAACCATTTCCTCCCCAACTTGCTTTTTGGTCATGATGTTTTGTGCACGAATAGAAACCCTGACTAAAACAACTTCTATCTTATTTCTGTTTTACTGCTGTGAACAGACACCATGATCAAGGTAAGTCTTAGAAATGACAACATTTAGTTGGGGCTGGCTTACAGGTTCAGAGGTTCAGTCCATTGTCATCAAGGCAGAAGCATGTCAGATCCAGGCACATATGGTACAGGAGGAGCTGAGGTTCTACATCTTTATCCAAAGGAAGGCAGGAACATTAGACAATTCCCACTGTGCAAATACAGCATGTTTACACAGCCTTAGACTGCATTGCCAATCCCACACCCATTTGTGTGTTATGAGCAAACTATACAAAGATCATTGCTGATGGAAATGTATCTGTGCTGTATATGATTGCACATATTTTATCTCAACTAAGTGAAACTAGCAAGAGAGAGAACAAGCAAAGGCCTAAAGACAAATTAAACCCATACTCTCCAAAGGTCGGAACATGAGAACCACAGCTTTGTATAACAAGCAGCCAGAGCCTCTGGATGAAGAACATTCTGGGATGGGACTTAGAACTTGAGAACCAAAAGGCATAGCTCAGAATCTGTACAAAACCACAAAGGATGGGATTCCTTTGGGAGAAAAAGACCTGCATAGAAAAGACAAGGGTGTAGAGAAGAGGAAAACCAGTGAGTGGGTGGGAACATGATTTCAGAAATAATTGATATTAGATTCTCTGAGCTGAGAACTTGAGTGTATACCTTAAAAACTTCATTGAATTTAGGACAGGAATAATTTGGAAACAACAACAACAAACTTAAACACATAGCCTGGTAAATTCCTTAACTCTAAAAATAAATAATTCTTCCATATGTTCAGGAAATAAAGAATGTTAGTGGGCTATAAACAACACAATGGCACACCTACACCAACCATGAGACTAGACTGACTGAAACCATGTCTTTGTCTCCACTCTAGAGATTCCTGCTCTGTTCTACATACCTCTCTAAGAATAGGAACTCTTCCCTACTTCCAGGAAAGGAAGAAGACTGAAAATATTAATGGGACTGTTATCTAAAACCTTGAAGCTTTAATGGATTGGAGTCCTGCAGGGAACACTGCTGGTTGCTTCCCATTCTCTTCTCCTACTGGTTGAATCTTTGTGGGTCACAGCTCCAAGACAATGTGAGTCATTGTCTTGGACAATTTTCTGTTGATATAGTGAAATGCTAAGCACGGGATATTTGTTGTCCCTCCTCCCTCTCCTCTCTCTTCTCTCTTCTCTCTCTTCTCTCTCTTCTCTGCCTTTCTCTCTCTCTCTCTCTCTCTCTCTCTCTCTCTCTCTCTTTCTCTCTCTCTCTCTCTCTCTCTCTCTCACACACACACACACACACACACACACCAGTGTTCACTTTACAGCTCTGGGACTAGAAGTGAAAGTTTGAAGAGATGAAATTTTTAGTGATCTTCTTGCTAGGAGAGTCTCAACAGCATCCCCTCAAGGTAGCTAGCACTTGACTATTTGGACTCAATTCCAATATGAGCTTTGTTGGGGTCATTGAAATCATGTGGCCACTGTTTTGATTATGGAAAAGGAACTCTAATTCTCAGAGAGCCTGGGAAGATATCCTTCTGCTAAGTGGCTTCAGACAATGATAGATAAATAATTCGGAATATAAGGAAAGACTTACTATCTTAAAGTGTGACAATGTCTCTGGAACAGTTCACACATAGAAGCTTGCTGAGGGATCAGCCTGAGGCTAGACTCTAATGGAAACCACATACTCATCTAGTCTTATATACTTTTCCAAATGCATTTCACCCCCTTCACCTTGTCACGGTGTCTCTCGAGAGCATTTTGTGGGTGAAGCATACACATAAAATTTCTCACACTGTCTTCTGTCACTAGGGAAATAAACTTGAGAGAGACTCTCTGTGTGTTTCTCTTGTCTGTACCAAAGACTAAACCCAGGACTGTTCACATACTAGGCAAGTACTCTACCACTGAACTACACCTCCAGCCCTTCTATTTTTATTGAACTTTCTCTGTAGCCATAGGTGACCCTCTTGATTCCACTTCCTGATTAGCTGGAATTATAAATGTGTGCACACAGGTCCACCATGCTGGAATATATCACACCTGAAATGCTCGAGTCAAGTACTTCTGATGTCAGAGATTTTTCAGATCTTGGAATAAGATTAGAAATAAGAATAGAAATAAGAATAGAAAGTCTACACAGGCTTTCCTGCCCAAGCATACCTAATCTAAATATACAAAATATGAATGCTTTGAAATGCCAAGATTTAGAGATTGCGCTAGTCAAGACTCCAAATAGCAAACTATCTGGATATGTATCATTTAATTTAATGTGGGCCCTATGACTATATAATTTTAAATTTTTACAGTAACAGAATATCCAATGCTTCAGTTGTCATTTCCTTTCCAGAGATTCTTATGTGTCCCAGAGTACCAAGTGTCTAAGAGTTGCTTATTGGACAGCACAGATGGGTTCTGTTGGGCAACCCTGATCTAGAACACTGACTTCAGGATGAGATAAATCAAATGAGGGATGACTTCTATGGAGAATTCCTGGTATGCAGGCTGTCTGTGTACTCATTTCTCTGTTTGTCTGTCTCTCTCAATCTCTCTGTCTTGATTAATCATTTTTAAGATGGAATGCAGAGCTTATAATGCTAGTTTAGTGGCATTGTTATATAATTATTTTATCTAAACAAGGAGTTGGAGGTGTTAGAAACATTAGAAAAATTTCCAAAGTCTTGGCTGCAGGGTAGGTAAGGGGAAAGAGGAGGGATGGCTGAAAGATTTAAAAATTGCCTCTTCTTATTGGCCCGGGGAATAGGGAGAAAATACAATGTTTAGTGGAGGATACAGAATATATTACTTGGGGGAAATGGGAGATTGTTTATAAAATATAACCAAGGAAGGAGATATCTAGTAAAAAGGGCAGGGAAAGGAGAGGATGCATTAGAGAACTGAGGCTAACAGGAAAGGACGGATGTGACAAACATCTGGTCAAGCCAGTTAGAGAAGGAACTAGAAGGGGACATACCCACATTAGCAGTTAAGTAATGTAGAAGATGTAAAGTCAAGTAGCTGAGTCATGATACTAACTCTAAATGCACTGGCTTCTTACAATAAATTGCAGGTTGAGCAGAAATGAAATGACATTACAAACAACCATGTGCTGCTTATAGGCTGACCTCAAGGCCTGATGGGAAGGAGGAACGTGGCTTTAGATAACACTGAAGGGACAAAAAGAAACCAGCGTGGGAGATAGACACATTAGAGCAGGAGGCATATACAGTTAAATGCATGGAGCAGTGTCTTACAAAGGCAAGAAGTCTTTCATCAGAGGTGGAGAGTTGGGGAAGGATTTGAATTGTCCATGTACAGAATGAGGTGTCCCGTAGTTAAAGATACACATGTGAAATCTGAGGAAAGGCCTGTGGAGATAGCGTGAAGCATAGCAAGCACGTGCAATGAGCCAGCCCACGCTGATTTGAATAGTGCCTGTGCTCTGTGCCCCAGGAATTCCACTCTAGATGATGCCGCGACAGCTGGTCAGGGAGTCCCAGTGTTGTGCAGAAAGCTTGGATTCGGAGAACACAATGTTCCAGGAAAGACTCGAACATCCCTTTCTTGAATTTGGCAGAAATAGAGGGATTGTTTTGTTTTGTTTTTGCTTTTTTTTTGTTTGGTATAGAAATAAACAAAACATAGGAAAAGTACATCAGGAAATTCAACTTTTGTGCAATCTTGTAAAAATATTATCTTCTGCTACTTATCAGACTCCATCATTGGTCTGCCCTGAGTCACATCTTAGCAAGAGTTACAACTACTGTTTCATCAGTTGAGTGCCAAGCAGCATGACTGAAATGTTTATGTCACCCACACTTCCCCAAGCCTTTTGGCTTGATTCCCCTATTCACCTGACCAAGTGGGTGGATCTAGTCTAAATTTGGGAAAACAATAATCTACCAAGGATCCCTTAACTGAGTTGCTGCCATCTAAATTGCTGCTTATAATATCAGCCTTCCATCCATGATGCAGGCAACAGTATCTCCCCTTGCTGATTCATGCTATTCAGTGGGGTAGAGAACAACATTGAGCCCAGGACTTTGTAGGAACTTACCCAGTCACAATTTTTAAAAGTCTGGAATTGTTTTTACTTGTCTTTACTCCTCTCACCCCAACTCTCTCATTTTTTAAAATGTCTGTCCAGTTGTTGTTGTTGTTAATTTGTAAGACCTTCCAATCCCTTGTCTTTGTTTTTATTTGTAATCTTGAAAATGTGAGGCATCATTATAATTTTTTTTAAAAAAAAAGCACTTTCCTCTTTTAGGCTCTTTGTTCATAAAATCAAATCTCTGACAAAACTATGAAGATCATAGGATTTGGAGAACCATAGCCTTCGAGACTGCAGGTGTGACCAGCTAATTGGGCTAATTAGTGTCTGGAACTGCCAGGTGGGGCTAGAAATAGGCTTAATAACTAAAAACAGCATCAAAAAAAAATTCCAGCTTTGCACTCAAGAAATAAAGGACATTTCCCTGTCTGCCTGCTTCCCTCCCTCCCTCCCTCCATCCCTTACTCCCTCCCTCCCTCTTTCTCTCCTTCCCTCCTTGCTGGCCTCACTTCCTTCTTTGTCTTCTTCATTACTGTTGATTTTCCCTTATGAATCACCAGATCCTAACGTGGCCCATCCACCATATTACATGGAGGAGGCAGACAGCTCTGCTCTGTGATTTCCATGGTTGCTTCAAACTCACAGTAATCCTACTGGGAGCATAGTTATGAACCACCAGACAATGTTTTTTTCCCCTTTGAAGAAGGACATAGTTCAACAATGTAGCAAGGATTATAACTAGTCAGTGAATGGAACATGGAGAAATTTTAAGGAACAGAAATAGATAATAAAGAAACCCTAAACTACCAGAAACAGACACTTAGCCAAAACTGGACTTTAAGGATGCCCTTTTTTTGTTAGCCAATTAGATTTATGTATAATTAAAATCACAGTTACAAGATGCCAATACAATAATTTAAGGCCCAATTGATAATGATAAAAGCTTTATCCCAATATTTCTTTTATTATTGCTATTATTACTAAGTATATTCTTGATTTACACTTCCAATGTTGTCTGATTTCCTGGTCCTCCTCTCCCCTGAAAATCCCATAAGCCATCTCCCTTTTCCCAATCAACCCACCCCTGCTTCCCTGTTCTGGTATTCCTTTACACTACAGTATCAAGCCTTTCCAGGACCAAGGGCCTCTCCCCATTTGGTGTCTGATAAGATAGATCATCCTCTGTTGCTGATGTGTCTGGGGCCATGGGTAACTCCAAGTGTACTCTTTGGTTGATGGTTTTGTCCCTGGGAGCTCTGGGAGTCTCTTGGTGGGGGCTTGGAAGCACATTGCCAGAATGAGGACTTCTGTTTCATAATGTTTAGGGAAACTGTTACCTGAAGATTTTTGGAAGGCAGAGCTTTCATGAGACAAATACAGCAGCATTATTAAAGAGATTTCAAAGAAAATGTTGAAGGACCCACTGATTTCTTCTTTCTGCTAGAGGAGACATACACTGAAGGAAGGCATTTTTCTTTAAATAAAAATTTAGAAAGGAATCAGAATTCAATGGCCTCAAACATTTTGATGAATTGGAGAATTGACAGTCAAGATGCTAAAACTGGGAGATTCACTCTCAAGACAACACACACCAGAGGAAAGTCTGAATGCACAACTGATCAACTCGTAGTTGACACGGACAAAGAAGATCAGACAGGAAGTCCTTTCAAGAGTGTGTCCGACACAGTGGCAAACCAGAGACTTATCAGGCAGACTAAACAGCAGGTAGAAGCATCGGAGGGCTATCTTTGGAAAAATCTATGGATATGACTTTTGATTAACAGACTGAGCCACAGTGGAGTCCATAAAGTCTCCAAAGCTTTTAAGAGAGAGTTGCAACAGAAATACTGCTAACTTGACATGAAAGGGACAGACAGTGTGAAGTAAGCAGGCTCCTAGGCTTTCCAAATGTGATGGCCAGTGCAAAGCAGGCAGACAAAACTACTTTGGTGACAATTATTTGTTAAGCTTCACAAGAAAGGAGGAAGGAAATTTAAGTGGGTACTGCTGGAGCCACAGAGGAACATTTCCCTGCCCCATATTTTAATCAAGGATTTTTAGTATTTTCCTGGCAAGACATGAGGATGGACATTGACAAATGGACCCCTTTAACTTTCTGCCCCCGACCCCGTTCATTCATGCTACTCTCGCATATTGAGTTACAGTGTTTCTGTCTACTCTGCTTGCTTTACCATTGTGTATTGGGAAATTCTGGGGGCAGATAACTTTAGTTTCACATGTCCACCAATGGAGAACTGTAATCAGTAGCTGTATTCAATAAACCACATCTATATAGCACACTGGCACCAAATTCTAATTCAATGGGGAATTTGGACTTTGAGATGATGGGCTGAGACTTTGGGGTTATTGGCTTGAAATGACTGCATTTTGTATATGTGATGATATGAGAGGCATAGAGGACAGCTTTTTCATCGTTCCTTCCATGCTGACTTCCACTTTTGGAGGCCTTACTAGCTTTTGTGGGCAACATCTGAGGCTTGCCCAAAATTTACTTGTCATAAATTTACTACTACAAAGATGACAGGCTATGACTTCCACAGTGTACCTTTTGGTTACTTCTCTGGTTATCTAGCATTATATTTTAATGGAGTTGGGCTTTTAGCTACTTAATTTTGTTCTCCCCCTCCCTCCCTCCAAACCAACTAGCTCTTATTCCCATGGTGGATTTAAGAAGCAAATGTAAGAGAAAATTAGAAAATAATTCTACCAACAACCTTAATATGTTGGGATGTAGGTTCGGCCCATTAAACCTCCAGATGTGAATGCAGCCTGGTTGTTTCACAGATTACAACATTGTGAGACACTGAACGGAGGAAAAGCCCCATAAACCACACTTAGACTCTGAACTTATACAAACTGTGATAATGCAGGTAGCCTTCAAGATGCTAAATTTCAATGGTCAGTTTCATTGGGTGAAGAAAGACCAAGGCATTAATGAGGTATAGCTGTGAAGGTGTCAACAGGGAATTAGAGTGGGGAGGAAGTCCAACCCTGAAAGTAGATTGGATCACCCCATTTAGAGCAATAGAAAACCTGGGAGAATGCTGCCTTAGCATTAGCATTTCCTTTTGCTTCCTGGTGAGCACCTCAGCCCAACCCACTCCCATTGTCATGGCTTCCTGAAACCATTCCCAGTGTCATGCCTATTGCCACATGAACCACATTCTTCCAGATATTTCTCTCTTAAGTTGTCCTTAACCATGAGTTTTGTCATAGTGATGAAGAAAGCAACTTTTCCACATTCAAGTTTGTGATGATTGTCATGGAGCAGTACATGGCTAGCAGATTCTTCTTCTTCTTCTTCTTCCTCCTCCTCCTCCTCCTTTTCTTCTCTTCTTCCTTCTTTCCTCCTCCTCCTCCTTCCCTCCTTCTCCTCCTTCCCTCCTCCTCCTCCTTCTTCGTCTCCTCCTCTCTCTTCCTCTACCTCCTCCTCTTCCTCCTCCTCTTCTTTTGCTTCTTCTACTTCAGTGATATTTTCTATTGATTGTAGGTGTCTAGGTACTAATATGCATGCAGTTTTAAGCATACCATGAATATGTAATCCCCTCATTTTTGCAGTACACCTGTGAGCATCTAACGCAGACATCATTGTAACCATTTTACAGAGGAAAAGTCAGGTGCAGAGACAAGAGTTGCCCAAGGTCATGCAGCACATTCAGTAGAGTCTAAGTTAAAGGACTTGTTATTATTAAAGGACTCGTTAATAATAATAATAACATCTTTACCAGTGAACAGGAGTAATTTTTGTACCCCCTTTCCCAGAATATTGGCAATTTCTTGTCATAGTTTTCATTTAACAACTGAGAGAGAAGGTAAAAGCCAGATATGTTGCTAGTCCACCTTCCCGGGACTGAACTCCCTTTGCCCCACAGAGACAGGCACAGATAGCAAGGCTTACCCAACTTTTCTTTTTCTTTTTCCTTTTTTCTCTTTCTTTCTTTCTTTCTTTCTTTCTTTCTTTCTTTCTTTCTTTCTTTCTTTCTTTCTTTCTTTCTTTCTTTCTTTCTTTCTTTCTTTCTTTCTCTCTCTCTCTCTCTCTCTCTCTCTCTCTCTCTCTCTTTCTTTCTTTCTTTCTTTCTTTCTTTCTTTCTTTCTTTCTTTCTTTCTTTCTTTCTTTCTTTCTTTCTTTCTTTCTTTCTTGGTTTTTGAGACAGGGTTTCTCTGTGTAGCCCTGGCTACCCTGGAACTCACTCTGTAGAACAGGGTGCCCTTGAACTCAGAAATCCACCTGCCTCTGCCTCCAAAGTGCTGGGATTAAAGGCGTGTGCCACCACGGCCCAGCTTTACCCAGCTTTTCTAATGGTCCAAAATCCTGCTCTAGTTACATTCCTCTCTGATAAGTTAAACTATCCTTGTGAAGAGTAACTTATAGATTAGCAGGATGGCACTAGCTAGGATCTTACTATAAAGGCTCTCCCAGACCCACTAAATTAAAGTATCTGCATTTGAATACAGTCTCTGGGCAGTCCATTTGAGAGGTAGCATAGTCTAGTAAAACTAGCATTCCGTGATCCATCATGAGTAAGACAAATTCCAAGTGTAATTCCCATTTCTACACAGACACAGAGAAAAAATGTTGGGAATATAAGTAGAGACAGGGATGGCAAGAAAATGGGTAGCCCCAGTAGATCCATAACACTGGAAATTAGAAGCTTCTTTATCAAACCATTTCTGAGGAGCAAATCCAGTCAGAAGTCTATCTCAGTGCAGGACTAAGAAAGAAACAAATAGTGTTTAAACTCTATCTTTGAGACCAAGAATGGCAGACACAGACAGGGCAGAAGCCCTGTAAAAACATTCATGATCTATGGGTATTGAGAGCTAACACAGCCCAGGTATAAGAAGCAGGGCAAGGGGGTAGAGATATGGCTTAGCAGTGTGTATTGCTAACACAGATGACCCATTCTGGGCAGTACACAGTGTCTTGTAACTTCATCTCCAAAGGGCCAACTCCCTCTTCTGGCTTCTGAGGACACTAGCACATGTGCTTAAGACACACTCACACAAGAAGTCTTTAAAAAAAAGGAAGTAGGACAATTATCAAGGACATGCACAAAAGCCAGCAGGCCTGGGGAGCTCCTTGTATATGGAGACTAAGAATTGGCATGACAATAGTGGGAAGAATGTTCAGAATTATCTTCTAAGGAAAGACTACCACCATTTTAAGAAATGAGTGTTAATAAAAAGATGATGCAGAGTTCCTGTCCAAAATAGTTGAGTTCATGTGCTCAGAACCAAAACTCCAGTGTATTACTGTTAGAGGTTTCATTCTTTATATATGAGACTGAGTTAGTAGCATACACTTAGACCAGCTCTACCCAGGCACAGTTCTTTTTATTTCCCTTTTTTCATTAACCTTTTAATAGCTATAGCCTCATTTGATCACTTGAACTGTGATATGCTGCTTGGAAATGTTTGAAAGAAATAGTTTTATCAATAGTACATAGTCCAATTGCAGTGTGTGTTATATAGTTAATGATAACTCATTGTACATTTTAAAATAGCTATAAAACAAGATAAATATTGAAGGTGACAAATACATTAATATACAAGTTGTTATTTTCTTTTTTCTGTTACCATGATAAAATATCAAAAGCACTTGCAGCTTTTTGAAGAAGGAGTGTATTTGATTTAAGTTTCCATATGTGGGAAGTTAATGGTTTGAGAAGCAAAGAAGAAGAAAGCTAGAACAGCAGCTCGAGAAATCACATCATTAAACATCATATATAAAGAACAGAAAAAATGGAAGTAGTGTGTGGCTGTGAGAAGTGAAATGTCATCCAAGGCGACATACTTCCTGAGATGAGATATTTCTCTTAAAGCATCTATAACTTCCACAAGCACCATCAATAAGTGAGAGCCTAACCCTAACCCTAACCCTAACCCTGAACAAATACATGAAGCTATGGAGAGTATTTCTAATTGATCCCACTAGAGTTAATTATTTTGATTTGAACATTATATAATGAATGCACATATGTCTAAAACAAACACATCATGTCTGACAAATTTGTTTTTTCTTTAAATGAAAACTCAGTAAATCAAAATACAATCAGATAAACCAAAAATGTTTTGAAGGAAATTATATAAAAATTTGGGATTTAAACTTATCTAAAACACATATTTATCTTAAAGACAATCAATATCACAGTAACTATGTAAAATTGTCATACAAAAAGAAAAAGTAAAGGTCACTTAAATTTAAGATACTTTGAAAGTATTTAATAGATAGTTTTTCCTCAGGAAAACTTAACATAATTTCTCACTTTAAATGTTCAAAATATCTTCTTTTGAAGAGGAGAATATGGAAAAGGTAGAGAGAAAAACTTCATTATGACACACAAACTAGATTTATAATTTAAATCAGGCAACATGGAGTCCACAGTAGAGATCAATATCAATGATTATGGAATCACTTATGTAATAAGGTAAAGTTCTAACTTACATTTGTGTTGTTCCTCATAGCAGCATATGAACAGAATCTAATCATCAGAAAGCGTACCAAAAATAAGTGTTAAGGATTATCCTAAACAATTCTTGAATATCAGTCTTCAGTACTGTTAAAAGAAGCCTATGATACTCTTACAATCTAAACCTAAGAAAACAATATTCAAGTCTTATCCTAACAAGAAGAAAGGGCGGGGTGAAAGTGTAAAAAAAAAAGTCTGAATAAAGAGTGTCTGACAAAGTATGGGTTATTGTTAGTAAAAAGATATTACATTTATCTAGGAAGTTAAAATACAGAAGAGGGGAATGCAAGTCAGGAAATTGGGGAGGGGTGATAAGCAGGGGGAGGGGCGATGGGATAGGGGGTTGTCGGAGGGGTAACACGGAAAAGGGATACCTTTTGAACTGTAAATAAAACAAGTATCTAATAAAAATATAAGAAAAAAATAGTACATAGTCAATAGTGTAGGCAATTTACTTAAGAATTCCTGACAAATTGATAAAAATGAGGATCTGACAGTCCTCCCCAAACAGCTTATAGTTGCTATCTTAGTGTCTCAATTTTCATAAGATGCTTAATGAGAGATAAAATTAGATCTCTTAGGTGGCAAGTGTGAGTATACTAAGGGATAGCCTTTTCAATTTTGATTTAGAAGGATTATTTTCAGTATATCATTACTGCCAGGAGGGCAGAACTGAGGCTAATAAGTTTATCCTGATGATATTTCAGCTTATATGGAATTTCCAGTTATTGAAACATAGATATGTAGCTTTATCATTGGCAAGTTCAGCTGTTAGGACTCTACATTAAATGAGAGTTTGTGATTGGGGAATTTGATGAGCAATTTCAATAATGGCTAGCTCAGGGAGCAGGGAGGCCATTGTGGAGAGCCAGCAGCATGTGTGTGAAGGTTTATTCATTTACTTCTTGGCAAATGCTTTCATTAGAATTTTCTGTTTAAATATTCTGCCATTTCACTTGAGGAGGTTGGGATTGCATGAATAGAAGGCCCCACAAAAGGCCCTGAACGTGTTGCACTTAGAAAGCTAAGCCTTACTACTGTCAGGACAGGAGATGATACTTGGTATTTAAAGTGATGTCCTTATTAGACTCTTTGGTGGGTTGAAGCTCATAGGTTTAAACTAGACCATCTAAATGGTAGAGTCAAAGGCATCTCTTACCTGTAACACCTTTACAATAGCCTTTAAATTATCTTTTGAGAAATTACGATACCTTGTCTAAGAACACTACTACTTTCTTTTGTAGACCATTTTTTTTAAAATACTCTTACCATCAGGACTTAGGGAGTATGATGATTATAGGAATACGTTTTAGAGTCACATAGTTTTGGGACTTGAATCCATTGGTTTTGTTTTTTTGTTTGTTTGTTTTTGATTTTTGTTACCAACTATGAAACTTGCAATACATATTGAAGGATCTTACTGTATACTCTAGGCTAACGTTGAATGCATGGCAATTCTGCTGAATAAGCCTTCCAAGCATTGGGGTGACAATCATGAACTATCAAGTCCTGGCTTATAGTCTATATTTCTCTAAATCTTGATTTCTTCATCTAAAATAGAGTCAGCATCACCCACTTGAAAGGACGATTTGACAGTTAAATGAGGCAGGGTATCAGCCCATTGTCTCTTAAAGCTACCTATCAAATACCTCATACTCAGTGTCAAACAGTGAGAATGAGGATAGAGGGGCTCTGCTTCAAGTTGAAAGGATGTAGATAGTATGGGTTGATACCAAATGTGCTTACTATCCTGGAGTTACAGAGTTTTCCAGGGAATGCTTCTCTTATGATGAGGCAGAATAGAAATCTTAGCTGCACATCACATGCTTGTGTTCATACTAATGCACAGATCAATATTCTATGGTCAAGCCTAACTTTAAGGCCCATCAAGAGGCTGTGGTGAAAGAAATGAAGACTCAAGTTTAGTAATTCAGTCAATCATGAATGGTATCTGTGAAGCAACTATGGTGTCTACATTCATAGCCTCCAATAGTCACGGTCATGTTTAGTCACCTGCATATCTGATTTGTGCCCACCCCACCCAATTTTTTGCTATCTTCTCCAGGATAATGAATCTTTCTTGTGTTATACAAAGCAAACTAGAAAGCTTCTTTATGATAAAATACATCATCAGGCTACTCATTTATTTGATGTTACATAGAGTTCTATGATTCAGGGTTATAATTTTCTTTTTGATCATTTTTCTCTCAAAAGCAAATTCTCTGAGTGATTCACACATAAATTAGTCATTAACCCTTTATAGAAGAAAACATCAAAGAAAAAAAGACTGTAGAGCAATTGGAGGCAGCTGAGTGAGAATACAGGGTGTAATTCAACTTAGAAATTGGGTGGGTTTGGACTCAGTCAAGGTTTCTTCCTCCTCACTAGTGGCTCAATACTTCATTAGTCATTGCATGAATGCCACAAATAATAAATATTGAACATTTTGTGCTCTATAAATATTATCTAGTGTTTGGCAATGGTATTCTTCCTTTTGGTCAGGCCTGTTCCCTAGTACAGTTCAACAAAGCTTCAAATCACCATAGATCAGGTGTCTGCTTTTCTTCCACACCAGCCTTTGATCTGGAACAGAGCTGAATAAGATATGAGTTTTAAGTGTTGTAAGAATGTGTGTTTTGTGTTGGGATGTAGTCAGCTCTTTCATTTCTTCTCTGGGGTTGCAATTGAAGTCTTTTACTGCAAAATGCTGAGAAAAACATTGGATCATATCAGGTAGTTCTCAGATGTACACTTGATCATCTTTTCTTTAAATGATTTCCCAGTGTAGCCTATGTCTGCTTTGAGTGCCAGATTCATGCATGTTTTCTTTGGTCTTAAGGATGTCAGGAGATGCTAAACTCTTATGGTGAGATAAATGGCAACTGGTCTTCATGGGATCTCTTTCAGTGCTACAGTTTTAATTGTAAATCTGGAAGCTGCCTGCCAAATACCAGAGTTGTAGAATAAGAAAGACTAGTTAACTTTACCGAGTTTCTCCACTGGTCTATGCTTGTGGAATAATCTGTTTATGATATCACAATAAACCTGCCAAGAGGCCGGCAGAAGATAACTGGTCTACCTTCTATGCTTCTCAACATGGAAGCAGGGCAATCACATGCAGTGATGCTTTCCTTGGGTATAGTCATTCTAAAAATGGCAGCTTTTATTTACCAGTAACAATAAAGCCATTTGAATTTGGTTACTCAAACTTAGGAACTTTTAATGTGGCTTAAGTAAGATAATACAGAGTACTGATGCAAAGAAAGATGGTTGTCATAAGTTTTCATGAGTAATTATATAAGACTAAACTTAGGCTTTACTTTCTAACTTTTAGAGTTCAGTGAGGAAGAGGAAAACAGAGAAGGGGGAAAGACGGGATTGGGAGGAGCCTGCCTGGTACAAGTTTCCTCTCTCTGTAATAGCAGTGGATGTGGAAGGGGCATTGCTGATTGGGGTCATGCTGATAGCAGACAAGCCAGTAACAGTGATGGGTGATTTATGGGGTCAGTACTACTGATGAAACAAAACTTAATTATTTGGTACTGGCAAGAATGCCCAGCAAGAAGCTCTGAACTTTATAACTCTTAAATGTACATATGTATAGACAGACAGATATACATTTGGTAATTAATTCCTGCTGGAAGCAGGAGGGGATTAATAAAGGATTAATGGTTAGAGTTCCTTTCTTCCTTGACCTGAAGCCTTGCCTTTAGATCGCTAGGCAAAAAGGTGGCTTGGAACTTATCATCTCTTTGTGAACCAGAAAAAGAAAGTCACACTCACAGAAAGAAAAAGTTTTACATAAACAAACATGTGCGCATACGCTATCTCTCTCACACACACACACGCACATATTCATACACATACACATACATGTTCTGATTGGGATCAACTCTGTCTCATCAACTAATATACTTACAAACACACATCTATACTTACAAATGCATATGTATTTGTGTTTCATTGACTTACTCATTCTGGATGAAAAATAGTCTCCAACCTTTATTGCTCATAGGAAGAAAAGGCTTCTACCTTTTTATTTCTGAATGAAAGAAGCTTTGCTAGTAAGAAAAAGCCACTCCCATATTGTTGTCTTTAGTATTTATACTTTCTGAGGAAAACAGATCACATGGTTTTCCAAGGGTATTTACATTCCAAAAGTTCATCATAAATCAAACATGAAGTTTCAGCAGCAATGTTTACATGAGTTTCCATTAAGACTAATTACCTAATTAAATATTCATTATCTGTCACTAGCTCCACAATTTTGTTAAAAGTTTAAAACTATAATTCTTACAAGTTAGTACCATTTTGTCAAGAGGTAAATCATCTGCCTAGTGTCTCATTAGTTTTGAAGCTTTGTATAGATAAATACAGTCAATATTTTATCTTCCATCATTGTACCTACAAAAAATTGTCCATTCCTAGTTTATGATCTTTAGTTATTAGATAATAGTTTCACAACTAGCCTAGTAGGAATGTTCTCCCTGATCATAAATTTGTTCTAAGTCTGCTTTCTATTCTAGTGCAATTAGCCTGTGACACCTGAGCTCAAAACTACTTGTATAAAATTTAGGAATTCAATAAATCATTATTAAAAATTATGAATCATTAATTTGTCTACATAATGTTACTACAAGAGAGTAGATCTTTGTTGATGTGCAGAAAATCTGCCCAATATGGTGGGTTAATGCCTAGAGATTGTTAGATTAATTTAATAACGACAGGAAAGGCATGTCAGCAGTAAGAATCAATCCTGAGATGAGATATCTGAAGGCCTTGTAATTCAGAATTTTACCCATTGAAGACCATGCAAAAACAGTGGGCCATCTCCTAGAAAGTTATCTGCTAGTCATAGCCTCTCCTTGATGGTTTCTGACAAGGGCTGAAGAGGGGTAATGGGAGGAGCGAGTGAGAGAAGGGGAATGATTTTCAGGAGAGCGGATGTTATCAGGGTGTATACTTTGAAGACTAGCTTTATCATAAAGTGGAAAATTTGTTGGCAGTTCCAAGACATGAAGAGATCATGTGAGTGAAAACCTTGGCTTTGCTTATAGTCTTCTCTTCTTAGTTTAAAAAAGTCCATCTTACCCAGGTACTTATTCTGGCCTGTAAGACATGAGTTTCCCTAGTCCTTATGCTGGTGAGTTGGCTAAAAAGACATATTTTTTCAATTGCAATGGGGAGTTTTGAGAAATAAAAGGAATGGGAAAGCTTGATAGAGCCTGTCTGTTGTCTTCACTGGCTTTTAAAAGTGTAGAATATGAGAGATTTTGACAGAGGATGAACCATCTGTCCTCCTGGTTGGAGCACTGGTTCTGATCAGATAGACACACGTTGATGCAGCTCTTTTGAAGTGGAATTTTTACAAAAAGTTTTAAAACATGGTTAAATTTCCAGACAAGTTTCATTTTATAATTACATTCTGTTTTTCCCTGAAATTGTCTTTATGAAAAGTACAGTGTTTATTCTGGAAGAAGTGCTGTGGTTTTTTTTTTTTTCTCTTCCCAGGCTTTTGGCAGTCATATAGCTGGAAGAACTTTCTGAATTTCAACTTTTCACAACTTTCAGTGCTGACTCCCACACCTATCCTACAAGATTCTATTTTACATTAACATTGTAGGTAAACTTTAAATTTGATCTGACCTTTAAGTCAATTCATTTTCTAAAAGAACAACTTCTGATGCAAGACCTGGAACCTTCTGTATGCAAGCCTGATGTGGAGGATATCAGGCACCAGATTCTTAACTTCAGGTTCCAAATGCTCTGCACTGTGTGCTGTGCAGTCTCTGCCGCCCTGATTCTGACACCATGTCCTTCTGGTTTCCCTGGCACTCTCTGACACACCCCTGGTGGTCTATTTACTCCTTACACTAACTACCCTTGGTTTTGATAGTGTCTCTGGGCCACTTATTCCTTCTGCCTGTGAATATTTTGCATCTTTAAGACTGCCCTGGGCTCATTGGTAGATAAGCTATGATGTTTACCCACCAATGTGGAGACTTTGAAATGAAAAGATGTAGTCAGCTGGATAAATATTAAGGCATCAGGTATCATGAGCTAAAATAGATGTTTCTATGTCCAACATTGTGTCATAGTAGAAAAAGGTAAAGAAGGAACTAACACTATATTGAAGAAGAGAATAGGGAAGCTATAGCAGACTGAATCTATTGGCTTTGAGAAGAGACATATGTAAAACTATCAGGATGGAAATAAGGAGGAGTGTACTCACTCAACTAAGCTGAAATGTAGTTTGAGAACCATAGTGTAGGGCAAGAAGCAGACATGGAAGTCAGAAAAGTCTCCCTGGACCATTCCTCACTGTCACAGTTTCACTCAGTGAAGAGTGTGACAAAGAATTGATACAAATTGATTTCTTAATGAATATTCTTAGAAACCAGAAACTAAATAGTCCCTCTAATGTTAGGAAACATACAGTTGTCCTGTAGTTTAGGGACATGCATTTTAAAACACATTAAAGGAAAATAGAGAATCTCATAAAAATGGGACTAAGTTGGCAAAGCTAAAAATATTTAGGCTCTTGGTGTGCAATAATGAA
This sequence comes from Apodemus sylvaticus, assembly GCF_947179515.1. Lineage (NCBI taxonomy): Eukaryota > Metazoa > Chordata > Mammalia > Rodentia > Muridae > Apodemus > Apodemus sylvaticus. The sequence continues at coordinate 119,095,825 of NC_067476.1, forward strand.
TCATGAACAAGGAGAAAGAGAATTACAAAGGAATAGATATAGATTCATAACCCAAACTTTGGAATGTTATGAAATGCTGACAATTGTAGAGATGAAGAAGACCCAGGAGAGCCAGCTTGGCTCTGGCATTATCCACAACCCCTAGCCTCTACCGAATAAAGAGAAGACTGTTAACCTAGCTAAGGGGAAGGGATCCAAAGACAGGCCACAGGGTCTGAGTCAAAGACATTCCCTTTCCAATTATTAGAGGACCCAAATGAAGACAACACTGCCTATCTGCTACATATGTATAGGAAATCTAGGTCCAGACCATGTATGCTCTTTAGTTAGTGGTTAAGTCTCTGTGAGCCCACATTGGCCCAGATTATTTGACTCTGTAGGTCTTCTTGTAGTGTCCTTGACCTATCCAGCTCCCTCAGTCCTTCCCTTGACTCTTCTACAAGACTTTGTGAGTTCAGCCTAATGTTTGGCTGTGGGTCTCTGCCTGTTTCTATCCACAGCTAGATGCTTCTTGGGAGACAGTTATGCCAGGTTCCTGTCTGGAAAATATAGCAGAAATATCATAATAGTAGATATAGCTGAATATTATTAATAGTGTGAGGTGTTGGCTCTCTCCCGTGGATGGATCTCAAGTTGGGCTAGTCATTGGCTGGCCATTTCCTCAATCTCTGCTCCATCTTTATCCCTGTACATCTAGTAGGCAGGGCAAATTTTGGATTGAAGTTTTTGTGGCTGTGTCGGTGCCTCTCTTCCTCTACTGGAAGTCCTGCTTTCCCCTGAGTGGGGCTGCCTTGTCTGGCCTCAGTGGAAGAGTATTCTCTTAGTCTTGATGCCACTTGATGTGCTAGTATGGGTTGGTACCAAGGGAGAGGAGAGGGGGGATGGAAGGGAAGAAGGGTGCAAGGAAGGAAAGGACTAGGAGGAGAGGAAGGAGGGGGCTGTGATCATTTTATAAAGTGACCAAATAAATTAATGAGCAAAAGAAAGTTTTGAAGAACAGTCAATATCTTATCACTACACATATGAAATAGCAAATCTTTCAACTCTCCACAAAAAAGCTTCTTAAAGTAGATAGCAGTTAATATAGAGACTCTCAGCTAGTAAAGGTGTAGATAATTGACTGTGGGCGTATGAGACCGATGATGAGGGAGGAACCGGAAAAGGGGAAAGCATTCAGCATGTAAACAAAGAATATAGAAAATAAAAACAAAAGAAATGCTGTGCCTCAAATGGGGCATCTACATTACTCTATATATCCCTGAAAGGCTCAGTAAATTGCTACAGGGAACAGTGTTTTCTGGACAAAACAGTGCAGTTTCACAGATGAACATACAGTCACTGTGACCTTAGCAAGATTGAGGCAGATGGAATCCCATTGTCTTAGTCAGGGTTTCTATTCCTGTACAAACATCATGACCAAGAAGCAAGTTGGGGAGGAAAGGGTTTATTGGGGGAGGAAAAGGCTTATTAAAGGGGGAGGAAAGGGCTTACACTTCCACACAGCTGTTCATTACCAAAGGAAGTCAGGACTGGAACTCAAGCAGGTCAGGAAGCAGAAGCTGATACAGAGGCCATGGAGGGATGCTCCTTACTAGCTTGCTTCCCCTGGCTTGCTCAGCTTGCTCTCTTATAGAACAAAAGAATATCAGCCCAGAGATGGTACCACCCACAAGGGCCCCCCCCCCTGATCACTAATTGAGAAAATGCCCCACAGCTGGATCTCATGGAGGCACTTCCCCAACTGAAGCTCCATTCTCTGTGATAACTTCAGTCTGTGTCAAGTTGACACACAAAACCAGCCAGTACACCCATCAAGAAGGTAAATGCAACCCCTAGATGAGGATATATTGGCAGTTAATAGCTAAGAGGGGGAGAGGGAAAGGGAGTCAATTTTCTTTAAGGATACAGCCCTTAATAGGTCAATCAAACATCAGAACAGTCCCTAAATCCAAGAATATTTGGGCAGCACTAATTAGAGTTCATGGATTTAAAAAAAAAGAGAAATTCACATATCAAATGATGTTCAAGAAGAAGGAAGGAGAAGCCCCTGGTTCTGAAAAGGCTCGATGTAGCAGTGTAGGGGAATACCAGGACAGAGGAGTTGATTGGGGAACAGGGGGAGGGAAGAGGGCTTATGGGACTTTCAGGGAGGGGGACCAGGGAGGGGAAATCATTTGAAATAAATTGTAAATAAAAATATATCTAATAAAAAATAAAAAAATTAAAAAAGGAAAAAAAGAAAAGTCCAAGTTGGGTGGGTATGAAGGTGGATTGGATCTTGGATGTGGTGTGGGGAAATGTGATTAAAATACAATGTATAGGATTATTAAAGAATTAACACACATTGTAACATCTTTGAAATTATAAGTTAGATAGATATCTATTAAAGGAGCCTTTCTTTGAAGGTTAGCAGCTAGGTAGATGCCTCAAAAGTTAAGGGACTTGTTGCTCTTTCAGAGGGTCTGAATTTTGTTTCTAGCACTCATGTTGGGTGTTTTATAGCTGCTTGTAACTCCACCCCCAGGGAAAATGACTCCCTTCTAGCCTTCAAAGGCATCCACATGCATGTGTGAATATATGCACACACTCTCTCACACACAGACACATAAATAATAAACCAATTCTTCAAAAGAGAATGCTTTAAAGGCTATGTTAAATAAAGGGTGGCTAAATTAGATAAAGGACGTACGCATTACCCGACTCCAAAATGTTAGGTTAAATAAATTGTACTAAATTACAGTATGATAGGATATAATATCTGAGAATCTTTTAGAACTTGAACATTAACAGTCAACTAGAGAAGACAAAATTATCTTTTCATAAAGATATAGGACAATTAAAAAGAGAACAAACTGAGCACTGTGTGAAGATCCAACTGCAGAAATCACAGATGATTACTTTTGATATGAGACTGAAATGTTTATGCTTGAACCTTATGGTTTTAGAACTCCGCCCCCTCAAATCTATTCAGGATCTAAAAGACTTCAGTTTATGTAAGAATTAAAAACTACAAACCATATAGTGTATTAAAAATAACAAGCTTTCAAAGAATAGGAGTCTAGAGTTCATGACACTTTATGCATAAAACCATGACAGTATGACATGTTTCTTTCTGGAAAAGCCTGATGTATCCTCAGTACATACTGAAAATGCTGAATTACTCTCAATTATTATGAAAACAGTCTGAACTTATAGACTCAAGGAATCTTAGGTACCTAGGAGAACCAGGTACACATATATTCCTGATAATTGTAATCTGTTATAGCACAAACTTTATAGTAGTATCCTTCCTTAGTAAAATGGGTAAGTTATAAAAAGTTACAATTTAAACTAAACTCAAGTCCTCTGCGTGAGTCAGAATTTTTCTCTCAATTTTAAGTAAAAAGGGTGAAGGTCATACTGAATGGCGTTGCAGTAAATTTTCATTTGGCCTAAAATAACTGCTACGATCCTAAGTCATAATTAAAAAGAATGCAGAAGAAAACATTAGGAAGTCCTGGCTGCTCATGTGAGGGGATGTTGTGATGACCTTTCCATATCTATTTTTCTTCATTTTGTCGCATCACTTAGAGTGGATTCTGGGCTGGAACAAAGGGAAAAGACTAACATGCAGCACTTGCTTTAGGCCAGTGAAAACAATGATTTTCCATTGAATTTTGAGGCACAGTATTGATGACTATGTAGCCCAGGCTGGTCTGAAATTCACACTCCTATTTCTGTCTTCTGAATGCTTGGATTATAGGCACGTGCCACTGTGCTCATCAGGAATATTGGTACCTACAGGATGTTCACATTACCATTTGGGAACTCCAGAAACACCCATCAGAATCTCCCTGAAGATGAGAGGGAAGAGGATTACACTAACCCCCTTAGGACCAAGACTGAGACTCAGTAACCACCCTACCTTCCCTTTACATATAACACATCTAATTCAGGAACAACTGGGTACTATTGCTTATGATGTTCTTATGAAGAGAAGAGTTAGGTAGGGCAAACAAAACAAGACAAAACAAAATAAAACAAACCAAAACCAAAACCAAAACCAAAACCAAAAAAACAGCTTTGGTGTGGGGAAAAGAGATGTTAGAAATAGACCCCGGGGTGTCACAAATGCTAAGCACAGACCACATAACTGGTCAGCTTTTCCCACTCTTGCCAAATGTTTAAAATTATTTTTCCCTTTGATTATTCAGATGACTTCATTCAGTCTATAATCTTGGGGCTTGTGGACCAAGAAAATTTACTTTTAACACAAATCTAAGATTCTGATAAAAAAATGACAATTTTTAGCAGTGTAAAATCATGCTGATTATGTCTTCTATACAAATAAAATCTTTATAAGTACTTTTGTCAAGATTCTCAAAGTCAGGGCTGGAGAGATGGCTCAGTGGATAAGAGCACTGACTGCTCTTCTGAAGGTCATGAGTTCAAATCCTGACAACTACATGGTGGCTCACAACCATCTGTAAAGAGATCTCATGCTCTCTTCTGGTGTCTAAAGGTAGCTACAGTGTACTTACATATAATAAATAAATAAATTCTTAAAAAAAAGATTCTCTAAGTCTAACTTCAGACTACTAGTCTTAGCATCAGTAGCACATCAGCTAGCAATGAACATTTGGAAGCCCTATTGCAGTTCTACTGAATCAGAAATAGGTAGTGCTTCCTATTTGTGTTGTGGTAATGGTTTGTACAAAATGGCCCCTATGGATCCATAGGAGTGGCACTATTAGGAGGTGCAGCCTTGTTGTGGTAGATGTCTTATTGGAGGAAGTGTGTCACTGGAGGCAGGCTTTGAGGATCCAGTTCAAGCTAGGTCTAGTAGGTTGCTGCCTCTTCCTGCTACCTGGGGATGCAGATGTAGAACTCTCAGCTTCCTCTCCAGCACCAATTCTGCCTGCATCTTGCCCTGCTTCCTACCTGCCATGATGCCAAAGGACTAAACCTCAGAACTGTGAGCCAGCCCCAATTAAATGTTTTCCTTTAGAAGAGTTGCTATGGTCATGGGATCTCTTTACAGAACTAGAAATCTAAATTAAACATCTGTTTAATCAAAGTCTGTTAGGTGATTTTGATCTGTGCTGTATTTTGAGAAGCACTGGCACAAATAAGTCTGCACAGCTATCCTTACAGAGATTTGAAATGTGAGAGTGGGGGGATATCCAGCTTCCACCCACTCAAAGGAGAAGGGGATAGGGGATGGGGAATTGCAGATGGGGGATGGGGGGTGGGGGATGGGGGATGGGGGATGGGGGTGGGGGATGGGGGATGGGGGATGGGGGATGAGCTATGGGAGGAGGTGCCCAGGAGGGCAGCATTGAGTGGGTAAATTATAGCTATTCAAAGACTGAAATTATGTGCTAATATTTGAAATAGCACTCTTTTAGACAATGAAAATAATGTGAAGATACACATATTTACTATATAAACCATACATATCTATACATAAATGTTAGCGTTTTATACACATATAAATATAATTTATTGCTATTAAAATCTGTTATTATTACATCTTATATAAGATTATATATAAATATTTTGAAAACAAATAGAAGATGTCAGAAATACAGCCAGTAAAATATTTGATTTGTAGCTATTGCTGATACGATCAGAGGAAGTGGAGATTATTAAGAGAAAGAAAATTCATTTTGTAGTTTAATTTTACACTTGAATATTACAATAACCAGTATCTGATGGTTAAATTTCCTGTGTGATGCAAAATGAAGATTAAATGTGGCTAATATAGGGACATTTTTAAAAAGATTACACAGTTTATAAAGATGGCACCTTAGGTCAAATCAGATCATGGCCTGAAATTGACCCAAAGACAGAAGAACCCTTGCATACCTTCATGGGAGCCAGCTGTATAGGCGTGATGCATGATGGGTCCACCATGGGCTTGGGCCTGTTGGCTGTGTCTGCTAACAGGCTGTGCCATTGCTGGGGAAGGCCAGTAAACTTCTGCTCTTGTGGATCAAACCCAGTATGAACCCTGTGTTCAAAGTTGGATGGGCCAGATATTTCGATCTTTTTCTTTTTCTTCCCAAACATGATGTAAAATCCTGGGAAATACAAAGAGAAAATAGATAGCTTGTAACTTGGGCAAGAAGATATTTATTTTAAATCATTTATTTATACCATTTTATGTTTTTTTCACAATAGTATGTTCAAAAGTTCAAAGTTTGATTGTCATGCTGTATAGATTAATTTCATTCTAAATCTTTGTTATTGTCTTGAATGATCCCTGTGGAATACAAGTGCTTGTCCCATTGATACTGAATTTGTCTCAAATGACTTACACTGACCAACGATCTGGGCAATAACCCAGTGTGGGGGTTTGGTGTCTCTGTGTGCCCCAACCCTAATGTACTTGTCATGAAAGTTTCTTAGGTAGATTATCATCATCAGTTTTAGAAGAATCAATGAACAAAGCAGTTGTATAAGCCTATTCTGGGGCCAAGACCAGACAATTCCAATTGAGTCAATGTTAACCACAGCTGATCATTGTGTGAACATAACACATGAAGGGTTAGATTTCAGACTTGTTTATCCCAGAACATTACTGAAGCAAAAGCTAACCAATTCCCAAGGAGAAGCATCTCAAAGTTTGGTATACAATCAAAATCCAGAACACCTATGTGACAAAATAACATATATATCAGTATGAAAAGCAAGCTAATAATTACTCAGCATATAAAGCAATTATAATAAGTAGGACTAAATACTTATCAAATACTTAGAGAACTACCAGACTAAAGTAGGTCCTATTAAGTGTTAGCTACAGTAAATGGTGAAGCTGTGCTTTATGGTTCTGAAAACTTGTGATAAACTTGGATTTCAACGCTGGGTTGTCATACAGTACATGTATTTTTAGGTAGATGCTTTTTTTTTGACCAGGGATACACCCTTATGAGTAAGATAAAGGTCATGTTGGAAATCCTTCCACATACTGCAGTGGGGCTTAAAAAAGCTGGTAATGTTATTTTGGGACTTAGAGATTTTGCTTTCTTTGTTAGGAAGACCAGAAGATATTCTAAAGAGAGACATTTGTGCCCCAGAAATCCCATGCTGGGAGAGGAAAAAAATGAAGCCTGGTGCTGCCCAGAGGGGAGTTTGTCTCACAGAGGAGGATTTCACACATTGCTGCATTGCTGAGTGTGTGTCAGAGCACTTCGCAGGAGGAGGAACTGTATCATGGCGCAGACATTGCTGATAGGCAGGACCACACCTTGGCCTGGAACAGTTATCTTGACCTCCTATCTTCTAGTTAAACCTAAACATTATACTAACATTGGAAGACAGAACTGGGGGTCACTGGACCTCTTTGTCCTTTGTCCTAATGTGGCCACATTGACTAATCATCTTTTTTTGCTTTTTCTCGGTTGTTTGATTGGCTTACTGAAGATGCATGGCTCAACCTAGCTTGCTTGGATGCTGTTAGGATTCAAGCACTAACTCAGATAATTTCAGTGACTATTGCTCTTGTGGCCAGAGCATTGGGGGTATTAATATCTTCTCTTACTTTCTTCCTTTACCACATCCTATTTCTTTTCTTTTATCAAACCCTCATCCTTCTTTTCATCATATATTGCTACTTTTCAGGCCATCTGTCTTCTGTCTTCTAGCTCTCTCAAATGCCTACCTCATCCTCTGTCTACATAAACATTCTGTTACAGACATCTGATCATTCACAGTCCCAGCTGCCTCTCATTTGTTAAGGCTTGGCTCTGAAATACCCCCTAAGTCTCAAGTGTTGAAGTTTGGTTCCCAGAGCATGGTACTATTGAGAGATGATTAGCTCATGTAGGTGCTGAACATGGCAGTTTGGAGGTGGGATGTGTTGGGGCATACAAATCTTTGATGGGCATATTTTAACTCTGACTCTGGCCCTTGTTTCATGGCCCACAGAGAGAAGTTGTATTCCTTGCCATGTTTCTTTTCATTCCAGTCTCTATGTAATGAGACTTAGTAACCATGGACTGAATCCCCTGAACCTGTGAGCCATAATATACCTTGCTTCCTTCCAAGTGTTTTTCTCAGGTGTTTGACCATACAGAAAAGATGTGAAGAAAATAGAAAAGCCCTACTCTTCTTGTCTGGTTTTACTTTAGAGTAATCTAAACATTGACAATGGGTGACGATAGCTCCTATATGTTGCTGATTTTGGCCTTGAAAAGTAAATTTAAAAGAAATTACTTAGCTAGATTTTGTGTTTCTTGCCTGTAATCACAACACTTGGAAGGTTGGGGTAGAAAGAATGTCCCAGATTCAAGGCTGCTCATGGCTAAGTAGAAAGTTCTTTTTCAGTCTGAGCTACAGAGGATGACAATGTCTCAAAATATAAAATGAAACGAAGGAATAAGAAAAGGAACTTCTGTGAGTACTTTGCTGTAAGTGGATCAATAAACATAAGTCTGATGATCTTACAAGGTGGGCACATGGAATTGGACATGTAAGGAAGGGGAGGGACAAGGAGAGAAAGGCCACTGCAGGAAGAGCTGACAGAGTCCAAGACCTCTCTCACATTGACTCTAGATTTGGATATATAATTTGCCATAATCTGTGGAACCAAAAACATCCATGCAATGTGCTGTCCATCAGGGTTTGCCCTCTTGCTGATCTGAGAACCCATTTAAGAAAAATGCCATGCTATTACTGCACCAGGTCATTTATCATACCAGCTAACCCAAGCTAATCCCCAGCAGCAGAGCTGCTTATTGGATGAAATATATTCCTTGCATGAAAGAGACCATCAGCAGGAAACCTACCTGACTAACTGCATCCTCAATTTCTAATCAGGACATAAATCCTTTGAACCATTATTTTTGGAAGCTGATTGTTACATAGACAAAGGGTAATAAGAAACACCTACCACCTCCGGTCTTGCATCATTATGAACTCATCACTTTTTCAGTTTTTGATGCTCCAAGGTTTCAAATAACAATGTCTAATCTGGGAAGCCACATCAGCCCTCCCACAATTGCCTTAATGCAAAAGAGTCTTAATTGTGATACCCTGACCTGAGTAGTTGACTGCTTGGAGAATTTTCAGTTGAAAAACATTACAAATTAGTGGTTCTATATACCACTGTCTGGCTATTTGCTGAACAGAGAACATATTCAAAAATATAATATTATCTTTCATTGGCTGAGTCAACATGACATTTTAATAGGCAGTCTTTTCCATAATTTTAAAAAAGAAAGACAAAGTCATTTGGGAAGAGTTCATTTGCACATATTCATACCTGAACAAGCAATAAAAAATGCTAGATCTAAATATTTTTAGAACTAGAACAGAGATATCTTGCTACTTCTCTTTTATTTGTGAATCTTCCAGAAGATACTATGCCACTCAAGTGAATGCATATAAAAAGAAATATGAGTGAATTAACACTATAGGTAGGGATTGGTAGAGAGAAAAACTGGCTGAAGTAACTTAAGAATCCTGGGATCCTATATCCCATCCTTTAAAAAGTATTAAACACGGTTCTACTCAACTAGTAAGCTCAAGTTTAAAAAATGAAACAGTTGTGCATGATAGTGTATGCCTGAAAACTCAGCACCCAGCAAGCAACAACTGCTATATTTCATATACTTTGTGGACCACCTATTTTTTTCCTTATAAATTTACTCCCTAGTCATCAGGGAAAGGCAAATCAAAACAACCCTGAGATTCCATCTTACATCAGTCAGAATGACTAAGATCAAAACCTCAAGTGACAGAACATGCTGGGGAGGATGTAGAGAAAGAATATTACTCCACTGCAGAAAATTGTAAATAGTTCTACCTGAAGATTCAGCTATACTGCTCCTGGGTATATACCAAAAAAGATGCTCCACCATACCACAAAGACACATAATCCCCTATGTTGATAGAAGCTTTATTTATAATAGCCAGAAACTGAAAACAACCTTGATGTCCCTCAACTAATGAATGGATATAGAAAATGTGATTCATTTACACAGAAGAATACTATTCAGCTATTAAAAACAAGGACATGATGAAATTTTCAGGCAAATGGATGAAATTAGAAAATAGTATCCTGAGTAAGGAAACCCAGACACAAAAGGACATGCATGCTATGTACTCAGAGACAAGGAGATAGTAGTCATAAAATACAGGATAGCCATGATACACTCCACAGACCCAAAGAAGCTAAACAAGAAGGGAGGCCCAAGTAAGGATATTTGAATCTCACTTAGAAGGGGAAATAAAATAGTCATAGGAAGCAGAAGGAGGGATGGAACTAGGTGGGAGAAGTAATGGGGAGGTTAGGATCAGGTATGGGGAGGGACAGGAGAGAAGGCCAGAGGACCAGGAGAATGAATGGACATCTGCTAGGGGTCAGGGATTGGGGGAATTTCTAGGAAGTCCCAGAGATCTGAAATGAGAGAGGTTTTCAGGAGTCAATGTGGGTGACCTTAGTGGAGATATATAACTGTGGGTATATGGGACCTGAAGAGGCCACCTCCTGTAGCCAGGCAGGACCCCTAGTGGAAGGATAAGGACACCAACCCACTCACAAAACTTTCTACCCAAAATTTGTCCTGTCTAAAAGAAATGTAGGGACAAAGATGAAGCAGAGACTGAAGGAATGGCCAACTTGAGATCAATCCCATGGGCAAGCACCAGTTCCTGACACTATTAATAATACTTTGTTATGCTTACAGACAGGAGAATCTCTACCTAATAGTTGACTGAAATAGATGCAGAAACCGACAGCAAAACATTGGTCTGAGATCAGGGAACCATATGGAAGACTTGGGGGAAGGATTGAAGACCTTGAAGTGGATAGTAACTCCTCAGGAAGACCAAGAGAGTCAACTAACATGGACCCCTGGGAGCTCTGAGAGACTGAGCCACCACCAAAAACCATACAGGCTGGACAGAAGCCCCCAGTACATTTGTAGTAGATGTGCAGCTCAATTTCCATGTGGGTCTCCCATCAGCTGGATCAGGGATTGTCCCTTAAGCTGTGGTCCAACTGTGGTATCCATTTCTCAATTGGGCTGCCTTGTCAGGCCTCATTGGGAGAAGATATGCCTAAACCTTGCAGAGATCTGATGTGCCAGGGTGTGAGTATACCTAACAGGAGCCCCATCTTCTCAGAAAAGAAGGGAAAGGGGCAAGAGGGAGAGAGTCTGTGAGGGGTGTTGAGGGTGAACATTTATTGGAATGGAGATTGATTAATTAATTAATTAATTAATTAACAAAAAGAAAATTTACATTAGAATATCTTCAAATCACTTAAAGAATGTTTAAAAGTTCTTGAAAATAGGCTTGATTTTCATGGTCACAAAGGAGAAAGAATGTTACTTGGCACCACTTTGAATAGTTTAGAGTTTCAATTGACAGATTTCAAAAGGTGTTGTCCTTGACAACCACTTTGGATGAGAACTTGACCTTCTTGTTGCGATCAGTGCATAGATTCATATATTGCCTGTGGGGTGGCATTCTTGTGTGACCTCAGTATTTTAGAGACTGGAGAGCAGGAGACACAACTCACTGAGTAGGCATTTAGAGACTGCCACCTCTTCTGCACACTCCTCCATGACTAAACTATCTTCATTGTTTGGTACCTTGTTCCCTGATGCTGGAGTCGGGCTTAAAGCTTGATGTGTTCTAAAAAGGCAAGATGGCACTTTATGAAATACTTTTAATGAAATTATCTTAAAAAGGAAACATTAAAACAGTTGTATTAAACAATACCATTTTCTCCTTTGGATATCCATCCTGATTGCTCACTGAATACTTACTATAGGAAGTTGAAGCTGAACCTGTTTGCCAGAACCTTAACCCAAGTTCTTCAGGGCTTGCCAATTCTGCAACTCACGGCAAACTACACTGTCTACTTCGTAGTATGTGCTTTAAAAAAAAATGGAATGACATAATAACTTTCCTTAGTTGATTGCTATCAGGTATCAAGAACTGAGAGAAGGGATTAAATCTGAGCTAGAGTCAGATTTTGGCTTTTTACAAACTTTCAGTGGTGACTTTCGGGGAGTGGGGAACCAGAAAAGGGGAAATCATTTGAAATGTAAATAAAAAATATATAGAATAAAATTAAAAAAAAATCTCTACCATAGGTGGTAATGATGGCTGTATGAAAATGTGAATGTACTAAGTCCCAATGAACAGTGTGATTAAAAGGAATTAACAGAATGAATTTTATGTTATTCCCATTTTATACTCATAATAGCAACAATCGTGGATAGAGCTGTGGATGTGTGCTAGGATCTCAGAATGCATGAGAGGAGGTAATTATCTGACAAAGGCCATACTGCAGATGGGACTGTGGCACAACAAGATGGGGAGAACTGAGGTCAAGCTATTAGACAATTGTTGTTCTTGTCCCTTTCAGCATCTCAAACAGTATTGGAGGATGAGAATTGACCTTTAACCTCACCGCTGACAACTAATTAGTGATTTGCTTTTAAGACCCATGACTAAAGTGAGACGCTAATGACAACACTGGGCCATTAAGATGTCTACCCTCTTCTTATATATATGTATATAAGGAAGCTTTTTACAGTAAGTTTCCACATGAATTTTTCAAAAGCTCTCTAGTGTTAATTATTACTCCCCATATTCCTTAGTTTACCCTTTCATCCTTGACCAGATCTAACCTTTCTTGTCTTATTCTCATCAAATCCTTTAGATTACTGCAATTTATACCTTCTTAAAAGCTTTCCCAACAGTGAACACATACTAATTTTCTGATCTCTATAGGTTTTCTTTTTTCTTTTCTATTTTTTTTTTGATACAGGGTGTCTCTGTATAGTCCTGGCTGTCCAAGACTCTATAGGTTTTCTAAATGAAGCTTGAATATACTAAGATTCTAGTTACCATCTATAGAGAGAAGAAACATGAAACATTTGTACATACAAAGATATATAAAGAGTTAAAATAGCATTTCCTTATAATAGGGAGAAAATATTCAAGTAAGTAAAAAGAATGGGTTTTCTCTTTTGGAGATGTTTGTCGGTGAGCTCCCATAGACCTCTAAGCACTGTAAGCTTTTGTCATTACTCTTGGTTATAGCTTGAGTGGCAAGACCCCATTCCTAAAGATATTATATACATGAGACATAGAACATGGAGAAACCAAATTGGTACTCATCTAGACATTTCATCTCTACTAGATAGCCCTGAATAAGATGTTCTGTATGCTACCAGAGGAGAAAGGTTGTCATCAACCTTAGCTAGCTGTGAACCCTGGGTGCTACACTAATGACTAGCATGGCACGATATGCTCCTTGGGCAACAGAGCCATGGGAGTAACCAGCAACTTTCTGCTTGGATGAAGGCTTGCTCACACACTCAGAAACCATAACCAGCTCCATTATTAAGGTCAAAATCCTGTGTCTAGAGAGTCTTAGACCCTAGGTGGAGTCTAGTGCTGTTTTTCTGCTAAATGGACATAGTTTAAACTATCTCATAACGATTTATCTTCCTATCCATAGATTTGATACATTTTTACCCCTCATCAAGAGAAGCTTCTTTTTGAAGTAGATGGTAATTAACATAGACCCCATAACTGATCGAGTTGCAGAGAGGAAGTAACCAGAGAACAATCAAGCATAAAGGGGATATCACATGTTTCTAAAACCTCAGGGATAATTGAACAAAAGATGGATGAAAGATTACAAGAGCCAGAAGTGCTGAATGACTATAAGAAATTTTTTTTCTGGACACAACAGGACAGTTGCAAATATGAACTCATAGCAGTTGTGACAGCATGCACAAGACTTATACAGGCTAAAGTCAGTCAAAAGTTCACATATGATAGGAGGAGACAGTCAGAAAGTTCCTCCAAATGAGGAGCTATGGGCAATCGATGGCTTCTGGGAGAGGAGAGTCAGTTTTATTTAAGAGATGCCCTGGACCATATTATAGAGGGTGGCCAGACTATATATATCCTGCATATAATACAAATTGAGCTTGTTAGGTTTTGAGTTGTTTTATTTTTTCAAAGAAAAGACTTACAAAGATTGGTAAAGTAGAGAAGGGAGAAGTATCTGGGAAGAGTTGGAAGTGTAGATAAATATGAACATGAAAATGAAGTTCTTAAATAACTGATTTTAAAAAAGAAAAAAAAACTTTCAGACATACAGACACTAGAGACATAGAAAATATAAGACCACACAATTTAAAATATGTGCCTTTAATGTACTTCTTAGGAGATGATTATGTCTCATTGATTCCCCGCCCCCCGCCCATCAAGAGAATTTTCTTTTCTTAGTCTCATATCCATCATGAAGAACTTGGCAAATGTAGTAATGGGCATTTAAGTATTTTAGAAATACCTACCTATGTCTAGATAATGTAGGCTTAATGACTTAACCTGTCATTGGTAGAAGAAATATGCTTGATTTAAAAACTGTATGGTAGAGGGATGAGGAAAACCATACTTCTTGTAGTTACAGATTAATCATAGAATTTAGAATAAAGAAAAAAATACACCTAGATTCTGCTACTTTTAGGTAAAATGTAACATGAAGTACTTATGTGGGATTCAGGGGTAAGAAACTGGAATGAATTCATTATATAATATGAAAATGCAGGTGTTTTCTAAGGAGAACATATGTCCAGGATGTTGTTATCAATACATTAATCCTCTCCTATCTTCTCTTCTCTTCTCTTCTCTTCTCTTCTCTTCTCTTCTCTTCTCTTCTCTTCTCTTCTCTTCTCTTCTCTTCTTTCCTCTCTTCTCTCCTCTCTTCTCATCTTTTCCTTTCTCCTCCCTCCCCCTTTTCTTCCTTCCTTCCTTCATTCTTTCCTTCCTTCCTTCCTTCCTTCCTTCCTTCCTTCCTTCCTTCCTTCCTTCCTTCCTTCCTTCCTTCCTCCCTTCCTTTTTTCTTTCTTTCTCTTTCTAAGCTGCAGTATATGATGGACGGGTTATAGACCATGCTTGCTGAATACCTCTCAAATCCCACAGAATGTGAAACTGCTCAATTTCTGGGTGAGGAAAATAGTTATTGTACCTGGTTTCCATTTCTAGTTGCTCAAGATCTTGCTCTGTATTTTTGCTGAAACTATTCTGACTTGAGTCCTAATCCACTTAATACCTGTCTTTTCAACAGCTGTAGATCCTTTCTTCTTCATGGATCCAATTGATGGTTTCCAAGTTCATTGTTTGCATGTGAGCTCAGTGTTCACAGTTGACTCTGGCATCTCCTTTGCTACTTCAGAAAATCCTTTTGAAGTTATTTTCTGATAACCACAATGTGAACCTGTTTGCTTATTGCTTCTTCTTTGAGCTTTCTGAATTTCCATTCATTCTCAAATGAGCACCCACAGTTGAACGGTGGCTTTATGAATCTAGCACATTCATTTGTTCAGTTCTAACTTATGTAGGGTTTCAACATTGCAGGACATTTCTGGTTTAAGTTAATTTCTCACACTGGCTTTAATCCATCCATCTCATTTTCTCACTCCCCAAGATTCAAGACCAACAAAAGGCATGCTCTGAGGAAAGTACACTGAAATTCTGATCATTTCCACACTTTCATAGTAATACCACAATATGGAAATATAAACACCATGTGTTACAAAGAATATTTATATATATTAGGATATAGTAGATTGGGATATAGTAGATATCCCAAACTCCTTTAGAAGCATCCACTAAATGCCCCAAGTGAAAGCTTTTACTTCACCATGGCTTTCCTCTGAGTTTCTTATACCAAAGATCACAACTATTGAGTCAGTCTAGAATTTTCTTCTGAGTTTTAGGTGAATGCTTCCAGATCCCCATGTGGATTATTCCTATTTTCAAGTCAGTGTTTCCAATATTTAGCTCTTGGCCATCCTGCTTGCTCCTTTTTCTTTCTTTCAGATACCCGTTCTCTGATACACACATATCAAATTGCTGAAGCCAGTTCTGAGAATGCACTTTCCCTCCTCCATCACTGCACATAATAATCAGCAACTTCAGTCTATCTTGTTCCCCAATGCCCTCCACATCTGCATATCTTTTAGAACCTCCACTGTTCTAGCTTCTTCTTCTCACTATAACATAGAAACACAAACTCATCAGCTTAGGCTCTATAGCCTGCCCAACAGTTCTGGATGTCAAAAGTCTAAAATGAGTCTCACTGAGTGAACAACAACGTTTTGGCAGTGCCATGTTTCTTCATAGACCCTTCTAAGGATAAATCCACTTCCATTGCTTTTCAAGTGCTTAGAAGTGACTTGTTTCCCTTGGTTTTTAGGTCCTCATTCCATACTCACACCTCTCCCAGGGTTCTTGCATCTTTCACATTGTCCTCCTCTGCTTATCTCTTCTAATCTTGGTAGCCCTTGGGAGTCTATTTGGCTTATTGGGATAAGCTGCTTCATTATTATCTGGCTTCAGCAAGTTACTAGCAGCAACAGCAAATGTATCACCCCATTAGCATGAAAGTTCCTCTTTGTGCTTTGTTGCCAAGGGTAGCAGCCTTAACTCACACTCTCACTGTAACCTAATGTACTCACAGGTTAAAGCGGGTTTAGTTTACCACTCTACTCAGGATTCTCACTGCACTACACCTCACCATTTTTCTTGGGTTACTATAACCCATCTAGCTAAGCTTCATGTTGACTAATGTACATATATCCTTCCACGTGGTGACTTCAGGGAGACCAGTTTTTCTAAAATATAAATCTGCATCTGTTTCTGCTAACCTTTTCTATTGCTTCCCACTGGCCTTATAAACAAGCCAAACTCACAAGATTTCTTGTGTTGTTCTCAGGCCATTTCTGCAGAAATCCCTTCTTTCTTTCAGAAGCCTTAGCATCCCATCCTCACCTTGATTACCTTAAAGCCTCCCATTCCTCCAGTTTCTGCATCCTCTGACCCCCAACTCAGTCCCTTCCGTATGACCGGCATTCTCCAAAGAGTCCCTCTTCTGTTTTCTGATCAGTATTATTTCCTCAAGGAATTCTTTAAACCCGGAACACTGCTCATCTTCCTCTAGAGCAGTTTCTATAGTTATTGTATTGCAGAAACATTATTTTAAATAAAAAAGGTAGCACAGGTTGGTTATGGATAGGATAAACAATATACAAACATGCAGAACTAATTTTCAAAATCCTATCAGCACACTGTTCCCTCAGAGCTCCAAGCCTCAAACCCTTTCTGTTTATTTTTGCTGTCCCTGTAGGGTTTTCTTTGTGTGTGTGTGTGTGTGTGTGTGTGTGTGTGTGTGTGTTACTTAACAATTCAGGCCCTTAAATCAATCAATCAATCAATCAATCAATCAATCAAATATTGGCTATCTTCTTATGCCAATATACATGACTTTAGTTCTTTTTTTGTTAAATCTCTATGGGGCATTTTATAAAACTGAAGGTACTATAAATCATCTATTAATTCTTTTATTAAATTTAAGGTTTATATTGTTTTAAAACCCAACATTTCAGTGGCATTCTGGGCACACAGACCATTCTACATATATGCAAGCATTTTCTCTGCAGCATCTGCTAGTTCCTGAAATAGTGAGACAAGAAATGCAAATAGTAGTTTGCTGGGGTCACCATCATAAAGGATGCGGGCTCAGCTCTTTACACTAAGGGAGTTTTCTCTTTACAAGTGTGGGAGAGCTGGACATCCAAGATCAAAGTGTTTGTAGAGTTGATTTCTTCCAAGGCCTCTTTTCCTTGGTGTGTTGAGGGCTGGGATCCCTCTATGTTATCCCTGTGCACATGTTACTGTCATAATTCCCTTTCTTATAGGGACACCAGGCATCTTGAACTAAGTCCAATGCTAACAACTTCATTTAAAGTTGAATGTCCTTTATAAACCTTGTCCCCAAAATAGAGTCATTTTGAGCTTTCTACAGTTAGGAATTCTTTAAATGTGAATGTTGGGAAAATCAGCCCACGACAACACATGGCTCATTGTTTTTCTAATGCTAGCAGATTGATTTTCAGGGAGCTTAGATCATTTTTCATTCTGACAGAAAGTTAAGTGGATTGTCCCTGACAATCCATTAGTCTGTTTAGTTTTCTCTGCCGCCTTGTCTGGTCCTGGTACAAGGCAGATGATCAATAAATATTTGTTGAATATTCACTAAGGCAAAATATTTGATATTTTGATAAAGCCAGCCTGTTCTTTAACTAGTTTGAGTTTTAAATTTTTTTGCCTGGTAATTTGATTGCCAAATCCTAATATATGTTCATGAAATAGAATATGATGTGTTGAAATATACATACATATACCTGTATGTATAATTTGACAGGGATAAATTGGGCTAATTACCATATCTCTTATCATCTCTTTCATTTTTTAATGGAGAGACATTTGAAATTTGATTTTAGTTATTTTGAAATACATTTGAGTTTTTAAAAATATTTACACTTGTTTTTGCTTGTTTTCCCTGGGAAAGGGTCTTAAGTATGTAGCCCAGGATGGCCTTAACCTTTTGAAACTCTTTCATCTGTCTACTAAGGACAAATTAGACATGTGTGCCAGTTAGTACACAGTTATTGTCAATTAGAGATTTATGGTACCTTATAATTGATTACAGTCATCTTGGTATTTACCTTGTTGTTCCAAAACTTATTTTATGGACAGCTTCGTGTCCTTTGATAGTCTTACCCGGCAAAAGTCTAGGGGCGGGGCTAAACCAGCAGCAGAGGGAAGCACTGGGACCCCTGATTCTCAGGAACTTGCTTGAGCATAAAGCTTGCTAGGGACAGAGAAGACAGAACATATGTCCTCTAAACTTATCCTCATATGTTTCCTACTCCTTTATACATATTTATTGGTAATTTACAATGTACCAAGTACTGAAAACAAAGCTGTGGTAAGACTTTAAAGAGTAAAAGGGACAAATGCAGTAGCACACTGCAACCAAAACCCAGTCTTATGGGTTCAAAGCCAAGCTCTGCTACTCATACAGGCAATTTTAAGTCTTACTTTCATAGAATCTTATCAATAAATTGGAGGTAATAGTATCTATATCAAACAGTTGTGGAAACATTTATCAAATCAATCATTATTACATACAGAAAATATTGCCTGGCATAGAATTAGCATTCAGTGATTGTTAGGTTACTTATTACTACAAGGAAAAAATATTACAGAAGTGAAAGATCCACTGAATTTCCCTATGTTGTGATTTGGAACTCACTGTGAATCTATAACTCAAGAAAATGGAATATGTGTATGCTTGGTTGAATTGTACCTACTATTTCATCATTTGTGATCACAGTATGCTATCTTTACAAGTTCTGCAAAGAACTCTACCATGTTATTATATACATAGTTTAGTGTAATATCTGTACTCTCAAGAGGCACAGCTTCCCAGCAAAGACTTCCTTCATGCTTCCCATGCTATGACTTCCACCATCCTTAACCCTTGGCAAACTGGAACCTTGTTTCTACCTCTACAAATGTTCATCTTTGAAACTGTTCTATGCATATACTAGATGGCCATTTGAGATGGGATTTTTTTTCCATTTATCAAAATAACATTGAGGATTATTCCTGTGTTTGTTTGTTTGTTTTTTTTTTGGCATGGAAGTACTGAACAAAAGTTTGTTAAATCAGTCACTACTGAGGTACAGTTTTCTTGTTTCTAGCCTTTGTCAATCAAGAGTAAAATTAGTATAGATACGTTTTTTGCAATCATGCATATCACTGATTTATAGATTGGCTATATACTAAAATTATAGACTAATGGATGGAATAAAATATGTAATTAAAATTAGTTTCATCTTTTGTCAAGTTTAAAATATTACCAATAAAATTTTGTTATGTATTTTCAATTTCTATTGGTCAACATGATGGGTCTGTTCAAGGAGAGTCTCATTGTGTCAACATATGATATGATTATTAAAGAAAAATATGCTGTGTTTATCCTTTACACATTAGAGGAGAGTGAAGGTCTTGAAAAAAATGTGATACAGAAAACTCCAGACAAAAGGACCACTAAGGATAAAAGCTCTAGAAAACAAAAGGACTTGCCTCATTTGTGAAATATGGGCAGCCGTTTGGTGGAACTAATGCTGACTGAATGGAGAATGGGGTGCCCATCATCTTGACTCATTGTTTGAAAAGCTTCAGACACTCCAGGTGGTTTATTATTATTATTATTATTATTATTATTTTGCTTTATTCCCGTTCTTGTCCATTAACACTAATGTCTAACTAGCCTCCATCTATTTCCTGAAGATGTTTTCACATAGATCTGTACTAACATAAATAAAGATGGAGAACCTTATTCTGACATAAAGATGGAGAACCTTATTCTGAAGACATTTACACAGTAAATTATAGTAAGTACGGTGTCATTTCCAAAGCAGGCACTGAGATACATTACAATCCTGGCAATAGCACTATTAGTTGTTGACTTGACAATTAATGGAAAGCTTGGGTAGTGTATTACCCTTTATTTCATGATAACCCCCATGCCTCAGGGACTCCAAATGACATAATGCGAAGGGCTCACAGTTTTTGTGGGGTTCTATGGTGGCTCATGCATGCATATTGTCATTAGACATTGACTGGCCAGCAACCTGCCAGGTGTAGGAAGAACTCATGGATTCTCATTTGTAAGGTGCTGTAAGATGAGTTTTTGTTAGCTTGTTTTCACAGTGTGACCTAGGGATCATGAGAGAGCACAGGTAAGATTTGAGACCTTGGCTTGGCAAGGCCATCTAAATTTACTAAATTCTAGAACAAAGGCAAATCCTAAGTTTCACCAGACCCCAGATTCAGAGGATACACGGGTGTGCTTCTTAAATGGGGAAACGCCAAAACCACATCAAGTAAGGTGAAGTTTTCAGGGCTGTGGTTGCCATCTATTACAGCAAATGACATGCACTTGCTAGTGAATGCTTAACAGCTGACTCTGGGCAGAAGGCAAATAGCTCTCCCTTGTATTATTTGGCAATTTCTAGAGTGCAATCTCTCTCTCTCTCTCTCTCTCTCTCTCTCTCAACTGATTTCAAGCTACTTGTATAAAGTTGCTGAACACAACTTTACGTTGTAAATTGTTTTAAAAAGACTGAGCACAATTGACTCTTACCCTTCCAAATGAGTCATCTCCAGTGAACCACTTGGGAAAAAACCCCTAAATACAGGCAGCATAGTGCTAGGGTTTCTGTAGCTCACTAATTCACAATTTACATTAAGATTTCCTATCCTTCCTTCAAAAGAAAGAGAGGGGAGAGACATAGTCCAGAAAATGAAAAATGTTCTCTAAGTCCATGCTGAGTATATAAATTTGAGAAGCTGTTGCAACAGAAACTATGGCACACAGAGTGGAATTGATAACTCTCCAACTTCCCAGGTGGCTAAACAAAGTAATGTGTGTGTGAGTGTGTGTGTGTGTGTGTGTGTGTGTGTGTGTGTGTGTGTGTGTGTATGTGTGTGTATGTGCATGAGAGTGTGTGTGTGTGTGTGCGTTGTCAGGGTGTGTGCTGTGAGTGTGTGTGTTGTGAGTATGCAAACACGAGGAAGTAGCAATCAAATTTATAACTTCTACATGTTCCACTTAGACATGTTCCAATGTGACTTTGTCACAATTGGAGCCTACTTATCTTTCTTTGGTTTCACTGAAGATAACTGATATATAAGAATTTTACATTGAGCCATATAACCTTATATCACCTTATTTTTGCCTTTTAAAGATTGATCAGAAAGGCCACAGAAACACTGGCCTGATTTTTCTTTTTTTCCAAATGCAGGTACTTGTTCCACCACCTGGTGAGAACAAGGCCCCATAGAGACGGACATAGGCACAATGTCAGCAATTCTGCAGTGTTCCCCAAATAAGTTAGAACTGCTACCAATTGACGGAAGACTTCATAGAATTGTGTATTTGCTCGATGTTATGGCAAGTTTGGCAAGCTGCCCACTCCTCAAACCTCTGATTATATATATTTTGAAAGTAGGTCATTTGGTTCTTGTTGAAAATTCATCAAATAAGAATGAATATGAATATATAGAAAGGAGCATTTTTAGCTAAATACTATAAAGTTGGAAGACAAGTTCAGGTAAAGAACTTCAGTCTTTCTAAAATTTTTAAACTATTGGTCTATTTCACTCTGTATCCATTTATCTAGATGAACAAGAATTATTGTTCTAATAGTTTGTCACCTGCAAAATGAAATTTCCATGCATTGAGAAGTATGCCATACTGTGAAAGTACATCTGGCATCCCTCTTCCTATCTGTATCTCACAGTGGTCAGGTGTTCTAAGGGTTCGTCTGTCTGTGTGGTCCACGTCTGACTAACTCCCTTCCATACTCGCAGCCCATTTCTGTTTGGGCTCATTCCAAAACTTACATTTACATCTTCAAATTTTCATTTAAAGACTGAATTTCTTTTAATATTTTATGTCTGTGACTTGAAGCAGGTAAATGGAATTTCAGGAAAAAGATGGAACTTCTATGATTTGGAGAAATTGGAAAGATACCGGCAGTGGTAAAAGCCATTCATTGGGAAATGAGAGATACTGAATTTCTAACTATGATTATCTTTTGGCCATCTTCTCTAAGATAACATGCCGACAGTCATGATGCTCAATGGGACTTATGGACTTGGTTGTGTAGAATTACGACACTATCAAGAAGGTACTTGGAGATCAATTTCACAAGTTACACATATGTCATATGCAGCCCTTTCTTTAAAATGGAACACATTATAGAAACAATGTCTAGTTATTTCTAGCTCCCAGTGCACTCAGGGATCACAACTAACCTGTTTTATCAAAAAATCCTGTGATTCACTAATGTATAGGAATTTTGCATTGATATGATGTAGGAGAACATGATAAAGAAGCCCAGGTCTCTGAATTGTTGGGTGGAGGAGACTTTACAGTTAACTGGTAGTATATGTACTTGACTCTGCACAAGCAAAGGTTTATAAGTCTACTAAGTTGAGTTCATGGAGGTTGGAACTAAGGAGACTGGAGGGAAATTCTGTGAGTCAAATTTACATACTAGGTTTACCACTGATAGCATGCTGCTTGCCATGCTTCACAGGACAGAGGAAAAAGCCAAGAATTAGAATGGAATTACATGCCTAAGGTCACTTAGCTGGAAGGTGACAGATATAGGACTCATGTGTCACTCTATTGACATTGAACATGTTTTCTACATTGTTTAGTAGGCCTAGGAAGACAATGCAAGTATGAAGTTGTAGCAGTGGTGATTATTAGGCCTTGTGCCAGTTTTCTGCAAACACACCTCAAAAGAAGACTCATTGAAGTTGATAATAAAATTATTTATATGGTTTAGAAGGCAGACTTTACTGTGATATTTTGCAGGAAATAATTTCCTTTAAATTAACATGTGGCTAAAGATAAAAACCACTGTAATGGCAAATTCTGAACTGGTTGAAGCAATAGTGTTTTATTTCCCACCAGCTTGATTTTATTCCAGAATCATTATGTTCCTGTGAAGCACTCCCACTGCAGCTGGCAGATTCTTGGCCCTGATAAGATAACCCCAAGGAAAGAAATATTTCCAGAATAATAATTCCTAATTTCTGAATCTTAAAGCTGCATCTGTAATGCATGGAATATGAAGTTTTATATAACTAGCATTTTCATTTTCCTGTATTTGTTATGCATAATAAGATCTCCTTTGAGGCTCAAATCTTTTGAAAATGTCCCAAATGCATTTTTCTGTCTGCCTTATTACTACTGTTTAATTTTGATAATTTTTCTGGAGAATGGGGGGGTTTGGGCATCTGTTAGATGGAAAGGGTCTAAAATTCCTACTTTCTACAACATCAGAGTTACAGAATATGAAACCCTGGCAAGATCTTCCTTCCTTAGAAAATGGAAGATGGGTTATACTTTGGGACCCATAGCCATCAGCCTGTCCTTAGTTCTCATGCAAAGATGAGGAGAAAGTTTACATGACACTGAGAGAGTCAACTCAAAACTATATTCCTTCACTAGAAGACATGAGCTTTCTGAATAAAAAGAACATTTAAACTATTGCTAAATACCCCTACTCTCCTGGGCAGTGGATTCCACAGTCTAGTTGTTTAAGGATTCCAAACCATGACTCGGCACTGGACAATCATTTGGTATGCTCTTTTTGGGGGGATGGCTGCCTCTCTTAACTCCCAGCTTTCTGAAGTTTCCTGTAGTTCTTTGTGTAGAGTTGATGTCTAGAGGACTTTCTTCCTACACAGGTTGGCAGGTCTTTTGATGTCTTCCTTGTTCAGCTCCTGTATGGGAGGTCATGTTATTGAGAATTTACAGATGTAGCTCCTGATGTTACGAAGAGACACAAATTCACAGCAAAGTTCTTAATCATCTGACTGTTACACTCTTTCTATCCCCTCTTCCAGTGTTCTTTCAGCATTTTGTGTTGAACTGTGTTGTAGATGTGTCCATTATGGTTGGGCTCAGCCATGAAAACATACATAGAAGTAAAACTCAAGGGGTTATATTTGGGAATATGTTGCTTCTTTGTTTCCAACCCAATTCTCCAGTAAAAGAAATCTCAACTCAATCAGTAACAAAACAAGCTATAAGCATAGATTAGACAGATCTCCCACTACACTACTCTATTTCCATCTATATTATCCCATATAACTTGCGGTTTCTCCAGGCCAGGCAGCCTCTCTGTAAATCCCTTATAGCTCCTCTCAGTCCTCTTGATCCTCTATAGCAGCTCCCTTTTCCCAGTGATCCTTTTCTCCTCCCCCAAACTCTCAGCTCCTCCCCCTTCCTCTTGCCCAATCATTGACTCAAGGCTTTATTTGAAAAGTTAAGGTGCTTCTCAGCCATTTGAAGTTCTTCAGGTGAAAATTCTTTGTTTAGCTCTGTACCCCATTTTTAATAGGGGTATTTGGCTCTCTGGAGTCTAACTTCTTGAGTTCTTTGTATATAGTAGATATTAGCCCTCTATTGAATGTAGGGTTAGTGAAGATCTTTTCCCAATCAGTTGGTTGCTGTTTTGTCCTTTTGACAGTGTCTTTTGCCTTACAGAAACTTTGTAATTTTATGAGGTCCCATTTGTCAATTCTTGATCTTAGAGCATAGCTATTGGTGTTCTGTTCAGGAAAATTTCCCCTGTGCCTATGTCCTCAAGGGTCTTCCCTAGTTTCTTTTCTATTAGTTTCAATGTGTCTGGTTTTATGTGGAGGTCCTGGATCCACTTGGAGTTGAGCTTGGTACAAGGAGATAAGAATGGATCAATTTGCATTCTTCTGCATGCTGATCTCCATGGCATGCAATAAGGACACATGCTCCACTATGTTCATAGCAGCCTTATTTATAATAGCCAGAAGCTGGAAAGAACTCAGATGTCCCTCAATGGAAGAATGGATACAGAAAATGTGGTATATTTACACAATCGAATACTACTCAGCAATTAAAAACAATGAATTCATGAAATTCTTAGGCAAATGGTTGGATCTGGAATAGTGAGGTAACCCAATCACAAAAGAACACACATGGAATGCATAAGTGGATATTAGCCCAAAAGCTCTGAATACCTAAGACACAATTCACATATCAAATCATTCCCAAGAAGAAGGAAGGAGAGGGCCCTGGTCCTGGAAAGGCTTGATTCAGCATTGTAGGGGATTACCAGGAGAGAGAATTAGGAGGGGGTTGATTGCAGAATGGGTAGAGGGAAGAGGGCTTATGGGACTTATGGGGAGGGGGACCAGGAAAGGGAAAATCATTTGGAATGTAAACAAAGAATATAGAAAAAGAATAAAAGAAGGGTTAAGGTAGAGAGAAGGTTCACAAGGCAACTCCTGATCTGCAGCCCCTCTCAGGAGTGGAATAAGCATCAAAATACAAGTCCAGGGCTATCCACAACAGGAATATATATGTATATACAGCTACATATATACAAAAAATTGATTAAAAATGTGAAGGGGAGTGGGGAGGCTCAAGAGGTTTTAGAGAGTGGAAAGGAAAGAGAGAAATGTTGTAATAAAAATTCAATGTCAAAAATAAACCAACCAACTAAAGAATTCCAAATTCCTCATCATTCATATTCCCAAAAGTAGTAGACTGTGCACTTAAATTGCAATGTACTATAACAATAGAAGCCACACAGCAACCAGGAAAAAATTAAATAAGAATGATTAACAAATGTCACAAACATAGTGTAGACTATACCCAGCTAAAATGAGTTCATTCTTTACCTTATGTAGGGACATATGTGCTGGGGCAAGTTCACTCACACACACACACACACACACACACACACACACACAAAGTAAGTAAATTCTAATAATAGAATGAATTACATATACATCTAAGCCTATAAAGCTTTGAACCAAAGCCAAAGTCTCAATATTTTTTAATCTGTCCAGATGTTTCAATGACTGTATAACCACTTTTCCATATGAGTAAAGTGATTATAGAGATGTTTCAGATCCTAGTGGTGTCCTATAGTGACCTAGACCCAAACAGTTCTAATTGCGCAGAAATTCTTTACTTCGTTGCTATTCTGTGAATTAGGATATTGAGAATTAACAAGTACACCTTGACAGAACATATAGAATTGCAATAATATACTGTCTCAACGTCACAGTCTTTGCAGGAACAAACATTATGGTTAGACAATAGAACATTGTTAGATACCTTACATTGAAAGAAGAGCCTTTCTTATTTTATAAGGGAACCAAGAGGCTTGCTGCTGCCATTTAAATTATCCCACAAATACACTTCTGTAGTTATCATTATGTATCAAAGGCACTAGTCATATAATTTTGATAGTCACAAAATAACTAAATGTTCTGTTGTATATCTTTCTAAATATGGGGTTAAAGGGTATTTAAAAATAGAAAGATATGTATAGAGATAGAGATCTGATCCCTAAATCTCAAGTCATCTTATTAGAGAAGAGTCTTTAATAAATGGGCTGAGAGGCACATGTTGACAGTGCATCCTGTTGCATGTAGAAGAATGATGGAGGAATGGTATTAGCAGTCACCACCATGCAGAAGTTATTAAAACTGGACTAATTTGATTAAGCAGCAATATAACGTATAGACAACTCTCCCGTTCTATATCCTTCTTTAAATCTTTTCTCAAATAAATGTTTGCCCAGAAAGGAATTCCCTTGCAGCTAGCCTTGACTGCGCAAATGAGGCATATGGAAATTATATATTCAGTTTCTAAGCATCTTCTAAAAGTGGTAGTGTTGATTTCTCTGGTCTTGGTCCTAAGGTTTCTTTCCCATTGCTTAGAAATGGGGAAAATTCAAAGAACCATTCCAAATCACATCCTAAGGCTGCCAGAGAGTCTGAGATAGCCAAAATCTCTGAACTGCATTGTGAAAGAATATCTACCTTATACCACAGGGCACCAAGAATGAGAAATAAACATGTATCCTCTTTGATGAGTTGTATATTTTAAGATTCCTTACTAAAGTATTTCATATTTTACCTTAGTTAAGCTACTAAAACACTACTATATATTTACATGCAAGAAACCTAAAAAAAAGGAAAGAAAAGCAGGGTTCAGAACTTTATTTAGGATAAATTGAGAAAGAAATTTATATGTTATAAATTCAAGCTCAGCCTGGGTTAAAATGTGAGACTCTTACCTTAAAAAACAAAATAACAAGCCGATCAAAGTAAACCCAATCAGTCAACCAACCAACCAAATATGCAAAACCAGAAAAATCAAGAAGCAAAGCTAAATGGTCAAATGGACACTGCATTGTCACATCAATGGTTCCAATTTCTTGTTTTCCAATGGGTTTGCTCATTCCTAGCTAGTATATATTCCCATTTCAACTCTTATCTGCCAACATAACTCAGATTAACTTAAAAAATAAAGTCCTATAGCAGAGGCTAGAAAAATGGCTCAGAAGTTAAGATCACTTCAATTTAAGACCACAAGACGTGGCTTTGGTCCACAGCATTCAAATGATACACAACCATTTGTATATGTGCTGCCGAAGCGAGCACTACACAACCATTTGTAACTCAAGCTCTAGACTCTTCAATGCTCTCCTCTGACCTGTGTAGCCAGTGCATACAAACAATGCCTACAAAATATATTCAGATATACACATATAGAATAAATAAAATAAAATACAGTAAATAAGATGAAAACTTGCTGACTTGTATGGGTATGGGAGCTAAGTTTCTGATTACAATGATTCCATGAGATATAACTAAGTATTTCTTTCCTTAGTTTTTAGCTGAGGTGAATTCCTCATGTATAATGAGCCATATGGCTACTAGCCTCATGTTCATAGTCATTCCTTCTTAACTATGTTATGGAAGATGTTACATTAATTATGGTCACAACATTTGCATAAATTTTCTCATCAGGATACATAGTATAATTGTCCTATTCTTGTGACTAAGACTCTCCTATGAGTATGCCAGGATTTGTGCTTCATTTCTTTCTGGATTCAGGCCTAAAAATTAGCAGCTTCTACCACATTCTCCTGAAACACATGTTTTGGAGTCCATCTATTTTCAGGATATAATATACATTGGACAGGTATAGGTTCTCAAGGCAATAGTTCAAACTGAGCTCAATGATCTGGTCATTTTCATCAATATCCATGTGTAAAAGTATGGTTGACTTAGATATCACAGTCTACTTTTTAATTTACTGCTGCTGCTGCTGCTACTATTACCACGACTATGACGACAGACGACTACTACTACCACTACTACTATTGTTGATATGGTGTCATATTACATGTCTGGCCTCAAACATACAATGTTTCTCCTTCTGCCTACCAAGAACTGGGATTTCCTACCAGGCAGATACTAGGCAGTCCATCTCCTAGTTGCTTTCTACTGAGTGGTTCCTTATCAATATATGCAGGATAAAGAAATCATCAAACCAAGTAATGACTAAATGCATGACCTATATTACCTTGGGGTATCATAAAGTTGTGTAATTATTTTTTATTATTTAAGATTGTAGTACAATTTCATCATTTCTCCCTTTCCTTTCCTCTCTCTAATCCCTATCATATACCTCCTTTTCTTTCAAATTCATGATCTGATCTTTCATTAATTCTTGTTACATGCTTATGTGTACATACATATAAATCCTTAAATTCCACCTGCTTTGTTTTAGTCACAAAATTTTGTGGTAGTTTCTTACACATCAAGTTCCATAGAACATAACATTATCTTATTTAAAGTACATCTTGCATATATGTATACTCTGGAATTGTCAAAAATCCTCTTATTATATTTCCAAGTCATTTTCTGCTTCAAATGATAATAGCATCTCAAATCACTTAAGAAATAATAGCTGGTTAGTGATAAAAATGTTCATTTATGAACATATAATTCATAACTATATTAATAGACTAAAATTAAGGAAGTAAAAAATGTGGTACAATTGCCTTAGATAATTGTGTAAATTATTATAAATTTTACTTCATTCTTTGTTTATGAAAATATACAGTATGTTTTGATCATAATATGTGCTTCCTTAAAATTACTTTCCTATTTTGCCTATTTAGAGTAGTAGAGTAATACTAGTAAGTTATCATGTAGGGCCTATGATTTATCTTGTCAGGTTCTAGGCCTTGCCTTGTGATTTGTGTGATATATGGACTCAACTGTGGAGCAGGTTTTAATCCAGTAAGAGTATGGCTGGCTACTGTCATGACTTTTGTGCCATGGTAGGCATGTTTTGCCTGGATGGTTGTTGTTTTAGTTCACAGGATTCATAACTGGGTAACATATTACTTTTCCAGTAGCATTCATAGCACTTTTTAGCACTATGAAATTTAGTCACTAGGGATGGCATATCCAGGGTCAGCTTGCTTATGCGTGGTCTAGAACTCACATATGTGTTACCTTCAGCAAAAATGTCTTACCATTAATATCAGGGCAACCAAGAACACTGGCAGTATCTTGTAATGTTAGAGGTCTTAGGGATCTCACTGGCCAATAACTCCAAAAGAGGCAATCCTTTCCTTGCACTGGAGTTTTTATTTGTTAGCTGTAGTGGTTTTATTGACCCATTATAAAATAATAACCTTTACATTTTTTAAGTATATATTAATGTATATATTTAGAAAGCAACTATAGTAGTAAGTTTCCATATGACTTCTGAGATATCTTAGTATTAATTATCTCTTCCTGCATTCACTATTTGACTATCTTCTATCCCATACCTCATTCATGCCTCCATATTTCTTTATACCACGGAGTTCTATCTCATTTTTCTTGAAATATATCATCTTGAAGCTCCTTACAAATTTCTTGAACTCTATACTTTTTCCAAAATGTAACACATGCACCTGAAGGGATGAATAATACCCTGTTGGGTAAATTGACTACATTTTCATTATTCATCTATTAGCTGATGGTCATCTAGGCTATTTTTATCTCTTGACTGTTATGAAAAGAACAACAATAAAGACTGGCCATCAGATACCTCTGTATAGGAAGACATTGAGTCTGTTTGTTAGATGTCCAAGAGTGGTATAGGTGGATCATGTTGTACATCTATTTCTAGCTTTTAAAAGGATCCTCCACGCTGATTTCCATAGTGGCTGCACCAGTTTGTACTCCCACTAGCTGTGAATAACTAACTGTTCGTCATTCCCCACTTTGTTCCAGCTTTTGTCATTTTTAAAAATCATATTCATTTTACATGGCATAAGATAAAATATTAAAGTAGTTTTACTATCTACTTCCCTCAGAGGAAAGGATCTTGAACTTTTAAAAAATATTTTTTTCTGCCATTAGTATGCCATCTTTTGAGAACTTTCATTTAGTTTCATGCCCTATTTTAAAATTAGGATTCTTTATCAAAATTGATATAGTATTAGGTGAATGCTAATGACCTATTCTTATACAAAAAAATCAGTGGATCTTTTCATCTCATTCCTTTTGCAATAAATGGTGATTAAAATAAAGACTCACAATTGGTCAAAGGTGCAGAGAGTGAGACTTTATATTCCTATATATGAGACTTTAGAATGCTCATATATAGGAATTCCTAGAGTTGAGTCACCATTGCCTAAAAGCAGAAAAAGTTTAAGGTAGATAAAAATCCTAGCATGACTTTGACCCAAGTCAATGAATTATTGGTTAATTGATTGAATTAATGAATTATTAGTTGATAGTCCTAGGAATGGAAGAGTCAGTATTTTTCTTTTTTATGGGTGTGTCCTCCTATGTGGTGACTATAGTCCCATCAGCCACATATCCACGAGTACATGGCCAATACCACATGTACTTGATGGCTAAACAAAAGCAAACAGATAAGCAAGCAAACAAACAAAAGCAGAGGATAAAAACTGAGTAACTAAGAGAATAGGGGGAGTAGATCTATAAAGAGTGAGGGAAGGTGGGTAATATCATCAAAATATATGAAATTCTCAACAAAGAATTGCTTTCAGTAAGATTTCCTCTTAAAAGAGTACTCAAGTGCCCAACCATAGGCATGTCCAACTTGAGGCCTAGGCCTTGAGAGGGAGCCCATGTCTGACTCTGCTCAGACGTCTAGAGACCTAGGATAGAACCAAACATAACTGGTAAAAAAAATCAATGTAATGATTCCCATTGATATTCTGCTATACGCAGATAGGTGCCTCTATTAATTATCATCAGAGAAGCATCATCTAACAACTGATGGGAGCGAATGGGGAGACTCACAGCCAAACACTAGGTGGAGGCAGGAGAACCCCACAGAAGTGTGTGTTATTGTCAGGGCCAGACAAGTCATCTAGGACATCAGAAGAACACAGTTCACAGAATCAACTAGACAGGGCTCATAGGGGCTCACAGAGACTGAGGCAACAACCAAAAACCCTGTATGCCTCTGAGCTAGATACTCTGCATATATGTTATGGTTGTGTTGCTTGGTGTTCTTGTGAGACCCTCAATATTTGGGGAAGTCTCTGACTCTTTTGCCTAGGTTTGGGACCCCTTTCTTCCCGTTGAGCTGCTTTGCCTTGATGTGAGAGTTTGTGCCTTAGTCATGCTGTAATTTGTTAAGCCGATAATTTGTTAAGCTGTTTGATTGATGTTCCTGGGAGGGCTGTTCTCTGAAGAGAAACAGAGGAGGAGTAGACATGGTGGTGTCAGGGGACTGGGATAGGTAGAGGGAAGGGAAACTGAAGCTGGTATGTTATGTATGAGAAAAAACAATGACAAAAGAGTAGTTAAATACTGGGAACCAATTCAAATACATAACTCTATGAAGCCATTGAACACACTCCTCAACCCATCCTTAAAGGGATGGAGACCAACGGAAAGATTGAGAGAAACCAAACAAAACAATGACAGCCTCTGGGGTTTTGTTTGTTTGCTCATCTGTTTGATTGTATGTTTGTTTTTAAAGGAAATTATGGTCCATGCATTTCTGTACATTTTCCTCTGTGATCTTCTTACAGTACAGTGGACGAAAAATAGTCAATTCTCTCCTGAATAAATACCACCATTGTGAGAAGGAAAACATAATGTTACATTTACATAGAGAAGATAATCACTTGCCTCCAGGGAGATGCTGGATTCCTACTGGGGGAAGGAAAGAGTCCTTAACTTTTCTCCTGTCCTTTCTTAGGACTTAAGAGAAGTGTCAGGATTTTATGGGTGTTGATGGATGAGCTATTCAGAGTAATTTGGAATGTGACTCATGAATTTTATAAGAAAAAATATTGAGTGCTAGAAGCACATTTATGTATATTATCAGCCATCTGAAGCTAATAGAAAATAAACTGAGGAAGAACCTTGAGGACATCAGTACTGGGTAAAATTTCTAAACAGATCACCAATAGCGTACGCTCTAAGATCAAGAATTGACAAATGGGACCTTATAAAATTACCAAGTTTCTGTAAGGCAAAGGACACTATCAAAAGGACAAATCGGCAACCAACTAATTGGGAAAAGATCTTCACCAACCTTACATCAGAGAGAGGGCTAATATCCAGTATATATAAAGAACTCAAGAAGTTAGACCCCAGAAAACCAAATAATCCTATTAAAAACGGGGTACAGAGTTAAACAAAGAATTTTCATGTGAAGAACTTAGGATGTGGAGAAGCATCTTAAAAAATGCTCAACTTCATTAGTCATTAGGGAAATGCAAATCAAAACAACTCTGAGATTTCACCTTACACCAGTCAGAATGGCTAAGATTAAAAATTCAGGAGACAGCAGGTGTTGGCTGTGTGGAGAAAGAGGAACACTCCCCCACTGCTGGTGGGGTTGCAAATTGGTACAGACACTCTGGAAATCACTCAGGCGGTTCCTCAGAAAACTGGGCACCTCACTTCCGGAAGATCCTGCTATACCACTCCTGGGCATATACCCAGAGGATTCCCCAGCATGTAATAAGGATACATGCTCCACTATGTTCATAGCAGCCATATTTATAATTGCCAGATGCTGGAAAGAACCCAGGTATCCCTCAATAGAAGAATGGATGCAAAATATGTGGTATATCTACACAATGGGGTACTATTCAGCCACTAGAAACAATGAATTAATTCTAAATAAGGCTGCTATGAACATAATGGAGCATGTGTCTTTATTGCATGCCGGGGAATCCTTTGGGTATATGCCCAGGAGAGGTCCTCTGGAAGTCTCATGTCCAGTTTTCTGAGGAGCCTCCAGACTGATTTCCACAGTGGCTGTACCATCTTACAGCCCCACCAGCAGTGGAGGAGTGTTCCTCTTTCTCCACATCCTCGCCAACACCTGCTGTCTCCTGAAAGAACCCAGATGCCCCTCAAAGGAGGAATGGATACAGAAAATGTGGTATATTTACACAGTGGAATACTACTCAACAATTAGAAACAATGAATTCACAAAATTTTTAGGCAAATGGTTTGATCTGGAAAATATCACCCTAAGTGAGGTAACCCAATCACAAAAGAATACACATGGAATGCAATCTCTGATAAGTGGATATTAATTAGCCCAGAAGCCCTGAATACCCAAGGCACAAATTGCATAACAAATGACTCCCATGAAGAAGTACGGAGAGGGTCCTGATCCTGGAAAGGATTGATCTAGCATGGGAAGGGAATATAAGGACAGAGAAAAAGGAGGGAGGTGATTGGAGAATGGGTGGAAAGAAGAAGGTTTAAGGGACATATGGGGGAGGGGAGATCCAGGAAAGGGGAAATCATTTAGAATGTAAACAAAGAATATAGAAAATAAAAATATTAAAAAAAAGAAACAATGAATTCATGAAATTCTTAGGCAAATGGATGGAGCTGGAGAACATCATACTAAGTGAGGTAACCCAGTCTCAAAAGATCAGTCATGGTATGCACTCACTAATAAGCGGATATTAATCTAGAAAACTGAAATACCCAAAACATAATCCACACATCAAATGAGGTACAAGAAGAACGGAGGAGTGGCCCCTTGTTCTGGAAAGACTCAGTGAAGCAATATAGGGCAAAACCAGAACAGGGAAGTGGGAAGGGGTGGGTGGGAGAACAGGGGGAGGGAAGGGGGCTTATGGGACTTTCGGGGAGTGGGGGGCTAGAAAAGGGAAAATCATTTGAAATGTAAATAAAAAATATATCGAATAAAAATAAAAAAGAAACAAAAAAGTATTTTGTTCCTGTTTCTGGCATGAAGGTGCCGCCACTGACTTAACTAATGTAATAACCGCTGTGTTACTTGGAAGGCAAATTGAGAGAATTCTAGTTTTCTTAGCTTGACCTGGGAAAGCTATATCTAAGAAAAGAATTAGCTATATTTATTTGTTATATTTATATACAGCTATATTTATATACTGATCTCTTCTAGGGTAAGGCTGATAGGGTTTGTGCAACAAGCACCACTGAGATTTGCAGCAGCTGGGCAGTGCTCAGGATGAATGGCATAGTTCAGACTTGCTTTTGTAGCTAAATGTGGTAGTGCATGCCTATAATCTTAACACTGGAGGGACAGAGGCCAGAGAATTCAGGGCTGGCTTCAGCTACACAGTGAAAACCTGTCTCAAAACCCAATCAAACCAAATAAAAAGGCACCCCAGCTCAAACAGGCTTTTCTATGCTTAGATTCATAGAATTAAAAGATATTTTTAATGCATCATGGAGCATGAAATACACCTTAAACTGTTGGTGGAGACAGTAGATATTGCTATAA
Source organism: Apodemus sylvaticus (assembly GCF_947179515.1). NCBI lineage: Eukaryota > Metazoa > Chordata > Mammalia > Rodentia > Muridae > Apodemus > Apodemus sylvaticus. Next base: position 119,130,842 of record NC_067476.1, read on the forward strand.
TAAAAACCTTAGCTTTGAAGCTTTGAATATGGTTGCAATTATAATTACATGTGTTAAAATAGAACAGTATGTAGGACATATGCACCCAAAATTTAAGGCAGGCAACATCTAGGTTTTTGGAGTTAAAATGTGGTTTAATTTTAATTTCACATTTAATGAAGCATGTTTAGAATGGTTTCTCTTAAATGCAAATAGTTGTCATATTTACTTTCAAATATAGCTTCTTATATGAATACATTGTTAAATATGGAAGACTACTTCTAGAAATATCTTCGTGAAATTGAACTCAGTTTTTATTATAAGTGGCACATATAAGTTTTTTCTTCCATACTTAGGTGCACTCTTATTAAAAGTCTTTATTCTCATGAAAGTAGAATGTCTTTTTTGGTTTCAATCTGAATAAATGTTTTGTAATAACATGCAGAAAGTAATTTTAAATGTTCTAGTGTTTCTTCAAGAAAGGAATGAGGCCATTTGCAGCAGCATGGACACACTATCCAAACTGAGAACATCTTCGTAGGATTGGATCTCAATACTGGCCACGGAGCTCTTTCTTTCTCACAAGAAGAAGCCCCAGCAAGTGTGAGTCTTGTAAGGCCTCCAAGACTTTTAAGACTGCTGTCCCAACCCTTCCATGGAAACAACCACATCCCACAGAAAGGAAGATTTTAGAGAGCTTTGTTTCTTTCTGATCTTTGAATTTAGAAGAATAGAAGAAACAAATAGGAGAAGAGAGGGAGAATCAGTGATAGTCGAAGGAAGAAGGAATGGGACTTTCTTATAGGAACCATGTTGTCAATGTGCATCGAATCAGAACACTTCTCCATTGCTGGTGGAATTTCAAACTGGTACAACCACTCTGTAAATCAATCTGGAGGTTCCTCAGAAAATTAGAAGTAGATCTTCCTGAAGACCCAGCTATACCACTCTTGGGAATATACCCAAAAATGCCCCACCATGCCACAGGGACATGTATGCCATTATGTTCATAATAGCCTTGTTCGTGATATCCAGAAGCTGGAAATAACCTAGATCTCCCATGACAGAAGAATGGATACAGAAATGTGGTTCATTCACATAATGGAACATTAGTCAGCTACTAAGAACAAGGACATCCTGAGTTTTGCAGGCAAATGGATGGAATTAGAAAATATTATCCTGAGTGAGGTAACTCAGACCCAAAAGGACATATATGGTATCTACTTATTAATAAGTGGCTATTAGCCAAAAAATAAAAAAAAAAGTAGAGAATACCCAAGATAGAGTCCACAGAACCCAAGTGAGGACACCTCAGTCCCACTTGGGAGGGAGAAGAAAGCAATCACAAGTGGGGTGGTAGGAAGGGACCTGGGAGGGAAAGTAGAAGAGGTGGGGAAAGGGGGTAGAGGAGGGAGAGTGGAACCTGATCTGACATTATGGTAGGGAAAAGGACTGAAGCCCAGAGGGCCAGCAGAAAGAATGGAAACAGGCAACCTCAGAAGATAGGAGAGTCCAGGGACCCTCCAAAATGCTCCAGAGACCTGGGAGGTGAGAGACCTTAGAGGAAATGCCTGACAGTAGGGAGAGGGCTATAGAGCCTACATCCAGCAGGAAGACAGAGCTTCAAATGAAGGAGAGGGTGGCCATCCCACAGCCATAACCCTGACCCATAATTGTTCCTATCTGAAAGAATTACAGGGATAGAAATGGAGAGGAGCTCAAGGAAAAGAAGGTTCAGCTATAGGCTCAAAGTGGGATCCAGTGCAAGGGGAGGTCCCAAGACCTAACTCTACTACTGAAGCTATGGAGCACTCACAAAAAGGAACCTAGCATGACAGCCCTCCGGAAGAAACACCAAGTAGCTGAAAAGAGTCAGATGCAGATGTTGAATTAGGGAAGGCTAAATGAAGCTGAGAATGACCCTGTAGGAGGACCAGCAGTGCCAGTTAATCTGGACCCTCGGGATCTCTCAAACACTAGACCACCAAACATGCAGCATACACCCGCTGATATGAGGCCCCTAGCACATATACAATAGAGGACTGCCTGGTCTGTGTTCATTCAGGGATGATGACACTAAACCTCAAGAGACTGGAGGCCCCAGGGAGTTTAGAGGTCAAGAGGGGCAGGAGGTAGGGGCATCCACGTGGAGACAGGGGTAGGGGAGAGGTATGGGATGTAGAAAAGTCTGAGAGTGGACAGGGGTTGGCAGGGTGGGGAATAAAATATGGAGTATATAAAAATAGTTAATAATAAAATTCTAGCAAAAAAAATCAGAACTTAGAGGAATCTAAGATCGAATGTGTCAAACTTTCAAATGATTTCTAAGAAACATTTCACTCCAAACCACCCTGAAAAAATTCACTAAGGATTCAACCTATGAATAGATATAATGTTTCAAAGATGCCAGATATACAGAAATATTTATAGTTATTTTATTTAACACATGAGAATCCTAGCATGGGTCATACAGTGAAAATTTAAACTTTTTAGTATGGAAATGTATATCTGCTCAGCCTCAAACTTATAATAGTAAGTCTTTCTTTTTTTTCTTTTTTTTCTTTTCTTTTCTTTTCTTTTCTTTCTTTCTTTCTTTCTTTCTTTCTTTTTTTTTTTTTTTTTTGGTTTTTGTTTTGCCCTCAAACATAGGAAGGAACTACAGTGCAAACAGATAGCTTATCGACCTGTCTGTATATTAGTTGTGTCTGCAACAGAAACAGCTGCATCATGAAGGATAGGGAGAACACAACTGCAGCTGCCTTATGAATGTAAAAGCGATTAGAGAGCCCAGGAGAGTTTTTCTACTTTAAGGTGAAGAGACACAAGTAACAAACCCACTTTCCCTTTCACTTGGTCTCCTTTGTGCATAGTTATTTCTCGTGCAAAGGAAGAATTACATGGTTAAGAGACCTAAACACTAAGGGATAGATGGGATATTTTGTTGCTGTTGTTGTTTTGACATCTTATTGAATTTAAAATGACAACAAAATAGCAGTTGTCGGTCCTGCTATAACAGATGGAAGGAACCTGGCACATCATCCTTAATGTGTTTCCAGGAAAGGGACTCATAATCCTGTTCACCAGGACAAAAGAAAGAAACTTAAACAATAATGAAACCTCAAACCTCTTCTCTTATGTAAAAGCCATACTTAAAAAACAAATCACAAGACTGCTCAATAAAATTGTTTTCAGGTATATTCAATCATACAATGAGTATACCTGTCAATAGAACAGTTATTAATACAAGGACTGAATCTTCATTGTATCAAACCTAATTTTATTAAATTTCAATAACTATGTTTATATAATATATTGAACAGTGTGTCTTTGAAGCACTGAAATTTGTCATGTGAGATACTAAGAAATGTAAACAATTCCCTTACAATTTTTGTGATTGATTTAATGGCAATTTACCTGCCTCCTAATGTTTCCAGGAATCTGGTCCTATAATAATCAAGGGAAAAGGCGCTATTCCATTAGAATAATGCATTATGCATTTTGTGGAACATGGAAGAGTTATGGCCACAGTCCCTAACTCTGCATCTTGCCCTGTGTCACAGTCTTCTGAATGGGAATTTAGTTGTATGTTCCATGACTTCTTCTATCAGCTTCTAACAGCTTAAAACGAAGCCTAGTCATAAAAGATCAATTAGTAACTTCAAATCTATTGAGACAAACTAAACTGGATAAATGGGCCTTGTGGTTTGGGGAGGTTCTGCTAGTCAATATGCAAATGACATCAGAGCGACACAATACAATTTGTTTCCTTACAAAAGACTCTGGGCAGACTAACAGCCCCATGTAAACTGAACTTATGAGGAAGAACACTCCATAGAAATCAGGAACCCAGCAGCAGTAGCTGAATGAGTATGATAGAAACTTGCAGAGTTAGCTCAGCAAGATGGCTAAGACTTAGTTTCCAATGATCACTGTTTTTCAGTATTATTGAGGTCTATAGTTCTTTCAATAATACCTTGTCTTTTTTATATGTTAGTCCAAGAAAGTCTAAAAACTGTATCACTGATATATCTATATCTATACCTATAATTATACCTATATCTATATCTATCTATCTATAGATATAGAGATATCTATAGATATCTGCTCAGCCTCAAACTCATAATAGTAAGTCTTAGATATAGAGATATCTATAGATATATATAAAGATAGAGATATATAGATATAATAAACACGTATAATTGAACCCCTCCTGATTCTTCATTCAAGAATGAATTTAAGACTAAACAGGCCTTAGAGTTGTTGGCATCAGAGGTCATTCTTAAACTGAAAATAAGATATATGCTGTCTTACATGTGTCCTCCTAAGTCTCATAATGGAATCTTCACTGATCTGAACTGAGTGTGCCATACTGATGCATCACTTAATGATGGAGATAAATTCTGAGAAAGGTATCACTAACCATAGAGTGAACTTATACAGAACTAGAAGTCCAGGCCACATAGTATGGCCTCTTGGAGCAATCAAGAAACCAATTGAACAGTGGATGAATAAAGTTGTTCTGTCATCATGGCACGCTGTACCACAGCAAACTTCTTTTATAAGTCAAAAGACTGATCTCTAAAATACTAATTAAAGCTTTCTAGAGATCTAATGCTATAGAAGATTCAGTATAATATGTGCGTATATGTTTGTGTATATATATGTATACATATATATATATATATATATATATATATACATATGTGTGTATGAATATATAACTTTAATGGAGTACTCTACAGTGGGGGAATGATGCCTCAACTTGACACCTCATGTTAGCAAACACCAATTCCAGTATCTCTTTTGAATGAGTTATCTCTTTTGGAACTGTTGCCCAATAGAATACCATAGACCCCCCCAAACTTATAGCCTACTGCTAATAGTTTTGGTTGCCCTAGAGATCTTATTTATAGGACCTTATTGCTGACAATACCATTTCTGTGTTGTAAAATCAACCTGAGAAGTAATGGTTCAGCCTACAGAGGAAAAGGAATTGGTGCAATCAGTTTTCAATTATGTTCACATCTAATATATTTCATGATACTTAATTAACATGAACTTATATTATATAGGAATTCCATATAATTTTAGACACTAGAGCTTTGGTCTGATGAGACAAACTGTTGTTTTATAGCCCAGGCTGCCTTGAACTTGAGAAGAATGAATCTCAGCCTCACCCAGTCTTCAGCACTGGGATAATGGGTCTGTGCTCAGTGCTGTGTTTTATGTATGAAATACACATATTCTGTGAGTAAGAATATCATTGGACCAAATGGCTATAAGCTAGTACTGCATACTGTAACACATTACAAATGAAGGAAGGGTTGTTGTGGAGCAGGGAAGGGGTATCCTTTAAAATATTCAAAGCAACAAAAACATTCCTTTTCTACTTCATAATATATTTTGTATTAACATGAAGCTTCGGTTTTCTTCCATATTAGAACACTTTCCAAGACAGAAGCAGTCTGGCATTAGGTCTTGTGCACTAGGGTTTATGTTGCCACCAAGCTGAGCTTCTCTAGGCTTCCTGGAGAAATTAGACTAGCTAAAGGAAGAGGTTCAGTGTGGTTGATTCTCAGGAATATCTTTTTTGTCTTCCATCTTCCGGTGTGAATGTTGTCTATTTGGATTTACAGCTTCTGCCATAGCCATCAGCCTTAGATGTGAATATCATTTGTGTGACCACATTATGACTCTAAAGTAAGATTTTTAACTGGCCATTTATTGAAGATGTGGTCACCGATGAAGGCTGTATTAAGAGGTGGTGAACCTTTTAGGAGTTGGGCCTAGGGAAAGTGAGCTAAGTCATTTGGAAAAGGATGTACCCTCAAAGAAGTTATCAATTCCCAAAGTCACCCATGACCCCTTTGCTTTCCTTGCTCCAATGAAGTTAACAAAGCTCCCATTCCTACCATAATTTACTGTGCCACCCACATGATTAGACCAACTGATCATGGGATGAACCTCTGAAACTATAACCCAAATAAGACTTTGTCACTGAAAAGTTGATTGTTTTAGGTATTCTGATGCAAAGGGAGAAAGGTAGCCCACAGACCATGAAACTATATACTAGCTCTCACTTGTGTATAGATAAAGTCCTAAACTATTTCACATATGTTAATTTTTTCCAATAAGTTTTAAACATATGGCTTTTTAAATTTTATGAAGTATAGAACAGGGTTCCTTCAAACTCCCGCCCCTTTACTCACCTTTTCCATTACTCCTCTGTGTTTCCTAGGCTGTTTTACTTCTAATTTTATATATACATACACACATTCACATCATATTCATATATACATACACACATTCACATCATATTCATATATACATGCACATGAACATATATATATATACTTAGAGTCCTTAGGATAGATGTCATGCAATGATACAGCTGAGTAGAGCTCTGATGAGAAGTATTATTATGCTTTTTAAGACCATAGTACTGACATCTCCAGGTCCTGCAAGAGGCCAGAGGGGCACCCGGGAGGCCAGCTGGGAGGAGTCAGTGTGCTCTGGTGAGTCCAGGCCCTGGGCGGGAGCCTTCAGGCATCTGCTTTGGGATCTGAACAGTCTGGGCCATAGCACTCCATCTCCAGGAAGTGTAAGAGGCCTGGTGTGCACCCGTAGGCAGACTGGAAGCACACAGCTTGCTACAGTGGATCAGTACCACAGAGCTTAGGTTCCAGTCCTGAGGCCTCTGGTGGGAACCTTCAGATCTCCACTTCGGGATCCAGAACAGCCTGCGTTACAACACCACATCTCTAGGTCCTGCAAGAGGCCAGAGGGGCATCCGGGAGGCCAGCTAGGAGGAGTCAGTGTGCTCTGGTGAGTCCACCAGGCCCTGGGCGGGAGCCTTCAGGTGTCTGCTTCAGGATCTGAACAGCCTGGGCCACAGCACTAGGTCTCCAAGAAGTGCAAGAGGCCTGGTTTGCACCCAGAGGCAGACTGGGAACACACAGCTTGCTCCAGGGGGTCAGCACCACAGAGCTTAGGTTCCAGTCCTGAGGCCTCTGGCGGGAGCCTTCAGATCTCTGCTTCATGATCCAGAACAGCCTGGGCTACAACACCACATCTCCAGGTCCTGCAAGAGGCCAGAGGGGCACCCTGAAGGCCGGCTGGGAGGAGTCAGTGTGCTCTGGTGAGTCCAGCAGGCCCTGGGCAGGAGCCTTCAGGTGTCTGCTTCGGGATCTGAACAGCGTGGGCCACAGCACCCTGTCTCCAGGCAGTGCAAGAGGTCAGCTGTACACCAGAGGCCAGCTAGGAAGAGGCAGCTTGCACTGGTGTGACCAGCATTGACAAGACCAACTAACACCAGTGAGAACTAGATGGCAAAAGGCAAACACAGGAACGTCACTAACAGAAATCACTGCAATATGGCAGCGTCTGAACCCAATTCTCCTTTACCAGCATGTCCTGGATACCCCATTACACCAGAAAAACAAGATTTGGATTTAAAATCACTGGTCATGATGATGGTAGAGGAACACATGAAGGACATACTTAAATAAATTCAGGAGAAAATGGATCAAAAGTTAGAAGCCCTTGCAAGGGAAACACAAAAATCATTGAAAGAAATTCAGGAGAATACAAAAGCCAATAAGGAGGAAACACAAAAATCACTTAAAGAAATACAGGAGAACTTTGGTCAACAGGCTGAGGTCATGAAAGAGGAAACACAAAAATCTCTTAAAGAATTACAGGAAAGCACAAACAAGCAAGTGAAGGAGCTAAGCAAAACCATCCAGGATCTAAAATCAGAGGTAGAAACAACTAAGCTAGCTCAAAGGGAGACAACTTTGGAGATAGAAAACCTTGGGAAGAAATCAGGGGACATAGATGCAAATATCAACAACAGAATACAAAAGATAGAAGAAAGAATCTCAGATGCTGAAGATACCATAGAAACCATGGACTCAACAGTTAAAGAAAATGCAAAATGCAAAAAGCTTGTAACCCAAAATATCCAGGAGATCCAGGACACAATGAGAAGACCAAACCTAAGGATTATAGGCATAGATGAGAGTGAAGATTTACAACTTAAAGGGGAGGCAAATAAAATTATGGAAGAAAACTTCCCTAACCTAAAGAGAGAGAGAGATGCCCATGAATATACAAGAAGCCTACAGAACTCCAAACAGACTGGACCAGAACAGAAATACCTAGCATCACATAATAATCAAAACACCAAATGTACTAAACAAAGAAATAATATTAAAGGCAGTAAGAGAACAAGGCCAAGTAACATATAAAGGAAGACCTATCAGAATCACACCAGACTTCTCACCTGAGACTATGAAAGCTAGAAGATCCTGGGCAGATCTCATGCAGACTCTAAGAGAACACAAATGCCAGCCAAAACTACTATACCCAGCAAAACTCTCAATTACCTTAGATGGAGAAACTAAGATATTCCACGACAAAACCAAGTTTACCCAATATCTATCCACAAACACAGCCCTACAAAGGATAATAGGAGTAAAACACCAATAGAAGGAGGGAAACTTCACCCTGGAAAAAGCAAGATAGTAACCTTCTTTCATCAAACCCCAAAGAAGTTAACCAATCAAATTTTAAAAGTAACATAAAAAATGACAGGAAGTAATAATCACTATTTCTTAATATCTCTTAACATCAATGGACTCAATTCCCCAATAAAAGACATAGACTAACCGACTGGATACGTAAACAGAACCCTACATTTTGCTGCATACAGGAAACACAACTCAGTGTCAAAGACAAACACTACCTTACAGTAAAAGGCTGGAAGACAATTTTACAAGCAAATGGTCTCAGGAAACAAGCTGGAGTAGCCATTCTAATATCAGATAAAATTGACTTTCAACCCAAAGTCATCAAAAGAGACTCTGAGGGACGCTTCTTGCTGGTCAAAGTAAAAATACAGCAAGAAGAACTCTCAATCCTGAACATCTATGCTCCAAATGCAAGGGCACCCTCATTCATAAAAGAAACTTTACTAAAGCTCAAAGCACACATTGCACCTAACACAATAATTATGGGTGACTTCAACACTGCACTTTCCTCAATGGACCAATCAGGAAAACAGAAACTGAACAGGGACACAGTGAAACTAATTGAAGCTTTGGACCAATTAGATTTAACAGATTTATGTATATAGAACATTCTATCCTAAAGCACCTCAACACCTCATGGTACCTTCTCCAAAATCAACCATATACTTGGTCACAAGACAGACCTCAACAAATATAAGAAGATCAAACTAATCCCATGCCTCCTATCAGATCACTATGGAGTAAAAGTGGTCTTCAATAGCAACAAAAACAACAGAAAAACCACACACACGTGGAAACTGAACAATATTCTACTCAATGATACCTTGGTCAAGGAAGAAATAAAGAAATTAAAGACTTTTTAGAACTTTATGAAAATGAAGACACAACATACCCAAATCTATGGGACACAATGAAAGCAGTGCTAAGAGGAAAACTCATAGCCCTGAGTGCCTCCAAAAAGAAAATGGAGAGAGCATACACTAACACCTTAATGACACACCTGAAAGCCCTGGAACAAAAAGAAGCTATTTCACCCAGGAGTAGCAGGCAGGAAATCATCAAACTCAGGGCCGAAATCAATCAAGTAGAAACAACGAGATCCATACAAAAATCAACAAAACCAGAAGCTGGTTCTTTGAGAAAATCAACAGGCTAGATAAACCCTTAGCCAGACTAATGAAAGGGCACAGAGATAGTATCCAGATTAACAAACTTAGGAATGAAAAGGGAGATATAACAACAGAAACTGAGGAAATTCAAAAAATCATTAGATCCTACTACAAAAGCCTATACTCAACACAACTGGAGAATCTGGAGGAAATAGACAGTTTCCTAGACAGATTTCTGACACCAAAACTAAATCAGGATCAAATCGATCATCTAAACAGTCCCATAAGACCTGAAGAAATAAAAAGGGTCATAGAAAGTCTACCAATCAAAAAAAGCACGTGACCCTATGGCTTCAGTGCAGAATTCTATCAGATCTTCATAGAAGACCTAACACCAATACTCTTCAAACTATTCCACAAAATAGAAACAGAAGGAACTCTATACGACAAATACTTCAGGTCTCTGCAGAAGGAAATGGAAGAAGACCTCAGAAAATGGAAAAATATGCCATGCTCGTGGATCGGCAGGAATAAGATAGTTAAAATGGCCATTTTGCCAAAAGCAATCTATAGATTCAACGCAATCCCCATCAAAATCCCAATTCAGTTCTTCACAGAGTTAGAAAAAGCAATTTTCAAATTCATCTGGAATAACAAAAAACCCAGGATAGCTAAAACTATTCTCAACAACAAAAGAAATTCTGGGGGAATCAGTATCAGTATCAAACAATACTACAGAGCAATAGTGTTAAAAACTGCATGGTATTGGCACAGTGACAGACAAGTGGAATAGAATTGAAGATCCAGAAATGAATCCACACACCTATGGTCACTTGATCTTCGACAAAGGAGCCAAAAACATCCAGTGGAAAAAAGATAGCCTTTTCAACAAATGGTGCTGGTTCAATTGGAGGTCAGCATGCAGAAGAATGCGAATTGATCCATTCTTATCTCCATATACTAAACTTCACTCCAAGTGGATCAAGGACCTCCATGTAAAACCACACACATTGAAACTAATAGAAAAGAAACTGGGGAAGACCCTTGAGGACATGGGCACAGGGGAAAAGTTCCTGAACAGATCACCAATAGCTTATGCTCTAAGTTCAAGAATTGACAAATGGGACCTCATAAAATTACAAAGTTTCTGTAAGGCAAAGGACACTGTTAAACGGACAAAATGGCAACCATCAAATTGGGAAAGTATATTTACCAACCCTACATCTGATAGAGGGCTAATATCCAATATATACAAAGAATTCAATAAGTTAGACCCCAGGGAACCAAATAACCCTATTAAAAATTGGGGTACAGATCTAAACAAAGAATTTTCACCTGAAGAAATTCGGATGGCAGAAAGGCACCTTAAGAAGTGCTCAACATCATTAGTCATTAGCAAAATGCAAATCAAAACAACCATGATATTTTACCTTACACCAGTCAGAATGGCTATGGCCAAAAACTCAGGAGACAGCAGGTGTTGGCGAGGATGTGGAGAAAGAGGAACACTCCTCCACTGTTGGTGGGGCTGTAAGATGGTACAACCACTTTGGAAATCAGTCTGGCGGTTCCTCAAAAAACTGGACATGACACTTCTGGAGGTCCCTGCTATACCTCTCCTGGGCATATACCCAAAGGATTCCCCGGCATGCAATAAAGACACATGCTCCATTATGTTCATAGCAGCCTTCTTTATAATAGCCAGAAGCTCGAAAGAACCCAGATGCCCCTCAAAGGAGGAATGGATACAGAAAATGTGGTATATTTACACAGTGGAATACTACTCAGTAATTAGAAACAATGAATTGACAATTTTTTTTAGGCAAATGGTTTGATCTGAAAAATATCATCCTAAGTGAGGTAACCCAATCACAAAAGAATACACATGGAATGCAATCTCTGATAAGTGGATATTAATTAGCCCAGAAGCCCTGAATACCCAAGGCACAAATCGCATAACAAATGACTCCCATGAAGAAGTATGGAGAGGGTCCTGATCCTGGAAAGGATTGTTCTAGCATTGGAGGGGAATATAAGGACAGAGAAAAAGGAGGGAGGTGATTGGAGAATGGATGGAGAGAAGAAGGTTTATGGGACATATGGGGAGGGGGGGATCCTGGAAAGGCAAAATCATTTGGAATGTAAACAAAGAATATAGAAAATAAAAATATTAAAAAAAGACCATAATACTGAGTGATCGTTTCCTAATAGCATCAGCAGTACTTGTGACTTTTTTTCTCACAGAAATCACAGAAATTTTTATATTTTGTACAATATAGTGGTTTTCATGAACTATTTTTTTACACTTACCATTAGTTAACATTATAGTGGTTATTATGGTTATATCTAAGTCTTATTACTTAATGTATTAATAAATAAATGTTAATTTATACCACGGTTTTTCCAGTGCTGTACCATCAGGTTGCTACACCATGCAACGAAGGTTAAGACTGATCCAGCCTTGTTTCCCCTTGATTCTCTATGCTTACTGAATACTTCTATTAAAGTTGCTATTACAAGATGTTTATCCACCCTCAAAACAATTCTTGATGATTTATGACTTCTATTTTGATCTCTGTGGAGTTTTGAATAAAAGTGAAAATTTCACGTTCAAGGCCAGTCTGATCTACAGAACACATTCCAGGGGAGTCAAGCTTAGGCAGTGAAGGAAACTGCTGAGAACAGGAAGCTGGTAAAAATGTATTTGAATGACTGAGGCATGTTCCAGCCCTGGCAAGCAGCAGAACTTGGCAGTTTTAGATATGTGGTTCTGGCTTTAGACTTAAGGATAGAAGAAAGGGGTTATGGAATCTCCCTTTGTTTCTAAAGAAAGCCACTGCTGTGAGGCTTGGTACAGGGGTGTCCCTGAATGGAGGAATAGATAGGTCATTGGGTGAAATTGGGAAGAGATTGCATGTGTCTCAGAAGAGACTTTGAAGTGTGGATTTTTTTTTATTGGATATTTTATTTATTTACATTTCAAATGTTATCCCCTTTCTTGGTTTCCCCTCCTGAACAGCCATCCTATCCTCCCTCCCCCTGCTTCAGTGAGGGTTCTCACCCACTCCCACCTCCCCACCCATCAAGCCTTCCCAGGACTAAAGGCCTCTCCCTCCCACTGATGCCCAGCAAAACCATTCTCTGCTGCATATGCAGCTGGAGCCCTGGGTTGCTCCACGTGCACCCTTTGACTGGTGGTTTAGTCCATGGGAGTTCTGTGGGGTCTGGTTAGCTGATGTTGTTGTTCTTCCTATGGGTTGCAAACTCCTTCAGCTTCTTCATTCCTTTCTCTAACTCCTCCATTGGGGACCACATGCTCAGTCCAATGGTTGGCTGCGAGCATAGCCTCTGTATTTTCCAGGATCTGGCAGAGCCACTCAGGAGACAGCTATATTAAGCTCCTGTCAGCATGCACTTCTTGGCATCCACAATAGTGTCTGGGTTTGGTGACTATATGGGATAGATCTCCAGGTGTGGCAGTCTCTGGATGGCCTTTCCTTCAGTCTCTACTCCACATTTTGTCTCTGTGTTTCCTCCCATGAGTATTTTGTTCCCCCTTCTAAGAAGGATCTAAACATCCATACTTTGGTCTTCCTTCTTCGTGAGCTTCATGTGGTCTGGGAATTGTATTTTGGGTATTCTGAGCTTTTGGGCTAATATTCACTTATCAGTGAGTACATACCATGTGTGTCCTTTTGTGACTGGGTTACTTCACTCAGGATGATATTTTTGTTGTTGTTGTTTTGTACATTTGCCTAAGAATTTCATGAAGTTGTTTTTAATAGCCGAGTAGTACTTCATTATGTAAATGTACCACATTTTCTGTATCTATTCCTCTGTTGAGGGACATCTGGGTTCTTTTAAGCTTCTGGCTATTGTGAATAAGGCTTCTATGAACATAGTGGAACATGTGTCCTTGTTATATGTTGGAGCATCTTTTGGGTATATGCCCAGGAGTGGTATAGCTGGGTCCTCAGGTAATACTATGTCCAATTTTCTGAGGAACCACCAGAAAATTGATTTCCAGAGTGGTTGTACTAGGTTGCAAACCCATCAACAATGGAGGAATGTTCCTCTTTCTCCACATCCTTGCCAGCATCTGCTTCCAACTGAGTTTTCATTCTTAGCCATTCTATAAGGTAGAATCTCAGGGTTGTTTTGATTTGTATTTCCCTGATGGCTAAGGATGTTGAACATTTCTTTAGGTGCTTCTCAGCCACTCCATAATCCTGAGATGAAAATTCTTTGTTTAGCTCTGTATCCCACTTCTAATAGGGTTATTTGATTCTCTGGATTATAACCTTTTGAGTTCTTTGTATTTATTGGATATTAGCTCTCTATCAGATGTAGTGTTGGTACAGATCTTTTTTTCAATCTGTTGGTTGCTATTTTGTCCAGTTGACAGTGTCCTTTGCCTTATAGAAGCTTTGCAATTTTATGAGGTCCCATTTGTCCATTCTTGATCTTAGACCTAAGCCATTGGTGTTCTGTTCAGGAAATTTCCCCTGTGCCGATGTGTTCCAGGCTCTTTTCACTTTCTCTTCTATTAGTTTCAGTGTATCTGGTTTTATGTGGAGGTCCTTGATCTACTTGGACTTGAGCTTTGTACAAGAAGATAAGAATGGATTAATTTTTATTCTTATACATGCTGTTCTCCAGTTGAATCAGTACCCTTTGTTGAAAATGCCATCCTTTTTCCACTGGATGGTTTTAGCTCCTTTGTCAAAGATCAAGTGACCTTAGTAGTGTGGGTTCATTTCTGGGTCTTCAATTCTGTTCCATTGATCTACCTGCCTGTCTCTGTAGCAATATCATTCAGTTTTTATCACTACTGCTCTGTAATGCAGCTTGAGGTCAGGAATGGTGATTCCCCCGAAGTTCTTTTATTGTTGAGACTAGTTTTTACTATCCTGTGTTTTTTGTTATTTCAAATGAATTTGCAAATTGCTCTTTCTAACTATGAAGAATTGAGTTGGAATTTTGATGGGAATTGCATTGAATCTATAGATTGCTTTCAGCAAGATGGCCAATTTTACTATATTAATCCTGCCCATCCATGAGTATGGGAGATCTTTCTATCTTCTGAGATCTTTGATTTCTTTCTTCAGAGACTTGAACTTCTTGTCATATAGATCTTTCACTTGTTTCATTAGAATCACGTCAAGATATTGTATGTTATTTGTTATCGTGAAGGGTGCCGTTTCCCTAATTTCTTTCTTAGCCTGTTTATCCTTTGAGTAGATGATATGATATTCAAAAGTTCCACCAGAGAACTCCTACAGCTGATAATCAACTTCAGCAAAGTGGGCAGACATAAAATTAATTGAAGTTTGGATTTTTAAACAGTACTGACACAGTGATAGATCATGGGAACTTTTGAAGTTGGACTAAATGCATTTTTGCATTATAATATAGCTGATAGTATATTATAATATACTAGTAGTGGAATGTGGTGGTTTGAATGAAAATGGCTGCCCTATATTCATATGGAGTGGCATTATTAGGCGATATCACCTTGTTGAAGGAAGTGTCTCATGGGGAGTGGGCTTTGAGGTCTCAGTACCTTAAGCATGGCTCATTGTCACTCTTTCTTCTTGCTGCCTGCCTATTTGGATGTTCCTTCTCCAGTATCATGTCTGCCTGTGTGCCACCATGCTTCCTGCCATGACAATCATGGACTAAACTTTTGAACCTGTAAGCTAGCCTCACTTAAAAGTGTTTCTTTATAACAGGTGAGGTGGTCATAGTATCTCTTCACAGCAACAGAACACTAAGACAATCTCAAAGCTCTTTACTTGGCATTTTATCTCTTGGTCAGTGTACCCATTGGGACTGTTTTAGAACACACAAGCTGAAAGCAGCTTTAGCTGCTATTTTTAAGCAGATTTTGACTATACTTCTATAATTTTAAGACTGTTGACATTTGCCATCTTTGGTATCTAACATGTCTTATTTTTGCATATGCTTCTCTTTCTAACATTAAACCTTATGTCTCTGGATGATAAGCGTTATTTGGTTCATCTCTCAGTTTGTGACACTGCAGAAATTAAATGAGACACACTTGCTACACTGAAGACAGTAAACAAATGTTGAGAGAATTAGGGGGCGGGGTGTATTTTCCTAGGGACCGAAGGGGGTGAGTTTGACATGCATTTCTTCTCAAGGCATTTACTGACTCAGAAGCACAAGAAGCTAAGTAGGAGGTCAAAAAAAGTGCAACACCCAGCTGAAAGTTCACTGACTTTATTGGACTTGGAAGGAAAAAAATGGATATTAAGACACAAAAATCTGAGGATTCAAAATTCTGAAGGAATTGAAAGCAAGTCATGTTCTCCAATTCATTGGGAATCACACACACACGTATCCCACATGTTTCTCTTTGCAGGTTAAAGAAAGAAAGAGATGGTTGCCATCTTGTGCATGGCTCCCCACTCACCGTAATGATAGCATTTTATACACGTCATGATTATGGATCAAGTGAGGATTTTTAACTGTGTTCATGTTCTAAGAGGTAGCCTGAAGGATGCTGTGAAAGAAACTACATACTTAGCATTTACCCAATTACATCCTGGACATTAGGGTGATCATTTTTAAAAGTTTGTGCTTAAGTACTTTACTACCTTAATATATGGGGAATTAAAAATTGACCTGATACTCTTTTGTATAGGGACTTAGGCAATTCTATACTGGTTGGTAGAAACTTCCAGAAGCTATTGCACAACCCTACTGAGGAATGCTGTTCAAATATTCACACAAGCTGCCTACAATTTTTAACTAAAAATATCTTTTGCTGCAATTTAGTCTCCTGCCTCTGGTTCTGTTCTCAGAAGAAATGGAAGGAAGGAAACACACACACACACACACACACACACACACACACACACGTCCTCCAGTCTGTGAATAATTATGCTTTTAGCAAGAGTCAGACTCAATTAGTTATTTCTTGGAAATGAATTTCCTATATAACGGATTTGTTCTGAACATGATCATTGTTTCTCGGAAATTTCAAAATGTGAAGCTGCCTATGTTTGAACATAAGTGTAAAATCTGTTAAGTCCAGCTCCAGAGATGTGTAAATTTTATTCCCTAGAAGATTATGGGAGACCTGGGAGACCTACTCTCTACCTCTTCCTCACATTTTCTCCCCCTTTCTCTTTATACTCATAGCCAGTCTGAGATATGAAGCTGTTATCAAAAGCATTTCTCTTTGTTTCCTGGATACATTTTTAAGATGGCTAGTTCCTTGTGGCTAGTTGAGGTCCACATGATTGAGTTCGGACCAATAAACCATTTTCCTTGGTTCTCTTTTTCTCTGGCTTTAGAGGAACCCTAAAAAAGAGTGTGCCTGTGTCCCTGACAGAGCATGAGAAAGAAAGGCTGCCAGAAAACATACCTTCCTTGTTTTGAGCCACTGGGGACTCAGTGTTTTTTGCAGATATCACCCACGTGTGATTGTAAGGAGGCTGGCCCAGCTGCAGGCTGTGTAGAGCACGCTGATGTTCAGAAACAGACTGCCTTCAGGTTACAGCTCTGTCACTTAGACTACTGATCTAACTGGGACTGTAAAGGTCCCCAAGGGTTCTGCTTCTTGAATGAATGTATGCAAAGCTGATGAGCTGGAATTCCTGCATTGTATTAAATTGGTATAGTGCTTTAAATGAAAATTACCCATAGGCTTATCTATTGGAACACTTGTTTCCCAGTTGGTGGTGCTGGTTGCAGAGGTTTAGAAGTTAGAGGTTTGCTTGGGAAAGTACCTTACTACCTTCAGTCTCTGAGAGTTTAAACCCTCACCTTATAGCTAGTTTGCTCTCTTTGCGTCCTGATTTTATTTGAAGATGTGAGCTCTCAGTTTCTTGTCCATTTCCTAAATTTTTCTAGCATTATGGACTTTTATCACGCTTTTAGAGGCATGAGCCTTATTAAACTCCTTTTACAAGTTGCTTTGGCATGGTGTCTTCTTTTCACATCAACAGAAAAGTAATATGGCCAAAAAAAAAGCCTAAAAAAATAATGTACACATAGAAAGACTAAAACTATACATGAATATGGGACAATATATAGCTATCTAATGGAATGTGATATTATTTGGAAGAATAAACAAAAGAAAGTCCTTACATTAAAAGAAATAAGCAACACTTGGAAAAACAAACCCTGCAGACCTCTCTAAGGAAATACAAGATGTTGATTTCACAGAGGTTGAGAGTGAAGTGGCTTCTAACATGAGATAGCAGGATTAGTGAGGTATGTAGGGTGGGTAGGTTGATTGTTGGCTATCCTGTTATAGGTATAGAATCACACATTCAGACACCCCCGTCACCTGCTGCACAGAAAGCTGACAGAGATCACAGTTCTCAACTGTAAATGTCAGAAAACTTAAAGTACATTGAATATTTTTCCACCGAGAATTTGGAAGGTCTTTTTTTTTACAGTGATATGCCCACACTGGTTACAAAAGGTTGTTAGATATAGAAATAAAGAAGCACACAATATTGAACCCATGGCTTAGCATATTTTAGGAGGCAAGTATTATTTCTTGGTGGGGGGTGGGGGGGACTGGAAAAGGGGATAACATTTGAAATGTAAATAAAATATTCAAAAAAAAGAAAAGAAAGGAAAAGAAAAAGAAAAAGAAATGAAGACTTCTAGGAAGAATAGCATCCTATACTGAGGACCATATAGAAAGGAACCAACCAAATTTTTTTAGCAAAGCATTTACTTCATCAATCCTTTCTTTTCCTCTCTGCTAATCCAGTACTTTGACCTTTTCTTCTTCCCACAGATGCTAACGATGCATTATAAATGGCTCCTGTTGCTTTCTAGAAATGCATTCTCTTCTTTATTTTCAGAAAAAAACATGACTTTTATAACTACACACCAGCAGTGCCATCGCTTTCAGCCCAAAGCAGGAAAAGCCCAAATCTGAGGCCAAGCTGAGCTACCTAAGCAACTTTTAGGCCATGCTGGGGGCATATAATGCATGTAAGGCTAATGGGAGCCACATGATGAGACCCTATCTCAAAATCAAAACAAACCCCACAAGAGATTAGTGATCAAATTGTTTAAGCATACCCACCCTGGGTCTTTCTTGAACACTGGCATCCTCTGTGTGTTTATTTAAGCCTCTGATTGGATGAAAGCATCACCTACTTTGCATAATGACCAATAGGTAGTTCCTCACAGCCTTGAAGGCAGACTTGGTGCTTGGGGTCTTTGAGGAGTGGATATGCCTATCCTGCATCTGCTTTTCATTCTTGGAGAAGTACAGAGGCTCTCAGCCAACCTTCTTGCCCTCACCTCCTACAGCACTCACTGGCCTCCGCTTCCCTAGGTCAGCACATACTGTCTCCTTTTAGTCCACAGGTTTTCAGGATAACCAATACAATGTTTCAAATCCTAATCTTTCCATGACCTCACTTATCCCTAACTCCTTAAATATACTAAACACAGAACATTTTTATGCATTTTCTAGGTGGGCAAATTGTACAGCGTTCAGTCTTGTTTCTGACAGTGCCAAGATGGGCCTGTCAATTGTGTGTCATAAATTAGCATAGCACAGTAAAGTCCTAACTCCTAGTTTATCAGTGTGACTGTATCTGGAAACAAAGTCATTATATTAATTAAGATAAGGGCTTTTAGAGTGGGCCTTATCCAATGTGCTTGTAGTCCTTACAGAAAGGACAATTTGGGCATGGGTACTTGCATACACAATGTGCACACCATAGGATCATCCCCAAGTCAAGAGATACCTGGGATTACTAGGAAGCCCATAGACACTCTGAATAGGAATGCAACAAATTTCCCCTCATGAATCTCAGAAGTGCTTTACATCTTGTACTGGCTAATTTTATGTCAACTTGACACAAGCTAGACTCATTTTGGAAGAGAGAACCTTAGCTAAGAAAATGTACCCATCGGATTTGCCTTTGGGCAAGCCCATAGTACACTTTCTTGATTGATAACTGATGTAGGAGAGCCTAGCTCAGTGTGAACAGTACCATCCCAGGCTGGTAGTCCTGGGTGCTAGAAGAAAGCAGGTTGAAGAAATCACAGGAATAAACCAGTAAACAGCATTTCTCTGTGGCTTCTGCATTAGCTCCTGTTCTTGCTCTATTTGAGTTCCTTCTCTGACTTCTCCCAGTGATGAAGTGTGATGCGGAACTGCAGGTAAAATAAACCTTTCCCTCCCCAGGTTACTTTTGGTCATGGTGTTCTATCACAGCCAAAAAAGACTTAACTATGGCAGACTTGTAGCTCATACTCAGAACTTAGAAACAATGAGATTTCATTTGATCTAAACTGCCCAGTCTGTGGTTCTTTGTTATGGATGTCCTATCAAAATGATGGTGTGGGAAGATAAAGAATTTGATGTGACTGGACTGTGTGAGGATGTCAGTAAGTTATATACAAAGCAGTTATAATGCAGAGTCTAGAATCTGGCAAGTAATGAATGCTGTCTGTGAGTACTGTTATTGCTGCTGCTATTGGACATGTCCTGAACACATCAGTGTGGTTTAGGCACACTGAACCATTCTGTCTGCATTACTTCCAGCCTTGGCCTGGAAGCATTTTATGATAAAACTATTGATTTGAAACCCATCTTCTTTATCCTCAGTGGGAAAATGTAATTGAATATCCAGAATGCTTGCATTTAGCTAAATGGCCCTTAGATATATTTTTTTTCTGAATGGATCTTAATGTGTTAACTTTGTGATCATCTTTTACATTAGTGATCAAAGAATCCTCAGATTCTTCATGCATAGAATATAAGATAGGATGTATCAATAGGAAATACATCCTATTGATACAAGATGTAACAAATAATACAAGGAAGTTATACCTATGATACTTCAACATTACATCTTATTAAACAAGACCCAAATAATGACAATAATGAATGACATGTGAACATGAATAGGGTAAATTCATGGGGCCCCACCTCTGGTTGAAGATCTATAGGAAATTAATGACTGTTGAGAGAGGCAGATTAGATTTCCCCAGAGATGGGGCACCTAAATAGTTAAGCAGGATTAACTTGTGTATCCAATTCAAATTTATTCAGCACAATCTATATACTTGGGACTAAGCATTTACTGGTGGGATAATAGGCTATATATATATATATATATATATATATATATATATATATATACACACGTGTGTGTGTGTGTGTGTGTGTGTGTGTGTGTGTGTGTGTGTACATATATGGAACAGCCAGAAAGACAAATACTCATATTGACATACAGTAAGTACTTCAATGAAAAAGAGCCTGGAGTGTTAGGTTAGGATGTATGGGTTGCCACCCACTTCACAATTGGGACCTGGATGAAGGAAAGCTCTAAACTGATATTGGGGTTGTCAGGAGTCTGTGGAGCAAGGCTGTGAGGAGGATGGTATAAAGATGGTCCTCATATTTACATAGACACCAGTGCAAGAGAATTTAGTGTCTTTTGAGGAGATTGGTGGTCTAAGGTTGCGTGAACATAGTCATAATGTGAATCAATGGCAGGAGCAGTAAGGTATAGAGTGAGGACTTACCTTAGGTTTCTTTCTACTTCCTATCTATACGTCTTCTGAGAACACCATGAAAAGGGATTGCTTTTGGTTAAAAAGGGGGTGCCTTGATGTAAATATTTTCTACCTATTTCTGAGCACTTCCTATCATTGGGAGATGACAAAGAATTTTCTTTAAACTTGAGTATTGCTATGTAGCTATAGGCTGCTAGGAACTGAGGGGAGATGCTTGTGTGTCTATGAACCTGGTAACGATTTCTGTAACTATCTCTGGATAGCTGCTCATCTGTCTGGGCAAGTATACTTTACACTGGGTTTCTTCCCAAGGTAGATATGTGCTTGTCTGCACTGTAGTGACCTCTTTCTCTTGTGATTCTCCAGTTAACGTCACCTCAGGAAAAACCTGAGAAACAGATATTCTTCTCACTGCTCTGAGCAGTGAAAGCTTCCTAACCTTGTTACAGGATAAGATTCAGATTTCACATTTTTCACATTTCAAGCTTGAACTTCTGTGGTCCCAGGTCCCAATTAGATTCAGTTCTCAACTCTTCACAGTCTAGAGTCATCTGAGGGAGTCTCAACTGAGGGATTGCCTGGCTCAGATTGATTTGTGACCATGTTTGTGAAGGACTTTCTTGATTGATGATTGGTGTGGCAAGGTCCAGAAAATTATATGCATCATTGTCCCTACACCTGTGGGTCTGGGCTGTGAATCTGTAAGCAATCCAGTTAGCAGTGTTCCTCCATGATCACTGCTTCAGTTCCTACCCTAACCTCCCTCTGTGATAGATTGTGACCTGAAAATGTAAGTGAAATAAACTCTTTCCTCTCCTGGAGTGGATGAATGAGAAATGCCCTTTATAGGCTAATGCATTTGAACTCTTAATCCTTAGTTGGTGGTGCTTTGTGGGGAGGTTATAAAACCTTTGGAATGTGCAGCTTTGCTTGAGGAAATATGTCACTGGGGAAGGGCATTGGGAATTTAAAGTATTACCCCATTTTCTATGCGAATGAAAATTAAGTCAGCTGGCTTCTGCTTCTGTGATCCTACCTGCCTGCTGCTGTAGCCTCTACACCACACCACGAGGGGCTCTAACCCTCTGCAACTGCAAAGTAAAACAACCCCCTTTTGCCCTAAGTTGTTTTAGGTGAGTATTTTACTCAATCAACAGAAAAGCAATATCATCCCTATATGATGATATTTCCCTATCATCAAAATCAACTCGGGATTCTTATCGAACATCCTGTTGTATGAAAACAATTTATTTCTCAAAAATATGTGCTGTATGAATTTTAATTTGCATTTTTCTATGTAGTTCTACTCACTGACAATTATCAGATCTCTTGCAGCACAGCTTTATTCCTGCAGATAGAGTTCTATCAGTGCAGGTGCAGTGACCTTAAGGCTGACACCATCGTTGCAAATATGTGTTCTGGATCATTAGGAGGTAGCTCCTTAGCATAGCTAATTCATTTACCACAATGAAGTGGTGTTTAAAGATGTTCCAATGAACCACTGGCTCCCATTACCTTTGTAGCCTACAATTAAGATCTGAGGTGGAAAGCTCTCCCCTCAGGTTCTACTTTACATGTTTCTAAGTCAGGAGATGTCTTGTTCAGCAAACACCCTCCTTATTGCAGAAGCTGGGAAAGTTTCTGTCTGTCACATCCACAAACTTCTTCAGAAAGGCAATGGAGGACAATGCATTTTTGGCATTCTTCCATTTTGTGCCCAGCTTAATTATCTAGTCAACCAAATACCAATTGCCTGCATGTGATGTTACAGAGTGTTTCAATAGCATATAGACCTTCAATTGATTTGAGATTCTTTTAATTATTTCTCCTCCCTTCCTCCTTGTCTTCCTTTGTGTCTATATCTGGCTGCCTAACTCTCTCTGGGCTTCCTTATCCACCCTTCAACTTCACCAAACCAGTAATTATTCATTTTTCTCGCTTTCATGCTTCAAGTGTTTAATGACTTGGAGCCTGGTAATGTTAAGTTCTGATAAGCAAACAGCTTCCTTCACATTAGCTTAAAGAAAGCTATTTTGAAAAATTCAACTAGACAAATATTAATCTAAAATTCCCTTTAGATCTTTTATGTACCATAATTGTTTCTTTCGGGTTAGAAAGACCTTAGGGTTTAGAGGATAGTTTTCAGCAGCAATATATGTTAGATGTAGCTTAAATGAAGATGACCCCAAAATCTATATAGGAAGGCACTATTAGGAAGTGTGGCCTTGTTGGAGTAGGCGTGACTTTGTTGGAGGAAGTACATCTCTAGGGTGTGGGCTTTGAGGTCTCAAATGCTCAAGCCAAGTATAGTATGACATTCATTTCCTGCTGCCTGAAGATCAAAGTGTAGCATTCTCACCTCCTTCCCCAGGACCATGTCTGGCTGCATGCTACAATGCTTCCTGCCAAAACAATGGACTGAACCTCAGAACTGTAATTAAATGTTTTCCTTTATAAGAATTGCTATGGTCATGGTGTCTCTTCACAGCAATGCAATTGGCCAAGCGAGCCTTTGGATAGTAAGAGCTTATAGGAACATTTATATACAGACTCATTCACCCAAAAATCAGCTTGATTGCGTATTCCACACCACACCAGTTTCACAATAGTCTTTGCCTAGTAAGAAGCCAAACGTTTTATATAGTAGGACTTGCCTCATTTAGGTAAGTCGATAGAAACCTTGTCAGTATTTCTGCTTCTCATCATATGTAGAGGAACCAATATGGTAGCCATCACCATTCAGAATGCAGCCTGACAGTGGTGTGGCATATATAGTATTGCTAACTAGGTTTGTGGTACCTGATGATATTTAACACTTATAATTCTAATAAGGCCTATAGATTCAGAGGAAGTTATGGAGAGGGAAAGGAAACTAATAGGAAGGAAGGAGACCTCCTTAATATTAAAACATGTATAAAAATCTTAGGCAACTGCAACCAAACCATAGCTTCTATAAAAATAAAACATCCTAAAACAGTTTGTCAAATATTGGATAGTCTGTCTGTAGTTAGCTCAATAGCCTAATCTTGGTATGGTTGAAAGATAAATCAACCTGATTTTTAGAACCACTTTCAAATAACTTTGATAGTATGGGTGCTTGGCAACTTTTGGTTATATAATTATTGTCTCATGATTAAGATTCATAAATTCAACCACAAAACTAATTTATATGAAAAGAGACAAGCATATGCTACAGTAAGGCCCTTTTATATTCTTTATAACCCAAAATTGCTTCCTTCATTATAGAATAGTACTCATTTTCTCTTAAAATGGGACCATAGTTCCATCTATAATTTATAGTAATTTATTTATAATTTGGTTTTTATTATTTGAAAATAAATTTAAATATATTTTGATCATGTTATTCCCCTCTCCTAAGTTCTTCCATATCCTAATCCACCCAACTTCACATTCTTTCTTAAAACAAAACAAAACAAAACAAAAAACTAATAAAATCCAATATGCCAACAGAACCTCCTCCAAACCAAGAAAACAAAACTTCAAACAACAAAACCAAACAAATACTACACCAAACTATTACCAAATAAAAGCACACAGAACAAATGTGGAGTCCATTATATGTTGGTCAACTACTTCTGAACATGATGCTTGTCCTGGAGTAGTTCACACTCACACTTGTGTGTGTGTGTGTATCTATGAATGTTTTTATTTCATCTTTGAATTAAAAACAAGGTTGTGCTTCTAAAAGATTGACAAGTGATTTTTTTTAGTATAAAATAGTTTATTTAGGGCATGGAGAGAGGAGTTGTGGGAATAGGGACAGAGAAAGGGGAGAGAGAGACAGAGAGAGAGAGAGACAGAGAGAGAGAGGAAGGAGGAGGAAGAGGAGGGAGGAGAGCTGGCCACAAGCATGGGGAGAGATCGGGGAGGAGAGAAGGGACAGAAGAGGAAGAGGGTAAGAGGCAAGAGAAAGAAGAGAAGAGAAGAGAAGAGAAGAGAAGAGAAGAGAAGAGAAGAGAAGAGAAGAGAAGAGAAGAGAAGAGAAGAGAAGAGACGAGACGAGACGAGACGAGACGAGAAGAGAAGAGAAGAGAAGAGAAGAGAAGAGAAGAGAAGAGAAGGGAAGAAGAGAAGAGCGTGATCAAACTTAATTGTGACTGTGTGCAAGAAGGGTTGCTGATTCTTTCCTGGGAATACTGAGCCTACCTTTTTCTGTAGCCTCACGCCTAAGTTCATGTACAATTGCATCAGAGGTCATTATTGCACCACGCCTCTATCTGTTTTTCTGTGTTTTGTGATTTGAGTAAATAACATTAGGAAAATGAAGGTAGTAGGTTTTTTGTTTTATGCAGACAAGTAAGCAATTTATGGGAGCAGACTATAATTGATCGCTTGAAAAGGTAAATGATCTTCTTTTGTTATGGTTCAAAGGTGACATGTTCCCCCATACTCTCCTCTGTTTGCGCCCTTGGTTCCACACTGGAGCTGTCTGAGAAGTCTGTTGGACTCTTTAGGTGGTGTGACTTATGACCTAGTGTGAAGACATGACATTCTTAGAAGATAAGTGTTCTGGATCTTTGGAAAGTTCTAATTGTGACTGGATCTTTGGAAAGTTCTAATTGTGACATCAAAAGTCTTGATGTACTGAAATGTGAACAAATGGTCTCATGTGCTTACTGATATGGACAGAAGTTAACCTCATTGCCATACCTTTACTGCTCTGATAGACTGATAGACACATCTCCTGTGCCCTTCCTAAAATTTCTGCTGGACATTTCATGAAAATAATGAGAAAAGCAAACAAAATCTTGGTTATAAGAGTAGGGTTCTTAGGATCAACCTGACCATCTGACTCACAGGTCTGTGGAACTCATTGGAAAGAGAAGAGTTAGGAGCTATGAACTGAAGAATGCCTGGAGTTCTTCAAAGAGGACTTGATAGGCCATTAGGAAAGATCAAAATGTCTGCAATATGAACAGAAGATTTTAGAGGAGAAATGGACTCTGTCAGGTTAGAGCTCAATTAATATTCTGTTCTGACAAAAAAAAATCTTGGTATACAGTGTTTGTGTCCTAAAAGAATTGACTAATTATGAAATAAAAATAATGATCTAAATTTTATTGGCAAAGGAAATTTCATGCCAGCATAGTTTTCAAGTTGTAGTATCATTAGACTGTTCAATGCCTTTAGCCATATTATAGTCTGAGACAACAGAAAGTATAGTAAAATATGGGGGAAAAAAACCATGCTTTGGAATTAAAAAAAATAGTAAATTTAAGGTTGCTGATAAAAAAGTTATGGGTAAAGACATACATTGTGAAAGTTCTTAGCATGATTAAGAGAAGCCTGCACTGACACAAGCTCCCTAGAGGGCAAGACTCATTTATCAAAGGCCCCAGGGTATAAAATTTAAAGCTGATTTTGAAAAAGTTTATTTAAATCTACCTGGGAAAAATGCCTGTACAAAGTCATACAATAGATTATGCTACCACAGCACCATCAAGGGAAATGTTTTCCTAAGGTCAGCTGTCCTGTAACAGAAAGGCTATTGTAGGGAAAAGGCACACATTGTAAGCAGAATTTAGCACTGTCATATAGGCCTTGATTTTCAGGGATACAAGATGTAAACACTATGATGCGCTGGTAACATCTATCAAAGTTCCAAATTCAGGCAATATATAGCATGACTGCATGGATTCCTCATGAGTACAATGTATAAAACTGTGAACATAAGATGTAAGTTTAAATGGACACCTGTCGAAAGCCTTATTGAGGTGCCATGCCACCTGGCAGGAACTTGACATCGACCAATGTGAAGTTCCTCTCCCAGGCTTTGAGCAGAAATAATTATTGTGTTAGCAATAATTCCCTCCACCTAAGGTGGAGTGCTCAGACCAAGGTGAAGCCCATTGTTCTTCAAGGGCCTGCAGTTTCCTGAGAAACACTAGCCACCTGCAGAGCAACTGAACTGGTTCTGCTGAGAACCTCCAGCCTTTGAGGGAAGGGTGTTCTGTTCCCCTGCCTATATATTTTGAGTTCTTCATTAAACTTTGAGACCTTGAACAGTAGGTGTTGTCTTGGTCTCTGTCTCTTTTTGCCGCCTTCCCATACATCCCCAGCTTCCCTTCCAGGTAACCTGTTCGATGTAACTGCAGGCAGTTATAGACAGCATTGAATATTATAGAAGCCAGGAATGTGGGATATCTTTTGTGAGTGCAGAGTGGAGACAGACCAACTTAGAAGCTAAAAGAACTGGAGGGACAGGGCTATCCAAGAATGTTGAAGAACAAATTATGTCCCTGTAAATTTCAGATATTAGGCAGGAGTTATGAAGTATACTGTTTGCCTTTATGGGTTTCAGTCTTGTTTTGGCTAGTCTTTTTGGGATACAACCCTTTATCCCCCTTTAAGAATGTTGGTGCTTAAACCAGGCCATTGTATATTGGAACTTTTTGGTTATACAGAGGCTCACAGGTGAGAGTTTGTCTTAAGTCTCAGAAAATACCTTGAATTTGTAGATCATGTTACAACTGTCAAACTATGGAGCCTTTTGTAGTTGAACTAAATGAATGCATTTTGCATTATGAGATTATAACAATCCTGAAGTCTTGGGAACCCTGAAACATATGTTATGGGTTGAATTTGAAATGTCCCTTTCAGAGTCATGTATTTGATCACTGATTCTCAGTGCTGCTGGTCTAGGAAGTTGTAAACTGTTTAGCAGGCAGAATCTAGAAGAGGTGGGTCACCAGAAAAGGAAGCATTGAAGATGATCCACTGCTAAGCTTCGTTTGCTGAACTACTGCTATGTGAGCAAACAGCCTATATAGCCTTGCTACCATGATAGGTTGCTAATGGTTCACTGTCATGCCTTATCCGCCATGATGTACTGTATCCCCTGAGCCACTGGCCAGAATAAGTTCGTTCTCTCTTAAGGGGTTTCTGTTAGATATTATGTTATGCAGATGATAAAAGTAACACTTTCTTTCAGAAAAAAAGAGAAAAGTCACATATATTATATCAATCTGGCGTCATCTTTATCTGACAGCAGGATTCTCCTTTTAGGTGGTTCTCTGAAACATAGTAAGTCAAACACACAAGGAATCGACTCTCTACCTACACAGTGGAAGAAGTTAATGAAGAAATCATCGTCTGATTCAATGTTTCTCTCCCTCTTCAGCTCAGCCTTTTTTCTTTTTCTCTTTCTAATTTTTTCCCTCTGTCACAAAGAGGAAATCACTCAGTGATCCCTGAGTGACTGCGTAATATTAATAAACCTAATGACCTCAATTACTTTCATTTCTAATAGAAGGAGGTATGTGAAACATTAAATTGGTTCACATTTGTCAAGAATGTGGCATTTCAGTGGAATCACATGTAGGTGTGATGGACTACTATATTGTAATCATATACTGTCACAAAAAGACAAAATGCAAATGGGCAAGTAACTTTTGAGTCATATCATAAAACTCATTATTATGAGCTTTTAGGTTTATATTATAAACCTATGCACAAAGACTAGTTTTTAATGATAAATAAAATAATCATAGTCCTATACATTTTTAAAAAGCTGTACTGACCCTTCCCACTAAGACTCAGGGATTATCTTGGAAGACAGGAGAGAAAAGCTGAAAGAGACAGACATAGTAGATGTCTACAGCAGAATAGTATTTGTGGGAGATGCCAGGTCTGTTACACACAAGAACTCACAGGGCTGTGTCTATATTCACAAGACCTGCATAGGAGAAAGTTAGTTAACATCCCAGCATGTAGTCCAGTCACTAGCTAAGCCACTGCCAACTAATAGCTGTTGGGAAAGGGAGAGTCAGCTTTCTCCCAGGATGTTGCCCCTGACAGGATACCCATGCTCCAGCAGATTGTCCTGCTATGCAGTCAGCACTAAGTGAACACTCTGAATTGTTTTTAAAAAGAACAGATTAATTAGGATAGAAAACTGGATGGGAAAAATAAGAGAGAAGTTGGAGGGGAGAGAATATTTGATCAAAACATGCTATATGCACATATGAAATTCTCAAACAATAAAAACATAAGCATCTGTGTTGAATTAATTGTAGTTTTTAAAATAAAACCTCTTCATATTTTTCTGTTTAGTATCTAATATAAACTTGGCTGTTAGATACTAATGACTCTCATACACCTTTTGGATTATAAGACTTTTAAAACCCCATGATCTATAAAGCATGCCTATCATTTTTTTTTAAATAAATTGAATCATAAATTGTGTTTATTGACTGAGCACAGAAGAACACAGAACTTGATCTTTAAGAGTACCTGATTTGGTGATTGTTGCATAAGTTTTATGTAATTGGAAATTAAGGTGAATTAGAAATAAGTCAGTTAAAAAAAAGAAATAAGTCAGTTGTAATCTAATAGTCTTTTTTATTGGATATTTTCTTTATTTACATTTCAAATGTTATCTGCTTTCCTGGTTTACCCCTGGAAACACCCTATCCCATCCCCCCTCTGCCTGCTTCTATGAGGGTGTTCCCCAACTCACCCACCCACTCCCACCTTCCTGCCCTGGCATTCCGCTACACTGGGGCATCGAGTTTTCATAGGACTAAGGGCCTCTTCTCCCATTGATGCCCAACAAGGCCATCCTCTGCAACAAAAGCGTTTGGAGCCATAGATCCCTCCATGTGTACTCTGGTTGGTGTTTAGTCCCTGGGAGCTCTGCAGGGACTGGTTGGTTGATATTGTTCTTCCTATGGAGTTGCAAACACCTTCACTCCTTCAGTCCTTTCTCGAACACCTCCATTGGGAACACTGTGCTAAGCCCAATGGTTGGCTGCAAGCATTCACCTCTGTACTTGTCAGGCTCTGGTAGAGCCTTTCAGGAGACAGCTATATCAGACCCCTGTCAGTAAGCACTTTTTGACATCCACAGTAGTGTTTGCATTTGGTAACTGTATATAGAATAGATACCCAGGTGGAGCAGTCTCTGGATGGCCTTTCCTTCAGTCTCTACTCCACACTTTGTCTCTGTATTTCCTCCCATGAGTATTTTGTTCCCCCTTCTAAGAAGGACCTAAGCATCCACACTTTGGTCTTCCTTTTTTTTGAGCTTCATGTGGTCTGTGAATTGTATTTTGGGTATTCTGAGCTTTTGGGCTAGTATCCATTTATCAGTGAGTGAATACCATGTGTGCTCTTTTGTGATTGGGTTACCTCATTCAGAATGATATTTTCTAGTTCCATCCATTTGCCTAGGAATTTCCTGAAATCATTATTTTTAATAGCTGAGTAGTACTCCATTGTGTAAATGTACCACATTTTCTGTATCCATTCTTCTGTTGAAGGATATCTTGGTTCTTTCCAGCTTCTGGCTACTATAAGTAAGGCTTCTCTGAACATAGTGGAGAATGTGTCCTTGTTATATGTTCAGCATCTTTTGGGTATTTGCCCAGTAGTAGTATAGCTGTGTCCTCAGGTAGTACTATGTCCAATTTTCTGAGGAACTTCCAGACTGATTTCCAGAGTGGTTGTACCAGCTTTTAATCCCATCAACAATGGAAGATTAAGTTGTAACCTATAGTTTTAAGTCATAAAATATAGCTATAATAAGGACCCTACCATTCCCATTTCTCCGATTCTGTCTCTGTCTCTGTCTCTGTCTCTGTCTCTCTCTCTCTCTCTCTCTCTCTCTCTCTCTCTCTCTCTCTCTCTCTCTCTTTCTCTCTCTGTCTGCCTGTCATTTTTGGAAGTTTCATAAATATTTTATTTAGTATTTCTCTTATGCTTATCAAGCATTTTTTTTTACTTTACATACTTATTTTAATTTCTAGCAATCCCAATAAGCAGCCTTTACTGTGCCAAATTTCTACAAGAGGGATGATGCACAGGGAACATTTTTAACAGTGAAATGTAGCACTATGTAAATATGTGCTACTTTAATATATATTTATTTTTTTCTTTTTTTGTAATATTTTTATTTTCTATATTCTTTGTTTACATTCCAAATGATTTCCCCTTTCCCGGATCCCCCCTCTCCATATGTCCCATAAACCTTCTTCTCTCCATCCCTTCTCCAATCACCTCCCTCCTTTTTCTCTGTCCTTATATTCCCTTCCAATGCTAGATCAATCCTTTCCAGGATTAGGACCCTCTCCATACTTCTTCATGGGAGTCATTTGTTATGCGATTTGTGCCTTGGGTATTCAGGGCTTCTGGGCTCATTAATATCTGCTTATCAGAGATTGCATTCCATGTGTATTCTTTTGTGATTGGGTTACCTCACTTAGGATGATATTTTCCAGATCAAATCATTTGCCTAAAAATTTTGTCAATTCATTGTTTCTAAATGCTGAGTAGTATTCCATTGTGTAAATATACCACATTTTCTGTATCCATTCCTCCTTTGAGGGGCATCTGGGTTCTTTCCAGCTTCTGGCTATTATAAATAAGGCTGCTATGAACATAATGGAGCACGTGTCTTTATTGCATGCTGGGGAATCCTTTGGGTATATGCCCAGGAGAGGTATAGCAGAGACCTCTGGAAGTCTCATGTCCAGTTTTCTGAGGAACCTCCAGACTGATTTCCACAGTGGTTGTACCATCTTACAGCCCCACCAGCAGTGGAGGAGTGTTCCTCTTTCTCCACATCCTCGCCAACACCTGCTGTCTCCTGAGTTTTTGACCTTAGCCATTCTGACTGGTGTAAGGTCAAATTTCAGGGTGGTTTTGATCTGCATTTCCCTAATGACTAATGATGTTGAGCACTTCTTAAGGTGCCTCTCGGCCATCCGAATTTCTTCAGGTGAAAATTCTTTGTTAAGATCTGTACCCCATTTTTTAATAGGGTTATTTGTTTCCCTGGGGTCTAACTTCTTGAGTTCTTTGTATATATTGGATATTAGCCCTCTATCAGATGTGGGGTTGGTGAATATCCTTTCCCAATTTGATGGTTGCCGTTTTGTCCTTTTAACAGTGTCCTTTGCCTTACAGAAACTGTAATTTTATGAGGTCCCATTTGTCAATTCTTGATCTTAAAGCATAAGCTATTGGTGATCTGTTCAGGAACTTTCCCCCTGTGCCCATGTCCTCAAGGGTCTTCCCCAGTTTCTTTTCTATTAGTTTCAGTGTGTGTGGTTTTACATGGAGGTCCTTGATCCACTTGGAGTGAAGTTTAGTACATGGAGATAAGAATGGATCAATTCACATTCTTCTGCATGCTGACCTCCAATTGATCCAGCACCATTTGTTGAAAAGGCTATCTTTTTTTCCACTGGATGTTTTTGGCTCCTTTGTCGAAGATCAAGTGACCATAGGTGTGTGGATTCATTTCTGGATCTTCAATGCTATTCCATTGGTCCACTTGTCTGTCACTGTGCCAATACCGTGCAGTTTTTAACACTATTGCTCTGTAGTATTGCTTGAAGTCAGGGATACTGATTCTCCCAGAATTTCTTTTGTTGTTGAGAATAGTATTTAGCTAGTTTCTTGTTATTCTAGATGAATTTGAGAATTGCTTTTTCTAACTCTGTGAAGAACTGAGTTGGGATTTTGATGGGGATTGCATTGAATCTGTAGATCACTTTTGGCAAGATGGCCATTTTAACTATATTAATCCTGCCAAACCATGAGCATGGCAGATTTTTCCATTTTCTGAGGTCTTCTTCGATTTCCTTCTTCAGAGACCTGAAGTTCTTGTCATATAACTTGTTTGGTTAGAGTCACACCAAGATACTTTATATTGTTTGTAGCTATTTTGAAGGGTGTCATTTCCCTAACTTCTTTCTCAGCCTGCTTATCCTTTGCGTATAGGAAGGCAACCGATTTGCTTGAGTTGATTTTATAACCTGCCACTTTGCTGAAGTTGTTTATCAGCTGTAGGAGTTCTCTGGTGGAGGTTTTCAGGTTACTTAAGTAGACTATCATGTCATCTGCAAATAGTGATAATTTGACTTCTTCCTTTCCAATTTGTATCCCCTTGACCTCCTTATGTTATCTAATTGCTCTAGCTAGAACTTCAAGTGCTATATTGAAAAGATATGGAGAGAGAGGACAGCCTTGTCTAGTCCCTGATTTTAGTGGGATTGCTTCAAGTTTCTCTCCATTTAGTTTGATGTTGGCTACTGGTTTGCTGTATATTGCTTTAACAATGTTTAGGTATGGGCCTTGAATTCCTGTTCTTTCCAATACTTTTAGCATGAAAGGATGCTGGATTTTGTCAAATGCTTTTTCTGCATCTAATGAGATGATCATATGTTTTTTTTCTTTGAGTTTGTTTATGTAGTGGATAGCATTGATGGATTTCCTTATATTGAACCATCCCTGCATCCCTGAGATGAAGAAGCCTACTTGATCATGGTGGATGATCGTTTTGATGTGTTCTTGGATTTGGTTGGCAAAAATTTTATTAAGTATTTTTGCATCAATATTCATAAGAGAAATTGGCTTTAAGTTCTCTTTCTTTGTTGGATCTTTGTGTGGTTTTGTTATGAACGTAATTGTGGCTTCATAGAACGAGTTGGGTAGAGTTCCTTCTGTTTCTATTTTGTAGAATAGTTTGAAGAGTATTGGTGTTAGGTCTTCTATGAAGGTCTGATAGAACTCTGCACTGAAGCCATCTGGTCCTGTGCTTTTTTTGGTTGGGAGACTTTCTATGACCCTTTTTATTTCTTCAGGTGTTATGGGACTGTTTAGATGATCTATTTTATCCTGATTTAGTTTTGGTGTCAGATATCTGTCTACGAAACTGTCCATTTCCTCCAGATTCTCCAGTTGTGCTGTGTATAGGCTTTTGTAGTAGGATCTAATGATTTTTTTGAATTTCCTCAGTTTCTGTTGTTATATCTCCCTTTTCATTTCTAAGTTTGTTAATCTGGATACTGCCTTTGTGTCCTTTGGTATCAAGCATTTTATTGAGGATGTATGTATAGAGACTATATATGTAGGATGCATATGCATATATATTCCATATATACTGAATAAAATACAAAATTAGTTGTCACAAAGGGAACGTATTCCTGAAACCTCATTGTGGGTAGTAGAAAAAGAAAAAGGTATTAAAAGCTTCTTTTACACTGTACCCAAGCCACCAGTTCAACTAAAAGTAAACCATCATGCTGAATTTCCTATCAGAGACTGGTTTGATTGACTTTTTACATGGTATCAATTGAAATCCATGATATCAAATAATGCCACGGACTCTCTTAGGTCAGATATCTTTGAGGTGACATTTTATGTTTGTGAGATTTATCCCTCTTCGATACCATATTCTTTCATGTTACTTCAGCTTGACAACCCACTGATTCTTGGTTCATCCTTCTGTTGATGAACACTAAAATTATTTTAGCATACACAGTTTTTGATAAAAACATGATTTGTTTTTGTTTGTTTTTTCTTTTTTTTGTTTTTTGTTTTTTGTTTTTTTTAAAGAATACTTTACTCAGTAGGTGAATCAGGCCCAAGGGTATGCACACATTTGGCTTTACTGGAGAATTTTAATCAATTCCCAAGTGCTGTTACAATCTATTCTCCTAGCACCTTATTTACTCCTCCACATTGTCATCTTCATCAGCTATTGTCAATATTTATTTTAGATGTTTTACTGTGAGTATCCTGACTTATCATTGTGCCTTTAGTTTACATGTCCCAAATTACTGAGCCCAAACATTTTTCACACATGTTGCTGCTTGATTGTCCTCTCATGTGAGGTACCTGTTCAACCCCATTACCCATGTTCCTTTCGCATTCTTTCCCTAGATCTTATTCATTCTCTATGGATTCTTAATAAAAGTCTTTTATTAAGTATGTATACTGAAACATTTCTGTTTAGTATTTTCTTTTTCACCCTCAGAGATTTTTAATCATGTTTCTTAGTCCATTGTGTCTATCTTTCCCCACTGTGTTTATTTCTATACTATTACTTAAAAGACTATGCCTGTCACATTAGCATATATATCCTGTTTGGTTTAGATTTCCAATCCATCTATAATTGATTTATATCAATTGCAACTAGAGTCCAAATGAGGAATACTTAGTGGCTATAATAATATTTGTCTTTGACAGTGAATAGTTTTTACTAACTCAGAGGACTAATGATCAGAAGAAACTAACTTTACAGCCAAAGCATTCACTACAGAAATCTTTTAATGAATATTCTCTCATTAACTGACGTTCAAAACAAACCAAATAAAAGGATAATCTTGAAAAGTACATCAGTTATTTTCAAAGGAAGTATAACTTCTTAAATTAAGAAAAAAGAAAACCCTCTTAACTATAGGAGGAACAAGATGGTTCAGTCAGTGGGTGAAGGCACCTATCACCTATCATCACATAAATTCAAACCATAGCAACTGCATGGCAGCAGGAGAGAATTGACTACCACAGATTGTTCTCTGAGCTCTACATGCACAAGGAGTTTAAAAAGTTCCATTAACCACATTGTTCAAGAGACATTGACAAACAGGATGTATATGCTGATTTCCTATTTTTCTACTTGTCATATTACATATTTTAAAAATGCAGTAAAATTGTGTGTGTGTGTGTGTGTGTGTGTGTGTGTAGCCATTAGTGTGCATGAAGAGGCAAGAATTAAAGGCTTTTTTTTAAATTTTTTATTCGATATAATTTATTTACATTTCAAATGATTTCCCCTTTTCTAGCCCCCCACTCCCCGAAAGTCCCATAAGCCCCCTTCTCTCCCCCTGTCCTCCCACCCACCCCTTCCCACTTCCCCGTTCTGGTTTTGCCGAATACTGCTTCACTGAGTCTTTCCAGAACAAGGGGCCACTCTTCGTTTCTTCTTGTACCTCATTTGATGTGTGGATTATGTTTTGGGTATTCCAGTTTTCTAGGTTAATATCCACTTATTAGTGAGTGCATACCATGATTCACCTTTTGAGTCTGGGTTACCTCACTTAGTATGATGTTCTCTAGGTCCATCCATTTGCCTAAGAATTTCATGAATTCATTGTTTCTAATGGCTGAATAGTACTCCATTGTGTTAAAAACCACTTTCCACCTTATTGTCTTGAAACAGGCTCTCTCACAGAACTGGAAGCTCACAGGCTCAGTTAGGTTTGCCGGCCTAAAATTTTCATTGAAATTATGACTGTATGTTTTAGAATAACAGCGACTTTCAGTGTTTAACCAACAGACAGTCAGCAAAGGCGTTATCTGGGATGCTTGTTGTGCACATTCTTTCAGAAGAATCTACAAGGATGGGTCTAGCAATCTGTCTTTTCAAGAAGCCTGCAAACACACACCCCTACTTTTGTTTGATACAGTAGCATTAACTCAGCATCACACAGTTTTGCAAACAGAATCAAGGCAGGGGTGAATAAGCTCACAGGTGATCATGACTTATAATCCAAATGGGCCCTCTCAAGGCATGACAAATTGTCTCTCATTCTCTGAAACAGACATGTAGGGAAAAGTTCCTGTTTTCTAACGATTCCCAATTGCTACAGGCATCTATTAGATTTGCAGAGGCAAGAATCTAGACCCACACGGTAGTATTCAGAGCAAGAAAACTGTATTACAGAGAAAAGCAAACAGCTATTTCTCTTTTATCAATTTTTCATGCATAAAGTAAATATGTAAATCAGTACCAAAAGACATTTATTATTTTTAATATAATTTTTCTGGAGTATAATTTTGGGAGTATATGATTAATATTGAGATGCTCAGTATTACTAATTAATGTCTTTTCAGAGTTAGGGAATCTGTCTCCTGTTTCTCACTGTAGCATTCCTGGATCATAGAGTAGTGACACATACCTAATAGGCTCTCAGGAAACAATTGTGAAGGAATGAATGTATGTTGGATGAACCTCTCTCTGCTTCATAGTCTGGCTCCAGAAGATTAGTTGTTGAAAAAACTTACTCTTCTAACCCTACATCATTCTGTTTTCTGCATCCAAGGAACATTTCTTCCTATCACTACCATTTGAAATGTTTAGGGGTATTACCACTTATCAAAATTTAAGCATGTATTTTAGGTATTATATGAATTATGGCTTTATCCCTACCTTGTAGAACATTACCTATAGATCAGATAGATAATCAATAAATGTTTATGGAAACAATAAGTTTTACCCCTCAAAGTATTCAACATACTTAGACATCGGGAAATACAAATTAAAACACTTTGTGCCAGTAAGACTGACTGTCATCAAAGAAACAAATAATAGCAAGTGCTAGTGAGAATGTGGGATTAGGGCAGATCCTGTATAGAGATGTAAAGTTGTGTGGGCATCAAGAAACTTAGCATAGAAGAGCTTCAGAACACTGAAAATAGACTTTTCATATGACCCCAGCTATTCCACTTGGGCTTATACCTGAAGGGTTCTAAGGTAGTTTACCATAGAGATGCTTGCACACTCATGTTTACAGATGCACTACTTACAATACTTAAAACATAAAACTGGCATTAGTGTGTATCAACAGATGAATGGATAAAGAAAGAGTGGTAATATACATAATGGAATTATGTATAGCCATCAAGAAAAATGAAGTCATGACATTCTAAGGAAATGGAAATTATTATCTTAAGCAAACAAGCCAGACTCAAACTAATAAATACTATATAGTTTTCTCATTTGTGGAATTTGAAATCATATATGTGTGTAAGTGGAAATCATGACTAGTAAGGGCATCATGAGAACAGAGGGAGTGGATTTAAGGGAAGTAAGAACAGAGGAAGTAATAAAATAAGTGAAAAAAGAGCAACAGAAATGAGGACTAAGTGTATAAAGAAGAAGGGAAAAGGGTGGAGAGGATGGTGAGGGAGTTGAACAACTGAAAACAAATGTATAAGATGATACATAAGTATATATATATATATATATATGTATATATGTATATATATATTACATACATATATATACTCGTTTATATAAATTTTCCTATACTCGTTTATATAAATTTTCCTCCTCTAAAATATTCAACATCTTTAGACATCAGGAAATGCAAATTAAAACTGGTTTATGCCAGTAAGAATGACTGTCATCAAGAAAACAAATATATGTGGCTTTAAAGATCCATAACATTCCCGCGGCAGCAGCCACGTGCACACAAATGAGCCGATGGGTGATGGTTCTTATCCAACCACCCTACTGGTAGGGATTTGTTTCTAATTTTATATCCTGCTTCTTCATGCAAGTCTTGGTGTCTTTGCTGTAGAGAGGTTTTAGTTTTCATCAGGTCACATTTGTCAGTTGTTAGTCCTACTGCTTGCACTAATGGAATCTTAGACAGTCCTTCCTGTACCTATAAGATAAAGTATAGTATTCACTTTCTCTCCTCTAATAGATTCAGGCCATATACTAAAGACATTCATCTATTTGGTATGTATGTGTATATATATATATATATATATATATATATATATATATACATATGCGCGCGCGCGCGTGTGTGTGTGTGTGTGTGTGTGTGCCTGATAATGCTGTCTCTCTGACACCGTAGGCTTATCAAATAAGATTCTCTGTGATAGGAATAGGTTACTTCATTTGAAATTGATGGGTATTGGGAGTAGGGTCCCACAGACCCCTTTTCAGCATTACAGAGTGTTAATTCCTATTACCATCTACAATGTGATGTTAAGACCGTCTGTAGACAATACATATTTAAGTCATGGAATGTGGGGGAAATAAAGCTGGTACTCCTGCAAGACTCACACCCACTGACTAACTTTCATAATGATGGAACTGATGGGAGACAATTAATAGTCTTACTCAACTGTGAGCCTTGTAAGTCTCAATAAAGACTGACCTGCCGAAGAATGACCACTGGTCCAATAGTGGCATAAATATCATGGACATAAAAAATTTATTTTTTGACTAGATTTAAAGTCTGTACCACACAATGGAACTCATTCCTGGTGTAGTAAACCAGCCCCACTAAAGTCTTGATACCAGAGATTAGTGTTATCTTTCAGTTCTCATGAGAAAAGTTTTTTTTTTTTTTTTTTTTTTTTTTTTAGTAGATGTCAATTACTATAGAGACCCAGCTGGACAACATGCAGAGGATAACTCTGAACTGTTCAGCTCTAAATGGAACAATTTTTTTTTTCTAGCTGAAATTGTTATACTTTTTTTGTTGTTGTTATTTTGGTTTGTTTTTGTTTGTTTGATTTTATTAGATATTTTCTTTATTTACATTTCAAATGTTATCCCCTTTCCTCATTTCCCCTCCACAACCCTCCTATGCCACCCCCCTCCCCCTACTCACTATCCCCCCCCACTCCAGCTTCCCTGTCCTGGCATTTCCCTACACTACGGCATCAAGCCTTCATGGGACCAAGGGCCTCTCCTCTCATTGATGTCTGACAAGGCCTTTTTTTAAAAATCATATTCTTCTCCCTAAGGAACATGGACCATGATGGAAGAGGGGATAAAAATTAAAAGAGCAAGAGGAAGTGTATATCCACACAAAAACAGAATTTTCCAGCCTGGACAGGGGTGTTGCACACATGAACTCAATAGCTGCTATGATTACATGAACATGACCTGCACCAGATCAATGAAGCAAAAATTCTGTATGGATGGTGGAAGGCCTTAAGAAGCCACAGACCTAGCTAGGTCTATTGGCATGTTGAGAAGGAAAAATAGAAATGAACCTTTCTATTTTTTAGAAGGTTTTGTCCCCTGATATGCTGCCCATGCCCCAGTAGATGTCCTATGCTGACATAGGCAGCAGGAAGTGAACTCACTCGGCTTAAAAAAAAAACAGCACATGAAGTTCTAAAGGGAAAATGAAAGGACAGAGGAGGATGGAAGAGAGGGCAGATTTGATTAAAAACATTATATAGATGCGTATTAAGTTAAAAATTAATTAAAAGTGTACTTGTCATAAAAGTATTAAGTATGCTTTCAGATAATGACTGTATGTATTGAGTGTTCATCTTATATGGTTAAGAAGGACTGTCAGGTGAGTCCCTTCAGACAAGACGGCTTCACTCAGGATGTGTGCCCACAGGCCCAGGCTTCTGATAACCGCCTACTAATCCTGTGAGTATGATTTTTGACACGGGATGAGAAAAATCAGACTCTAAAGCTCAACTAGACACTTCCTGGACTAAGTTTACTTCCATAATGATTCATGCACTGGGCATCTGTCAAGTGCTTCTCATTCTTTTTGTGGTGACAAAGTTACAAGGAACTAAGTCACTTCATTTTTACTCATTTGATGTCTTGCTAAACTTAGACAATCATAGTATAAATCGAATAGATCCTGGATACATTTTTGAATAGGGATGAATTTTGCCAGGCCCACTATGTAATAAGCTAACACTAGAACTCCTTTTCACAATCCACAAACGTTAATGTCAGTGAAATAAAAATAAGAACGTACACAGAGACCAGCTGAACGAGAATGAAAACACTGCACAGAGGGAAGGGAGCAGTGGCAATTCTACCTCGGGACCAAGTGTGTATGCAAGAGGAAGGAAAGACTGAGCAGCTAAGCCTGACACATAGAGAATCTAAAATCAGGTCCTGGACAAGAGCTTGTAACTTTTATGACTTCCATGAGAATCAAAGAAACATTCTCTGTGGGGAAATATTCCTATTATGGTTCTGAAAATTTGTCCCAAATTAACCTCAGTTAATATCAACTGTTACTTTTAAGATAAGGAGAAATGCCACCAAAAAGATCAGTCGTTAACAACAACCACAAAACCAACTGATTTTGTGAGTTCATTCTACCTCTTGTATTAGAACTAACAGACGAATGTAAAATAAACATGTTTAAACAGAAATATAATCAATACAAACATGAACACAAGCTATCACATAAATAAAGTCATCTGAAATTTATGAGCTGGATTAAATGGAGATACATTGAAAAGCCCTATGATACTATATGGTTTCTGCCAGTTATCAAAATTATGTAACATTTCACCCAACTGTCTAAATATCTGGTTACAAAGACTTCCAGGTCCTCTTTGTGATTTCAGACTACTCTTGCTTAAGGCAGCATGACTAGTGATTTGATTTTGCTGCCAATTACAGTGTAAGTTATTGCAATGAATAGTTTTATGTCAACTTGACACAAACTAAAATCATCTGAGAGAAGGGAGGCTCAATTAAGAAAATTCCTCCATCAAGATCAGGTTGTAGGCAAACCTGTGGAGGCATTTTCTTAGTTAGTGACTGATGGGGGAGGGCCCAGCCCATTGTGGGTGGTACCATTTCTGAGCAGGTGGTCCTGGATTGTGTAACAAAGCAGGGTGAATGTGCCATGAGGATCAAGCCAGTGAGCAGCACCTCTCCATGGCCTTTGCATCAACTTTCGCCTTCATACGCCTGCCCTGTTTGAGTTCCTGTTCTGACTTCCTTTAATGATGGGCTGAGGTGGAAAGTGTAAGCCAAATAAACCCTTTCTTCTGTAAGTTGCTTGGGTCAGGCTGTTTCATCACAGGAATAGTAACTCTAACTAAGTCAAATTCTATTATGCCTCTAACAGTAAAGTTACTATTTGCTTTCTGTTCTTTGTTCTACCAGTATAGTATTATTGGGCAACTCATCTCCCTCACAGCTTCTCTAAATATCACTTGCAGCTTGTAACATTCTCGAAGGCTTATAATTGCACTCACTTGCTTAAAGGAATATCCTTTGGGTACTGTCAGTTAAGAATATGATGAAGTATTTCATGAATTCATTGTTTTTAATAGCTGAGTAGTATTCCATTGTGTACATGTACCGTACCACATTTTCTGTAGCCATTCCTCTGCTGAGGGACATCTGGGTTCTTTACAGATTCTGGCTATTATAAATAAGGTTGCTATGAACATAGTGGAGCATGTGTCCTTAGTACATGCTGGAGAATTCTCTGGGTCTATGCCCAGGAGTGGTATAGCAGGGTCCTCTGGTAGTACTATGCCCAAACTTCTGAGGAACCACCAAACTGATTTTCAGAGTGGTTGTACCAGTTTGCAATCCCACCAGCCATGGAAGAGTGTTCCTCTTTCTCCACATTTTTGCCTGCATCTGCTGTCAACTGAGTTTTTGATCTTAGCCATTCTATTTGGAATGAGGTAGAATCTAAGGGTTGTTTCAATTTGCATTTCCCTGATGGCTAGAATGTTAAACATTTCTTTAGGTGCCTCTCAACCATGATATTCCTCAGTTGAAAATTCTTTGTTTAGCTCTGTACCTCATTTTTTAATAGGATTATTTGGTTCTCTGTAGTCTAACTTCTTGAGTTCTTTGTATATATTGGATATTAGTCCTCTATTGGATGTAGGGTTGGTAAAGATCTTATGGATGGAACTAGAAAATATCATCCTGTAATTCGGGACAACCAAAAGAGCACACATGGTATTCACTCACTGATAAGTGGATATTAGCCCAGAAGCTTGAAACACTCAAGATACAATTCACAGACAAAATGAACTGAAGAAGAAGGAAGACCGAAGTATGAATACTCCTGGTTCTTCTTAGATGGGGGAACAAAATACACATAGGAGGAAGTACAGAGACAAAGAGCGGAGCAGAGACTGAAGGAAAGACCATCCAGAGACTGCCCCACCTGGGAATCCATCCTTGACAATATTTTTGATGCCAACAAGTGCTTGCTGACAGGAACCTGATATTGCTGTCACCTGGGAGGCTCTGCCAGTTCATGACAAACAAGGAGGGGTATACTTGCAGCAGGATCCCCAATGGAGGAGCTATAGAGAGTACCCAAGGAACTGAAGAGGTTTGCAGCACCATAGGAGGAACAACCCTGCTTTCATAATGGTTACTGGTAGACAAGCCTTAAAAAACTCTTCAGGCTTTCTGGGACCCCATATCCTGAAAGATGAGACTGTTTCACATTATCTGCTTCTTTACAATTCTCTTTTCATATCATCTTTATTCAAACTCTAGATTTCTACACCATTTTC
Source organism: Apodemus sylvaticus (assembly GCF_947179515.1). Classification (NCBI taxonomy): domain Eukaryota; kingdom Metazoa; phylum Chordata; class Mammalia; order Rodentia; family Muridae; genus Apodemus; species Apodemus sylvaticus. The sequence continues at coordinate 119,173,809 of NC_067476.1, forward strand.
CAAAAAGTATGTAACATTTAACATGAACTACCCAGTACCTCCAGAGTTCCTAAGGACTAAATCACCAACTAAAGAGTATACATGGAGGGACCCATGGCTCCAGATGCATATGCAACAGAGGGTGGCCTTGTTGGACATCAAAGGGAGGAGAGGCCCTTGGTCCTGAAAAGGCTAGATGTCCCAGTATAGGGGAATGCCAGGACAGGACAGGGAAACAGGAGTGGGTGGATTGGTGAACAGGGGGAGAGGGATAGAGGGTCTTCAGTGCCGGGAAAGCAGGAAAGGGGCAAAATTTGAAATGTAAATAAAGAATATAACTAATAAAAAATAAGACACAAACATTAAAAGAAGAAAAGAAAAATATGATGAAGTGACAGGCTTTCATATTGTATTCAATGCCATTCTTACATTCTTCTTCATGACACATCCAAATATTAAGAATGTCAATTAAGACTTCTAGGTAAGATGGGTGCCTAGAAATCTCCTGAGAGTAGGTGGCTGATCACAGTTAAGGACACAAGGCAACAATGTCCTTAACTGTTAATTTTATCACTTCGCTCCATGCTTCTCCAGACTCCATGATACCTTTACTCATTGCCCGAATAAAATTCTCTCATCAGACTCATAGCCATGACAACCAACCCTGCTTTCATAATGGTTACTGGTAGACAAGCCTTAAAAAACTCTTCAGGCTTTCTGGGACCCCCATATCCTGAAAGATGAGACTGTTTCACATTATCTGCTTCTTTACAATTCTCTTTTCATATCATCTTTATTCAAACTCTAGATTTCTACACCATTTTCCAAAAAGTATGCAACATTTAACATTTAATGTATATTCACTTTTTCGACCTTTTCTACTGTCTATCTAGCAACTGAATAGGAACCACTAGGTACATATAGTATTCATGTACACACACACACACACACACACACACACACACACACACAATATCTCACTTACCCCACAATTATTGGTATCCTTTCACTTCCTTAAAAAACATGTGATACTTAAAGAACAAATATTTGGTAGCAAGTGCTACTCTTTTTTGATAGCGGAATTACTTTTGAATGATGACTGCTATTGCAGACAGCACTTAATGCTTATTTTGTTTTGTTTATTAACTTTTTATTGATTCTTTGTGAGTTTCACATCATGCATCCAAATCCCACTCACCTTCCTCTCCCTTCATATTTATGCTCTACCTTTGCAAACTCTCCCTGAACAAAAAATAAAGAAACCAAAAATATAAACAATATATATATTAACAACAATATATATATATATAATTATGTATATATGTCATGTAAAAGTCGTAGTGTGTCACAGTGTGCCACACAATATTCTTTTTTGACCATACATCTTATCTTGCATACATTCACTGCAAAGAGTCATTGGTTTGGTCATTGGATCAAGGCTTCTGGCTACTGCTACATTATCAGTACCGGGTCCTCATTGGAACTCCTCTCAGATATCCTGTTGTTGCCCTGTGTCATGGAGATCCTGCAGCTTTGGATCTGCAGGACCAGCCCTTTTACATGTTCCAGAAGTTCATAGATGAGGTAGATGTCGGAATTAGCCAAGTAAAGGCCCTGGATCTGGGCTTGGGTAGTAGCTGAGTTGGTTGCCTTGCCAGCTCTCTTATACCCACACCATCACAGTGAGTTCTCCACATTGCCATGGCTAGCTCATCCAATGCTAAAGGAAGCAAGGGGCAGGTCCATCTCACCCATTCTCACATCCTCAGGGCTGGTTTTCATGCACCTTTGCCTTAGAGCCAATTCTACTATGCTGCTCGGATGAGGTGCAGGACCCACCCTCCAGAGTGCTACATCCAGTGAGGGGCAGGGATAGCTCTTCAGCTCTCATGAACCTGGGGCTGACTCTCCTGCATGCTGTAGGTGGAGAGGGGTGAGGTGGGGAAAGGACATCTTTCCTGGGTCTGCACCATCGAATATCAGGTAACTGGTGGGGCCAGCTCCCCTTATTCCCCTGCCACCAGGGACAGCTCTACTGTGCTGGCCAAGCAGAATGCAAGGCTCACCCTCCCAAGTGCTGCAGCTGGTAAGAGAGTACTTAACTCTTATGAGACTAGAGATGGAGCTTGGATGACATGAACATCAATTTAACCAAGGAAAATATCTCAACTCTACTACAACCCAGTATCCCATGAACATTGCAAATACCTTTGCGGATAGAAGAAAGGAGACTTTAATTAGTAACAAAAACAGAAAGAATAATACCAACACACAAACACAGGCTAAGCAACAAGCTAGCCTCAGATGAATATTCCTCAACACAAAAACACAGGTATCATAAAAAAGCAAGAGACCATGGAGCTTCCCAAATTTACATGTCCTACAGTAATCCCCAGTAGCAAAGATTTACATGCGATATAAAAATAAGATTACAAGTATGTTTGAAGAAGACATCTACTTGAGCATGGAAGCTCTACCAGAGGCCATATTATTAGTAATTATACCTCCTCAGCATAGGGTGGGGCTTGTATATTATCTATGTCAGCTGCTTAGATTTGGTCAGGCTTGATCTCATATAAGCTGTGTGAAGATAGCCGTGGCTGTTGTGAAGTGATGACCCCAACTGTTATGTTTTGTCAAGAAGACAGCATTTCACAGCATTACAGTGGCCCCTCCGCAGCTCTAACTATTACATTTCTTTCCATCTCCTCTTCTATGTTCCCAGAGCATTGGTGTTATGGAAGTTAATATACATGTCCCATTTAAGACAAAGCACCAAGTATCTAATTTTCATCACGTTGATTAGTCATGCATCTTTCCACTGACAGTTGTCTACTAAGAAAGGAAGTTTTGTCCAAATTTGTGAGAAGCCCAAGTCTATGTATACAAATATAAACATATAGAGGACAATTTGGCAGCATGACCATTTAGCAAATTAACAATAGTAGAGTGTAACCCAAGGCATGTCTAACATGACAGCCATAAGCTAAACCCACCCTTTCATGATAAAAGCATGCTAGAGAAATGTATGACTGTCAAAGTAGACTGGAAGGAATAATTTGGAATGATGAGAAAGATAAATATATCTAAGAGCTATGCAACACAAACACAACATACACACAGGAACTAAATGATGTAATAATAGTTCTTAAGCATAGGAAGACTAACAAATTACCAAATATTATGAAAGCAGAAAGAAATGAAAGGAATAAATACAATGATAACTCCCAGTATTACTGTTTTCAGTTTAAAGGACACAAATGAATATTTGATAGTGAAGAATCTAATCCATTGTTTTTGCTTTCATTCACTTTCAAGGAGAGTCAAAAAGTTAAGAAGAAAATTTGGAAAAGGATATCCCAAGCAAATGAAACGAGAAAATAAGCAAATGTCAATATTCTAATAACTGGTATAATTTGAACCGCATCTAATAATAAGAAATAGAGAGCATTACTTCACACTCATTAAGGGAACAATCCACCAGAAGGACATGCCACTTCTAACATACAGATGTACCAGGTTTTATAAATAAAGCTTAGATATACAGATTAAACTCTACATAGCAATACTCCATTTTCATCATTAGATAGATGATCTGAACAGAAAACAATCAGACATTTCAGAATGAATGACACCATATATCAAATGTGCCTAACAGAAATTTAAACATTCTACTCAAACACCATAGAATATACATTCTTCTTAGTAGGCCACAAAACTTTCTCTAAAACCATATATGTATGTGTATGTGCATGTGCATATCTATCTATCTATCTATCTATCTATCTATCTATATCTATATCTATATCTATATAGAAATAGAAATAGAAATGTATATCTATTAGAAGATATAGATGTATATAGAAATGTATATAGATATAGATATACAGAGAAAGAGAGAAACAGAGAGAGAGAGAGAAAGAGAGAGAGAGCAAAACACAATAAATGTAAAAAAGCTGAAATCATGTGTTATATTCTACTTGACCATGATGGAATGAAGCTAGAATCAATGACAAAAGATCCTATAGAAAAATATTTAAATAGGAAAAGTAAATAACATACTATGGAATTATTAATTGATTATTAAAGAATTCAAGGAGGTTTTAAAAATCCAGAGGTGAATGGAAAAAGAAAATCAGAAACACAAGGAGGCTCTGCTAACAGGAAAGGTTTCATCTCTAAGTTCCTATATTAAAAAACCAGAGAGATACTAAATACTTTAATTAATTAGACAACACAGAAGACTGAAAAATAAGAACAATCCAACCCCCAAACCAGATGAGGACATAAATTATTGAAGTAGAGATAAAAAAATTACAAAGAATCAATGAATCAGTTCTTTCTTTCTTGAAAAGGTAGACAAGATTGACAAACCCTTAAACAAATTAAGCAAAAAAGAAAGGAGCCCAAAGGCAATAAGTTAATGAAAAGCACATATTATCATGGATATCAATGAAGTTCAAAGTAATTAGGACTTACTTAAAAGTTTATTTTTTCACTACATTAGAAAATCTAAAAAATGAATGAATTTCTAGAGACATGTCAAACTATCACTATTCACAAATGATATGATAGTATACTTAAGTGACCCAAAAACTCTAGCAGAGAACTCCTACAGCTGATAAAAACTTCAGCAAAGTGGCTGGTTATAAAATCAACTGAAGTAAATCAGTGGCCTTTCTATACTTAAAGAATAAGCAGGCTGGGAAAGAAATTAGAGAAATGACACCTTTCACAATAGCCACAAACAATATAAAGTATCTTGGTATGACTCTAATCAAACAAGTGAAAGATCTGTATGACAAGAACTTCAGGTCTCTGAGGAAGAAAATTGAAAAACACCTCAGAAAATGGAAAAATCTTCCATGCTCATGGATTGGCAGGATTAATATAGTTAAAATGGCCATCTTGCCAAAAGCAATCTACAGATTCAATGCAATCCCCATCAAAATCCCAACTCAGTTCTTTATAGAGTTAGAAAGAGCAATTCTCAAATTCATCTGGAATAACTAAAAACCCAGGATAGCTAAAACTATTCTCAACAGTAAAAGAACTTCTGGGGGAATCAGTATCCTGGACCTCAAGCAGTACTACAGAGCAATAGTGTTAAAAACTGCATTGTATTGGTACAGTGACAGGCAGGTAGATCAATGGAATAGAATTGAAGACCCAGAAATGAGCCCACACACCTAAGGTGACTTAATCTTCAACAAAGAAGCTAAAACCAGCCAATGGAAAAAAGATAGCCTTTTCAACAAATGGTGCTGCTTCAACTGAAGGTCAGCATGCAAAAGAATACAAATTGATCCATTCTTATTTCCTTGTACTAAGCTCTACTCCAAATGGATCAAGGACCTCCACATAAAACTAGACACACTGAAACTAATAGAAAAGAAACTAGGGAAGAGCATTGAGCACATGGGCACAGGGGAAATTTTCCTGAACAGAACACCAATAGCTTATGCTCTAAGATCAAGAACTGACGAATGGGACCTCATAAAATTACAAAGTTTCTGTAAGGCAAAAACACTGTCAAAAGGATGAAAAGGCAACCAACAAATTGGGAAAAGATCTTCACCAACCCTACATCTGATAGGGGGCTAATATCCAATATATACAAAGAACTCAAGAAGTTAGACTCCAGAGAACCAAAATAACCCTATTAAAAATGGGGTACAGAGCAAAACAAAGAATTTTCATTTCAAGGATCTTGAATGGCTGAGAAATGTTCAACATCATTAGTCACTAGGGAAATGCAAATCAAAACAACCCTGCAATTTCACCTCACACCAGTCAGAATGACTAAGATTAAAAACTCAGGAGACAGCAGGTGTTGGCAAGGATGTGGAGAAAGAGGATCACTCCTCTACTGCTTATGGGATTGCAAGCTGGTACAACCACTCTGGAAGTCAGTCTGGTGGTTCCATGACACTTCCAGAGGACCCTGCTATACCACTCCTGTGCATATACCCAGAGGATGTCCTGGCATGCAATAAGGACACATGCTCCACTATGTTCATAGCAGCCTTATTTATAACAGCCAGAAGCTGGAAAGAACCCAGATGTCCCTCAGTGGAGGAATGGATACAGAAAATGTGGTATATTTACACAATGGAATACTACTCAGCAATTAGAAACAATGAATTCATGAAATTTTTAAGCAAATGGTTGGAACTAGAAAATATCATCCTAAGTAAGGTAGCCCAATCACAAAAGAATACACATGGAATGCAGTTCCTGACAAGTGGATATTAATTAGCCTAGAAGCTCTGAATACTGAAGATACATATCAAATGATTCACAAGAAGAAGGAAGGAGAGTTCCCAGGTCCTGGAAAGGCTTGATCCAGCATTGTAGGGGAGTACCAGGACAGAGAAATGAGAGTAGGGTGATTGGGGAATGGGCAGAGGAAAGAGGGCTTATGGGATTTATGGGGATGGGGGAACCGGGAAAGGGGAAAGCATTTGGAATGTAAAAAAGAATATAGAAAAAAAGAGATTTCAGCTTCTGAGATGTTCAGAGTCAATGGAGTGTTGTATGCAAGTTTTGATCAATTTGAATTTGTTTATAGTGAGACAAAGTAGCAAAGAACACAAACAAAATTAAATATGGAAAACATGGGAGGTAGGAGATACCTCAGTGAGTAAGGCATTTGCTGTGAAAACCTGAGTCCTTGAGTTCAGAGCCCTAGGGCCCATGTGAAGCTGGATGCAGTAGGGCTGTCTTAGGGTTTGATTGCTGTGAACAGACACCATGACCGAGGCAACTCTTATAAGGAAAACATTTATTTAGGGCTGGTTTATAGGTTCAGAGGTTCAGTCCATTATCACGAAGACATCATCCAGGCAGGCATGGTGTAGGAGTAGATGAGAGTTCTACATCTTCATCTGAAAGCTGCTAGAAGATTGGCTTCCAGACACCTAAGAGGAGGGTCTTAAGGCTACACCTACCAGGCAACACTTCCTCCAAAAATGCTAGACTCCCTCCAGCAAGGCCACACTTCCTCTAACAAGGCCATTCTTTCTGATAGTGCCACTCCCTGAGCCAAGCATATTCAAATTGTCCCATGACCCCATATATAATAAAATATTCTGTGGAAAGATAGGAGGTAGAGAAAGTAGGAGCCACCGAAGTTAATCGCACAGCTAGCATGTCCTGTGGGGTGGTTAATAAGAGATTCATCTCAAAACAATGTAGAAGAGTAGGACCCATACCCAAAGATGTACAGACAAGTACAAATGCACACTGTGGCATGTGAAGACCTGCACACAAACACACACAGACACATGAATTGTTCTTAAAAATGAAGAAAACACATAAACATTTCCTTTACTGTTGTTAAATTGACTCCAAATATCTTCTCATTTAAAACCATCATAAATAGATAGCAAAATGTATGAAATAAATAATTTTAAATAAATTGCTAGCTAGCAAATAAGAAAAACCTGAATAACAAGTTACAAAACCAGAATTTCAAATGAGATCATAGGACATCCCTAATATCATGGTATGTGTTCTAAGCTAGCAGTATTTTTTCAAAGTATAAATGGGTTATTGCCTAAGAATGCATTGCTGGAAACACAATACATCTTTCCTTGGAAGATGCCCAGAACATTTCAAAAGTTTATGAACCTGAAGGTTGACCATGACAGAATAGAATTCATATATATAATTTATTTTTTACATTTAAATATAAAAAATACAATTATATATAATTAATTATTTGCAATTTTTATATATTTTAATACAATATGTAATATGTACTTATAATCCATTGTATATTTTATCATATATATGATATATATCCTACTTAAGCTGCCATAGTAGTCATTTATTTCTTCTCCCTATAATTCACCTACTATCAATCTGACAATGTGGTAAAAGTCTTTGTCAGGGTAAACAACCTATAAGGGCACTCCCTTTGCTTTAATAAAACCACCTCCCTGATATCACTATAAAAGATTGATACATGACTTAATACATGATATTCTTTAGTTCTATGATTTTAGAACTTCATATGCCTGCTTCCATAGTGGAATGTGCTGGGAAGAACCCAAATTCTTGTATCTAGGCCACAATCAATCAAACATGGTTTAAGATATATCTCATGACCTTTATAGTAGTGGTGTTTTGAGTCAGTTTGGAAGTCTTTTGTGCCCTCCCCACCCAAAAAAATAAAAACAAATATGGTGCATATTGACTTTGTATTTACACATACTATTCAGTAATACAACCAGTGACCCTGAGGTCTGCATATCCTGCTATATTACAAACAATAGGCCATCCAGAGAGTGCCCCACCTGTGGATTTATTCCATATACAGTTATCCAACCCAGATACTATTGCTGACAGGAGCCTGATATAGCTGCCTCCCAAGAAGCCCTGCCAGTGCCTGACAAATACAGAGGTAGATACTCGAAGTCAATCATTGGACTGAGCACAGGTTCCCAAATGGAGGAGCTAGAGAAAGGACCCAAGGAGCTGAAGAGGTTTGCAGCACCATAGGAACAACAATATGAACCAACTACTACCCCCAGAACACCCAGAGACTAAACCACCAATCCAAAGAAGGTCTCATGGCTCCAGCTGCATATGTAGCAGACGATGGTATTGTTAGACATCACTGGGAGGGAAGGCCCTTGATCCTGTGAAGGCGTGATACCCCAGTGTAGGGGAATGCCAGGACAGGGTATTGGGAGTGGGTAGGTTGGTGAGCAGAGGGAAGGGGGAGGGAATAGGGGGTTTTCAGAAGTGAAACAAGGAAAGGGGATAACATTTGAAATGTAAATAAAGAAAATATCTAATTTAAAAAAAGAAAAAATAATTCTGTAGGGGATGGATCCTTGTTATAAACTCATCAGAATACAAGTAAATTGGCTTAAAATTTTAAACAACAAAAAAGAAAAGGTAAGATAAATGATTCAAACAACTCTAAAACAATGGTATTGGCAGTAATAAAAATTCTTTCGGTGAGAAAAAATTCAAGTTAGCTGTGTGGGATAGTCCACACAGTTAGTTCCAATACTCTGGAAGCAGATGTAGGCAGATCTCTCTAAATTCAAAACTACCCTGACATACGTTTTGAGTTATATGACAGCCAGGGATATGAAGAGAGATCCTGTATTGGATATTTGAATTCAACATATAGTTTTATTAGACTTTCAAAATTCTATGAGAATAACATTAATTCCTCTCAAATAGTCTATAAAATAGAGGATAAATTAATCCTTTCATGCTTCTCTTACAAAGCCAGTACCAAATCATCTAAAACACAACAAAAAAGAGAAAAGCATAGACTAGTCTACTTCATGAACATAGACACAACATTTTGGGTAAAATATTTGAAGTTCAGGTTTAATAATCTGTCAAAAAAGATCATTCACCATGATCAAGTTGAGTTCATTCTAAAGATGCAGATAAAGCTCACTAGAAAAAGATCTTAATAGATGTAACTCATCACATAAATTACAGGGAGAGAGATTACATTTTGGTAGGTGCAGAAAAGGCTTTTGGAAAATCCAATATTGTTTCATATTAAAACTCCTACAGATACTAGGCACTGATGGAAATAGCTCAATGAAATAAAGACTATATACAACAAATATATTGTGAACATCATACTAAAACTTGATGCATTTCTACTAAGATTAGGCACAAGATAAATGTCCCCCTCTCTGAACTCCTACTAATATATTACTGTAAATCTGAGTTAGAGGAGTAAGACAGGAGAACGAAACAAGGATACAAACTGGAAAGAGAAAGTTCCCAGATGACATGATTTCTATTTAGCAAACCCTGGAGACTCTACTACAGAACTCCTAGAGTTGATAAACACATCTTAGCAAAGTGGAAGTATGTGAAATTACACAGAAATAAGTTAGAGAACACTGAGAAATAATATAGAGAAACACTTGCATTCACATAAAACACTCAAATGTATGTGATATATATATATATGTATATATATATAGTACATACATGCATATATATGAATATATGTGCATATAAAACATTTTTAGAAAAAAAGTCCATGAATTTGAAAGACATCAAGGAAGTATTTAGAGAGAAGGAATGAAAGGAAGAAATGATGTATTTACATCGTAATAGTAAAAAATAAAGAAAATGAAAAAAAAACCCCACACAGCTGGAATAAGCCTAAGGAAGTGAAGACATCTACTATAAAAAGGAAAAGTGGAAAGAAAATATTAGTAGATAAACAGAATTCTCATGGTCATTTATTGGCTGGATAAATATCATGAAAATAGTCATCCTACCAAAGGCAACCTATAGATTTAATTTAATCTCAATAAAAATTTCAGTGTCCTTTTTCAGAGAAAATATCTTAACATATTTAAGGAAGCATAAACAATCCTGATATCCAAGGTAACCTTGAACAGAAACAAACAAAAAACAAACAAACAGATTGTGGCATGTGTCACCACATTTGATTTTCAGTTGTCATATAAAGCCATAGTAATAAAGATAGCATGGCACCGGCACAATAAGAGACATGTGCATCAGTGGAATACTGAGATGACCCAAATATAAAAACGTACAACTATAGCCTCTTGATTTTTGTCAAAGAGGCCAAAAATACACATTGGGAAAAAGACAGCATCTTTGAAACTGATGTCTACATGTAGGAGGACGAAACTCTCCTTGTCTCTCATCCTGCACAAAAGTCAACTGCAAATGGAGCAAAAACTTCAGCAAAAGACAGGAAACTCTGAAATTGCCAGGGGAAAATTAAAGACTGCACTTCAGAATTATTACACTTCAGAAATATATAGTCACGAGAAGGATTATGGTAGCTCAAGAAGTAAGCCAGCAGTTGACAAGCAAGACCTTGAGATATTTTTTTTTCAAAAAAGCATACATACAGAAAAATGAAGCTCCTAATTAAGGAAACAAACACTCTATAAAATGATTACTTTCAGAGACGTAATATCTAGTTTATACAAAGAAAAAAATTAAAATCCCAATATTGAAGAAAATAGACAATCCAAACAAAAATGGACTTAGCCACTAATCAGAGTTCTCAAGGAAATGTAAGAGCTAGTAGATATTTTATTATCACTTACAAAGAAAAACAAACTATGTTAAGATTCTATTTTACTATGCCAAATTGACAACAAGTGCTGCTAAGGCTGTGAGGAAAGCAAACCCTTCCTTATTCACTGGTGGTCAGAGTGTGAACTCTTACAACCACTAGGAAATTCAGTGGATGTTACAAAAGAAAATGTAAAATGGAAGGCCATAAGACCCACAGATACAATTGCTGGGAATGTACTCCAAGTACTCTATGTCCTCCATACAGATACTGGCACATCTCTGCTTATTACTGCTCCTTTTACACAGCCAGGGAATGAAACAAGCCTGGGTGTCCATCAACAGATGAATGGATACTGAACTTGCAATGCATGAACAATTCAGATGCAGAAAAAAATTGTTGGGGGCCAGAATGGATTGGAGAATTCCTGGATGCACTGAGGAAGGGATGTGGGCATTTTGTCTCTTAGGCAGGGTCAGGCCAGGAAAGGGCAGGTATAGATTGGTGAGAGGGCCTTTCGAAGATGTAGTCTGATAGATAACTGGCACTTGACATTTCCCCTGTGTGGTCAGATGATTCAGACGCTGAAATGTGAAATACTTTGTTTGCCATCCTAGAATGTACCTTACTAAAGGGGAACTTGAGATATTTTAAGCCTCCTGTAATTCTGCTCTCCAGTGCGCTTTACTGACTTATTTTCTGGTTTCCCATTTGAGGGTTATAAAAAAGCCAGGCCATTAATAACCTTTATTGCTTGGCTTATTAGCCTCTGTAAGCCTCCTGACCTCAGCTTTTGACTCTTCCCCTTTGTTACCTCCCTGTTTCTTTTCCATCCTCTGTACTCCACCTTGGGACTGAATCTGGAACCCCGATTCATGTAGGCTAGGTCAAAAAGTGCAGTTTTGAAATTTATAGGAAAACAGACAGAATGGGAAAGTCTACTGAGATAATCACTTATCAGACAGACAACTATTTTGTCTTATTTGTGGATTTGTGTCATAAGAGAGCATGGATCATATGACATTTGTAATATGAAAGTAGGGTGTACTAAAGAGGATGGGGTGGTATCAGGAAATAAGAGGGGATACAGAGAAAGTTAATCGAAAGTAATCATGTATGGAAAAGCCATATAGATACCTACTGTTTTGCAAGCTCACTAAAAATATAACTTAAAAAGAGTTTGAATGGTGGTGTTCTACATAAGTAGATAATGCTAATCCCAGAAGCCAGAGGTTGTTTAATAACTAGTGAAAGAGTGACCTAGTGCCCTATGAATTGTTGGTGAGGGAGGCTACGGAGGCCCCTAAGACAATATAGGATACTGTCATTACTTTTGGTTGTGCACCATAACTATATGGCAAGACAATATTGCTGAAGACACCACATGCTTTTGTTATAGTACATAGGGATAGCAAGCTTCCTTCTTTGTGGCTACTTCCTGGTCACAAAATGTACTATGCAGGCTTCTGAAAACAAAAGCTATCAGTATTGTTAACTAGTTCCTGGTTCTATGACCTATGGTAATTATCTTTAAGGCAAGATCAATCTATGGTTATAAAATTTGCACAACTATTATGGGGTAACCAACTTCTTTCTGATTGAATTTCAAACCTGTTTCACAAGAAAGTACTTAGGTCAGGTATAGAAAATTTTCCCAAGTGCCTATAGATGAGAACCTTCTACTCCATTCTGCCAAGTATACATTTTGTTAAACAACTTTGTAAATATGTAGAGATTATTGTTACTGACAGGCCCCATCAGAGAAGTTTCTTTTGGCAATGTATGTCAGTTAATAGAGTCATAACTGGTCAAAGTGCTGAGAAAAGTCTATATTATCCTGCCCAAAGTTCAGAGAACACAAAAGAAAAAGGGATGGCTAGAACAAAAGAGATAGAGGATGGGAAGGAAAGATGTAAAATTATGTCCTCTGATCATGATATAGACATTGAGCTTATTAAATAACTGCCTATGGTTGTCAAAATAATACCTGCACATGATTGGGCCTGTCAGTATTTCACTGTGGATTTACCCTGGCTCATGAGGCCCTCCCTTTCTTGAAGGGCTACTGGTAGTTAATAAATGCTAGTAGTGGTACATGCTCTAATTAATAACCCCCTACCCAAGCTCGCTAACATAGCCCCAATTAAAGACATAGGGTACAAACCAAAGGCTGAAAAGATAAAAGGGAAAGTTTTGGGTAAGAAAGATTTCAGTGGGAAGGGAAAGGAAGGGCATAAGGTAATGGATGAAGAACATGTCCAAATTTCATATATATATATATATATATATATATATATATATATATATATATATATATATATATGAAAGTGTCAAATAAAAAAATAGAGCAATGAGAGGAAAAATGTCATGAAAGTGAGTCTTTTTCTTTTTTAATATTTGATGTAGGACATTGTCTTAGCTACTTTTTTGTTTCTGTGATAAGACACCTTGACCAAGGCCACCTACAGAAGAAGAAAGAGTTTATTTGGGACTCACAGTTTCAGAGGATTAGAGTCCATGACCATTGTGGAGGTGAACATGACAGCAGACAGGCAGGAATTGCACTGGGGCACTAGCTAAGAGCTCTCATCTTGAGAGAACAACCAGTAGGCAAAGAGAGAGCTAAACTGGGAATGGGATGGGCTTTTGTAACCTCTCAAACTTCCCCTAGTGTTGCATTTTGTCCAACAGGGTTATACCTAATCCTTCCCAAATAGTTCCACCAAAATATTCAAATAAATGAGGGATAACCAAATATTTAGATGGATTAGCATAAGGGCTAAGCACCAATCAAACCACCATAGTCATCAAAGAACATGGTTTTAGAGAACCATCCCAGAATCTACACCAACTGTGTTTGACAAAACATCAAACCTTCAGTTATAGGCAATTATCTTTATGTGAATATACAGTGGTCTTTTGAGATCTCTCCCTACTCCAATTCTCATGCTCTGAGTCTATTCCGAAGTGTTTTTCCACAGTTTGTATGATATATAATAGCCACATACTCAGTTTTTTAAAAGGCCTTTGTTCCTGGAGAAGACTGGAGAAGTCTCTTCTCATGAGACTGCCTTCTAGTTATTGGGTTCTAGGTAGTGGCAGAAAAAAACTCCAATGGAGATCAAAAATATCTTATACTATATATGCTGTTTGTGAGATTCCTGTACAACTATTGACAAAATGAGGCTGACCTCTATTAAAGAAGGTGTGTTCCTCTCTGCTATGATGGGTTGGAGAATTTTAGTTTCCTACTATACTTAAACTCTTCAATCCAAATGAAATCATCCTAGGTTTCAGAATAATGGTTATAAGGGCCTTAAGCTTGAAATGAAAAACCATATGAACCATTTACACGGAGTTCTGTACAGTTCTTCTTCCTACATAGTCAGACTCTAGGGTTGACTTTGTTTCATTGTATGCACATCAACGACCAGATTAGCATGTGATTAACTTGCTGTATATGCTCTTTGGTTTTCAGAACATATCTTACACTGGCAATTAACCCAAGAGTGTAACACTTTTCTTCATATGGGTCAAAGGTAGTCCTCCTACTTGACAAGGTACTTAATAATCACCATTTTAATGTTCACTGTGTATACAATTTCTGGAAATCCAAACTCCTGACCTGTTCCTAAGCTGCAACCCAGTTTTCTACTTGTGAAAGCTTAAGTAACTTTAAAGTAATTCTGCTATGGCTACATACCAGGCTTTATTTTCATCAAAATGTACCACTAAAAATGTTATTCCTGCTGCTTTTTGACAGGGTAGTAGTCCAGTTCCAAACTTATCCACAGGATACCTTTGCTACAACTGTTTGTATTAGTTCAGTTTCCTGAGGAAATGATAAGACAAACAGTTGGTGCTAACACGTTAATTGGAATATATAATCCTAAAATAGGGGAGACAAGATGAAGGCAAAGAGGTGGGGTAGTACAGAAGGTTAAGTTCATGTGTTGCTGTTCTGGTCATTACAAGTCTATGAGCTATTCAGCCACTGGACAGCAATGTATCTGCTAGGTTACATGCAACTAACTCTGAACATGTGCAGAGGAACAGGCTTTGGAAGAGCCTATCAAAGAAAAATAGAGAGGGAGTTTATTCTGTGTTTATTCTTCCCATTGATAGGAGTTGGTATGATGAGTTATAGGTTAGTTGTTCTGAAACAGGGAACCATTTAACTAGAGATATTTTTTATGTCTAGGGGCAATTTTTTATTCTCACTTTTGGGGTGCTATTGCAGATAGTGGGTAAGGATCTAGGAGACTGCTAACCATGATGCTCTCTGTTCAATCTAAAATGCATTGGTGCTAATGTTATAGAATATAAATGATGTTAAAAGCGAGAGAGAGAGAGAGAGAGAGAGAGAGAGAGAGAGAGAGAGAGAGAGAGAGAGAGAGAGAGAAGATGCATGAGATGAATCCAATAACACAATTCCACAGAAGGGAGAGGGAAGATGGGAATCAGGAAGGCACTTCACAGAACAGCAAACCTGAATGGTGGACAATACATGAAAAGCTGCCAAACCTCATTAGTAACCAGGGAAATCAAATTGCAGCAAGATTCCATTTCACACTCAACTGATTGTCAAAAGTTAAGATACTGAGAACAGAAAGCATGAAGAAGAAAACGGTCCTGAATGACATCACTCACAGACTGCTCATTGGCATTAAACATTGCTAGCGCCTCAGAGGGAAAGAGCTTAGATCATGTACAAAGCAAGCATGTACACAATTAATAAGATCCTTGTACACTTTTGCCTGAGCAAATAAGTTTAGTAATAAACTTCTTGCATCCTGGGAAACCCTCAGCTCCAGAAAATTGATGTTTTTCACCTTTACCTCCTATTCCACTATAATCCACTCTTGCATGTCTCTGAAAAACTCTTGTATGAGAAGAAAATAATGTGTATGAAGTGCCCATCACAGCACATGACAGAAGCAACATGAATGTCAACACATTCCTCTGTTTATATTTCACACAACATTTATTTTGCAAGTGAATAAAAGCACACAATTTAAGTCGGACCTACTTCTAGAGTGAAACTTGAAAGACAGAATGGGAACGCTCTGCTCATCAAACGAAAAATTAAATTAGTTAACGCACTATAAGTTAGAGTACTCATTAAACTTTCTGTGGTTGTTTTTCCTAGGTTATCTGTTTCCTTCTGAATGTTATTTTATGCGTATTTGTTTCTTTTTCTACAATTTCAGCTCACCTTTTAGAAATAGAGATCAAAGAATTATCAAAATGTTTTGGATTGAAGAGTGAAGGCAATATATTACTATGTCAGCAGGAATGAGGACATTGGCTCAGGTTTTAAATTCTCAGTCTTTTCCAGCATTTCTTTCTACAATCAAGTTCCCACGCTGTGTCTGTAAGGCCTGAAATACTAATGTTATCTTGCTAAGCCTCACTCTAAAACTGGCCTGCTGACTGGGAGCATAGCAGTCTTAACACAGACTCTGGAGAGTGATGGGAGCAAGTCAGGAAAACAGAAGAAGGGGGATGTTCTTAAATTCCTCTATTTACTTTCCAAATAAAAAAATCCTGAGTTGTGAATTCCAATTTCATTCCCTTCCAACGGAGAGATCTCATTACAATCACACTCTTTTTTTGAAAAGCATGTTCTTTTATTGAAAAAAGAAGTAAAAAGATTTTATGATAAAACTGAAGATTTACATGGAAAATATTTCTGATAAAATATAAGAGAAATATGGAAAAACACATTAAAATTGACAATTTTCATGGAAAATTAAAGAGTAAAGTGGTAGACATAAAAAACATTGCTAAATTAATTGAAAAAGAAAGTAGAAACATTTTATGATAGAACTGAAGAATTATGTGGAAAACATTTCTGATAAAATAGAAAAATGTAGAGACATTAAAATTGAAGATTATCATGGAAATTTTTATGTAGATATAATAATGGTAGGCATAAAAGTATTCCTAAGTTGATTGAAAGTAGATTTATAAACATTTTCTGGTAAAATTAACGATTTACATGGAAAATAGTTCTGATAAAACTGAAGAAATATATAGAAAAACATGTTAAAATTGAAGATTAACATGGAAATTATACAGATAAAATGGTAGGCATAAAAAACCTTTCTAAATTAATTGAAGGTGGAATTAAAAACATTTTGTGATAAAAGCAGAGATTTACATGGAAAACATTTCAGATAAAATAGAAGAAATACATAGAAAAATGTTAAAATTGAAGATTATCATGAAAAATAATGCAGATTAATGGTAGACATAAAACATTACTAAATTAATCGAAAGAGGAATTATAAACATTTTCTGATAGAATTGAAGATTTACATGAAAAATATTTGTTAGTCTATGTCTTTTATTCATAGACTAAGTCTATGAATTGAGTTCATTGATGTTAAGAGATAGTAATAGTGACTGCTGCTTCCTGCTATCTTTGATGTTCTCCTTATGTCTGTGTGGATATCCTCCCCTAGGCCTGGGGCGGGAAGGTGGTCTTCTTCCTACAATCACACTTCTAATGTCAATGCACCTGTCAGAGAAGACATGGACTTATGGCCATCTATTTCCTTGGTATAGAGTACCCAACAAGTAAAGGAAATTAATGATAAAGTATAAATGAAGGGTTTAGTATAGTACCTAGCTCATGGCATCACAACTTTTGTTGGCCTGACAGAACCAGACTACTCTATCCACAGACCCCAAACATTCAAGTTGACTGTGTGGTGATCTAATGATGGATACTGATGCCAAATATATGGAATTGTACCTGAGCACTTTCTTTGGCTGTTCTCGTGGTTTAGTTCATAAACTTCGTAGGCCATAAATGCCAGAGAATTAGTATTTCTCCATTTTTCCTTGGAGAGTAGTTCACATTAAACCAAGACAGTTGTGAGAAGTTGACTAAATATCCCAATCCTTCTCCATGGTGGAATAAATGAAAAAGATCCCCAGGCCTGTATACTGGAAGTATACCTAAGGCATTGCATCTTCCATGTTCACAACATTAGACAGCACCTTGATTTTATCTATTTTCCCCCTGTCTCATACCTTCACTCCCTTAAAGCTGTACTGACATCATCTCCTTAAAATATCAATATCCAAAGTTTGGAGTGAACAAACTAAGACAGCATCACCTTTTTTTCTGGCTTTCTTACTATTCCTATTGCTTCAGAATCCACCCACTCCTGGAACTGTTAGCTCTCTTTAAATATTTCCAAGTAATTATAGTTGTATGCTATCCAGGGGCTGAAAAGACTGATGATAGAACACATGACATCACTTTAGGTCTTCTCTGATGTTCTTTTAAAGATTCATTTCTCTGAGCTGTGAAGGTAGTGTTAACTTGCAGTTGATTATAAGTAGCTCTGGTTTTAGCTTGCTGATACCTAAAACTGTGGTTTTAAGTTCAGGCCCAGACACATATGGTATGTACCAACCAGTCTTTTATTATGTGTTGTTAAAACAACTCCTCCGAGAACTCGACTATATTGTTCATTGAAAACTGGGGTAGTGAGACACCTCAGTAAAGTACTTGATTTGTGAGCATAAGGAGCTGAGTTTAATCCCCAGAATCCATGTAAAAAAAAAAAAAAAGCTCGTGTGGTTGCATACACTTGTGATCTAAGTACTGGGAGGCAGAGCAGAGAAATTTGGATTCCTGGGGATTACTGATTAGACAGTATAACCGAGTTGGTAATCTCTAGGGTAACAAGAGATCCTGTTTCAAAAGTACCTGTTTCAAATGATACCTAAGATGGTCTTTTCCACATGCACACATGAAATATACATGTACACTCACATGCACATATGCACCTACGTCCTTTGTGATATAGAAAGGGTGCTGGATGCCTTGTCTGAAGTCTTAGACTTCTCTGATGTTTTCCTATGCTTTCTTTTTTCTGTCATACCTATCATTTGCTTTTACTCCTGCGTTACATGTGTATACTTTGTAACATTTCACAAGTCTTCAGTTATCTGATCCTATATAACCACTGCACTAAAGCTACTATATCACCAAAGGCTTTCAAAAGGGATCTGGAGTAGGAGAAGGAAACTGTCCATGACATTTGAGTTCAAAGAACACCGAAGAATCATGAGGTTTAGAAAACTGTATTCTGTACTTTGTTAAGATTTTCAAATATTATTCAGCTGAGTTATTATGAGTTAGTGTCCTAAACACTAAATTTGAGGAGGTCCATGCTCTGTGGGCGAATTTCCTTACATTTCATATATAAGAAAAACCCCAATATGAAAGTATGTGTTTTTATAAGATATTCTTCCTTTTCATTGAAAATAGATTTTTTTCATACAATATATTCTGATTATAATTGTCCCTCCCCGTCTCTTTACAGATGCTTCTCACCCCTATTCTTTGCTGACATAAGCCACCATTCCTTAAGATTTTCTAAACTTCTTATCTGGAAGGGCCACCATTTACACAGGCTACATCTACAAAGCAGTTTTTCAATTACACTTTCTCCAGTAGTCAGGAGCCATGCAGGAACCAAGGGAATATTTGCAAGTAGTCCCTCATCCACAATTTGCCTAAATTTGTACACCATGGTCATAAATACCATCAGTGACTACTAGTTTCCTTCCCACTCATTTGCATACTTAATCTTTCCATCACTACATTGTCATTTATTCCAAGGCCACATCACTGATGTTTTAGTTTGTCATTGTATTCCAGAACTCAGAACAGATTGCAAGCATGCAGAAGTAAAACATTACATGTTGTTGAGTTAATAACTGCACTTTTCTGTTCATATTAAGTATTATATGAATTGAAGTCAAATTTAAAAGTTCAAAATTATAATATATTTCCTTACTTTTTGTTTTACGATGGCTGGGGATGAATTAAAGACTCCAGAACAGTTTGGCTACTTCTGTTGTGCAAATTTTTTGTTGGAGTTCTTCAGTTTTCTTCATTTTTCTTCAGTGTTCATTTTGGCAATAGACAGAAGCATTTCACTGCAGTGTATTTCTGTAACGACATGGTACCAACATGACTCATAACCCACCAAAATTATGCATATTTTTATAAAGAAATGCATATACATTCATTTATCTTACATTCTCCAACACCATATCTCTCACATTCTTAAGCAACATATCTATATAGTGTTATTTGGATTATCCTGTCTATGGTGTTTCTCTCCCATTGGTACTTTATCTGTACCTGTAGTGTACATTTTTCTACTCTATATGATCATTGCACTGTGAATCCACAATATATGATAGACCACGTGGGGGCATGGAATATTACCTTTTTACCTGAATCTCTGGGGTCTACCCAAATAACTGAACTGTATTTCTGACTATCTGTGTGTATATGTGTACATATATCTGTGTATATAGATATAGAAAAACACATTACACAAGACCACTAGGTCATATAATATCTTTCATACAAATACATAGTATGCTTTGAGTTTATATTTTACTAATATATCCCTATTCTATTTTTCACTCTTGTCCAATTATGTTAACTCCTATTGTTTTTCCAGATAGTTAATACATGCAATATATCACATAGATTTGAGGTCAGAAATCACAGGATTGGGTCAAGTGATGCAAAGATGCTTTTTGAGAGAAAACAATGTTCCATCATGATAAAATACATGAAGAAACTAGGAATAAAAGAAGTATATATTTTTTAAATTTTTTTACTTTTTATTGAATATATTCTTCATTTACATTTCAAGTACTAAAACCTTTCCTGGTTTCCCCCTCCCTGAAAACTTTTAATCCCTCCTCCCAACCCCTGTCTCAATGTTTGTGCTCCTCCATCTGACCCACTCCCACATCCCCCCACCCCAAGCTATATATTGCAAGCTTAAAGCCAACATTACATAAACAGGGACTGGAGGATGCAGTAGAAAAAAATCCAAGAATTTACACTTTCACCAGAACAAGACAAGATTGGTTACTTTTTCTATTCTTACTCAACAGAATACTTTAATCTTGGCTAGAGTGATAAGAAAAGAAACATAAATAAAAGTGCTAGCAAAAGGAAAGAAGTGTGTGTGTGTGTGTGTGTGTGTGTGTGTGTGTACTCAAAGGCATGTATATCCTTTTTGAGATTTTTTTTAAATCTGATAAACACTTCTAACAATGTAGCAGGGTATAAAATCAACTCAAAAAATCAGTAGCTTTTCTGTACACAAAAAGGAAACATTTTTAAAAATAATAGAATAATAATGTCATTCACAATTACCATACAAAACTCTTGGAACAAACCTAACAAACATGCAGTGTACCTCTTGTCCTTGTTAGATTTGTTTTAACTTGACACAAACTAGAGTCATTATGAAAAGGGAACATCAATTTATAAAATGCTCTAAGTAGAGTAGCATATTGGCAGTCCTTTGGGACATTTTCTTGTGGAATGATCGATGTGGAAGGGCTAAGTGCATTGTGGGTGGTGACATCTGTGGACTGATGGTCTTGGGTTGAACCCAAAGCAGGTTGAACAAGCCTTGGAGAGTAAACCAGTAGGCAAAGTTATTCCTTGACTTGTATGTCAGTTCATGCTTCCAGTTTCCTGCCTTAACCCCCTTTGATGATGGACTATGATATAGAGGAGTAAATGAAATCAACTTTCTTCCCCTAGTTACTTTCGGTCATGGTATCTTATTATAGTAATAAAAAAAGGATACTTCTATAATGAAAAATCTTAAAACACTAAAGAAAGTAGTAGATAGACATTAGAAAATTGAAAGAGCTCTCTCACATAGTTATGTAATGGAAGAATTAATGTTATTAAAAGCAATAAACATATAGATTCAATTTAGTATGCATCAAAATTGTAATTCTATTTTCCACAGATATAAAGCACACAATCGTAAAATTCACATGGGAGTACAAAAATCCCAAGTTAGAAAGAACCAATCCTAAGCAAAAAGCGTAATGTTGTAGGTATCACCATGCCTGGTTTTTAATTATACTACAGAAAAAAATAGGATTGTACTGATCCAAAGACACATACAAAGATCAATGATCAGAGGATCCAAATATAAACCTATGGAGTTAAAATGGCCCATTTTTTGGACAAAAAAAAATTGCTAAAAATAAACACTTGAGAAAATACAGTCTCTAAAGCAAATAGCCCTGGGAGACCTAGTTATCCATCCACATGGAAAAGCAATGTGATACTAGATCTATCTCTCCTCCTATACAAAAATCAACTCTAAATGTGCTACAAGAAAAAGCCATAGACACACCTCCATGTATATAAGCTTAAGTAGGGACTTCCTGAATAGTACTCCAGTTACTCTGGAAATAGTGCCAACAATTGATCTCATGAGATTATAAAACTTCTGTGAAGCAGCCTTCTAATTTGAAGAAAATCTTTGTTATCCATATATATACCTAAGAGAGAAGTAAAGCCAGTATATGTAAAGAACCAATAAAACAGTGGTATGCCTTAATATAGTCAATTCTTGTTATTTGCAGGACTTGCGTTTTCTAAAACTTATCACAAACACTAGTTTGGAAACACAGAACTATTCTCCATAGGGAACATGGGATTGGGGATCTGAAAATCACTAGTATCAAGATTCCAATCAAACAGTTCACACATAACCTTATTTTTCTTCAGTGGCTATTGCTGCAAGTATTTGATCCATCATGTTGATTCATTTATATCAATGAGAGGCCAGACCTACTCAATCTTGGAACTGCTCTTCATCTTAAAAGGGGGGAAAAGCCTGATAATTTGACCTACAGCTAAACCCAAGCACCAAGAAAAACACTACAGCTTGTCCTTGGTCCGAGTTACTCCCAAGCTACTTCTAGCAACAGTTAATCAAAGATCAGTCTGATTGTTTCAGATGTACTTCCAGAGGGTTCAAGATTGAATATGATATTGCTTCAGATACTGATATGATATTGCTGTTGTCTTACAGTAGTCATTCAATTAGATGCTTGCTAGGATGGATGCCCCTGCCACTCCCCACTTACTTGCTTCCATTTTTCTACAAAACCTTGTCCTGATGAGAGTTCGGGACTGCTTCACCAAACTGTCCTGTGGGTTGGCGGTTTATAATAAAGATACCCTAATGTGATTATATCAGAGTCAGCTCCTTGGTGGTCTTTTGGGGTTCATAAATGGTTCCTGGCACAAGAGCAACAACCAACAACATTGTACCTGGTGCCTGCATAAAGCGTATTTAACACATATTTCTCTATGCAGCACATGTTGCTTAAAAACACCAAATAGCCCAACTCACTTATCAACTCCCTATGAGGCCCACCGGCCCCCCAACCCAGGAGGTGGAACCTACCTGCCAAAACACAATAGCTAGGTACCTGGTAGTGTCTGCAATAGAAGCCAACAAGGGAGTGTTGGTGGACTACATTTTGCTTTATGAAGAGCCCCCAGTTGGCAATTCACCAATAACTGTGATATCCATAATTAGTGTGTCATCTGGTTTAATATTAGTCAGAGTTGCATGCATGGAGATGAACTTGCCAGGTGTCACAAAACTATTCTTTGTTTCTGTCACTACTGTAAATTTGCTACCTTTCTAGTAACCCCATGGAGAGTTTTTATAATATGTATATGTATATGGTATGTGATTTCTATAGTATGCAAACATTCTAATTAGGGGATTTATCTGAGTTTTCTCCCAGGGTGGTGGGATTAAAGGCATGCACCACCACCACCTTGTTCACTGTAACTCAAGAATTTACAAAACAAGTGATTTATAGAGATTTGCCTGTCTCTACTGGGATTACAGGCATGCTGAATGAAAGGCACTGCCCTGGTAAATTATTTTATTTTAGCTCCAAATCACTCTGACTCTTAGAGATTTAAAAAACAAGTTTGAATTGTAGTATCCTTTGAATTTACATAAAACATGTTAAATTTCTTAACTGTATTTTTAATGCCAAACAACAAAACTCTCCTTTTTATTTAAGAAAAAACCCTCAAAACCTGATGTCCAAGATGGCAGGACATGTGTGGCAACATATAGTCTAGCACTCTAACATGGAATTAAGATACTTGGTTTAAGAAAATAATGTTTTTAATTTTCTGCCATTATGGCAAGTGTACCTTTGGTAATTTATCATTTGGAAATATTATTTTTTATTTTTATTTTTTCCTGCCTGATCAAAGAAAAGGCATTTGTTAGTCTTTGTAAGTTAGTTTGGACTAAATGACCAAGCTATATGATGAACTATGCTTTTCCTTATTCAGAAGATCTCTCCTCGGCGGCGGCAGCAGGAGCAGCAGCAGCGGTGGCGGCGACAGTACAGCAGTGGCTGGTCCAGCTGAAGGGCCATCAGCAGTGGAACCAATGCGACACAGGGTCCAGTTAGGCCCTGCGCCCACGACCACTGACCTTTGCTGACCAGCCGGGTGGCAAGCAGCTGCGGTTTTTCAGCGCCTTTCGCTGCACGGAAGCCACTTCAGAACTGGGCCTCCCACCAGTCAGGAGAGGCTCACCTCCATCTTGGTTTCAGACTCCAGAGACATCGGACAGACTGAGGTACACAAACATAATCTGAGGCCAACACCGCAGGGGTCTGAGCCCGACGGGCGTTGGCCTGCACCCAGGCCCTGGGCTGTTCGGGGGGCCATCGGGGTGCCAACCCAGCCAGGAGGTTTTTTGCCCGGGCCTGCAAGCGCGCCACCATTTTGTCTGCAGGACGACAGAGAGCTCTGGCGGGCAGAGCCATAACGGGCATAGCCTGAGGCTAACAAAGCGGGGGTCTAGGCCCCAAAAGGCACAGGACTGACCCCAAGAACTGGGCGGCTTGGTGGGCCATCTGTGAGTCAACCCGCCCAGGAGGTTGTTAGCACAGGAGACTCTCCCGGCACTTTCAGGGAGCGCGGGTGCGCACGCCTGCCATCCTGATCACCTGGCGGACCCAATTAACAGTCATAGCCCTGGGGGAACTTTGCTCGGACCTCGGCCTCCCAGGCTTTTGCCTGGACTCAGGGCCTGGGCGGCCAGGCTAACCTTGTGTGCGCCAGCCCAGTTGGGGGATCGGCTGCCCAGCGGAGTGAGCAGAACACAGGGGAGGTCACAGCAGCATACACCATCGGCGCTCCCTGGGGGTGCACACGGGCTCCATCTGGTCCACAGACACAATCTGGGGCAAGGCCTCAGGCAGGAGCCCTCAGCTCAACTCTCTCTGCTTCCGGATCCAGATCAGCCTGGGCGGCTGCACCACACCTCCAGGTCCTGCAAGAGGCTAGCGGGTCTTCCAGGCGGCTAGCTGGGAGAAGTCGGTGTGCTCCAGTGAATCCAGCGAGCCCCAGCGGGAGCCTTCAGGTGCCTGCTTCGGGATCTGAACTGCCTGAGCAGCAGCACCCTGTCTACAGGCAGTGCAGGGGGTAAGCTGTGCACCAGAGACCAACGGGGAAGGGGCAGCTTGCATTGGTGAGTCCAGCACTGACAAGACCAAGTAACACCAGTGAGAACTAGATGGCAAAAGGCAAACGCAGGAACGTCACTAACAGAAATCAAGGCAATATGGCAACATCTGAACCCAATTCTCCTCTACCAGCATGTCCTGGATACCCCATCACACCAGTAAAACAAGATTTGGATTTAAAATCACTGGTCATGATGTTGGTACAGGAACACATGAAGGACATACTTAAAGAAATTCAGGAGAAAATGGATCAAAAGTTAGAAGCCCTTGCAAGGGAAACACAAAAATCATTGAAAGAAATCCAGGAGAATACAAAAGCCAACAATGAGGAAACGCAAAATACACTTAAAGAAATACAGGAGAACTTTGGTCAACAGGCTGAGGTCATGAAAGAGGAAACACAAAAATCTCTTAAAGAATTACAGGAAAGCACAAACAAGCAAGTGAAGGAGCTAAGCAAAACCATCCAGGATCTAAAATCAGAAGTAGAAACAACTAAGAAAACTCAAAGGGAGACAACTTTGGAGATAGAAAGCCTTGGGAAGAAATCAGGGGACAGAGATGCAAATATCAACAACAGAATACAAGAGATAGAAGAAAGAATCTCAGATGCTGAAGATTCCATAGAAACTATGGACTCAACAGTTAAAGAAAATGCAAAATGCAAAAAGCTTGTAACCCAAAATATCCAGGAAATCCAGGACACAATGAGAAGACCAAACCTAAGGATTATAGGCATAGATGAGAGTGAAGATTTACAACTTAAAGGGCCAGCAAATATCTTCAACAAAATTATGGAAGAAAACTTCCCTAACCTAAAGAGAGAGATGCCCATGAGTATACAAGAAGCCTACAGAACTCCAAACAGACTGGACCAGAACAGAAATACTTCCCGTCACATAATAATCAAAACACCAAATGTTCTAAACAAAGAAAGAATATTAAAGGCAGTAAGAGAAAAAGGCCAAGTAACATATAAAGGAAGACCTATCAGAATCACAGCAGACTTTTCACCTGAGACTATGAAGGCTAGAAGGTCCTGGGCAGATCTCATGCAGACTCTAAGAGAACAAAAATGCCAACCAAAACAACTATACCCAGCAAAACTCTCAATCACCATAGATGGAGAAACTAAGATATTTCATGACAAAACCAAGTTTACCCAATATCTATCCACAAACCCAGCCCTACAAAGGATAATAGGAGGACAACACCAATACAAGGAGGGAAACTTCACCCTGGAAAAAGCAAGATAGTAACCTTTCATCAAACCCAAAAGAAGTTAAGCAATCAAATTTAAAAAATAACGTCAAAAATGATAGGAAGTAACAATCACTATTCCTTAATATCTCTTAACATCAATGGACTTAATGCCCCAATAAAAAGACACAGACTAACTGACTGGATATGTAAACAGGACCCTACATTTTGCTGCTTACAGGAAACACACCTAAGGGTCAAAGACAAACACTACCTTAGAGTAAAAGGTTGGAAGACAATTTTACAAGCAAATGGTCTCAGGAAACAAGCTGGAGTAGCCATTTTAATATCAGATAAAATTGACTTTCAACCCAAAGTCATCAAAAGAGACTCTGAGGGACACTTCTTGCTGGTCAAAGGAAAAATACAACAAGAAGAATTCTCAATCCTGAACATCTATGCTCCAAATGCAAGGGCACCCTCTTTCATAAAAGAAACTTTATTAAAACTCAAAGCACACATTGCACCTAACACAATAATTGTGGGTGACTTCAACACTGCACTTTCCTCAATGGACCGATCAGGAAAACAGAAACTAAACAGGGACACAATGAAACTAACTGAAGCTTTGGACCAAATAGATTTAACAGATATATATATAGAACATTATATCCTAAAGCAAAAGAATATACCTTTTTCTCAGCACCTCATGGTACCTTCTCCAAAATCGACCATATAATTGGTCACAAGACAGACCTCAACAAATATAAGAAGATCGAACTAATCCCATGCCTCCTATCTGATCACTATGGAGTAAAAGTGGTCTTCAATAGCAACAGAAACAACAGAAAACCCACATACACGTGGAAACTGAACAATACTCTACTCAATGATACCTTGGTCAAGGAAGTAATAAAGAAAGAAATTAAAGACTTTTTAGAACACAATGGAAATGAAAACACAACATACCCAAATCTATGGGACACAATGAAAGCAGTGCTAAGAGGAAAACTCATAGCCCTGAGTGCCTCCAAAAAGAAAATGGAGAGAGCATACATTGCCAGCTTAATGACACACCTGAAAGCAAAAGAAGCTATTTCACCCAGGAGGAGTAGAAGGCAGGAAATCATCAAACTCAGGGCCGAAATCAATCAAGTAGAAACAAAGAGAACCATACAAAAAATCAGACTGACTGACCAAAGGGCACAGAGAAAGTATCCAAATTAACAAAATTAGAAATGAAAAGGGAGATATAACAACGGAAACTGAGGAAATCCAAAAAACCATCAGATCCTTCTACAAGAGACTGTACTCAACACAACTGGAGAATCTGGAGGAAATGGACAATTTCCTTGACAGATACCAAATACCAAAATTAAATCAGGACCAACTAGACCATCTAAACAGTCCCATAATGCCTAAAGAAATAGAAGGAGTCATAGAAAGTCTTCCAACCAAAAAAAGCACAGGACCAGATGGTTTCAGTGCAGAATTCTACCAGACCTTCAAAGAAGAGTTAACACCAATACTCTTCAAACTATTCCACAAAATAGAAACAGAAGGAACACTACCCAATTCCTTCTACGAAGCCACAATTACGCTGATACCAAAGCCACACAAAGATCGAACAAAGAAAGAGAACTTCAGACCAATTTCCCTTATGAACATCGATGCAAAAATACTCAATAAAATTCTTGCCAACCGAATCCAAGAACACATCAAAACGATCATCCACCATGATCAAATAGGCTTTATCCCGGGAATGCAGGGTTGGTTCAATATACGGAAATCCATCAATACAATCCACTACATAAACAAACTCAAAGAACAAAATCACATGGTCATTTCATTGGATGCTGAAAAAGCATTTGACAAAATTCAGCATCCTTTCATGCTTAAAGTCTTGGAGAGAACAGGAATTCAAGGCCCATACCTAAACATAGTAAAAGCAATATACAGCAAACCGGTAGCCAGCATCAAACTAAATGGAGAGAAACTTGAAGCAATCCCACTGAAATCAGGGACCAGACAAGGCTGCCCCCTTTCTCCTTATCTTTTCAATATTGTACTTGAGGTACTAGCTCGGGCAATTCGACAACATAAGGAGGTCAAAGGGATACAAATTGGAAAGGAAGAAGTCAAACTATCATTATTTGCAGACGACATGATAGTCTACCTACGTGACCCCAAAAACTCCACTAGAGAGCTCCTACAGCTGATAAACAACTTCAGCAAAGTGGCAGGTTATAAAATCAACTCAAGCAAATCAGTGGCCTTCCTATACTCAAAGGATAAGCAGGCTGAGAAAGAAATTAGGGAAATGACCCCCTTCACAATAGCCACAAACAGTATAAAGTATCTTGGGGTGACTCTTACCAAACATGTGAAAGATCTGTATGACAAGAACTTCAAGACTCTGAAGAAGGAAATGGAAGAAGACCTCAAAAAATGGGAAAACCTCCCATGCTCATGGATCGGTAGAATCAATATAGTTAAAATGGCCATTTTGCCAAAAGCAATATACAGATTCAATGCAATACCCATCAAAATCCCAACTCAGTTCTTCACAGAGTTAGAAAGAGCAATTATCAAATTCATCTGGAACAACAAAAAACCCAGGATAGCTAAAACTATTTTCAGCAACAAAAGAAAATCTGGGGGAATCAGTATCCCTGACCTCAAGCAATACTACAGAGCAATAGTGTTAAAAATTGCATGGTATTCGTACAGTGACAGGCAGGAGGATCAATGGAACAGGATTGAAGATCCAGAAATGAACCCACACACCTATGGCCACTTGATCCTCGACAAAGAGGCTGAAAACATCCAATGGAAAAAAGATAGCCTTTTCAACAAATGGTGCTGGTTCAACTGGAGGTCAGCATGCCGAAGAATGCGAATTGATCCATCCTTGTCTCCTTGTACTAAGCTCAAATCCAAATGGATCAAGGAGCTCCACTTAAAGCCAGACACTCTGAAGCTAATAGAAAAGAAACTGGGGAAGACCCTTGAGGACATCAGTACAGGGAGAAAGTTTCTGAACAGAACACCAATAGCATATGCTCTAAGAGCAAGAATTGACAAATGGGACCTCATAAAATTACAAAGTTTCTGTAAGGCAAAGGACACCATCAAGAGGACAAATCGGCAACCAACAAATTGGGAAAAGATCTTCACCAATCCTACATCAGATAGAGGGCTAATATCCAATATATATAAAGAACTCAAGAAGTTAGACTCCAGAAAACCAAACAACCCTATTAAAAAATGGGGTACAGAGTTAAACAAAGAATTCTCCCCTGAAGAACTTCGGATGGCGGAGAAGCATCTTAAAAAATGCTCAACTTCATTAGTCATTAGGGAAATGCAAATCAAAACAACCCTAAGATTTCATCTTACACCTGTCAGAATGGCTAAGATTAAAAATTCAGGAGACAGCAGATGTTGGAGAGGGTGTGGAGAAAGAGGAACACTCCTCCACTGCTGGTGGGGTGGCAAATTGGTTCAACCACTCTGGAAATCAGTCTGGCGGTTCCTCCGAAAACTGGGCACCTCACTTCCAGAAGATCCTGCTATACCACTCCTGGGCATATACCCAGAGGATTTCCCACCATGTAATAAGGATACATGCTCTACTATGTTCATAGTAGCCCTATTTATAATTGCCAGATGCTGGAAAGAACCCAGGTATCCCTCAATAGAAGAGTGTCTGCAAAAAATGTGGTATATCTACACAACGGAGTACTATTAGAAACAATGAATTCATGAAATTCTTAGGCAAATGGATGGAGCTAGAGAACATCATATTAAGTGAGGTAACCCAGACTCAAAAGTTGAATCATGGTATGCACTCACTAATAAGTGGTTATTAACCTAGAAAACTGGCATACCCAAAACATAATCCACACATCAAATGAGGTACAAGAAGAAAGGAGGAGTAGCCCCTTGTTCTGGAAAGGCTCAGTGAAGCAGTATTTGGCAAAACCAGAACGGGGAAGTGGGAAGGGGTGGGTGGGAGGACAGGGGAAGAGAAGGGGGCCTACGGGACTTTCGGGGAGTGGTGGGCTAGAAAAGGGGAAATAATTTGAAATGTAAATAAATTATATCGAATACAAAAATTTAAAAAAGGAAGGTCTCTCCTGTTTGAATCTAATATTTATCAATTTTGATAGTATCCACAGCATTTCTTCTCCCATGGAAATAAAGGCAAAACCTCTTTTCCAATGTAAAACCACAATTCTAAGGTTCAACACAACTTTAAAAATATACAGGATGATTTAATTCAGGAGGTTTTTTTCTACTATACAATATCTCTCTGCAGCTATCAATCCTTTCTCATTAGCATTTAAAACTGTAAAGTTAACAAAGCAACTCAATAACACACACACACACACACACACACACTCACACACACACACACACACACACACACACACACACACACACACACACCAGACAGCATCACAGCACTCCAGTGTAGAGGGTGGCATTTCAAACTGACATTACCAACTGAAAGTACAGGAATGAGGAAAAAACCACATGGTGAACATGCAACTACAGAATTTACAAATTATGATAATCAATTGTGTGTACATGAGCCATATCTGAGTTATAGATCAAAGTAGTTTTTTACCTTGCTATGGATCAGCACAGTATTGCCAAGTAAATTAGTAAATAAATATTGCAGACAGGTGTGCAGGATATTTTAATGGCAGAAGCTAAAGGCATCTGAGAGGAGGGAACTTCAATTAAAAAAAAAAAGACTCCATAACATTGGCTGTAAGGAAACCTGCAGAGCATTTTCTTAATTAGTGATTGATGGGGGAGAGTCCTGCTCATTGTCGATGGTGCCATTCCAGGCCTGGTGATCCTGGGTTGTATAAGAAAGCAGGCTAGGAAAACAGCATGGAACAAGGCAGTAAGCAAGCAGCAGCCCCTCATGGCTTCTGCATCAACTCTTGCCTGGAGGTCCCAGCTCTGTTTGAGTTCCTGCTTTGACTTCCTCCAGTAATGGACTGTGATGTGGAAGTGTATGTCAGAGAAACTCTTTCCTCCCCAACTGACTGTTGGTCATGGTGTTTCATCATAGCAATGGCAACCTTAACTAAGACATGGGTTAAGAAGAAACCAAAGATATCTTTGATATGCATCATGAAAGATCCATGAAATTTTAAAATCTACTGTTTCCTGTCAGAGTAGAAAGACATATTGCAGACTGCACATCTTTTCTTCTGCCTGCTGTTTGTCATTCCTCAGCCACATGATGTATGATCGAAGCAAGTTTGCTCGAAGCAATTCCAGGGTGATAGCCCATGCCCTCCATTTCAGGTCTGATCCGGAGTACTCACTGAAGATTGTCCGAGTTCTTCCTGGGGTAATATTTTTGTTCTTATTTCACCACGTACACACACCAGTTAACTGGGTTAAATACTGTATGCACATAGTAGAAATAATTTATTTTGAAAATGTCTGACAGTTTTGAGACATGTGCAAAAAAATCACACATTACCAATTTCTATTTTGATTAAAATTGTATACAACTCTATTAAATTATGAGTTTGTTTTCTAAAGCTGTTGCAAAGTCTGTTTACTTCTCTACATTTTTAATTGATTAAATTTAACCTTGATTTATTTGAATTTTATGTTAAATAATTGGCTGGTAAACTTATCAATTCAAAAACACATTCTGTGTGGTAAAGATCCTTGCTAAGAACAGCAGGATTTGCTATCAGTAAAATCTTGCCTAAGTAAGACATCTTGGGAAGAGGGTCCTAGAAGGCCCTAGAAGCTTTGATTTAATACAAAATTGGCTAAAATACAAGGTAGAAGTAATTACTTCTTAGCCTTGTGACATCACTTCCCTATATTTTAGAATATCCAAAGACAAGTCACCTTGACATGGGAAAATTTTATGCATAACTGAGTCATGTAGGTGTGACATATAACAAAAGACAACTGGACATATTGTACAAAAGTGAAGCTTTTGATCCAGTTCTGAACCTGTTTCTAGTGTCTGTCTTAATAGGAGATCATGATGCCAATTGACTTCAATGTGTGCATGTCTCAGCTTCAGTAAGGGGTTGCCTCTGGTACAGACTCAAGCTCCTTCTTGTATGAGCTGAACCATTTGATGTGATGGATTATTCTCTAGTTCATTGACTTATTCAAAAAATGAAGTCAAGATGTGACTTTCTGGAATATGTAGTAGTATATGGGATAAAATGGAAGTGACCTCAGGTCTTTGGGAAATAGAAAAGGGTAAGTTAGTTCATGTTTCCAGTAGTATATATAAATTAGACCACACAGTCTTTTAATTGATGAATTTAGATCCCACATGAAGAAGAGGAAAAGAAGGAGGAGGAGAAGGAGAAGGAGAAGAGGAGGAGGAAGAGGAGGAGGAGGAGAAGAAGAAAAAGAGAAGAAGAAGAGAAGAAGAAGAAAAGAAGGGGGATAAGAAGAGTAGAAGTAGGAGGAGAGAGGAGGAGGAAGAAGAAGAGGAAGAAGAAGAGGAAGAAGAAGAGGAAGAAGAAGAGAAGGAGGAGGAGGGAGGAAGGAAGGAAGAAGGAAGGCAAAAGAAAAAGAAAGAAAGAAAGAAAGAAAGAAAGAAAGAAAGAAAGAAAGAAAGAAAGAAAGAAAGAAAGAAAGAAAAAGAAACAAGCCAGGCAAGCAAGAAACAAGCCAGGGACATGTCAATCAAGAACAAAAAAATTTATAAGTCCCAGCTCAGTAGTGGTGATTTAAAAAAAAAATAAGAAAAGAAGAGAAAAAGAAAAAGTCACAGCTTACCAGCATTTTTGTCATGTGAGAACATAGATATCTCTGAGGTTGTATCTGTGTATGAAGTTTCCACATCTCATAGATTCTCTGAAAATTTGAGTTTTCAATATTGGATACACAAAACTTCATACATTATATTTTTAGAAGCACAAAAAATTCATTGAAATGATGACTCAAATATGAACACATAGGTTAAGTTATTAAAAATTTCAAAACTCTTCCTTCTATAAAACAGAACCAAGCTTTCCGACCAACTGTATATCCCACACAGTTACAGCCACCCCATGCTTTTCTTCCTTCTCCCACTGAAGGATGCCACACCTGGGTGGGCTATAAGGGGTGTACTGACTGTTTTTGTGTGTCAACTTGACACAGGCTGGAGTTATCACAGAGAAAGAAGCTTCAGCTCGGGAAGTGCCTCCATGAAATCCAGCTGTGGGGCATTTTCTCAATTAGTGATCAAGGAGGGCAGGACCCCTTGTGAGTGGTACTATCTCTAGGCTGGTACTCTTGGGTTCCTTTTTTTTTTTTACTAAGGTAATAAATGCTGTTTATGACTCCTTCAAACTAAACATGCATAACTTTAATAGCTTGTAAACTTCAAAAATAAAAAAAAAAACAACAAAAAATACAAGTACCAAAATACAACACCAAAAATGCATTTGGTGACCAAAATAGAGAAGGAAATTTTGCAGTTATATGACTGCACAGATGTTCTCATTAAGGCAATATTGATTTTTCCCTTTAAAGGTCTTGAAACTCTGGAATGCTGTTGTGAAAGGTGCCTGAGTAGTATTTCCTAAATTCTCACACATTGTTCATTTTCTGATTCATGTGGTGAACTAGTTGTAGGAAGGTGGTCATAGACAATGTGTCCTCCTCCTCTTGTCTGACCAAAACTTGAAACAATCATGTCCACTGCTAGGTTGGCTGTCGCCTTGGCCTCTTCTTCAGAGGTGGCCAAATGAGGATTGACTCAACAAGATCTTGGGTTCTATAAGAGAGCAGGCTGAGCAATCCAGGGGAAGCAAGCCAGGAAATAACATCCTCTCATGACCTCTGCATCAGCTCCTGCTCCCTGACCTGCTTGAGTTCCAGTCCTGATTTCCTTTGGTGATGAACAGCTGTGTGGAAGTATAATCTCAATAAACCTTTTCCTCCCCAACCTGTTTCTTGGTCATGATGCTTGTACAGGAATAAAAACCCTGACTAAGACAAATTGGTACCAGCATAGTGGGGTATTCCTGTGACAACCTGACCATGTTTTGGGGAGGACTGTGGAAGGACATTGGAATTTTGAGCTAGAAGAATCATTATGTTGTTAAGAGCTCTGTGGAAAATTCTGTAGGAGCTTGGAAGATAATGTTAAGAACGGTGCAGAAGATGGAAGCCTTGCTTGGGAAATTTCAGAGGGAAGATTAAAGATTCTTATCAGGGCCATGTTTTGATTGTGAAGATTCTGTGGTTTTGCTTAGCTGGGGCTGAAGAATCAGCTGTGATTAGCAAGATACCAGAACCACTAAAGCAAACCTTTGTGTTACTGGGACTATTGATGCTAGTTAGCTGCAGATAAGAAATTAGTGGTGATTAAGAAGTGACCAGTATCATTGAGGTGAAGTCTTCTGGGAATTGTTTTCTGAGAGCACAGAGGTTATGTTCCAGAGATAGCCACAGTTGTACTTTGTGCTGTAGCTGGACTTAGTACTATGTGAGAGTAACCCAAGTGGTATTGGTTTTGAAGGCATGAAGGGGTCATGAAGAACTGTTGAGGCTCAGTACTGTGAGAGGCTGTGGAAGGCCACTGGTGAAGGTGCAACTTCCGTTGCAATTGATGGCCCAGGACTGAAGGGGTCATGAATAGGAGTTGAGGCCTGGCACCATGAAAAGAGCCTATGAGAAGCTATTGGTGAGGCCTAGTTACAATGGAAGACAGCAGTGTTTTGGAGTTGCCAGTGCCATGTGATGACCACCAAGAACAGCAGCAGCAGTGAAGTATAGACAGCTGGTGCCTAGAAGAAAAGGTGTGTGCTACAAAGGGCAGAGTTGGAGAGGTGACCTAAACCCTTGGAGGAGCCTGGAAGATAATGATTTGTATCCCAGACATTGAATCATTGGAGTTTGAGCTTTGCTTTTGATTGTGATTTTTCCCTCTTGAAGGAAGAAAGTATTTTAGTGGAGACCACAGTTGAGACTTTGAATTTTTAAAAGACTGAATTTTAAAAGGTATTGGACATTTTAAAGGGATTAACTTTTAATATGTAAAGACTGTGGGACTTTTGAAGTTCTTTAGCTCTTGGGGATGAATAAGAAAGCAAATAGTGATTTGTTTGTGTGTCAAGTTGGCCAGTGGTCAATTGTACTGGCTGTTTTTGTGTGTCAACTTGACACAGGCTGGAGTTATCACAGAGAAAGGAGCTTCAGTTGGGGAAGTGTCTCCATGAGATCCAACTGTGGGGCATTTTCTCAATTAGTGATCAAGGGGGCAGGATCCCTTGTTAGTGGTACTATCTCTGGACTGGTATTCTATAAGAAAGAAGGCTGAGCAAGCCAGTAAGTAACATCTCCCCATGGTTTCTGCATTAGCTCCTGCTTCCTGACCTGCTTGAGTTCCAGTCCTGACTTCCTTTCGTGATGAACAAATGTGGAAGTATAAACTCAATAAACATTTTCCTCCCCAGCTTGCTTCTTGGTCATGATGTTTGTACAGGAATAGAAACCCTGATTAAGACAAGGGGTTTGGCCAGCATAGGTCTCTCTAAGCCTGAAATCTGATAATGTCTGCTGTAACATGTACCTTTTACTCTATCCTCTATAGTTTGCAGAGATACAAAATTGAGAATGGAAGATTTGATATGTAATATCTGTGCGGATATTATGTGGAAAAAAAGTTCAGTAATCACAAAAGATATCAAATCCATTGACTTGAAGTTTTCCAATAACCTGGAGGCTTTGGAGGGAAGGAAGAAAAAAATGGCTTCACATTATAAACCTAACATGCCGCCACCTTGGTTTCCTGATGTCAGATAGATCCAACAGACAGCGCCAGGCACGCAGACATAGTCTGAGCCTAACATCGCTTGGGGCTCAGCCTGTCAGGCTTTTGCTTGCACCCAGGGCCTGGGCAGCTCTACAGGCCATCTGTGTGCCAACCATGTCAGGGGACATTTGCCCTGCAGAATGATCACATGGAAAAGGTCCACACAGGATCTGCCAGCTTCACTCCCTGACAGAGCAGACGGGAAACACCAAGTTCACAGAGACAACCCGAGTATAACATTGCTTGGGGGAAGACACACCAGGGCTCCAACTGCACCCAAAAGGAGAGCAGCACATAAGAAATCTGTGCCAGGGTAAACCCAGTCATTAACAGTATGGAAATAGCCTTACAGGCTCACAGGAGGTTCAAGCACAAGCCAGTGACAACAAGATCAACTAATACCAGAGATAACCAGATGGCAAAAGGCAAACATAGGAGCATTACTAACAGAAATTAAGGCTATATGGCGGCATCTGAATCCAATTCTCCAACAAAAGCAAGTCCAGGATACACCAGAAAAACAAGATTTGGATTTAAAATCGCAGGTCATGATGCTGTTAGAGGAAGACAAGAAGGACATAAATAAATCTCTTAAAAAAATACAGGAGAAAATGGTTCAAATGGTAGAAGCCCTTACAAAGGAAACACAAAAATCATTTAAAGAAATTCAGGAGAATATGGGTGAAAATATAGAAGCCAATAAAGAGTAAATGCAAAAATCACTTAAAGAAATACAGGAGAACTAGGGTCAATAGGCAAAAGTCATGAAAGAGGAAACACAAAAATCTTTTAAAGAATTACAGGAAAACACAAACAAACAAGTGAAGGAACTGAGAAAAACCATCCAGGATCTAAAAACAGAAGTAGAAAACAACTAATAAATCACAAAGGGAGAGAACTTTGGAAATAGAAAACCTTGGGAAGAAATCAGGGGCCATAGATGCAAATATCAACAACAGAATACAAGAGATATAAGAAAGTATCTCAGATGCTGAAGATACCATAGAAACCATGGACTCAACAGTCAAAGAAAATGCAAAATGCAAAAAGCTTGTAACCCAAAACATCCAGGAAGTCCAGGACACAATGAGAAGACCAAACCTAGGATTATAGGTATAGATGAGAGTGAAGATTTACAACTTAAAGGGCCAGCAAATATCTTCAACACAATTATGGAAGAAAATTTCCCTAACCTAAAGAGAGAGATGCCCATGAATATACAAGAAGCCTACAGGACTCCAAACAGACTGGACCAGAATAGAAATACCTCCCGTCACATAATAATCAACCCCCCAAATGAACTAAACAAAGAAAGAATATTAAAGGCAGGAAGAGAAAAAGGTCAAGTAACATATAAAGGAAGACCTATCAGAATTACACCAGACTTCTGACCAGAGACCATGAAAGCTAGAAGATCCTGGGCAGATCTCATGCAGACTCTAAGAAAACACAAATGCCAGTGGAGACTACTATACCTAGCAAAACTCTCAATCACCATAGATGGAGAAACTAAGATATTCCAAAACCAAATTTACACAATATCTTTCCACAAACCTAGCCCTACAAAGGATAATAGGTGGAAAACGTCAATACAAGGAGGGAAACTACACTCTGGAAAAAGCAAGATAGTGATCTTCTTTCATCAAACCCAAAAGAAGATAACCACTCAATATAAAAATAATATCAAAAATGACAGGAAGTAAAAATCACTATTCCTTAATGTCTCTTAACATCAATGGATTCAATTCCCCAATAAAATGACATAGACTAACAGACTGGATACGTAAACAGGACCCTACATTTTGCTGCATACAGGAAACACACCCCAGTGTCAAAGATAACCACTACCATAGAGTAAAAGACTAGAAGACAAGTTTACAAGCAAATTGTCTCAGGAAACAAGCCGGAGTAGCCATTCTAATATCAGATAAAATTGACTTTCAACCTAAAGTCATCAAAAGACACACAGAAGGATACTTCTTGCTGGTCAAAGGACAAATCCACCAAGAAGAACTCTCAATTCTGAACATCTATGCTCCAAATGCAAGAGCACCCTCATTCATAAAATGAATGAAATTTTACTAAAGCTCAAAGTACACATTGCCCTTAACACAATAATTGTGGGTGACTTCAAAACTCCACTCTCCTCAATTGACCAATCAGGAAAACAGAAACTAAACAGGGACACAGTGAAACTAATTGAAGCTTTGGATCAATTGGATTTAACAAATATATATATATATATAGAACATTTCATTCTAAAGCAAAAGAATATACCTTTTTCTCAGCACCTCATGGTACCTTCTCCAAAATCTACCATATAATTGGTCACAAGACAGACCTCAACAAATATAAGATCGAACTAATCCCATGCCTCCTATCAGATCACTATGGAGTAAGAGTGGTCTTCAGTAGCAACAAAAACAACAGAAAGCCCACATACACATAGAAACTGAACAGTACTCTACTCAATGACACTTTGATCAAGAATTGACAAATGGGACCTCATAAAATTACAAAGTTTCTGTAAGGCAAAGGACAAAACGGCAATCAACAAATTGGGAAATGATCTTCACCAACCCTACATCCGACAGAGGTTTATATCCAATATATATATATATAAAACTCAAGAAGTTAGACCCCAGAAAACCAAATAGCCCTATTTAAAAATGGGGTAGAGAGCTAAACAAAGAATTTTCACCTGAAGAACTTTGAATGGCTGAGAAGCACCTTAAGAAATGTTCAACATCATTAGTCATTAGGGAAATGCAAATCAAAACAACCTGGAGATTTCACCTCATACCAGTCAGAATAGCTATGATTAAAAACTCAGCATACAGTAGGTGTTGGCGAGGGGGTGAAGAAAGAGGATCACTCCTCCACTGCTGGTGGGATTGCAAGATGGTACAACCATTCTGGAAATCAGTCTGGCAGTTCCTCAGAAAATTGGACATGACACTTCAGGATGATCCTGCTATACCACTCCTGGGCATATACCCAGAGGATTCCCTGGCATGCAATAAGGACACATGCTCCAGTATGTTCAAAGCAGCCTTATTTATAACAGCCAGAAGCTGGAAAGAACCCAGATGTCCCTCAATGGAGGAATGGATACAGAAAATGTGGTATATTTACACAATCGAATACTACTCAGCAATTAAAAACAATGAATTCATGAAATTTTTAGGCAAATGGTTGGAACTGGAAAATATCATACTAAGTGAGGTCACTCATTCACAAAAGTACACACATGAAATATAGTCACTGATAAGTGGATATTATCTCAGAAGCTCAAAATACCCGAAACACAACCCACATATCAAATCATTCCCAAGAAAAAGGAAGGAGAGGGTCAGGGTCCTGAAAAGGCTTGATCCAGCATTGTAGGGGATTGCCAGGACAGAGGAGTGGGAGGAGTTTGATTGGGGAACTAGCAGATGGAAGAGGACTTGTGGGACTTAGGGGGAGGGGTGAACCAGGAAAGGGAAAATTATTTGGAATGTAAAGAAAGAATATAGAAAAAAAAACCCAACACACAATTTATGTTTTTCAACTGTTGTTTTCATGAAGATACAAACTTTCTAAACAAAATTACTACAGACCATCCTTCTCAAAATACATATTCTGCACCATACAGCAGTGTTCACTCTACTCCCCAAAGTGGCTAAGTTAGCATTCTCAGATGCTGTGTTCCTCTGCTCAAGGAAGCGTTTACCTGCACAAGGTTCACAAAGGGTTTCATGACCAGGTTTGGCAGTGTAAAAGGGGAGCAGACAGCAGGCTGGCAGGGGCCATTTTCTATACTCCTCCTCTGAGGATCTGTAAACAGCATCGCAGTTGCTTCCCAGCTACTCTACTCATCTGCTCCTCTGTGATCTTCATCTCTGTCTGCAATGTAATATTTATAACCAGAGCTCAGCATCCTGTCCTCTTTCCTCTCTGATTGAGGGTGGTGTGCTTTATTTTCATGGGAGAGAGAGAGCAAAGCAACAGACTCTAAAGGTTTCACTAAATGACATTGGGATGGGGTTGAAAACATAGTTCACTCAGATATGGATTTTCTCTCATTCACAGTTTGGAAACTGTGGCATATGGGACCACATTTTTGTCATAATTATTTATGCACCTGCAGAGCAAAACCTCTCCAGGGAAACTTCTCAGAGCCCACAGATCTGCAGACTGCACCTGGATTACCTCAAATTCACACCAAGAACTATTTTTTGGTTTGTGTTTTCATAAAATAACGAAGATCAGTTTTTTAAAGGCATGTTCACTTTTTCTTATAAAATAACCCCCTGCTTGAATGTTTCTCCTCTTCACTCCTCTGCGACAGTGGAAGGATTGTGTTTTTCAAGGGCTGGGAATTGCACGTTCTCATGTAAACATTCTCTTTATCTGGCAGAACACTAATAATGGGTTAGCCTTGATTTTTGGAGTAACTTTTCTCTATACATAGAATCAAAGTGAACAACCAGGTTTAAATAGACTGTTTTTCCTGGTCTGGTGGAAAAGCACTAATGTTTTTGTGTACTAGATGCTCCATGTTTCAGATCCATTGAGATGAACTTGATTTTTTTTTAAGTTATCTAGCTGCACTGTTCTGAATGTGGACTTCCTCAAAATAACCCAACATAATAGCAGCACTCACATACATAATCTTAAGAAACTAAGTGACACATGCAAAATCATCTAGAGTGTCATACAATACTAGTGTAATACAATACTATTAAAATAACTTAATTAAGTTATTTTAATTCTTAAGTGTTCGAGGCTTAGTAATTTAAGTTTATTTGGCAGAAAATGGAAATTGGTTCCCTCAAAACCTGATGATAATGTCTCTGGAGCCTAAAGATTCTTTGGTTACTTTTAATAGAAGAGCATGGGTAACAAGTACCATGACCTGGGCTTGGATGCCCAAGATACTGGACGAAGTGAGAGAACGGTGTTGTCGAGAGGCAGACAGAGGGAGAGCTATGAAGAACGGACAGACTGTCACCAAGCAATGTTCATGATCATTCTTCTTATCGGGATCAGATGGGGTTCAACAGCAGATCCTGAGAGGTTTTATATCAGAGGTTCTCAGCCTTCCTAAGACTGAGATCCTTTAGCAGTTATGCACATTGTGGTAACTTCCAACCATAAAATTATTTCTTTTCTACTTGATAACTGTCATATTTGTATTGTAATATAAATATCCAATATATGACCCCCCAAAGAAGTTGGTCCCCACAAGTTGAGAACCACTGATTTAGACTGAATTCAGGACTGTGTGTGTGTGTGTGTGTGTGTGTGTGACAGCAGGGAGAGAGAGAAACAGAGAAAGAGACAGAGAGAGAGAGACAGAGAGGGAAGTAGCATTTTGGAACAGGAAGAGGAACAGCTGGAGCAGGAAGGGGAGGCAAGAGAAAATAATGTAGAGGACATGACACAGTAAATGATGTAAACATAGAAAAATATTGTAATGAATACCACAATTTTATGCAGTGACTATACACTTACTTAAAAAGTAAGCATTGAAAAACCATGTAATATGTGAAAATAGAAGGGAGAATACTAAAAGAGATTAATGTGGATTAAAAAGGAAAATAGATAATGATGTCCCATTGACCAAGTCACAATGACTGAACCTAGATTAAGAGGGAAAGATCTGTAAAATGACTTGATCTAAAGCTTGTTTAAGGTGACAGAGCAAGGGCTGGTTTAATTGTTGAAAGTCTATTTCATTCTATAGCTTTATCTTTGATTTTATGAACTGATAGATTTACTACAAGTACCTTACAGCTTTGACCAATATCTTCCTCCATCTCAGAGGCAAACATTGATGAGTCATCTATACCATCAATATTTGGAATAGAAATGTGTCTTGTTATCTTCCATCACACTTTGTCTGTATACAACTAGCTCTAGCAGGTTTCTAGTTAATGTCCCTGCTTTAATCTTGCCCCCCAAAAAGGGTTTCTGCCAAACTCAGGAACACTTTTAATATATCAATTAGATTATGTGTTTAAGTTACAAATCTTTCCAATGTCTTCCCAATCATATTTATAATAAAACATTGTCATTAGAATTGGCCCAATAAACCATCTAGAATCTGGTTTCTAGCTATATTTCCCAGCTCCCTTTATATTATCATCTTCCCTGACTCTGCTATAGACACATGCACCCTCAGTTTCTTTTTGACCATTCATGGCTTTGGGACATTTTTGCACAATACCTCTGTAGCATGGATTACTATTGACTCTGTTGATCATAACACCCATCGTAGTTACTTTTTAGTTCTGTTATTAACACCACTATAAAGGCAATATATCAAAGCAAGCATTACTTAATTTAGGACTTATAATTTCAGATGATTAGGGTCAACGATAGTCAAAGGCATGGCAGCAGGAAGAGGTGAGGGCTCACATCCTTATACAAATGCACTAGGAGAGAGAGCAACACTGTCAATAGAACAAGTTCTTTGGGACCACAAACTCTTAGGGTAATGGTCATGGGAAGCCATAACCTTTGTCAGTATATCATAAGAATAGTCTCTAGCCCAGTTGATAATATTGATTTCCTCTGAAACTGCTTGTTCTGGGACTACATAGTCCACTTTACTCTCAACACCATTGTCTTCCTCTATCATACTAGGATGGCTTATTAAGTCCCACTTACAATGTTAAAATGCTTTCCCAGTCGAAAGTCACAAAGTCTTCCATACTCCTCTAAAGAGGAGCATGGTCAAGCCTATTATGGTAATCTCCCACACCCTGGGACCAACTTCTATATTAGAGGCTTTTCTATTGGTGTGATTACACACCATGACCATGACAATTTTTAGAACAAAAAAAGTTTATCTGGGACTTATGGTTTCAGAGTGTTATTGTACATGATCATCATGGAAAGGAGCAGAGCAGCAGGCATACAAAGTGGTGCTGCAGCAGTGTCTGGGGGCTCATATCCTGAGACACTACAATGGGACAGTGAAAAAGACAGTCTGGGCACCTCACTTCCAGAAGACCCTGCTATACCACTCCTGGGCATATACCCAGAGGATTCCCCACCATGTAATAAGGATACATGCTCTACTATGTTCATAGCAGCCCTATTTATAATTGCCAGATGCTGGAAAGAACCCAGGTATCCCTCAACAGAAGAGTGGATACAAAAAATGTGGTATATCTACACAATGGAGTACTATTCAGCCATTAGAAACAATGAATTCATGAAATTCTTAGGCAAATGGATGGAGCTAGAGAACATCATACTAAGTGAGGTAACCCAGACTCAAAAGGTGAATCATGGTATGCACTCACTAATAAGTGGTTATTAACCTAGAAAACTGGAATACCCAAAACATAATCCACACATCAAATGAGATACAAGAAGAAAGCAGGAGTGGTCCCTGGTTCTGGAAAGACTCAGTGAAACAGTATTTGGCAAAACCAGAACGGGGAACTGGGAAGGGGTGGGAGGGAGGACAGGGGAAGAGAAGGGGGCTTACGGGACTTTCGGGGAGTGGGGGGGGCTAGAAAAGGGGAAATTATTTGAAATGTAAATAAATTATATCAAATAAAAAAAAAGACAAAAAAAAAAAAAAAAAAAAAAAGAAAAAGACAGTCTGGAATGTCATGAGTCTTTTAAAATACCAAAGCTTTCCCCAGATACACACCCCCACCTTTGAACACAGACATGCCTCCAAATTCTTCTCAAATAGTTCAACCAACTAAGAGCCAGGTATTCAAATATATGAGCCTTTGGGAACAACCTTCTTTCAAACAATATCTTGCTATGGGATGCTTCAAAAGATTGTTCTATTTATTTATATTTAATATGAAAAGACAAAGTTTTTTTTAGTCAAAGTATATAGGGGTTAATATATTATAGACACATAATGGATGATTTACTTATAAAATTAGCTGTCATTTTGATTTTCTGGTGCATCTATGTTTTTATTTTTTTAACCACCATAATGTTATGAATTATTTTTCTCTGAACAGTACTTATTTTGCATGTAGTATGTAGTTTATATGAAGAAACATGTACCTTCATGTTCCTTTTGTTTTATGTGTTCCATTTGCTATCCCATTGATTAATTCTTCACACTATAATTGCACTGATGTCTTAGTAAAAAGTCAAGGGGTTGTAGAGGTGACTCAGAGGTCAGGAGACCTGCTGCTCTTCCAGAGGACCTGAGTCCAGTTTCCAGGACCCACATCAGGGGCCCATAATTGTGCAAGGGAGAATTGATACCTGCTTCTGAACTTTGCCAGCACACGAGCGCACGAGCACACACACACATACACACACACACACACACACACACACACACACACACACCAAGGTAAACCTTAAACATTTAAAAAAGTTTATTGAAATGTTTTTACAAATCAAGTCCATAGTTTTAAACAAAACAAAACAAAAATAACTAGACCCCTGATTACATTTGGATAGAACAAAAGCATAAGGGTTTTCTCGTGTACTTAACTCTATCCAAATTTGATGATCAAACTGGATGTGTTAAAAATTAAAGGTATGTCAGGCAGTGGTGGTGCACGCCTTTAATCCGAGCACTTGGGA
This sequence comes from Apodemus sylvaticus, assembly GCF_947179515.1. Lineage (NCBI taxonomy): Eukaryota > Metazoa > Chordata > Mammalia > Rodentia > Muridae > Apodemus > Apodemus sylvaticus. The sequence continues at coordinate 119,218,793 of NC_067476.1, forward strand.
GGCAGAGGCAGGTGAATTTCTGAGTTCAAGGTCAGCCTGCTCTATAGAGTGAGTTCCAGGACAGCCAGGGTTATACAGAGAAGTGTTTAATCGAACACTGAAGGAGTTCCAGGACAGCCAGGGCTATACAGAGAATCTCTGTCTTGAAAAACCAAAAAAAAAAAAAAACCCAACAAACAAACAAACAAGGTATATTATCTGTTGTGTGTTTAAGCCAGTAGAGCCATAAAAATACAATTTATGAATTTGTAACAATGTCATAAGTTATTGCTGCGAAAGGCACCCCAAAGCATGTGATGATTCAGCCAACATTAATTCATCATGTTACTTATTCAAGTGCTTATTGAAGTGCTGGTTTCTGATACTTGTAAGATACCAGGCAGGATCAGAAAATTCCCTCAGCTGACATGTAGACATATAAGGAAATCATATTCCTCTTGTTTAAAAGCCTGTGGTTGAGTTGTCAAAGAGTGGTAGTAAACTGAGCATGACTTTCATGATAGCGAAGTAGGTTACCTATAGTGCCTGTCACATATTGCCTAAGGTTGTCAAGAGGGAGGAATGTAAATGAGAATGAATTCCATTTTATTTCCAATCTGTTATATTTACCAACCAACGAACCCCTAAAGTGATATAATACACACGCTGCAAAAACTGCCTACATTTCTACAATCTTCACACATCCTGTGTCTTCCATCTATGTCACCTCCCTTGCTACCACAATGAGTGACTTCTCTACAACAGCATTCTGTAAAAGGCAAAGAAATAAGATCTTTTGGTTTCAATTGAATTTTGAGACTCCTTTAGTAAGTTTCTTTAATCGAACACTGGAGGTTAAACTTTATTTTGTTTTATAAACATAGCTATCATGCCTGAATCTGAGCTGGTGATCTCTGTCTCTGGATAGCAGAGGAAATACCAATGGGAGACTAAGGAAAGAAGAGACAGGAGGGTTTTTAAAGAATTTTCAGCTTGTTAAGTTCATGCTAGCTTCCCTATGTTACTAAGTATCACTGCAAGTTCAAGGAAACCCCTCTGGAGATGATTTAATTCTCTTAGAGAGAACAATAGTAATCTAACTTTAAGTATGAATTTGAAAAAAGAAACGTGAATATCCAAGCTACTGTCCATCCGCACACATATACAGATGTTGTATATCTCCAGGGAAGTGAAGTTTCAAATAAATGCTAAATCACATTCTTCTAAATGTAGTTCTGAATGCAGACATGTTAGATAACTTGTTATACATAAGACTTCAGGTTTAAAACAATTATTAATATATCCAATGAGCTAAAATGTGGTAACATACAAATTAAATTAAGCAAGGGCAATGAATATTTTATTTAAGAATATTTTATTTAATAACACGACACTGTTTGGTTTGATTCTCTTCAACCGTTTAAACTAAATGGCAGATTTTATCAGAGAACTTGCCATGATAAAAGGAAACGTCAGTTGTCTTGTCGTCAAATGTTACTTCTCTTATAGAGATCTACTTTTTAACAATATTCCTGTACAGCATAGAAACTCAGTGTGAAATCTGCCTGGGCAGGGCGTTGTACTGGAAAGGCAGAGGCAAGTGGCTCTTTGTGAAAGTGAGGGGAACCTAGCTTACATGGTGAGTATGAGACCATCCTGGACTACATAATGAGATTCTGTCTCAAAAAAGGTAAAACCTGTCCTTTAAAAACGCATCCATTTCATTTCACATGCTTTCTACCAAAAGATAAATATGTGCTTACTTGAATGTCTTTCAGGCACTAAAGGTCTCTGGTAAACATACCTAGTAAGGGTCTGGAGGGAATGTGAAGCTGTAAATGTGGATTTTCACAAAATCTTGTAGGAATCCTTAAGAGAAACACACCACACCGCACACATCCTAAAATCACAGGTGTCAGATACCATTTTACCCCAAGCAATTGATTTTCTCTTTCACCAAATCTTGATTAGTATATAGTATTATAAGTATAAATTATTATAAGCTGACTTTTCTTACTAATCTTTAATCTATTGTGTAAAACCTAAGTTTTCAGCAGTGAAAAAAATAGGAAATGTTTCTCGCGAGCCAAAACAAAGCACAGGAAGGGGCAGGCTTCTGTGTTATGCTATACAGTGAGTGGAAGCTTCATTAGTGCAGTGTATACTAATATTTAATAAAAAGCTCAAATGGACACTACTTTACCAAGGACCTGGGGCTTTCTTCAGCAACAAGTTTTTGGGGAAACAGGTCCCCCAAAATGAACTCAAAATATTATAAACTAAATGCCATATCCACAAATAAATCCAAGAATATGAATCACAATACTGAAAAGATATCAATGATTGAAAGGAGAAAATGAATTTTTAACAATGAATTTTATTTTATCCACTGTGACAAAATGTAATAATTTTAACATGCTTCTGTCATGTATTTGCATGGCAGTCCTGTGCATAGAGCATGTTGAGTTGGATTATATCTGCAGCAGCACTTCACACTAGCCATGTGTGGAGGCTATTCTGGGTTGTCAACTTGATTACATCTGGAATTACCTAAAACTTAGTGTCTGGGTACCTATGAGGCACATTTTTTGGTTAAATCATTTGAAGTGGGAAGACACACTTTTATTTTTACTTTATTGCATTTTGAAGATTTTTAATTTTTTATTTATTCTTCTCTCCTTCCTAAGAAGGACTGAAGCATTCATACTTTGGTCTTACTTCTTCTTGAACTTCATATGGTCTGTGAGTCGTAATTGGGTATTCTGAGCTTTTGGGCCAATACCCACTTATCAGTGAGCACATCCCGTGGGTTCTTCTGTTATATATCACATCCTGATGTCAGTTTCCCCACCCTCCTCACCTCTCTGTTACCCACTTCTCAGTTTCCCTTCAGGAAAGGGCACAGCCTCTCATGGGTATCAACCAAACACAGAATATCAACTTGCAATGAGACTAGGCACCTACCCTCATATTAAGGTTGGAAGTGGCGACCTAGTAGGAGGAAAAGGATCCCCAAAGCAGCCAAAAGAGTCATAGAAGCCACTGCCATCATTTTAGGAGTCCCATAAGACCAAGGTACACAACCATAACAAATATGAAGAGTCAGACCCATGGAGGCTCCCTGATTGTTGGTTCAGTGGAGAACCATTTTAATACAGAGTTTTGGAGGTGGGAATATTGATCTTTAATCTAGACTACATCTTCTGCTGGCAGTCTGTGTAAAGAACATGGTTGAACTCTGGAAATCAGTCTGGCGGTTCCTCCGAAAACTGGGCACCTCACTTCCAGAAGATCCTGCTATACCACTCCTGGGCATATACCCAGAGGATTCCCCACCATGTAATAAGGATACATGCTCTACTATGTTCATAGCAGCCCTATTTATAATTGCCAGATGCTGGAAAGAACCCAGGTATCCCTCAACAGAAGAGTGGATGCAAAAAATGTGGTATATCTACACAATGGAGTACTATTCAGCCATTAGAAACAATGAATTCAGGAAATTCTTAGGCAAATGGATGGAGCTAGAGAACATCATACTAAGTGAGGTAACCCAGACTCAAAAGGTGAATCATGGTATGCACTCACTAATAAGTGGATATTAACCTAGAAAACTGGAATACCCAAAACATAATCCACACATCAAATGAGGTACAAGAAGAAAGGAGAAGTGGCCCCTGGTTCTGGAAAGACTCAGTGAAGCAGTATTCGGCAAAAGCAGAACGGGGAAGTGGGAAGGGGTGGGTGGGAGGACAGGGGAAGAGAAGGGGGCTTACGGGACTTTCGGGGAGTGGGGGGCTAGAAAAGGGGAAATCATTTGAAATGTAAATAAATTATATCAAAAAAAAAAAGAACATGGTTGAAGGAAAATTTTGCTATTTGCCTGCTTGCTCCTTCTCTTGCTGAAAAGTCCTTTTCTTCCTGGCATTTGACCCTGTTTTCTTAACAATGTGGTGTAAGCTGAAGACCAGTTGAGACATCCATCATCATAGACTAAACAACTGGATTCTTGAACTTTCAAGTAGTAGATAGCCATTATTGTACTAAATGGATCACAGCCTGTAAGTCATTCTAATACATTTCCTTTATATACACATTGTGTGTGTGTGTGTGTGTGTGTGCGCGCATGCACACGTGCATGTGTGTAGAAAGACCATACACAAACATATGTATTATACATATAATCATATAAACTATATATAATATGTGAATATATGGTCATTCTTTAAGTTCTGCTTCTCTTGAGAACCCTAAATTATTGGCAATAATAATTAGTAGTAGTAATTAATAATTACTAGTAATTATTGATTTTAGCCACATGTGATTGACACCTCCATTCCTATTATTTCACTATGATGATTTTGAAACTGTTGTAATGATAATGATAAGAAAGGAAAATGCTGCTGGGCAGTGGTGGCACACGCCTGTAATCCCAGCACTCTGGAAGGCAGAGGCAGGCAGATTTCTGAGTTCGAGGCCAGCCTGGTCTACAGAGTGAATTCCAGGACAGCCAGGGCTACACAGAGAAACCCTATCTCGGAAAAACCAAATCAAAAAAAAAAAAGGGAAGAAAGAAAGAAAGAAAGAAAGAAAGAAAGAAAGAAAGAAAGAAAGAAAGAAAGAAAGAAAGAAAGAAAGAAAGAAAGAAAGAAAGAAAGAAAGGAAGAAAGGGAAAATTCCGAGATTTCAAATATAGCAGTTTAGTAAAATTTTCTAAGAAAAAAAGATATAGGAAGCTCCCGAGGGCGGCGGCGGCGGCGGCAGTAGCAGTGGCTGCTCCAGCTGAAGGGCCATCAGCGGTGGAACCAAGGCGACACAGGGTCCAGTTAGGCCCTGCGCCCACGACCACTGACCTTCGCTGACCAGCCGGGCGGCAAGCAACTGCGGTTCTGCGGAGCCTTTCGCTGCACGGAAGCCACTTCAGAACTCGGCTTCCCGCCAGTCAGGAGAGACTCACCTCCATATTGATCCCGGGCTCCAGAGATCGGTCAGACTGAGGTACACAAACATAATCCTAGGCCCAACACCGCAGGGGTCTGAGCCAGACGGGCGTTGGCCTGCACCCAGGCCCTGGGCTGTTCGAGTGGCCATCGGGGCGCCAACCCAGCCAGGAGTTTTTTTTTGCCCCGGCCGGCGCACGCGCCGCCATTTTGCCTACAGGACCCAGAGTGCTCGGGAGGGTAGAGACAGCTAACAAGCGTAACCTGAGGCTAACAAAACGGGGGTCTAGGCCCCAAAAGGCACAGGACTGACCCCAAGAACTGGGCGGCTTGGTGGGCCATCTGTGTGTCAACCCGCCCAGGAGGTTATTAGCACAACAGACTCTCCCCGTGCTTTCGGGGAGCGCGGACGCGCACGCCCGCCATCCGGGTCACCTGGCGGACCCAAATAACAGACATAGCCCTAGGGGAACTTTGCTCGGACCTTGGCCTCCCAGGCGTTTGCCTGGACTCAGGGCCCGGGCGACAAGGCTAACCTAGTGTGCGCCAGCCCGGTTGGGGAAATCGGCTGCCCAGCGGAGTGAGCGGAGCACAGGGGAGGTCACAGCAACATTCACCTTCGGAGCTCCCTGGGGGTGCACACGGGTTCCACCTGGTCCACAGACACAATCTGGGGCAAGGCCTCAGGCAGAAGCCCCCAGCTCAACTCTCTCCGCTTCAGATCAGCCTGGGTGGCCGCCACATCTCCAGGTCCCTCAAGAGGCTAGTGGGGGCTTCCGGGCGGCCAGCTGGGAGAAGTCGGTGTGCTCCAATAAATCCTGCGGGCCCCAGAGGGAGCCTTCAGGTGCCTGCTTTGGGATCTGAACAGCCTGGACAACAGCACCCTGTCTACAGGCAGTGCAGAGTGTAAGCTGTGCACCAGAGGCCAATGGGGAAGGGGTTGGAACGCAGGAACGTCACTAACAGAAATCAAGGCAATATGGCAACATCTGAACCAAATTCTCCTCTACCAGCAAGTCCTGGATACCCCATCACACCAGTAAAACAAGATTTGGATTTAAAATCACTGGTCATGATGCTGGTACAGGAACACATGAAGGACATTCAGGAGAAAATGGATCAAAAGTTAGAAGCCCTTGCAAGGGAAACACAAAAATCATTGAAAGAAATCCAGGAGAATACAAAAGCCAACAATGAGGAAACACAAAAAAAACTTAAAGAAATACAGAAGAACTTTGGTCAACAGGCTGAAGTCATAAAAGAGGAAACACAAAAATCTCTTAAAGAATTACAGGAAAGCACAAACAAGCAAGTGAAGGAGCTAAGCAAAACTATCCAGGATCTAAAATCAGAAGTAGAAACAACTAAGAAAACTCAAAGGGAGACAACTTTGGAGATAGAAAGCCTTGGGAAGAAATCAGGGGACAGAGATGCAAATATCAACAACAGAATACAAGAGATAGAAGAAAGAATCTCAGATGCTGAAGATTCCATAGAAACCATGGACTCAACAGTTAAAGAAAATGCAAAATGCAAAAAGCTTGTAACCCAAAATATCCAGGAAATCCAGGACACAATGAGAAGACCAAACCTAAGGATTATAGGCATAGATGAGAGTGAAGATTTACAACTTAAAGGGCCAGCAAATATCTTCAATAAAATTATGGAAGAAAACTTCCCTAACCTAAAGAGAGAGATGCCCATGAATATACAAGAAGCCTACAGAACTCCAAACAGACTGGACCAGAACAGAAATACTTCCCGTCACATAATAATCAAAACACCAAATGTTCTAAACAAAGAAAGAATATTAAAGGCAGTAAGAGAAAAAGGCCAAGTAACATATAAAGGAAGACCTATCAGAATCACAGCAGACTTTTCACCTGAGACTATGAAGGCTAGAAGGTCCTGGGCAGATCTCATGCAGACTCTAAGAGAACACAAATGCCAACCAAAACTACTATATCCAGCAAAACTCTCAATCACCATAGATGGAGAAACTAAGATATTTCACGACAAAACCAAGTTGACCCAATATCTATCCACAAACCCAGCCCTAAAAAGGATAATAGGAGGACAACACCAATACAAGGAGGGAAACTTCACCCTGGAAAAAGCAAAATAGTAACCTTTCATCAAACCCAAAAGAAGTTAAGCAATCAAATTTAAAAAATAACGTCAAAAATGATAGGAAGTAACAATCACTATTCCTTAATATCTCTTAACATCAATGGACTCAATGCCCCAATAAAAAGACACAGACTAACTGACTGGATACGTAAACAGGACCCTACATTTTGCTGCTTACAGGAAACACACCTCAGGGTCAAAGACAAACACTACCTTAGAGTAAAAGGCTGGAAGACAATTTTACAAGCAAATGGTCTCAGGAAACAAGCTGGAGTAGCCATTTTAATATCAGATAAAATTGACTTTCAACCCAAAGTCATCAAAAGAGACTCTGAGGGACACTTCTTGCTGGTCAAAGGAAAAATACAACAAGAAGAACTCTCAATCCTGAACATCTATGCTCCAAATGCAAGGGCACCCTCTTTCATAAAAGAAACTTTATTAAAACTCAAAGCACACATTGCACCTAACACAATAATTGTGGGTGACTTCAACACTGCACTTTCCTCAATGGACCGATCAGGAAAACAGAAACTAAACAAGGACACAATGAAACTAATTGAAGCTTTGGACCAATTAGATTTAACTGATATATATAGAACATTCTATCCTAAAACAAAAGAATATACCTTTTTTTCAGCACCTCATGGTACCTTCTCCAAAATCGACCATATAATTGGTCACAAGACAGACCTCAACAAATATAAGAAGATAGAACTAATCCCATGCCTCCTATCTGATCACTATGGAATAAAAGTGGTCTTCAATAGCAACAGAAACAACAGAAAACCCACATACACGTGGAAATTGAACAATACTCTACTCAATGACACCTTGGTCAAGGAAGAAATAAAGAAAGAAATTAAAGACTTTTTAGAACACAATGAAAATGAAAACACAACATACCCAAATCTATGGGACACAATGAAAGCAGTGCTAAGAGGAAAACTCATAGCCCTGAGTGCCTCCAAAAAGAAAATGGAGAGAGCATACATTACCAACTTAATGACACACCTGAAAGCCCTAGAACAAAAAGAAGCTATTTCACACAGGAGGAGTAGAAGGCAGGAAATCATCAAACTCAGGGCCGAAATCAATCAAGTAGAAACAAAGAGAACCATACAAAAAATCAACAAAACCAGGAGCTGGTTCTTTGAGAAAATCAACAAGATAGATAAACCCTTAGCCAGACTGACCAAAGGGCACAGAGAAAGTATCCAAATTAACAAACTTAGAAATGAAAAGGGAGACATAACAACGGAAACTGAGGAAATCCAAAAAATCATCAGATCCTACTACAAGAGCCTGTACTCAACACAACTGGAGAATCTGGAGGAAATGGACAATTTCCTTGACAGATACCAAATACCAAAATTAAATCAGGACCAACTAGACCATCTAAACAGTCCCATAAAGCCTAAAGAAATAGAAGGAGTCATAGAAAGTCTTCCAACCAAAAAAAGCACAGGACCAAATGGTCTCAGTGCAGAATTCTACCAGACCTTCAAAGAAGAGTTAACACCAATACTCTTCAAACTATTCCACAAAATAGAAACAGAAGGAACACTACCCAATTCCTTCTACGAAGCCACAATTACGCTGATACCAAAGCCACACAAAGATCCAACAAAGAAAGAGAACTTCAGACCAATTTCCCTTATGAACATCGATGCAAAAATACTCAATAAAATTCTTGCCAACCGAATCCAAGAACACATCAAAACGATCATCCACCATGATCAAGTAGGCTTTATCCCGGGAATGCAGGGTTGGTTCAATATACGGAAATCCATCAATACAATCCACTACATAAACAAACTCAAAGAACAAAACCACATGGTCATTTCATTGGATGCTGAAAAAGCATTTGACAAAATTCAGCATCCTTTCATGCTTAAAGTCTTGGAGAGAACAGGAATTCAAGGCCCATACCTAAACATAGTAAAAGCAATATACAGCAAACCGGTAGCCAGCATCAAACTAAACGGAGAGAAACTTGAAGCAATCCCACTGAAATCAGGGACCAGACAAGGCTGCCCCCTTTCTCCTTATCTTTTCAATATTGTACTTGAGGTACTAGCTCGGGCAATTCGACAACATAAGGAGGTCAAAGGGATACAAATTGGAAAGGAGGAAGTCAAACTATCATTATTTGCAGACGACATGATCGTCTACCTAAGTGACCCAAAGAACTCCACTAGAGAGCTCCTACAGCTGATAAACAACTTCAGCAAAGTGGCAGGTTACAAAATCAACTCAAGCAAATCAGTGGCCTTCCTATACTCAAAGGATAAGCAGGCTGAGAAAGAAATTAGGGAAATGACCCCCTTCACAATAGCCACAAACAGTATAAAGTATCTTGGGGTGACTCTTACCAAACATGCGAAAGATCTGTATGACAAGAACTTCAAGACTCTGAAGAAGGAAATGGAAGAAGACCTCAAAAAATGGGAAAACCTCCCATGCTCATGGATCGGTAGAATCAATATAGTTAAAATGGCCATTTTGCCTAAAGCACTATACAGATTCAATGCAATACCCATCAAAATCCCAACTCAATTCTTCACAGAGTTAGAAAGAGCAATTATCAAATTCATCTGGAACAACAAAAAACCCAGGATAGCTAAAACTATTCTCAGCAACAAAAGAAAATCTGGGGGAATCAGTATCCCTGACCTCAAGCAATACTACAGAGCAATAGTGTTAAAAACTGCATGGTATTGGTACAGTGACAGGCAGGAGGATCAATGGAACAGGATTGAAGATCCAGAAATGAACCCACACACCTATGGCCACTTGATCCTCGACAAAGAGGCTGAAAACATCCAATGGAAAAAAGATAGCCTTTTCAACAAATGGTGCTGGTTCAACTGGAGGTCAGCATGCAGAAGAATGCGAATTGATCCATCCTTGTCTCCTTGTACTAAGCTCAAATCCAAATGGATCAAGGACCTCCACATAAAGCCAGACACTCTGAAGCTAATAGAAAAGAAACTGGGGAAGACCCTTGAGGACATCGGTACAGGGAGAAAGTTTCTGAACAGAACACCAATAGCGTATGCTCTAAGAGCAAGAATTGACAAATGGGACCTCATAAGGTTACAGAGTTTCTGTAAGGCAAAGGACACCATCAAGAGGACAGATCGGCAACCAACAAATTGGGAAAAGATCTTCACCAATCCTACATCAGATAGAGGGCTAATATCCAATATATATAAAGAACTCAAGAAGTTAGACTCCAGAAAACCGAACAACCCTATTAAAAAATGGGGTACAGAGTTAAACAAAGAATTCTCACCTGAAGAACTTCGGATGGCGGAGAAGCATCTTAAAAAATGCTCAACTTCATTAGTCATTAGGGAAATGCAAATCAAAACAACCCTAAGATTTCATCTTACACCAGTCAGAATGGCTAAGATTAAAAATTCAGGAGACAGCAGGTGTTGGAGAGGGTGCGGAGAAAGAGGAACACTCCTCCACTGCTGGTGGGGTTGCAAATTGGTACAACCACTCTGGAAATCAGTCTGGCGATTCCTCCGAAAACTGGGCACCTCACTTCCAGAAGATCCTGCTATACCACTCCTGGGCATATACCCAGAGGATTCCCCACCATGTAATAAGGATACATGCTCTACTATGTTCATAGCAGCCCTATTTATAATTGCCAGATGCTGGAAAGAACCCAGGTATCCCTCAACAGAAGAGTGGATACAAAAAATGTGGTATATCTACACAATGGAGTACTATTCAGCCATTAGAAACAATGAATTCATGAAATTCTTAGGCAAATGGATGGAGCTAGAGAACATCATACTAAGTGAGGTAACCCAGACTCAAAAGGTGAATCATGGTATGCACTCACTAATAAGTGGTTATTAACCTAGAAAACTGGAATACCCAAAACATAATCCACACATCAAATGAGATACAAGAAGAAAGCAGGAGTGGTCCCTGGTTCTGGAAAGACTCAGTGAAACAGTATTTGGCAAAACCAGAACGGGGAACTGGGAAGGGGTGGGAGGGAGGACAGGGGAAGAGAAGGGGGCTTACAGGACTTTCGGGGAGTGGGGGGGGGGCTAGAAAAGGGGAAATCATTTGAAATGTAAATAAATTATATCGAATAAAAAAAAAAAGATATATATTCATGTTAGTAGTACAAAAGCTGACATTAGCTAGTTGAAGTATACTACTAGCAACCGGCATTAATTGTTGTCTATTATTTTGCCTGCAAGAACTTTGTAGACATTAAAGTATGCCAATGTAAGATCCAAAAGTTTTAGGTAAATATTCCAAATAAATAACAAAACATATTTAGGTATATTCTGTAACATGAATAATAAAGTAATAAAGCAATATGGGACATTTAAAAAGAGAATATAAAATGTCAAAAGTTAATAGCACAACTTTGTAATAAGTTTTTAATGTTAATTAATCTTTAATAACTCATCTGAATTAAAATTGATGTGCAAAGATTTTTCTTTAGGGTCAACTGTATTCATTAAAATGATCTGTACATTTATTAGGTTGAAAAGAAGGTACAGTCATCAGGATGAGTGCTAATAAACCATAAAACCTCTAGACAAAATTAATGCTGTCCACAAAGTACAAAAGGTATGAATTAAAGTTGTTTTACGTTTATTTTCAAACTGCTTATGTACATTAACATCAGCAAAGCATTTTAAACATTTAGGCTGCTTCTAAATTATATGCTCAACAGTAATATTTGGTATGTGTACTGCTTCATGTTGATGTTTATTTGCATTCACTGAGATAATACCACCAATAATTTATAACTAGTATATGTAAAATGTACCACTTATTTAAAAACTCTGATTATAAATTGTTAAAATTTTCACTACTGAAAAGTTGAAAAGAACAAATAACAACAAAAATTAAAGCAGAAAAACACTGTCAGATCCCAATTTGTTGTTGTTTTGCAATAACAAAATTGCTGGCATTGCAGTCTATATCCTTGGAGGATCAAAGTGATGTTTCCTCACCAGGCAGTCACCTGGGCTCTCCTGAGAATTGGAGTCCACCTATAGAGTTGATAATCATACTTGATATACTGTACCCACCTACTCCCATCTCCTATACTGTCATTTATGCAAAGGTCACTGGGAGTTTGATGTTATTCTTATAGGAGTCTGTATCTTCTCTCTTCTCCCGCTCTTCTCTCATCTGCTTCTGATTAACACTTACATCCAGAACAAAACTCCCTGCGTAGCAAATAAAATAAAATTCTCTAGATATGCTATGTTCCAGTTACTTAAAGTTTTGTGAAGTCCTTACTTAAGAAAATATTATTCTTGCCAACACATGGTCCTTTCTGCTGGGGCAGACTCATGGCTGGTCTGCTCCAGTAAAGACACCAGTTCCTGATCCATCCTAGAGAACCCGCTGCACTCAGAGGGTTCACATCTATGTGAAGCAGTACACATACCAAATATTACTGTTTGAGCATATAATTTAGCAACAGCCTAAATGTTTAAAATGCTTTATTGATGTTAATGTACATAAGCAGTTTGAAAATTTGAAAAGAACCCCCTCCCACCTCTGGAGTCCCAGAGCTGATGCTGGGGGCCCAGCAAACTTGTTACTCATTAACCACCAAAACCCCCGCCTCGTGAATACCACTCTCCTTCCTTTCCTTCTGCCCCTTCCTCCACCACCTGAAGCCTACTTATCATGGTGAATGATCATTTTGATGTATTCTTGGATTCAGTTGGCAAGAATTTTATTGAGTATTTTTGCATCAATGTTTATAAGGGAAATTGATCTGAAATTCTCTTTCCTTGTTTGGTCTTTGTTTCATTTAGGTATAAGCATAATTGTGGCTTCATAGAGTGAACTGAGTAGTGTTCCTTGTGTTTATATTTTGTGGAATAGTTTGAAGAGTATTGGTATTAGGTCTTTTTTGAAGATCTAATAGAATTCTCCACTAAATCCATCTGTTCCTGGGCTTTTTTTGGTTGGGAGAAAGATATTTTATAAATTTTGTTTTGTCATGGAATATCTTGCTTTCTCCATCTATGGTTATTGAGAGTTTTTCTGGGAATAGTAGCCTGGGCTAGCATTATGTTCTCTTAGGGTCTGTATGACATCTGCCCAGGATCTTCTAGCTTTCATTACTTTCTGGTGACAAGTCTGATGTAATTCTGATAGACCTGCCTGTATAAGTTACCTGACCTTTTCCTCTTACTGCTTTTAATATTCTTTCTTTGTTTAGTGCATTTGGTGTTTTGATTATTATGTGGTGGGAGGAATTTCTGTTCTGGTCCAGCCTATTTGGGGTTCTTTAGGCTTCTTGGGAAACGAGAATAAAATACCAACACAAGGAGGGAAACTATAACCTAGAAAAAGCATGAAGGTAATATTTCAACAAATCCAAAAGAAGATAGCCACACAAACATAATTCCACCTTTAACAACAAAAATAACAGGAAGTAATAATCACTTTTCCTTAATATCTCTTAACATCAATAGACTCAATTCTCTAATAATAAGACATAGACATAACAGATTGTACAGATAAACAGGACCCAACATTTTGCTGCATATAAGATACCCACCTTAGAGACAAAGATAGTTACTACCTCAGAATCAAAGGTTGGAAAACAATTTTCCAAGCAAATGATCCCAAGAAACAAGCTGACGTGGCCATTCTTATATTGGATAAAATCAACTTTCAACCAAAAGTTGTCAAAAAAAAAATGATAAGAATGACACGTCTTAATGGTCAAAGGAAAAATCTACCAAGGTGAACTCCCAATTCTGAATATCTATGCTCCCACATTCATAAAAGGAACATTACTAAAGCTCAAAGCACACATTGCACCCCACACAATAATAGTGGGAGGCTTCAACCCCCTACTCTCAGCAATGGACAAATCATGGAAACTAAACAGAGAAACAGTGAAACTAAAAGAAGTTATGAGCCAAATGGATCTAGCAGATATTTATTGAACATTTCATCATAATGCAAAAGAATATACTTTCTTCTCAGCACCTCGTGGTACCTTCTCCAAAATTGACCATATAATTGGTCACAAATCAGGCCTCAACAGACACAGGAATATTGAAATAACTCCATGCACACTATTAGATCTAAGACTGATCTTATAACAAAAACAATGGAAAACAGAAATACATGGAAGCTGAACAATGCTCTACACAATGATAACTTGGTCAAGGAAGAAATAAATCAAAGAATTTTTAAAATTTAATGAAAATGAAGACACATCATACCAAAACTTATGGGACACAATGAAAGCAATGCTAAGAGGAAAACTCATAGGTCTAAGTGCCTCTAAAAAGAAAATGGAGAGAGCTTATACTAGCAGTTTGACAGCAGAGCTGAAAGCTCTAGAACCAAAAGAAGCAAATACACCCAAGAGGAGTAGATGATAGGAAATAATCAAAATCAGGGCTGAAATCATCCAAATAGAAAGAAAAAGAACTATACAAAGAATCAAAAATCCAGGAGATGGTTCATTGAGAAAATCAACAAGATAGATAAACCCTTAGCCAGACTAACAAGAGGGCACAGAGACAGTACTGAAATTAATAAAATCAGAAATGAAAAGGGAGACATAACAACAGAAACTGTGGAAATTCAAAAAATCATCAGATCCTACTACAAGAACTTATACTCAACAAAATGGGAAAATCTAGATGAAATGGACAATTTTCTAAATACAAACCAGGTGCCAAAGTAAAAACAGGATCAGATGAACCATCTAAATAGTCCCATAAGATCTAAGGAAATAGAAGCAGTCATTAACAGTATCCCAACAAAAAAAAAAGCCCAGGAACAGAAGGATTTAGTGGAGAATTCTATTAGATCTTCAAAACAGACCTAATACCAATACTCTTCAAACTATTCCACAAAATATAAGCACAAGAACACTACTCAATTCACTCTATGAAGCCACAATTATGCTTATATCTAAATGAAACAAAGATCAAACAAGGAAAGAGAATTTCAGATCAATTTCCCTTATAAACATTGATGCAAAAATACTCAATAAAATTCTTGCCAACGAATCCAAGAATACATCAAAATGATCATTCACCATGATAAGTAGGCTTCATCCAGTGATGCAGGGATGGTTCAATATACATAAATCTATAAATGTAATCTACTACCTAAACAAACTCAAAGGAAAAAAACCACACGATCATTTGATAAGATGCTGGAAAAGCATTTGACAAAATTCAGCATCCCTTCATGTTAAGTCTTGAAAAGATCAGGGATTCATGACCATACTTAAACATAGTTAAAGCAATATACAGCAAATCAGTAGCCAGCATCAAGTGAACAGAGAGAAAGTCGAAGCAATCCCACTAAAATCAGGGACTAGACATAGCTGCATACTCTCTGCCTATCTATTCAATATAGTACTTGACTTTCTAGCTAGAGCAATTAGATAACTAAAGGAGGTCAAAGGTATACACATCGGAAAGGAAGAAGTAAAAAATCACTATTTGCAGATAATATGATCATATAGTTAAGGAACCCCAAAAATTCCACCAGAGAACTCTTAAACCTGATAATCAACTTCAGCAAAGTGGCTGCATATAAAATTAACTCAAACAAATCAGTAGCCTTCCTCTACTCAAAGGATAAACAAGCTGGGAAAAAATTTAGGGAAATGACTCCCTTCACAATAGTCATGAATAATATTATATACCTTAGTGTGACTCTAACCAAGCAAATGAAAGATTTGTATGAAAAGAACTTCAAGCCGCTGAAGAAAGAGATCTTATAAGATTCATAAGATGGAAAGATCTCCCATGCTCATGGATTGGCAGGATTAATATAGTAAAAATAGCCATCTTGCTGAAACAATCTACAGATTCAATGCAATCAAAATTCCAAATAAATTCTTCAAAGAGCTTGAAAGAGCAATCTGCAAATTCATTTGGAATAACAAAAAAACCCAGAATAGCGAAAACTATTTTCAGCAACAAAAGAACTTCTGGGAAATCACCATCCTTGACCTCAAGCTCTACTACAGAGCAATAGTGAATAAAACTGTATGGTATTAGTACAGAGACAGGCAGGAATATCAATGGAATAAAATTGAAGATCAAGAAATGAACCCACATGTCTATGGTCACTTGATATTTGACAATGGAGCTAAAATCATCCAGTGGGAAAAAAAAGACTGCATTTTTAACAGATGGTACTGGATCAACTGGCAGTCAGCCTGTAGAAAAATGCAAATTGACCCATTCTTATCTCCTTGTACAAAGCTTCAGTCCAAGTAGGTCAAGGACCTCCACATAAAACCAGATACACTGGAGCTTATAGAAAAGAAAGTGCAGAAGAGCCTCAAACACATGGGCACAGGGGAAAATTTCCTGAACAGAACACTAATGGCTTATGCTCTAAGTACAAGAGTCGACAAATGGCACCTCATAAAATTGCAAAGCTTCTTTAAAGCAAAGGACACTGTCAATAGAACAAAAGGGCAACCAACAGATTTGGAAAAGATCTTTACCAATCCTACATCTGATAGAGGACTACTATCCAATGTATACAAAGAACTCAAGTTAGATTCCAGAGTCAAATAACCCTATTAAAAATGGGGTGCAGAGCTAAACAAAGAAGTCTTTTTTTAACCCTATTTTTAAAAATACTTTTATTCGATATATTTTTTATTTACATTTCAAATGATTTCCCCTTTTCTGGCCTCCCACGCCCTGAAAGTCCCATGAGCCCTCTTCCTTCCCCCTGTACTCCCATCCACCCCTTCCCACTTCCCTGTTCTGGTTTTTCCCTATACTGCTACACTGAGTGTTTCCAGAACCAGGCAACTCCTCCGTTCTTCTTGTACATCATTTGATGTATGGATTATGTTTTGGGTATTCCAATTTTCTAGGCTAATATCCACTTATTAGTGAGTGCATACCATGATTAATCTTTTGAGACTGGGTTACCTCACTTAGTGTGATGTTCTCCAGATCCATCCATTTGTCTAAGAATTTCATGAATTCATTGTTTCTAATGGCTGAATAGTACTCCATTGTGTATATATACCACATTTTTTTTTTGCATCCATTCTTCTGTTGAGGGATACCTGGGTTCTTTCCAGGTTTTGGCGATTATAAATAGGGCTGCTATGAACATAGTGAAGCACGTATCCTTATTACCTGCTGGGGAATCCTCTGGGTATATGCCCAGAAGTGGTATAGCAGGATCCTCCAGAAGTGATGAAAACTGAGCACATTACTTCAGACTGATTTCCAGAGTGGTTGTACCAATTTGCAACCCCACCAGCAGTGGAGGAGTGTTCCTCTTTCTCCACATCCTCTCCAACACCTGCTGTCTCCTGAGTTTTTAATCTTAGCCATTCTGACTGGTATAAGGGTTGTTTTGATTTGCATTTCCCCAATGACTAATGAAATTGAGCATTTTTAAAGATGCTTCTCAGCCATCCGAAGTTCTTTAGGTTAAAATTCTTTGTTTAGCTCTGTACCCCATTTTTAATAGGGTTATTTGGCGTTCTTGAGTTCTTGGTATATTGGATATTAGCCCTCTCTCTGATGTAAGGTTGGTGAAGATCTTTTCCCAATTTGTTGATTGCCGATTTGTCCTTTTGATGGTGTCCTTTGCCTTACAGAAACTTTGTAATTTTATGAGGTCCCATTTGTCTATTCTTGATCTTAGAACATATGCTATTGGTGTTCTGTTCAGGAACTTTCCCCCTATACCAATGTCCTCAAGGGTCTTCCCCAGTTTCTTTTCTATTGGCTTCAGAGTGTCTGCCTTTATGTGGAGGTCCTTGATCCATTTGGAGTTGAGCTTAGTACAAGGAGATAAGAATGAATAAATTCGAATCCTTCTGCATGCTGACCTCCAGTTGAACCAGCATCATTTGTTGACAAGGCTACCTTTTTTCCACTGGATGTTTTCAGCTCCTTTGTCAAGGATCAAGTAGCCATAGGTGTGTGGGTTCATTTCTGGATCTTCAATCCTGTTCCATTGATCCGCATGCCTGTTACTGTACCAATACCATGCAGTTTTTAACACTATTGCTCTGTAGTATTGCTTGAGATCCAGGATACTGATTCCCCCAGAATTTCTTTTGTTGTTGAGAATAGTTTTAGTTATCCTGGGTTTTTTGTTATTCCAGATGAATTTGAGAATTGCTCTTTCTAACTCTATGAAGAACTGAGTTGGGATTTTGATGGGTGTTGCGCTGAATCTGTATATTGCTTTTGGAAAAATGGCCATTTTAACTATATTAATCCTGCCAATCCATGACCATGGCACATTTTTTCCATTTTCTGAGGTCTTCTTCCATTTCCTTCTTCAGAGTCTTGAAGTTCTTGTCATACAGATCTTCCACTTGTTTGGTCAGAGTCACACCAAGGTACTGTATACTGTTTGTGGCTATTGTGAAGTGGGTCATTTCCCTAATTTCTTTCTCAGCCTGCTTATCCTTTGAGTATAGGAAGGCAACTGATTTGCTTGAATTGATATTATAATCTGCCACTTTGCTGAAGTTGTTTATAAACTGTAGGAGTTCTCTAGTGGAGTTTTTTGGGTCACTTAGGTAGACTATCATATCATCTGCAAATAGTGATAGTTTGACTTCTTCATTTCCAATTTGTATCCCTTTGGCATCCTTTTGTGTATAATTGCCCAAGCTAGTACCTCAAGTACAATATTGAAAAGATAAGGAGAGAGGGGGCAGCCTTGTCTAGTCCCTGATGTTAGTGGGATTGCTTCAAGTTTCTCTCCATTTAGTTTAATGTTGGCTACCGGATTGCGGTATATTGCTTTTGCTATGTTTAGGTATGGGCCTTGAATTCCTGTTCTTTCCAAGATTTTAAGCATGAAAGGATGCTGAATTTTGTCAAATGCTTTTTCAGCATCCAATGAAATGACCATGTGGTTTTTTTCTTTGAGTGTGTTTATGTAGTGGATTGCATTGGTGAATTTCTGTATATTGAACCAACCCTGAATCCCTGGAATAAAGCCTACATGATCATGGTGGATGATCATTTTTATGTGTTCTTGGATTCGGTTGGCAAGAATTTTATTGAGTATTTTTGCTTCGATGTTCATAAGGGAAATTGGTCTGAAGTTCTCTTTCTTTGTTGGATCTTTGGGTGGTTTTGGTATCAGCATAATTGTGGCTTTGTAGAGGGAGTTCGTGTGTGTTCCTTCCATTTCTATTTTGTGGAATAGTTTGAAGAGTATTGGTCTTAGGTCTTCTTTGAAGGTCTGAAAGAATTCTGCACTGAAACCATCTGGTCCTGTGCTTTTTTTTGGTTGGAAGACTTTCTATGACCCCTTCTATTTCTTTAGAGGTTATGGGCTGTTTAAATGATCTATTTGTCCTGATTTAATTTTGGTATTTGGTATCTGTCTAGGAAATTGTCCATTTCCTCCAGATTCTCCAGTTGTGTTGAGTATAGGCTTTTGTAGTAGGATCTGATGAATTTTTAAATTTCCTCAGTTTCTGTTGTTATATCCCCCCTTTTCATTTCTAATTTTGTTAATTTGGATACTTTCTCTGTGCCCTTTGGTCAGTCTGGCTAAGGGTTTATCTATCTTGTTGATTTTCTCAAAGAACCAGCTCCTGGATCCATTGATTCTTTGTATGTTCTGTTTATTTCCACTTGATTGATTTCAGCCCTGAGTTTGATGATTTCCTATCTTCTACTCTTCCTAGCTTCTTTTTGCTCCAGATCTTTCATGTTGTGCCATTAAGCTGCTAGTGTATGCTCTCCCCCGTTTCTTTTTGGAGGCAGTCAGGGCTATGAGTTTTCCTCTTAGCACTGCTTTCATTGTGTCCCAAAGATTTGGGTATGTTGTGCCTTCATTTTTATTAAACCGAGGAAAACAGAATGGCTGTGAAGCACCTAAAGAAATGTTCAACATCTTTAGTCATCAGGGAAATGCAAATCAAAACAACCCTGAGATTCCACCTCACACCAGTCAGAACAGCTAAGATTAAAAATTTAGGGGACAGCAGATGCTGGTGAGGATGTGGAGAAAGATCACTCCTCCATTGCTGGTGGGATTGCAAGCTGATACAACCACTCTACCAATCAGTTTCATGGTTCATCAGAAAATTAAACATAGTACTATCTGAGGACCCATCTTTACAGCTCCTGGGCATATACCCAGAAGATGTTCCAATGTAATAAGGACACATGTTCCACTATGTTCATAGCAACCCTATTTATAATAGCCAGAAGCTGGAAAGAACCCAGATGTCCCTCAACATAAGAATGGATACAGAAAATGTGGTACATTACACAATATAGTACTACACAGCTATTCCCAAAAGCTTGGAATACCCCAAATACAATTTACAGACCACATGAAGCTCAAGAAGAAGGAAGATCAAAGTGTGGATGCTTAGGTCCTTCTTAGAAGGGGGAACAAAGTACTCATGGGAGGAAATACAGAGACAATGTGTGAAGTAGAAACTGAAGAAAAGGCCATCGAGAGACGGCTCCACATGGGGAATCCATCTCATATACAATATGAAATAAAAATAAATATTATTTATTTATTATTTATTAATTTTATTGAATAATTATTTCAATAGAAAATAAATAAAAAGAAAACATGATTCTTGTATAGATATATCAATCACCATAGTTCTTTCTTCTTTTTTTCTATTAGATATTTCCTTTATTTACATTTCAAATGTTATCCCCTTTCCTCATTTCCCCTCAGAAAACCCCCTATCCCATCCTGCCTCCTCCTGCTCACCAGCCCACTCACTTCTGCTTCCCCATCTTGGCATTCCCTTATACTGGTCCATTGAGCCTTCACAGGACCAAAGGCGTCTCCTCCCATTGATGTCCTATAAGGCCATCTTCTGCTGCATATGCTGCTGGAGCCATGGATCCCTCCATGTGTACTCTTTGGTTGGTTCACCATTCTTTCTTATTAATGGCCCTAGATTAGCAGAATAATCTGAAGAGATGACATTTATCTCCCACAAGTCTATCCCTTGCTTGTGTTTTACTGGACTCTTGTACCTTTGATAATTTAATTTCCTAGAACAATAGTGAATGAGAATTCATCAAGAGCTTCAATGAAAAGATACTGATTGATAGGGACTGGAGAGTAAATTGTTAGTGACTCAGACATGGCTCTTTTAGGCTCACAGAGATAAGTATAACATGGCAGATAATTCAATATCAATAAAACAATTAAGTACCTAAGTATACATTTTGATGGATGAGTGTTATAATGGCAAATAAATGTTTATGCCGACATGGTCAATTTATATACTATATGTAATTAACAAAGAAACATTACACATATTAAGATGTACAAATTGTTTTGACTTGCATATATCTTGGGAAGTATTCATCAGAATGTGGTAGACTGTTTATTACTTTACATGGTTACTACCTTTGTTTTGGGGATTTTGTTGTTGCGGTTTGTTTATTTGGTTTGTTTCTTTGTTCATTTTGTCTTGTCTGTATATTTGACAGACTAGCATCTTGCCAGGTCTGACATTTAGCTGTGAAATACAGTAGTATGTGAAGAGGCTGCTGATCTGAACCAACAATTCAAATGTGGCTTTAACCATCACACGTTAAATGAGTCCCTGTTGCAGAGTGATTCACGTTGAGATGCTCCTGCTTTCTTTTTCTGAACAAAATGGAGATCATTCCAGAATTCACCATTGGTAACAAAAGAATGAACATTAGAAAGATTCTATGGGTTTTCCTGCTGTGATAGATTGTCATTTTCCTAATGCTCTACTCCAGTGAAGTAGGAGTGAGATATTTAAAAAAGAAAGCTGGAAAGTTAAAGTCCACAGCAGTCTTCTGAAATAAGGAGGATGAAAACCAGAAGAAAGCTTTGAATCCACATTGTTCAGAAGCTCAACTTCCAGCATTAACAAGCATAGATGAGAGGAAAGGGTACATTTCAAAGCTAAGATGGTCTGCTTGGCAGAGAAAAGGGAATTTGGGAGTAAAGGGTGAGTAACTGGATAGAACAGAGAGAGAGAAATGAGTGGGTTGTCAGATAGGTGAACATTTAGGATTATTGTATTTTCTTTAGGAATGTCCTTCTTTATTGTTTTTAAATGGCTTTCTTCACCTTTGTAAATATTTGTTTTGCTCTAAAATACAGCACCCTAATTCTCTTTTGTTTATGTTGGCATACATATTCTATTGTCAACATTCAATTTACTCTTGTTTTTAAAAAGAAGGTTTCATTTCAAATGGGCAACATATGGATATTGGTATTTTTTCCAATCAGATACCTCTGCCTTTTAGTAAGGTATTTAATTTGTTTACATTTAATGTGATTATTGATAATGTTACTTTAATAAGTACCATTTGCTAGCTATTTCTTTTCATTGTTTTTTATCAAGGCTATTTTTGTTTTGTGTCAAAAATTATTATTTTACATTCAGTTTTGTAATATATATTTGGATACAGAATATTAGACTGATTTTTTCAGTATTTGACAGACTCTATTGTTTTGCATTAACAGTGTACCTGATACAAAGTATATTAATTTTGTTGTTCTGTATGCAGTTTTTTCTTCTTGTTATTTTCTTTATAGATTTTTCTCATCCTTAATTTCCTGATTTATCCTGGAATAATTTTTATGCCAGTTATTATTTTTGGGATTATTAGTGCAAAATAGATGAGGTTTGAGTGTGGGGAGCAGATGAAATCTTGAGTGAATGTATTGCTAGCGTTAGCACTCATTTCAAAAACTGCACCATCTCAAACCAATAGAAGTGGCAAAGCCTTCTCTGGGTGAGATTCAAAGAGATGGTAAAGCCTTTGTTAGGTCCCAGTATGAATGTTGATAGTGTATGTTGAAATTATGAATCAAAGCTTCCCCTTCCGTGACAACTACAACCTGAGACTGCAGGTCTCTATGGAGACCTCCTACTGAGATTAATTAACTTACTCCTTGTTTAGCTGCATACCATGCACCTACCTCTTTACTTAGCTCTGTAAAACAAACCCACTTCCTCAATTAAGATGTATAAAGTGAACATGCTGACTCTCCCCTGTTGTTGTTTTGGGTGTCACTTATTAGGTAGGCCATCAGAGTGAACATGGCCCATCTGATCCCAGCTTTTCTGTACCTCTGTCTGTGTCTGTATGTTTGTCCTTCTTTCATTCATTCACTGCCCTTGCTAGGACAATCCCTGATGGCATGCTGAGTGTGGCACTTGGGAATCCTCTGAATAGGAAATGCCAGGTAGGACACATAAATAAAAGTGGGTTATTACTTGTGAGTGCCTCTGACAAGCATAAACAAATCTTAAGTTGTCTTCTAAATCTAGTGTGCCGTGAACACTTTCAATGAGGCTTCTGCAGTCTTGAAACCCTCATGGTCTTAATTGCTGCAAAAATTATATAGATCATTATATCCTAATTCTTAATTTTTAAAAACAATCATAGTTTGTAAATATTTTTAAGTTCTATTTGGCATTTTACCTAGGTTAAAGTCATCTCAATATTTAATTTCTCTTGAGGCAGTGATATAAATATGAAAGGAAACTTGCATGTGTTGAGGACCCTATTCATACTTTGGAAAACGCTATTAAATCATATCTGTTAGAATTTCTAGTATCGCCCTTGTATTTTATACAAGCTGGGCTTTACATGCCGAAGATTCAGAATCAGGTAAGTTACACTTTCCCAAAACTAACTGATATTTTTAATTTATCTCAAGACAGAATGGCATCAATTTCTAATATGAGTCAATAAATCTGCCTGTACTCCCATTTACTGTTAGGAATCAGACTTCTGAGTAAGAGAAAACCTTCTGAGTAAGAGAATTGTCAATAGTGCTGTAATAGTTAATAAGTGGTCAAGGTTGATGAACTAGAATCTTCTGCCTCATAAAAGGGAAGACTGTTATTTCAAAGAAGAATTCCGTTTTAAAAAAATTCTCTAGATAGAAGCTTATCTTGCCACTGAGCCTCAGTCTGGAGTCAGGGAAGACAGAAATATTGGAGCAAGGACCTAACCCAACTTGAATACTTCCCTATGAAAGTACAAGTTTACGACAACTGACATGTTAACAGTTACTGCTTCTGCCAGCTTTGGTGATTTGGAATCTCATACCAACTGGAGCTCTCGACCACATTTTATATTTTAAGGATAAAATAATTGTTAACAATTTTGCTACAAAACAATTTCTTTTTTTTTTTAGACTTCACCAAATCAATATTTTTTTATTCGATATAATTTATTTATATTTCAAATGATTTCCCCTTTTCTAGCCCCCCCACTCCCCGAAAGTCCCGTAAGCCCCCTTCTCTTCCCCTGTCCTCTCTCCCACCCCTTCCCACTTCCCCGTTCTGCTTTTGCCGAATACTGTTTCACTGAGTCTTTCCAGAACCAGGGGCCACTCCTCCTTTCTTCTTGTATCTCATTTGATGTGTGGATTATGTTTTGGGTATTCCAGTTTTCTAGGTTAATAACCACTTATTAGTGAGTGCATACCATGATTCACCTTTTGAGTCTGGGTTACCTCACTTAGTATGATGTTCTCTAGCTCCATCCATTTGCCTAAGAATTTCATGAATTCATTGTTTCTAACGGCTGAATAGTACTCCATTGTGTAGATATACCACATTTTTTGCATCCACTCTTCTGTTGAGGGATACCTGGGTTCTTTCCAGCATCTGGCAATTATAAATAGGGCTGCTATGAATATAGTAGAGCATGTATCCTTATTACATGGTGGGGAATCCTCTGGATATATGCCCAGGAGTGGTATAGCAGGATCTTCTGGAAGTGAGGTGCCCAGTTTTCGGAGGAACCGCCAGACTGATTTCCAGAGTGGTTGTACCAATTTGCAACCCCACCAGCAGTGGAGGAGTGTTCCTCTTTCTCCACATCCTCTCCAACACCTGCTGTCTCCTGAATTTTTAATCTTAGCCATTCTGACTGGTGTAAGATGAAATCTTAGGGTTGTTTTGATTTGCATTTCCCTAATGACTAATGAAGTTGAGCATTTTTTAAGATGCTTCTCTGCCATCCGAAGTTCTTCAGGTGAGAATTCTTTGTTTAACTCTGTACCCCATTTTTTAATAGGGTTGTTCGGTTTTCTGGAGTCTAACTTCTTGAGTTCTTTATATATATTGGATATTAGCCCTCTATCTGATGTAGGATTGGTGAAGATCTTTTCCCAATTTGTTGGTTGCCGATCTGTCCTCTTGATGGTGTCCTTTGCCTTACAGAAACTCTGTAACTTTATGAGGTCCCATTTGTCAATTCTTGCTCTTAGAGCATACGCTATTGGTGTTCTGTTCAGAAACTTTCTCCCTGTACCGATGTCCTCAAGGGTCTTCCCCAGTTTCTTTTCTATTAGCTTCAATTTCTAAACATAGACTCTATTTGGAAAAATGTTAAAAATCAGTTTTTGTTGGAAAAATGTTGTTGCTACTACTGGACTTTATCAGTAAACACCTCAATTCAGTACTAATAGACACATAGGGATTAGGTGACTCTGAGAAGAGAATAAAGTTTTACAGCAGTTGAGGATTAAAGGAGCAGAGCAGCAACACGAATACCCTTAACACCAGACACTTACCTGAGGTACAGGTTAAACCCAAGACAAATTGAGATTATTTAGAAATTATGTGAAGGGCATCTGTAGAGCTTAGGCAAAAGGTTCTAACTTCTTAAGTAAACAAGAGATGCAATAATCCTTCTCTCAGTCACCTTCCTTCAGAGCTACATGATTTTTTCTACCTAACAGGCAAGATAGCAGCTTTCCACCCCAGGTCTAGAGAGATACATTTTTTGCTTCTTCTACTCTTGCACTATTGTTTTCTCCTTGGGAACATGCCTGGTCTATTGTGTTGGAATGTGAGACAAAGGAAGCAAATGTAGGTTATTCTAGTGTTCCCATCTGAGGCTGGCCTAAGTAACCAAATGCCAGCTAAGGGCAGACAGATGAGTAAATTCAACCAAGTCAAGACAATAAGAGCTGGACACCAAATAAATGCTTCCAACAAGAAGCCATGAAGCCAAGGAGGTTTTAATGTTGTCATGAAACATCATCACAGCAGCAGGAGATTGAATGTTGCCCACATGGTTAAATGCTTAAAAATAAAATGTTCAACCCAGTTGGTTTCTGGGGCTTCATACAGGTCATCTTTCTTCAATTTAAACACATAAAATCTTGGGCCTAGTGTGTTGAAATATCTTCTCTGCCAGCTTAGACCTTTTTTGTCACAGATTATACTCCTAAAACCTGCCCCACAATTACCCTCTAGACAATATTATTATTATTATTATTATTATTATTATTATTAAAATGTCTTGGACAACCATAGTTATCAAAGTTAGCTTTAATTGTCATCTTGACTCAATCTAGACTCTCTGCTCAGGTGAGTCTTATAAGACCTCAACAAGGTCTTATCTCCTTCAGACTGTTCTGGGGGTACTCCTGTGGGAAATTATCTTCATTATATTAATCACATGAGAAAAATGCCCACTGTGGGACCATCCCCTGAACTTGGAATCATAAACTAGATAAAAGAAGAAGGATGAGGGTGCAAAATGCACTTTCTGCACATGCCTTCACTCTTTCTCTCTTCTTGACTATAAATATGACTAGCTACTTCAAGTTCCTGATGCCTTGACTTTCGCACGGTACTCTTAAACTCTGAGCTGAAGTAAACCCTTTCTGTCTCTGTCTGTCTGTCTCTGTCTCTCTGTCTCTTTCTCTGTCTCTCTCTCTCTCTCTCTCTCTGTCTCTCTCTCTGTCTCTCTCTCTCTCTCTCTCTCTCTCTCTCTCTCTCTCTCTCTAGTTGTTTTGAGACAGGGTTTTTCTGTGTAGCTGTCCTGGAACTCACTCTGTACACCAGGCTAACTTTGAATTCAGAAATCCACCTGCCTCTGCCTCCCAAGTGCTGGGATTAAAGGCATGCACCACCATTGCCCCGCTCCTATCTCTCAAAAGTTACCTTTGTCAGGATGTTTTGTCATAGAAGCTAGAAATAAAACTAAGATAGAAATTGGTACTGTTGTGATAAACCTAACTATGCATTTCTTATGCCAATTGAATTGTTTTGAGGCTAGAATGTGGAGGTGTTAGATATACTGCCATGAAATACTATGTTTGAAGCAAAGTTTAACAGACTGTTCTAGTAGATGCCATGAGAAATGTGTATGATGAATGCCTAGCTAATAAGGCTTCAGAGGGTATCAAGTACTAGGGGCCACTAGTGTGAAACTGTACAAGAATCTATCTGCATTCTGTTTATATCCTAAGAGCTTGAGAGGGATTAACTTTAAAAGAGATGTATTCACTTGTAACTTTGAAAGAGATGTACTGAATGCTTTGGCCAGAGAATTTCAAGGCAAGGCCATATTAAGGGTGGTGCTGAAGAGGCAGCTATAATTGGTAAAAATGATCAGGCCTGTAGTAGAGAACCCATGAGTCTATATGACAGTAGAGGGTTATCTTAAGGAAAAGACCCCACCCATTACAGGCAGCATCTTGTGATTATCTAAATTCATTTAAAGGAAGAAAGCCTAAGGTGAAAGGATTCCCTGATTCTTGAAAGCAACTGCCTTGGAAAGTATTTCCTTAGGGTCAACATACAGAAGTGGATATAGTTGTGGTCCAAGAGAACTTGGCTATATCTCCAGTTAGCAAACCTTTGTAGTCTTGTAGGTTTTGTCCATGTGGAACCCAAGATTGATGGGTTCATGGAGAGCATCTAAGACCAGTTACTGTATACCAAAATTTGAATTCCTATAGGGAAGTCCTAAGTGACCACTGCAAGGGAGAAGCCAGAATATTGAAGATGCCAGGGTCATGGGACACAGTTATGGAGTGGCCTTACAATATACAAGAAAAAGAAGCCAATTCCACTTACATGTTATCCGTATAGTACCTGTAGGATTTTGAGCATGTTTATCATGCTCAAATAAGATTTCTGAATTAATCAATAAGATTTCTGAATTAATTTCTTAGAGAAATTATCTACAGTCTTCATTCTACTGAATAATCAAGGCATGAGCTGGTCAAATTGATTAACACCTCTTATCCAGAAAGTTTTCAACTATCAATACAGTTGAAATACAAAACAATACAAAACAATTCAACAATTCTCTTAGTACAGCATGAGAGACTTGAGGGGCATAATACGGGAACTAGTTGAGACTTAAGGGGCTTTAAACAAAATCTATTTTTCACCAATTTCTATTAGTAACAATAAATGGAATCTCAGTGATCAAGCAGATAAAAACACCCTCCCTCTTTTCTTTCCTCATTTCAGGACTTTGCAAATCACTGACATTGCCAAGTTGTTACTCAGGGTTCCTGAATTTTGTTCTCACTTTAAATCCTACCTTAGAAAGGTGTAAAGAGAAGAAGTTGGAGACCAGCAATGGTCCTACTACAATACAACTTCTTAAAGTAAAAGGCATGGAAAGCTGAATAAAGCAATGTATTATCTGTTCTCCATCACTCAAAGACAGTCAGTGCCACATAGAGTTGACCTTCTTAGGAATGATTCTAATAAGGATCCCCCCCCCACCCACATGCTACTGTGAATCTGTTCGCAGCAAGGGAACCAGCAGACAGATGGCACAATAAATGTTAGGTGCCAAGTGTACACTGTTTCTTTCATGGAAAAGCCAAATAAAAACGGAAGGAAAATCATCTTACTCTTATTATTGCCTCTATAGCAAAGGTTACTATTGAAACTCCGGCAGAGCCATTCAAAATAAAAACAAAAGTGGTGTTGTTCTATCAAGTTAGTCGAAAGAAGTAGGCTTTAATTGTTTTTAATCTTGTGTGGTAAAGGCATCTAGATAGCCCATAAATAAATTACACACATTGATGATGATTCTCCTAGTTAAAGTCTCAGACAGGTCTTCAGTTTAAGCAAATAGATCAAATCAAGTTCTGCTTAAACAGACTTTTCCCAAAGCAGTTGCTCTTACACAGGTTGTCTCTCATTTTTGTTGTTTGTTTTAGAATGCTGCTCTTTAAAACTCTCTCTCTCTCTCTCTCTCTGTCTCTGTCTGTATCTCATGTGCATGCACACACACATACACACACACACACACACACACTCATACAAACACCATCTCAGGTGGGTCTATCACGAAATTGTATGTTTATGATTTATTTGTATACCTTGTTTCTTAATGGTATATCTTGAACAGTATCCCAAGGTACGTCTTTGGTTGTAGTCACCATAATAAAACATTCTTCAAATGTAGAACACTATACAAGTGTGGGAAAAGGAGAATTTACAGTCAGGTTCTCACTTAGTCATTCCTTGCTAGGATGTTCTAGTGGGGATTCTGGCCCTGCCAAGAACAGACTTCATTATGAACTCGGTATTGAGATTCATCAGCAGGAAGATGACCTAGAAACTTCTTATCTAAGTCTCTTAACACCTGGTATGCCTTGATTTTTTTTTACATGCAATTAACCTGGAAATTATGTAGTTGTGGCATGCATTCTGTTGGGGAATTAACTTTAGCTAAGTAAGTGCTCTAATGTGTGTGGCAGATGAAGTATACAAATTCCAAAGCCATACATCCGGCTGACTTTGAGGCAGGCAAGCATAGGGCATAGCTTAGCGATCAATGATGCTACATGATTTAGGCTATGCACACATCCCTCTCCTAACAATGCACTTGGCGACCTGGGACACCCCACTTATGTTGGTCTCTATATATACGTGACTTCTGAACAATCGACTAAGTTACTCTCCTTGCCAACTCTTCGGTAATGCTCCATTTTCATTTCAACACACTTAACAACTATATCCAATCAGTCCATCTGTCTTGTCTTGGGATTAGACACATGAACGTAAGGTTGTAACCTCTGAATGAACTTTTAAGGGTTTATAATAGTATGTCTATGCATCAGATACATTGTGGGAAGGGAGGTACAAAATAGGAAAAAAAAAACATACTATTGAAATCTGTCAATCAAAGTAGAGAAATGCCCATACTCTAACCCAATAGCAACATAACTCCTCCCTGTCTTGGACTCCACAAAGAAAGGTGTGGATGGACATTTGAAGTCCTAAACATGGAATTCTTAGCTCAAGTTGGCCACTGTCACTTTTGACAGTATATCTGATCTGTACTTCCCCTTTGTTTTTGAATAAAGTCTCCTTGCTAATTTGTGATCTTTGTGTAGCTTTACTTTAACTCGCTGAGTATGACAAGAAAAGTCTGGAACCACCCAGACTAGACACTAACATCCAGTAACAGTTTCATCTGAACCAACTCCAGTTACACTTGCAGAGAGTGCAGGCTGGCTCTTCGTAAACCAAAATGTGTTCTAGTACAAAAGAATGGGGTTTTAGGGAGCCACCTTAGAGGTTCCAGGACTCCCCCCACCAGGAGTAGAGCTGTGACTGGGCTTATTCACATTCCTTGTTTGATAAGGTCCTTGGGGAGCTCCAATATTCTCCATAAATATTTTTAAATAAGTGGAAACATAAAGAAAAGAACTTGAAGTTTGTGTCAAGCATAAACCAAGATGGCCAGATTCTTCTTCTGAGAAGCTGTGAATATTGCATTGTATGTCAAAGACTTTGTAGGTTAAAATACAAATCTGGATTCGGGATGATTAACGTGTATTATCTATTCATACACATGAATCCTTTGAAAGAGACAGAGTGAGATATGCAATTTGAATTTTGACAATGCTATCCTAGACTACTGAGTTATGACCACAATCTAAAGCTATAAGTTACCAGAAGCTGAAAGAGAGCAAGGGACAGACCTCGTTGGTGAGGCTTTAGCTCAAGTGGCCCCTGGTGATGCCTTAATTTCAGCCTATTGATGCCAGCTTCAGATTTGTGGCTTTCTAGCTATGAAAATAAACCAGTGTTTGAAATCATCAAGAATGAAGTAAGTAGTCACAGCAACCACAACATTTCAAAACCTATTGGTGCTTTAAGATCCCGTTAAATGGAAACAAAAATCCAAGAAAGTAACATGTCTTCCAGAACAAGTACCTTCAGCCTTTAATACCTTACTCAACAGGCTGGTGATCCTCATGCTCTAGCAAGATCATTTCAGCTCATTAAAAGGGGAGGACGTTTCTGATTCAATTGGCATTATCTGTTTAGAGTATTGTGCCAAATGCATATACTAGGTGGGTACATAAATTAAGATATTAAAGAAGGGAGTCTGGAATAAAACATATCTAGGTGACTAAGCAGGAAAATAAATTGTGGGTTGAGAATCCAGGCCAAATGTCATGTCTGTGCCTCTCAGGTGAAAGGCAATAGCACAGGAGAAATCTTTCACATGTATGAACAGTAGAACCATCATCTTCCCTGGCAGTTTCTGTCAGCTCTAGGTCATCTGTGGTGTGGGGGGACTTTAGCCTGTCTTGCACTTGCTGGAATGATTGGTACCATAAAGTGCTTAGACTAAGCTCATTCTTGGTTTTCCTATTACTCACAATTGGAAGTTTTGGTTTCTATGCTGCTAATGTGCAAGGCCTCTTGGGGAATGAGCTGCTTGGTTTCCCTGCGGATGAGCTGTGTAGGAAGTTTCAACAGCAAGTAAACATGGTTGAAAGAGGAATCAGGCCTGTTCTCTTCCCAAGCCAGGTTTTCAGAGTCTTTTTCCTTAGCACTCAATTTTAACTGAAGGAATTTCTGGTCAAAAGTAAGAAGCCCATACATTACAAAACCAATGATGAGACATAATTAATTATACGACACTTGGCTTATTCATTCCATTTCTTCTCTCAATTTCAGCATTTAATTGAAAGCTGTTGGTACCAGGTTATTTGTTATTAAATTGCTATCGTTATGTCAAGGGCACCAAATGATACATTTGTCTTTGCACGCCATTTTTAACTCAGAATGATGATACATCAGAAGTGACATTTAGTTTTAACATATGGAGCGCATCTGACATACCATTGTTAGGAGACGGACCGCAGTGTTGGCGATTCAGCTTCTGTGGGAGACTTCCCCAAGGAGGAAACACTCTCCAACAGCTGTTCAACTCAGCAAATGCTAGATGGTCAATTTAATATTCATGGCTCTTGGCTAAAGTGTTACAAAAAAGGACAATCTAATTTATCATTGCAGTTATGTAGTATTTTGAACACTCTGTGTTTTCTTCAACCATAGACATTAGGCTTCTACAAAGAAACCTTACATGGAGCTTTTGACACATGCACATTCTGGCTTTGTAGGTTTCAGGTTGCATGTACTTATCATCAGCATTTTAAGAGACTCTGGTAACACTGCTGTTGCTGCTCCATGCACTTCACTTTATATAGTAAAATATTACACAAAAAAAGAACAAAAACATGAGTGCTAAAATCCTCAAAATCTGAAACAAGCAAGCAAGCAAGCAAAGAAACAAACAAAACCCTCTAAAAAAACAAAAGGGGGGTATGTCAACATCTAGCACCCTCAAAGTGAATATATATATATATATATATATATATATATATATATATATATATATATACATACACATATATGATTTAACATATTTTTCTAAGTAATTCCCATGGAAATTAGGAACAAAAAGTGCCTTGGCTTAAAGGCCATTTCTTAAAGAGATTTTGTTTATTATCCCAACACTGAAATATTTTAGATCTTGGAGATATCTGAATTTGGAAAACTTGCACAGACTTTAATTGTTACATATCCATAAACTGGAATTCAGAAATGCTATCAGTTCTGAAACTGTTTGAGCACCATGTCAGTGCCTTCATATGTGTCCACTGTGATGGAGAAGCTGACGTTTTAACTCTATTTGGTGTGGTTATATGTAAATAAGCACAATGCTCACCATGGTGGACAGCACAGGGAGGTTTGGGGAGTTTTTGGCACCTCATGGTTACTTTCATAATCTCTCTGTTGGTATCTCCAGCAGATTACCCTTCTGGCCTCCATCCCTACAGGTGAGGGAGTTTTGACTATTTCTAGTTTAAATTCATTATGATCAAAAACATTTTTAGTTTTTAACTTTGGTACTTTACTTGAATGAATGATATCTAAAGAATCCCATTTCAAATACAATAGATGAAGACAGGAAAAGCTGATGAGTCCTTGTATTATTGGTATTAGTTATCACTATCATTATTATTTTGCCTCTGAGAACCCCTGATTATCATTTGCACATAGAAAGCTGAGATAAAAATATAACCTGTAACTCAACCAATATTCACTTAACATAAATATTGACTGAAATAGACAGTTCTCTAATGAAACAATAATTATTAAAAATAACATGTAACATTGAGTATGTAACGATTCTTTTCTTACTTATGAATTTGAAAAATCGTGATGACCTTGATTATGTTTGCTGTCTTTATAGATTTGACAGAACTCAATAAAAGTATTTTATTGCTTTTCTTTCTGTTTGTTTATTTATTTGCTTGTTTGTTTATTTGGGGAGGTGGGACATGTGGCATGATGTGTAAGTTTCTGTGTTGCTCAGAAGATACATTCTGCTACCGTGTAGGTCCTGGAGAGGAAACTTGGCTGGCAGCCAAGTACTTTTATCCACTGAGCCATTTTGTTGGTCTAAGAAAACTGTTTTATTCTTACATTTTTTACAGTCTTTGTTTATGGAGAAAAAGGTGCTCAATGATGGTTCTACAACACATATTCATTTAAAAGTTTGGGTGGAAGCAGAGTCTTAATGTGAGGTCATATTCGACTGTTCCTCAGATGGAGCAGTCCCCATTTGATGTCTGCTGTTCACATCTTCATTAGTCATCAAATTATGGCTTCCATTTTGCTGCACTTGCCCATCTCCATGCTGAGTGGAAGAGTTCTGCACACAGGACAGGTCTGTGGGTCATATTTTGTACAGCAGTGCCCTAGACCTCAAGCTCTTCAGAACTCCCATCTCCTAAAAAGAAACTATCCAAGCACACCTCCATTCTAACTTCCCAGCGCTTTTAGGCTCCTGGAAGTTTAGCAGTAGTTTTTAATTTTTAAGTTACAAAGGTTTCCTTTAGTACAGAAAGCCATCTCTACTACTTGTAAGTTCAACTGATTGTGGATCTCGCCATTGTTCAGTGTAATGGCAGTCATTTCCCGGCATTGCTGTTGTGCAGTTCCTCCTGTGAGTGTCATCCCTGGTACCCGCATTCCATTTCACACTCAGCTAGTAGCCTGTTCTAGGTACCAGGCCCCAGATGAAACATGCTCAACACTCTTACACATTCTACTGTACCAGATGCAGCACAGTTCTGAAGGAGAAGATAGTAAATATCTACAGTGTCCCAGCTTAGCACTACACTGCTTTACCAGATATTTTCAATAATTGAATTGTGCTTCATAGGTAATTAATCTTGACCACATTGTCATTGTCATTTGTGGGATACTGCTAAGTCTTTCTCCCAGAAAGGAAATTATTCTAAGTTACAGATGAAAGTGTTTGCCTCCCTGACATCAGAAAATACATCATGAATATGAGACGACTAAAAAGAAGTGTTTTTGAAGACACTAAGTCTATTTAGCTCTTTACATCAGAGTGAAATATGAGAATAACTAAATCAGTTATAATTTTAATTTGTAATGTAAAAATATTAAAACAAGTGTTTAAAAATCAACATAATGAGAATTTGATTCCTCATAAAGAAACTTCTCCATGTTTAGGTGACATTGGGCAGCATACTCATAGAAAGTTGTATGTATTTGAAGAACTATAATTAGTTTTTAGGAAACTCATAAAATGGTTTGCACATTCCATTGGAGTGAGTTAGATATGGGTTCTAATGCATAAACAAAATTATCAACCTTGCCTTTTGGGAAGATTAAAGTATTGAAAAAAGGGGAAATGACAATGTTTTTTTAAAGACTATTCAAGGAAGATCAAAGAGGTGAAGCAGCAGATGGACTTTGTCTAGAATCTCCTACAACCTTTCCAGTGAGAACACAGGCCGACTGACACAGATCATTACAACATGCACTGCCACTGCAGTCAGCATGTGTCACAGTGCCTGCTGGCCCCTTGGCCCCATATGTCACTGCTTCTGAAAATGAAATGGATTCTTTCCTCTCTCAGTCTTCATTTTGTAGTGCAGGGAGAATCTAAGTAATTATCCATGCCCAGATCACATGCCTGCCTCCTAGCTGCAAAGGAAATTGAGAAACTCAGTTGTGGCTCTTTTTTAGAGGTGGGTTGGGTAGCATAGTTCTATAAAGATCCCAAAAGTTTTGTCTGCTATAAAAGAAAATTCTGATATTTGGAAGCCTCCAAAGCTACAAATATACATTGCAATGTGCTTCCAAATGATTCACTCTCAGAAGTGATATGAATAATTGCTGACTCAGATATCCACGTCATTACTAATGTATGGACGGTCTGCAAAGTTGAAAGGTTGTCCGGGATCTTCCACACACCAGCTGTCTCGTGTTCAAAACATAGTTCTCAAATGACTCAAAACCTTTGAGCACACACACATATTTCGATGCTGTCCACCTAGGGAGAAACTTTGAAATATTCTGCTGCCACTCTAGGTTCTCACCCTTGCAGTGTATTTCCCAAGGCCACAACCTAATTAACAATCCCAAAGCTTCTACAGTACAGCTGCCTTCACAAGCGCTGCTTTCTTTATTAGCTCATTCAGCTTCTCGTCCCTTCTGATTAACAGCTGATAAAAGAAAATCAAAAGCACCTGATGCCCATTTTTCATGATGGTGAAAATGTATTTGTCTCCGAGGCATGAATAAAATTTACTTTTCCTGAGTTCCCTTCCATTTGTTTGGAAAATACATCTTCAAACAGAGGGAGGTTCAAGACCTCTTTCTGACTCTGGTTACTTGTACTGATTCAGAAAAACACTGGTACACTTACTCTGTAAACATCATCACTATGTATAAAACATGCATCCACTTTGTATTCCTTGGATCATTCCAATTTTACTACCATAATGGAAGCTCATTTGCTATGATGAAGGCATAGAGTATACAACTGTAAACATTGCCATAAAAATAAAGAACTAAAACACATTTGAAATGGAAAGATTACAAAGATTCTTCTATTTGTTAAGTAAAAATGTCATTATTAACGACATTTTATTAAAATATTTCTCTGTAATACACTAAAAACATTTGTGAAGAGTGTATGCATAATTAGGGTTTGACCTATATATGAATCACATGTTAGGAAGAATAGACAGGCAGCAGACATTAAATTATCACTTCTAGCAATATTCTAACATACACAACACAAGACAGAAAGTACTTGGAGAGCAGGTTACAGGTAGTCAGTAGTAAAATTATGGAAATAAACCAAGGGGTTATTGTGGTCAGCAATATCAATGAAAAATGGTGGCTGAGATTAGAAAAACAACAGGTAACTGAATTGTGTTATAATGTTGATGGTAGAACAAACAAGAAGTTTGATAGTAATCAGTGTGTGGCAGATGACAAAATAGTCCCATCTGATCCCTTTCTGTTTTGAAAACCTGTGCAGTGTAACCTTGAGAATATTCACACCAAGGATGGATTTGTGACTTACTCATTAAGTCTGGTCTTTGTGTGACTTTCTGTGGCCAACTAAAGAAAGTAGAGGTGACTCTATATTCGTTCTGAGGCTAGCTTCAGGAATCCTGTGGCTCTAACTTTCTCTCGGGACCTTGTGTTCACTATGGAACCAGTTTTAGTTTGCTTTCTGGAATGAGATGGTATTATAGGGAAAGAACCTCTAGGCATCCCAGCAGAGGGCATCCTAAATCAAATAACTCTAGCTTCCCTCTGTCTATAAACAGCAGGGCCAAATCACTCAGAAAACTAACAATATTTATTGTAAGAGAAAGGCCATGCTAATTAAGTGTATACCACTTCAAGCGCATCATTTCAAGATGGGTCTGTATTAAGATATATGTCCCCTGAGAGGCTGTGCCAGAGCCTGACCTAAACAAATGTGAATGCATCCAGCCAACCATTGGACTAAGCATGGGGACCCCAATGGAGGAGTTAGGAAGTACTGAGAGGGGTTAGCAACTATACAAGAAGAACAGCAATATCAACCAACTAGACCCCCCCCCCAAAAGCTCCCCAGGACTAACAAAAGAGTACACACGGAGTGAACCCATGGATCCAGTCGCTTATGTAGAAGAGGATGGCCTTATCTGTCATCAATGAGAAGGAAGCCCCTTGATCCTGTGGAGGTTCAATGCCCCAGTATAGGGGAATGCTAGGGCACTGAGGTGGGAGTGGAAGGGTGGGTGGGGGAGCACCCTTGTAGAAGCAGGGGGACTGAGGAAAGGGTAGGGGGGTTACTGAGAATAGGGATAACATTTGAAATGTAAATAAATAAAATAATGAAATGATTAAAAAGAAGATTATACTTACAATGTCAACCAACCATCCCATCTGTTAGATATGACTGAATAAGGCCATTTAACACAAACACATACTTCTTAATATTAATGCTTTATAATTAAAAAAATTCACTTGAAAAGTGTTCTACAGGTACTAAAGAGAGAGTGCTTAAGAGCGCAGTACTTGAGAGTACTTCTTCTTCAGAAGTCCTGTCAACTTACAACCATCTACACCTCTAGTTACAGGGAACCAGCACTCTCTCTAGTCTCTGAGGGTACCAGGCACATATATAGTGTACATCTATTTACACAGACAAAACAATAACATACATAAATAACAGTAAACACATCTTTAAATTATAAACATCAAATGATTGTATAGTATAACACATTTTTTTCACATATGTGAAACACATTTCAAAGAAGTGCAAGACTTTTGTAGGAAAAATAACACTGGAAAAAGACCAAAAGGTGCAGAATGGTGCCATAAAATCTTAACATGGACGTTGCCTAAGATACAATGAAAGAAGCCTGTGTTTTCTTGGTCTCCTCCTCTGTTTTCTAGAGTCCAGTGTCAAAATAACAAGTTTTTAAGCTTTCCTATCTATCAGTAATCTATATAGGAAAACTTGAATGTAAAGGACTTTGCTTAGCTTGAGACACTCTCTACTTATTGCCACAACAGACTCACACAAATGAGCTAAGCAGGATTGAGGAGCAACTACATCATTTTTCCTTTGTGGTAGAATAGAGGACACTGAGAGTCACACCTTTCTCTAAGACTCATGATATTCAAACTTTTGACATGAAGATTTCATACACATGCTTGGTGATGGTTTCTGTAGTGCATGTATTTTCATGTGAACAGCAGTCATATCATTGATGACATTAATAAGCTTTATTTAATATCAAATTTGGGTATGTGCCTAGAAGGAAGAACCTGCATGCTTCCATTTAAATAATTCAGTCATGCACAAAAAAAGGAAAAAATAAATAAGTCTTCAGTTGGCATAACTAAAATCAAAGTTGCTTCTGCTTCCCTTTCCCCCTTCCCTTTCCCTCCTACCCCTCTACCCCCTCCCTCCCCCTACTCCTAATCTTCTTCTTCTTCTTCTTCTTCTCCTCCTCCTCCTCCTCCTCCTCCTCCTCCTTCTTCTTTTCCTATTGTATAAAATGTTTTATTCTAGCTAATGGTATCTGACCTTCACCTTTACCATTACAGCTCTATAAGACTTATTTGTGGATAACTCAGTTCTATGGCAGTAATGTATGGAGATGTTAGTGGGGGAAGCAGAGCCAACACAGGACTGTGAAGAGAACAACAGTGGGAAGAAGTGCTTATATTATGAGATCCATCTAGCCTAGAGTGGGGAGTCAGATGGGAAAAGTATGAATTTTTGTTACACATCCAAGGTACTTAAATTTCTTCTTCTTTACATATGTTAAATGAAAATGAGACTATTTCTCACACAAGAGATTATAAAAGGAAATGACACAGAGCAACTATATTAAATAAATGAACCCTCAAATCAATGTAATCAATAGGAGGCTCAAACTTTCATACAACAAAAACACCAAAGCTCTGTGTCTTTAGAGTTAAGTCAAATAATAGTACAAGATCACATCTGTGAATCTACTTTTCTGGGATTTCTTTGGGTTTTGTCTCATCATCACAAGGTAGCATCTCTGTCTATAAGTAAATATTATGGTTAACAGTTGGGTTAGGTATTCATTCTCTGTGCACAATAGGGGTAGGGAAAATCAGTATTTGGCATTTTTAGCTTCTTAATATGATAAAGGTTACATATCAAAGAGGGGGAAAGGTGTAAGCAGACATGCAATAATTTTTGACACTTTTCTTTTCTGAGCAAGGAAAAATACAAAATGTGCAGTCCAAGGAGAGAGGGGATGCCAGGAAGTGGAATGGAAATAAATCCTGTGTTAAAGGAGATAAATTCAGAGAAAAGCCAGATGTTAAATAGAATAAAGGAGTGGTGACCTCAGGTTAAGATCCCACCCAGTTAAGCTTCCCACGTGTAAAAAGGAATTAAAGAAAATCTCAGAGCCAGATGTGGCAGTGAACACCTTTAAGCTTAGGCTGCCTTGGAACTTGCCTTGTTAATGAAGAAAACTATGGAAAACAGAATGTTGGGGAAGAGGTAATTGAATGAGTGGGTCATGTTCTAGTCCCAGCAAGTAGTGGAACTTGGCAGGTTCAGTCATATGGTTCTGGCCTTAGATTAAAGGAAATGTTAGAGATGACAGTGCCATGGGATACCTGATGAGCAACGCTGCTGAGGGGGGGTGGAACTAGCCCAATAGCAAGAGGCGTGTTGTAAAATTGAAAGAAGTTGAAGGTCTGAAGAGCGCTTTGTCATTTGACACAGAGATATAAAGTTTGAAATTTGACCAGCTAGTATTCAGTTTTGCGTTGATCCAGTATTTCTTTACTATGTTCCCTCTCTTCCCTATGTGTATCTTCTGTCACTGTGTTTTGGAAGCATGTGATATGCTCTTTTATTTCAAGTTTACAGGTGATTATAATTTACAGATTGTCTGAGTCTCAGAAAAGACTTTGAACTTTGGACTTTTAAACAGTGTTAATACTGCCACAGACTGTGAGAACTTTTGAAGTCTGATTAAATGCATTTATTCAAGTCTATAAGGGCCAGGGAGTAGAATGTCATAGTTTGAATAGTCTATGGCATGCATAGATTCATGTGCTTGAAATCTTGGCCCAATAGAAATGGCAATATTAGGAGATATAGCCTTACTTAAATATGCAAAACCTTGTAGAGAAAGTATATCACTGGTGGGTGGGCTTTGAGGTCTCTTATG
Organism: Apodemus sylvaticus; assembly: GCF_947179515.1. Lineage (NCBI taxonomy): Eukaryota > Metazoa > Chordata > Mammalia > Rodentia > Muridae > Apodemus > Apodemus sylvaticus. Next base: position 119,258,953 of record NC_067476.1, read on the forward strand.
CTCAAGCTATGACCAGTGTAGCGCACAGTCTCCTGCTGCCTACAGGTCCAGATGTAGACCTCTCAGCTCCTACTCCAGCACCTAATCTACCTCTCTATTGCCATGCTTCCTGCCATGATGATGATGGACTCAACCTCTGAAACTGTAAGTCAGCTCCAATTAAATGTTTTCCTTTATAAAAGTTGCTGTGGTGATGTTGTCTACTCATATCAATGGAAACCCCAAGGCAATATGGCAAACTAAATTTAAATATTTATTTCATTTCTAATTATGTGTGTGTGCATGTGTACATGTGTATATCTTGTGTGCATTCATGCAGAGACATGAATTCATGCAGAGACATGAATTCATGCAGAGACATGAATTCAGGTGACTGCAAAAGCCTGAAGAAGATATCATATTCCCTGGAGTCAGAGTTACAAGTGGTTGTGAGCCACCCAACATGGCTTCTGGGAGTAGAGACAGGTCCTCTAGAAGATCAGTGCCTCTCTTAATCTCTGAGCTGTCTCTTTAGTCCCTATAAACAAATTTTAAAAATTTGATATTCATGGAATCAGTGCTAGGGGTGATGAAACATGAGACCATCATGTTAAATGAAAAGCACTTGTTTTATGATGGCAAGTATTTTGTGTTTTCTTTTGTATATGGGATACAGATTAAGGCATGGCAGTAAAAGGGAGCCTATCAGGCATGTTAAAGGGGAAAAATAATAGAGGTGCAAGTAACCACAATTCATTGCTTTGGATAATTAATCATAAAGTATACAAAACTTAAAATACTAGAAGAGAAGTTATTTTTCCAATCGATAGAAAGAATTTACATTAATTATGCACTGAAGAACACTTAGATCTATCAATCTTGTTTATCTTCTCAAAAAACTAGCTCTTAGACTTGTAGATTTTTTATGTTTTTGTTTTTGTTTCTATAGATGCAGGAAACATCTTCAGCAAAATCCAACATGCCTTCATGGTAAACATCCTAGGAAGTAGGAATGGAGGAAATATACTTCAATATAATAAAGGCTATATATGACAATATTATAGCCAACATTATCGTAATTGGAGGAAAAACTCAAAAGAAATCCTATTTAAAATCAGGAATAAGACAGGGCTGTCTGCTATCCACAATTCTTTTCATTGAAGTGCTTGAAGTACTGAGCAGAATGATAAAACAGGAGAAGAAATGCAAATAGAAAAGGAAGAAGTTCTATTTCTAAATGTTATATTATACACGAGCATTCCCAATACACAAGGATCTCTCTAGAAATGATGAATTTCAGCAAAGAAAAAGTATATAAAACCAACCTACAAAAACCAGCCTTTCCATATATGAACATCAAAGAAACGTAAGACATCACGAGAATGTTCCCCTTCACTATATAATCAAAAATAAAATAAGATATCTAATAATATCTCCCAAGATTGTGAAAGATCTCTGTGTAATGAAAACTTTAAATGTCCGAAATAAACAGATTGTGAAAGACATTAAATGATAAAAAGATCTCCTCCCAGCTAATGGACTGGTAGAACTAATGTTATGAAAATAGCTATCCTACAAAAAACATTTTAATGACTCAATGCAACCCTAAACAAGATACATATCTTAAACTTACAGATATGTTAACACAGGTATTCAAAAGTAAATGCCACCTTTTCAATTACAGTGATAGTATCATTATTCCAATGGCCAAATAAAATACACACATCTATTAAAGACAATTATTATGCATCATAACATTCTATTTATCACACTCAGCCAGTTAAGTCCTACCTGAAGGATCTTTCTGGCATAACAGATAAATCCAAGTAATATTGCATATAAGCACTCAGCTGCAGTAAATTCAGTGTAATGGCTTTAAGTTAATATTGCTTTTTGTGTCTCAAGTCTTAAAAGCTAATTATACTTAGAAAATACTAAACCTTTAAATTATTAAATGCTTTTCCCATATTGCCAATGAATAGAAATCTTAATTAATAGAAACATCATAGCCTTGTTCACATTAGTATCTAAAATAAATACTTTATGGAATCCAGCTGGAGATATGGAAATGTAGTCTTAGACCTGCCCTTTTGGCAGCAGCTGTTCAAATGTCTTTAAAGTTTACACCTCAAAGATGCTGCAAACAAAGGTTCAGCCATGCATCCAACAACTCATGGGGAGCAAATGTGAACTGTGCCCATACATAAGGCAAAGAGGGATGCAAATTAGGCAGTGAACACAAGACTTCTGATCAGCAACTAATTTTTCAGTACAGGGAAGCTTCTAGAAAATTAGCTCAAAGAAAGAAATTTAAAATCAAAATAAAAGTCCTGCATAATTTAAAGAATATGGAGGTAAAAAGTTCTAACAAGTAAGATGTCCTTTTTAAAATAATTTTTAAGGTTTATTTTATTTTTAGTTATGTATGCATGAGTGAGTCTGTGGGTATGTTCACATGTTAATGCAGGTGCCCACGGAATCCAGAAGAGGGTATTAGATCTGCTGGAGCTACCAGGCCATTTTGAGCTACCAAACATGGATTCTTGGAACCAAACTTAGATCCTGTGGGAGAAGAGTAGTAGAAATCCCCTTTAAAAGACTGATTTCTACCAATAAATCTCACAACTGACATATAGAAATAGCAGGGATGGATTTTCAAGGACAATCAAAGTGTTAGTTTCCCATATATAGTCAACATAATTGTGTAAAGTAAGCTTCAAATAGCATTTCTTCCTTTTTTATTTAAAGATTTATTTACTTATTTAATGTATATAAGTACACTAGGGAATTGTACCCCATTACAGATGGTTGTGAGCCACCATATTGTTCTCGGAATTGAACTCAGGACCTTTAGAAGAACAGTCAGGGCTCAGAAACACCGAGCCATCTCAAACAGCTTTTCTTCAGCTTGGTATCTTAAGGAATCATAGAAGTTAGGCAAGGGAATTGAGGCCTGTAATCCTAGTAGGGGATAACTGAGCTGTGAATATTACTTTGTTAGGAGAAAGCGTGGGCTCTGTAGTAAGATTCTGCCTAAACCATCTAAAATCAAAACTAAAGTCAAGGGATTGCAGTGATGGTCCAGAGGTTAAGAGTTTGTACTGCTCTTGCAGAAGATGTGAGTCAGTTTAATTCTCAGCAAGCATCTGATGGTTTACAACCATCTGCATTTCTATTTTCAGGGGATCTAATGCCCTCTTCTTATCTCTGCTGGCAGCAAATATCAGCAAGGTCCTCATATATTTATGCAGGCAAAGCATGCATATATGTGTATTGGAGGTATGGGGAGAGGAAATAAAACTAAAATAAAAGGAAGAAATCACAAAGTATAATCTTCTTGAAAAAGAAAAGAATCAGGAAATTGGGACAAATGGGTAATGTCTGTAACATATTTCCAGAAGCCATATTAAAAATAAAAATGAGGCATGTTTGCATTCCCAGGGCTGAACAGTAGAGATAGGCAAATTGTTCTTAATGATAACTCACTTGAAAACTTGCCCTCCAGGCTGGTGAGACAGCTGAACTGGTAAAGGCACTTCCTTGGTAAACCCAGAAAACCTGAAATTAATGCCCAGAATCTATGTGAAGATACAAGAATACCAACATTACAAAATTATCTTCTGACATCCACATGTGTTTTTGGCATGTGTATGAATTTGTGTGCACATGCATGCATGGAGACACACACAAACACACACACACACACACACACACACACACACAAACACTAAAAAAGTTAAAATCTCTATTCTTCCTGAATGAAGTTCTTCCTATATAGCTTATCTTCTTTAGGGGGGAGGGGGGACTTCCAATAAATCCTATCCCAGGAAACAGTGCTTGTTTTAGAATCTTCTAGTTGTCAGCTGCTTATAGAACCCAAATTAAGACAGTAAGGAAGAAAAAACACCTACTAGCCATGTGTTTTAATCTGTCAGGATGTGCCATTTCAGGTCTTCATACACCTAATGACTTCTTAAAGCTGAAACACTGAGATATTCCTATGACTTCCAGGCCTACAGCTTTGTTTTATCCAAGACAGGTTGAAAATAAAGTGTGAATATGGAATGAAAATACAAAATTAAAATACCATCAAATCTCATATAGCACCTCCTCACCAGATATCTTACTGGATTAAATTCATCTTAGTCTTTGAGAGAGCTTTATACTTCTTCCATATTTTAAAACTATTCTGAGTTTTTAAAAGACAATTCAAAGATTCTGCAATCCAAGAAGGGCCTTGTTATGCCTCAACATGGATTAGAAACTTCAGCTTAGGGGTACATAGTTTTCTCCTTCATAAACTGACCTCACCTCAAGATCTAAGTAAATTAATGTATATACTAATGAAGCAAGCTTTCCACATTTGGGGTCTAAAGCATTTGATCAACAGTCTCACTGACCTTCCCTCTGCTCCAAGTAAATTCTTTCCTCTCCATTCTAAATACATTGAAGGCAATAATCGACTAAGTTTCCCAGATAAAACAAATCTGCTCATTGGTATCATAAAATAATCCATTGTTACAAAGCTTTAGTATCATATAGTAACCCATCATCACAGTCCTTCAAACTTCAGGTCCTTAGTGACAAAAACAATCTAGCATTGACTTTGGTAGGAAAAAAAGCAAATATGGATATTTGTTGTTCTTAGTAAATAAAAGGATTCTCTTCAGGATAAGTTTCCTCCTATAGTTATGCTGCTGTCCCTGATGCTACTTCATAGCCTCCTTTAGATTGCAAACTCTCTTATATACTCTCACAAGAGAAAATATATACAAGAGCTCTTCAAGGGAAATCCAAAATACCCGTGTGCATGTGAGCATGGGGCAGGGTTAGTTGGAATAAGAGTGCTGAAAAGTTCTTCATATAAAATCTGATCAGGGTAGGTGCATTATTTCTAAACTTTAGCATTGTGGCTAAAGATGGACTGTTAAAAGAAACAGCAAATCGACCATAGAAAGCTCATGGTGTCCAGTGCATTAGCTTGGAAAGGAGGAGGATCAAACCTGAATAATTTTTCATGTACTCAACACCATAGAGCTGCCTCCTTCCCATATGGCCTATTCCAATAATGGTCCCTTGTAGAGAGAACTTTGGCTTCTTTTAAAAACCCAGCTCTGGAAAGGGTGTGATTCTGCTAGCTGAAGATAGTTTATGTTTGGAATTCTGGGGATTCTTGAATGGGTATAAAAGGTTCAGAGCCCCAAGAGGCTATAGCGGCTGCTGCCCCTCCTGTTGCTGGTTGCTGCTGTAGCTTTTGCTGTTTGCCAGATTACTGGCTGCTGGTTCGAGATATTCTGAGTCCAAAGATTGGATTTGGCCCTAGGAACTTGGAATCCCTAATCAGCGGGAACTAGTCTAAAGAGATCATTGCCTCTTTTTTCCTTTAAACTTCTTTCTTGCATACCTAGTATTGGGAAAGTTCGAAGGGATTAGGGTAGAGAAGGGTGGTTGAAAAAAAAAGAACCCAATAAAGTAGCCAAAAAGTACAGATGCAGTTGCTTTTTCGTCTTGATACACTCTATGGGCTAATTCCATTTTCATCCTACCTAATCACATGAGGGGGCCTAGAAGTGAATGTTGTGGTATGATAAGCCAGCTAGGATAGTGGCAGTCTGTCACTGTATACTTCTTATCTCAGCTCCACTGTAGCAGCAACTTTTGGTAGCTCAAAACAGGCCGTGATGTTTAAATCTATATTCAGAGGTTAGGCACGGCCCCTGGTTGAAGAATGGAGCCACTCACCCTTCTCAAAATTTTAACCCAGAATTTCTCCTGTCTAAAGGAAGTAAAGGGACAAAGAGTGGAGCAGAGACTGAAGAAAAGACCATCCAGAGACTGCCCCACCTGAGGTTCCATCCAATATGCAGCCACCAAACCCAGATACTATTGTGGATGCGAAGAAGTGCTGTCTGACACGAACCTTATGTGGATGTCTCCTGAGAGGCTCTGCCAGAACCTTACTGATACAGATGCAGATGCTTGCAGTAACCATCGGACTCAGCACAGGGACACCAATGGAGGAGTTAGGGAAAGGACTGAAGGAGCTGAAGGGGTTTGCCACACTGTAGGAAGAACAACAGTATCAACCAACCAGATGCCCCAGAGCTCCCAGGGACTAAACCACCAACCAAAGAATACACATGGAGGGACCTATGGCTCCAGTTGCACATGTAGCAGAGGATAGCCTTATCTGTCATCAGTGGGAGGTGAGGTCCTTGGTCCTGTGAAGGCTCCCAGGGTAGGAGAATGCTAGGGCCTGAGGCAGGAGTAGGTGGGTGGGTGTGGAAGCACCCTTCTAGAACAAGGGGATGGGGATAGGGGGATGGGATAAATACCCAAATCGAAAATAAATTTGAAAATTTGAATATGGAAGTATTCACTAAGCAGGGTGCCCCAATAAGACAACAGAACCATCCAGAGGAAATCAGTAAGTAAGTAAATAACTGAGTAAATGACAGATTCCTGTAGAATCTAGATCTAACTTTATTTTCCTAGCTCCTTTTTACTGCTAAAGGTCTGGTAATGGTACCACATTTTAGGGAAATTTCTTCAGAGTACAATGAAGTTGCAAGAATCTGCTTTTTTAAGTTGCATCCTGCAGATAGATGTTCTCATGGATGCATTTAGGAAACAGCTTTCATCTGGCAGGGTGAGACAGCTATCACAATTGTCTCTGTAGAATGTTCAGTTAGGTGTGATTGCTGTCTCACTTTTATTAGAAAGCCGAGGCTGTTTATCTCACAGCATTAACCAGGGAATCTTAAGATTAAGTGATTATGTGGGAGTCGTGTACTGCTTTCTTTCCTAGGTTCCGAGGTGCAGATAAGACTAACAAACTTTGCTTTGTGTTGTCCTGCTCTGTAGAACATAATACTTTTAAAAATCTAGGAATGGATGATATTCATTGTACATATTTCAAAAAAGAGTTATCCTGCATATATACTTGGTATTATGAAAAGCCTACAAGCAGCTCTATTAGAATGTGTTGTTAGCCACAGCTGGAGGATGGCTTCCTTTGGAAGAAGAGAACATTGCCAGTGATGGAATTTTGGTCTTGGTGAGAGAATGCTATAAGATGCTGAGAACGTACTTAAAGCTATGTATATAAGACTCCATTTGGGATATCCCACCTCCTGAACTCATCTTCTCCTTTTAATATATACCTATGAAATATTTAGTCAAATAAAACCTTCGGAGCTCAATACACTGATTTATATTTTAGTCAGCTGATACCCTACAGGCAGGTACCCCTGACCTCCCATGGCTTCAGGTACTGGAGAAACATAATTATTTGTGTTCAAGTTCTTTTTTGGCCAGGCAGTGGTGACGCATGCCTTTAATCCCAGCACTTGGGAGGCAGAGGTAGGTGGATTTCTGAGTTTGAAGCCAGCCTGGTCTACAAAGTGAGTTCCAGGATAGCCAGGGCTATACAGAGAAACCCTGTCTCAAAAAAAAAAAAAAAGTTCTTTTTGAAGTCCATCATTCACGCCCTTATTATTTCTGGAACATGTGTTGAAAGCATTTAAATATTTACAACCAAGTCAAACATAGTATATGTGGTTCTACACAGTTTTATTGAGCATCTTGGGCTGCCAAGCTGTTAGAGCTATGAGACAATGTTCTACTTGGAAAGGAGTCAATGGACAGAATGAAAGGAGGGTGGAAGGAGGGTGGTAAAAGGTTCATCCCAAACTTTTAGCAGTATGAAAACATGATAACTGGGCAGTGATGGCGCACGCCTTTAATCCCTGCACTTGGGAGGCAGAGGCAGACAGATTTCTGAGTTCGAGGCCAGCCTGGTCTACAGAGTGAGTTCCAGGACAGCCAGGGCTATACAGAGAAACCCTGTCTCGAAAGACAAAAAAAAAAAAAAAAAACCAACCAAACAAAAACACATGATGAAACATCTTAAATTTTTATCAGTTATTTTTTTCATGTTTTTCACAAGAAGATCCAGAGTGGAGACTTGGATGATTAGTTTGATCAATAATCCATCTGAGAACAACTTTAACACCAACAATTCTTGTTTACATATTGGGCAAAGCTAACTCAATACTGTTTTCTTATTAAGACAGGAGCTTTTATCAAAGGCAAGGGTTCTACAAACCCATCCATTGGCTTCTAACTGAATAGCCAGAAATGATGGAGCAGTTACCAGCAGAGAATTTCAGGTTTTGGATTGCTTAGGAGAAATGCACATCCTTCTAAGTGTAGTCTCTTTGTGAAATTCACTTTGTCGGTTCATTCCACACTGAGATTCTCATCACAGAATTACAAGGTCTGTTCTAGAAAGGCAACTCAACCATTCCACTTCACAGATTATGCAACTATATCCTTCAGCAGCCCAGGATATAACGTATCACTGGCGACATTACAGAATTATTCAACAATCCCCCCATTCATGATTTTGGGTACTAGCCCCAGACAAATCTAAGCTAATAAATGGGAGATAGTCTCCTTACCTTCTTTATCATAGACATCTAGAATATCATAGACATATTCTAAAAACAAGTAACATGGCTATTTTTCATAGAAATAATCCAAGAAAAAATAATCTATATATTAAATTTCTACAATCAGAGTCTAGGGAGATGGTCCAATGAATAAAGTGTTCAATGTATAAGCTTACTACTGGAGCTTACTATGAAAAACTGTGTGGGTGTGGGCACCTTCCAGAAATCCTGGCCTGGGAAGACTTAGACATTGGATGCCCTGAGCAAGCCTAACTGACCAAATCAGTAATTTTTAGGTCCAATAAGAGACCTTTCCTCAGTATATAAGATGGAGAACAACCATGGAACTCCAAAGCAAGCATCGGGCCTCCACATCTTTTGTATACACATGTACCATATACACACATGACCATACTTGGACAAACATGTCCAAATATAACACACACATATACATGAAAAACAATATAAATACAACTGGACAACAGATATTAAAAAATTGCAATATTACTGATCATCATAGAAATGCCAAGTGTCAAGCATCACAGTTTCATGCTATTCTTATAGTTCAGTCTTCCAGGAGACTGAGTAGGAAAATATGTGAGCACATGAATTCAAGAGCAATCTTGATCACCACCCCCTCCAACTTTGCAAGAAAATGATTATGATGAAATATTATTTTATGTGCTGAGAAGGACGTAAGAGAAAGAAACCTTTAGATAACATTGGAAGAATGTAAATTGTTTCAGCTGTCCTAGGAAACAGTCTGGAGGCTCTTTTACAAATTAAAAATACAACCACCATATGGTTCAACATTCCGGCTTCTAACTATTTATCCAAAGAAATTTAAATCAGGACCTTACAGCAATGTCTGTTCTCCTATATTCACCACAGTCTTGTCCCCATTATAAAGAAACAACCTAAGTGCCCATTGGTGCTTGATGGGATAAAGAAAATGCAATATGCACTTGCAATGGGCTTTTATTCACCTTTTTGCTGAGTGAAATAAGCCCAAGAGAACATCAAATGTTGTGTGATTTTCCTTACGTGCAGAGTTCTTGAACTCTTAGACGCAGACAGTAGAATTTTGGCTTTCAGAGGCTGCAAGAGTGGAGATGAGAGGTATAGTTTGCTAAGAAATTTCCCCTAGGGGGTTTATTAATGGACTTGCTTCCCACAAGGTAGTAGTAGACACTTCTGGGTACCTATATGGCAAGCTGGAACTAAGTAAAGAATAATCTTCGTATTAAAAGATAATTTTCATATTATCCCTGGTAGTGTGGCCTGCTAGCTCTCTGCCATGATGGCGTGAACAGCCACCCTTGTGCTGTTTCTGTTACTGTGATGCTCTGCTCAAGTTCCTGGGACCAAGAAACAAACCATGGGGTAAAGCTTCTGAAATAAATCTTTTCCCCTTAAGCTTATTTTATTATAGTAACACAGAACTTGTTAGAACAGGAGGAGATGGTTGAAAGGATGCTCTCCAGGCTACAGAACCTATAGTAAACAGCACTGCGATGCATGATTAGAGTTTGCTGAGTGTACACCTTATGATAATCATTCTTTCCTTATGCATATAGCATAATAGAGTTGGGACAGTGGAAAATTTACAAGATAATAGATGTTCCTACAGCCTTGATGATAGTGACTATTTTAGAAGATTGTAGCTTTATCCATGTTAAGTTTCACAAATCTTATAAGTTTTTCTGCCCCAATTATAGTTCAGAAAGTTAATTTAAAAATATACCCTATCTATGTTGAAATACAAAATAAACTCATAAGCTCTTAAATGCAACAGGAGGGGAAAAGTCCTTCTTGAATCTTAATTCTTATTCAATTACCAGACAAATACAGAACTTGGACAATAGAACAAAGTTGATTCTTTATCAAGTTGAAATTTCCTAAAAAGACTTCCTTCAAAAACATTACAGAGGAATTGGAATTGTGAAACTGTAAGTCAATTTGAATGAGCAAAGTTTTCCTAACTTCTATCTGTGTGTACGTCTCTCAAAGGACCACATTTACCACGGTGGCTTCCTCTCTTTCTGTCCCCTCTGTATTGTATGGCGTGCAAGTTAATATGTGCACACGTGAGTGTGTGTGTGTGTGTGTGTGTGTGTGTGTGTTTGTGTGTGTGTGTGTGTGTGTGTGTGTGAGAGAGAGAGAGAGAGAGAGAGAGAGAGAGAGAGAGAGCATGTGGAGATGTTTTTCTCAATTGTTCTTCATATTATTTCTCAAGGCAGGCTTTCTCACTGAACATGGAGATAGATGATTTGGCTAGACTGACTGCCTGGAAATCCTCAGGGATCTACCTTTTCTTCATAGCCCCACAGCTTGAGTTACAGGTACATGCCACGGTGCCTGGCTTTTGAAAGGAGGCTCAACTGATCATAATCAAGTTCTTATTTATTTATTTTTTTGGCTTGCATAGCAAGTGCTTTGCTGCTTGAGCTATCTCATAGCTGCTATCACTCTCTCTGTGCATATGTGCTGTGTTTATGTGGGCATTTAAATGACCTGCATCCACATATGCATATATGGACATATAATCATGTTCTTTCTTCTGAATCCATTTATATGAGTCATAGATACAATTCCCTAAATATTGAGGATATTTTTCATGAGTCAAAGAGATTCCCCCCCCACATAATCACATTATATTGATCCATCTGTAGAAATTTTAAAGTGACATGAGGTTACTACTGAATATTTAGTCTATAATGAGGCCTCTGCTGCACCCTAATGTCCTTCATGGCATTTTTCTTCCAGGTTCAGATCCAGTTCCACACACTACATACACTTCATCACCACAATTCCTGATCCTTTTTCCTCCAGGACACCAACCCCAGTGTCATTTTCAAAGGCTGTGTGTGGCTCTGCTTTGTAGAGAATGGACTGTAGTTAGGATGTATCCAATCATTTTTCATGTTATGGTCCTATTTCCCACTGTTGGCATAAAGAATCCATAGATGATGTCACATCTACTTTCAACAGTTTTTCCCCATTGTTGCAGCATTACGTCTGGTTAACTGGAAAAGTCAATGTCTTCTAAAGCTTTTTATTTTAATGTAGTAGATAACGTGAGTTAGGCGTTTAAGGTTCTAGGACTATTTTCCTGTCTAAATTCTTTTAGAATTGATGGCTTTTCCTGGATCAATTATTATGGTGGTGGCATTAAAATAAGCTGTATTTCTAATGTATTGCATGTGCTAGACTGAGATTCCAGTTTAAGAACCTATTAACGATATACAGGATACATTCATGATAGGACTGATCTTGGCATTGCTTAATAAAACTTTCTTCTATTTTCTGAGAAAATATCAGTACCTGTGAATATCAGCTCTTTCCTAGAACAATCGGATATATGCAAGTGTGTGGGAAAATAACATATGGCTCTAGGTGACTGTCTCTGTGGTGGAAGTACTTGCATTATATAAAATCTCCATATGTTTTCCCTTGTATCAGTTGTCCTTGAAGTTGCAGTGACAAGAAAGTAGTCCTGGCCAGTAACCCAAGAATAGAACTGATAAATCACTACTGCCAGGAGCTTCTACAAGCCCCACATGACCCTCAGCTTCTCCTTTGACTTTGTCATGACTATAAACACTGAGAGCTGAAATCAAGAGCCACAACACGGGTGCTGCCAGGCTGCTGAATCACTGTGGCAACAGCCAGGCTAGAGGACTGTTTGACCTGCCAAGGACTTGGCATGAGTGAAATGAGCTCTTTCAAGATGCTGGGCTCTGAGGTTATTGCCACAATAGAAGTCTGCCAAAGCTAGTTATTATCTTAGTCAATGATCTGAATTTTCTTTTTTTTTTTTATCTTCTTTTTTTTATTTTTTTTTTATTATTCGATATAATTTATTTACATTTCAAATGATTTCCCCTTTTCTAGCCCCCCCACTCCCCGAAAGTCCCGCAAGCCCCCTTCTCTTCCCCTGTCCTCCCACCCACCCCTTCCCACTTCCCCGTTCTGGTTTTGCTGAATACTGTTTCACTGAGTCTTTCCAGAACCAGGGGCCACTCCTCCTTTCTTCTTGTACCTCATTTGATGTGTGGATTATGTTTTGGGTATTCCAGTTTTCTAGGTTAATATCCACTTATTAGTGAGTGCATACCATGATTCACCTTTTGAGTCTGGGTTACCTCACTTAGTATGATATTCTCTAGCTCCATCCATTTGCCTAAGAATTTCATGAATTCATTGTTTCTAATGGCTGAATAGTACTCCATTGTGTAGATATACCACATTTTTTGCATCCACTCTTCTGTTGAGGGATACCTGGGTTCTTTCCAGCATCTGGCAATTACAAATAGGGCTGCTATGAACATAGTAGAACATGTATCCTTATTACATGGTGGGGAGTCTTCTGGGTATATGCCCAGGAGTGGTATAGCAGGATCTTCTGGAAGTAAGGTGCCCAGTTTTCGGAGGAACCGCCAGACTGATTTCCAGAGTGGTTGTACCAATTTGCAACCCCACCAGCAGTGGAGGAGTGTTCCTCTTTCTCCACACCCTCTCCAACACCTGCTGTCTCCTGAATTTTTAATCTTAGCCATTCTGACTGGTGTAAGATGAAATCTTAGGGTTGTTTTGATTTGCATTTCCCTAATGACTAATGAAGTTGAGCATTTTTTAAGATGCTTCTCCGCCATCCGAAGTTCTTCAGGTGAGAATTCTTTGTTTAACTCTGTACCCCATTTTTTAATAGGGTTGTTTGGTTTTCTGGAGTCTAACTTCTTGAGTTCTTTATATATATTGGATATTAGCCCTCTATCTGATGTAGGATTGGTGGAGATCTTTTCCCAATTTGTTGGTTGCCGATTTGTCCTCTTGATGGTGTCCTTTGCCTTACAGAAACTTTGTAATTTTATGAGGTCCCATTTGTCAATTCTTGCTCTTAGAGCATACGCTATTGGTGTTCTGTTCAGAAACTTTCTCCCTGTACCGATGTCCTCAATGGTCTTCCCCAGTTTTTTTTCTATTAGCTTCAGAGTGTCTGGCTTTATGTGGAGGTCCTTGATCCATTTGGATTTGAGCTTAGTACAAGGAGACAAGGATGGATCAATTCGCATTCTTCTGCATGGCCATTTTGCCTAAAGCACTATACAGATTCAATGCAATACCCATCAAAATCCCAACTCAATTCTTCACAGAGTTAGAAAGAGCAATTATCAAATTCATCTGGAACAACAAAAAACCCAGGATAGCTAAAACTATTCTCAGCAACAAAAGGAAATCTGGGGGAATCAGTATCCCTGACCTCAAGCAATACTACAGAGCAATAGTGTTAAAAACTGCATGGTATTGGTACAGTGACAGGCAGGAGGATCAATGGAACAGGATTGAAGATCCAGAAATGAACCCACACACCTATGGCCACTTGATCCTCGACAAAGAGGCTGAAAACATCCAATGGAAAAAAGATAGCCTTTTCAACAAATGGTGCTGGTTCAACTGAATTTTCTAAGAACCATCTTTGATTTAGTATGGTGAGTTACAATCTGCATTATGCTACTACATTATAAAGTGATGGGGAAACAATGGCTGCAAACTCTTCAACATAATCCCCCATATATATATATATATATATATATATATATATATACACAACATGTTATAAAATGTATATATGTATACATACATAATAAGGATATATATGTATTCATATAGGATTATATCATATCACACACATATATATGTGTGTGTGTGATATGATATATATATATATATATATATATATATATATATATATGCACTCATTTGCTGGGCTGGCTCTCTTACGTTGGAGCTGAGGGTTATAGTTCATAGAGCTGGTGTTATAAGCTGGCTAGTTAGGCTCTGCAGCTTATACTTACTTGGTCATCACAAAGTGTTTGCACCAAGGAAATGACCACATGCTCAGTCCTCTTGGCCCTCTGTCCTTTCTCCTGCCAACCACAAAGCTGGCTGGTAATAGTCAACAGTGGATATCTGGCTATCTTTTGTCTTAAGTTTCTGTTGCTAGTAAGAGTGAGCATTTGACTTACGACTGACAGAGAATAATTGAGAAAAAATTAGAAGCAAGATTTAAAATAGGCTTCTCTCTCTTAAAACTGTATATTTTCCAAAGGAAACATGTATATGTGATCAAAACAAGATAGGTATTCAAATGTGTATTGTAGCATTCACTATTCAGTGTTCAAATGCACAGCCAAGGGATAATAGACATTAGAGTACTGTATTGGCTGGTTTTGTGTGTCAACTTGACACAGGCTGGAGTTATCACAGAGAAAGGAGCTTCAGTTGGGGAAGTGCCTCCATGAGATCCAGCTGTGGGGCATTTTCTTAATTAGGGATCAAGGCGGGGTGAGGGGGGCTTGTGGTGGTGCCATCCCTGGACTGGTACTCTTGTGTTCTATAAGAGAGCAGGCTGAACAAGCCAGGGGAAGCAAGCTGGTAAGTAACATCCCCCCATAGCCTCTGTATCAACTCCTGCTTCCTGACTTGGTTGAGTTCCAGTCCTGACTTCCTTTGTTAATGAACAGCAGTGTGGAAGTGTAAGCTGAATAAACTCTTTCCTCCCCAACTTGCTTCTTTGTCATGATGTTTTGTTCAGGAATAGAAACCCTGACTAACACAAGTACTATATAGCAAGGAGAATAATTTCCAGATAATATACAGTGGGAATCACAGTGTAATGAGTAAAAGAAGGTAGAAATTGAAGGGGGCATATGGGAGACTTTTGAGTCCTAATGATATCCTGCTTCCCCATCAGGATGCTGGAAATAATCATTCTGAACAAATATATCATATAATACATATTTAAAAATATGTTGCCGTTTTCTTTAATAAAAAGTTTTAAAATAATTATTTAGATTTTTAAAATGTATGTGTGCATGTGTGTGTGTGTGTGTGTGTGTGTGTGTAGGAGTGCAGGTGCCCACAGAAATAAGAAATGGGTGTCAAATTCATGGTAAGTGTGATGGTTTGTATATGCTTCTAATAGTGCAGTATTAGAAGGTGTGGCCCTGTTGGAGTAGGTGTGGCCTTTTTGGAGTCGGTGTGTCACTGTGGGTGTGGGATTTAGGTCCCTCATCCTAGCTGCTTGGAAGCCAATATTCTGCAAGCAGACTTCAGATGAAAATGTAGAACCCTCAGATCCTCCTCTACCATGTCTGCCTGGATACTGCAATGCTCCTTCCTTGATGATAATGGACTGAACCTTTGAACCTGTAAGCCAGCTCCAATTAAATTCTATCCTTATAAGAGTTGCCTTGGTCATGGTGTCTGTTCACAGCAGTAAAATCCTAACTAAGAGAGTAAGAAATTGAGATGGAGACACACAAAAGAGAATAGCTTTTCTTGTCCTTCCTACATTAAAATAAAGTTGTGTGAGATGCAGAAGCACTGTGGAAGCCTGCAGCAACTATGTCGGGGCAGGATATGAGTGAGGCTCAACAGGCTGCCATTGATGCAACTAGAGTTAGTACTCATAGCCAGTGTTCTTGTCTTGGAACCTCCTCTGTCCTTGTCTTTTAGAAGGAATACATGCTATTTTAGTTAGATTAAATGCCATTAAAATGACTCTGACTGGAAATGAAGGTATTCTTTGCTCCAATGAAAAATATTGAAAGGATTGCAAGGGGAGTGGCTGTAAATAATTTTCAAAGAAGTTATTCTTAGTTTATTAAATCACGTCTGTTGGGCACACTTACCTACCTGCTCTCAAATGCCTCCTCCTCAAGAATGGGCAGTTTCTCCTCTCATACCTCTTCCATTCCACTGTCCATTTCTGTCTCCTTTAGTATACCTAGCATATGAAGTCACACTTGAATGTACCTGTTTCCCTTCCAGAATACTGGATTTTCCATACCACCAAAGGTGGCCTCGCCACTGTCTGAAACTAGGTGTGGCGGAATAGAATTGATGCACAGTTTTAAACAAAGAACACAGAGAATGCATACACTGGCAGACAATATTAGGGTCCTGATACCTGCTGGGTTGTTTAATATCCTCTTCTTTGATTCTCCAGTCACCCTATTTTCTTGCCTTTACCTCCTGTTACTATACTCAGATCATAAAGGCATCTCCTGCTGGAAGGTTCTCTTTTCTTGTTTGCATTGAGATTCAAGGGAATAACTCTTACCCAGTTCTGCCTTCAAACTTACTCACAGGTCTCAGGTTTCACTGTCTGTATTTATAAAAGAATTTTAAGGAATCAGCAACGATTTCCCCTTCAAGACCCCTCTAGCCATAACATTGTTGTACTTTCAAAATAACTCAATAGGGAACATCTCATTTATACAATGAGACTGAAGACTCATGAGGCTTGGATGTCCCTAATATAGGGTAGCACATCTGCTTTAATTAATATACACCAGGGATGTGAAAACATAGGTGAGTGGGAGTGCAGCTTAACTTGTGAGGAGCACCAATCAGTCTAGGCTGAAACAGGGCCTATTTCCAAGCATGGAGACGAAGATATAGTTTATCTTGATCAGTACAGTGAGTGTTAGCTCTAGTCTGTCTGTGGAGGAAAACATGCCAAAGAAAGAGACAGTGGAATTGTAACAGCTCCTCTCCATCCTTGCCAGTGTGCATAAGCACACCGGTGCCCCTGTGACATGCTCGCTGCTTTAGCCATCACAACTAAAAGTACTTCTCTGCAAAACTGCCACAGGGTGAAGACTTTGTATAGAAAAGAGAGAGGAGAGAGAGAGAGAGAGAGAGAGAGAGAGAGAGAGAGAGAGAGAGAGAGAGAGAGACTACAGCCAAAGTTGATGATTTGTCATGTCAAAGTCTTTTTTTTTCAATGACACTTTGAACCCTTCTCATCAAAATTGAAACTGACAATTGCAAACTTAAAAGTTTTAAGAGAACAAATGGTCCCCACGCTTTCCTTTAAGTCCAGTTAGACAGGCTTAATGTGCCTTTAGCTCAGCTGTGGGCTAGAACTCAGATCTTAGGCATGGAATAAATTAAAATGCTTCAACAAAGGTGATAGACTGGAATGACCTTATCTGTCCACTTCTCCCCTTATATGCTAATTTGCTTCAAGCCACCAACCAGGCATTTCCCATATTATGTGGCCTCTGGTACCGAAATGAAATATAGAGGGAGGACTTTTTCAAAATGAGATGAGGTAAACAATACCATTTAATGGGAGAATGTATGTCCAGAAGGCGGTGGATGATGCGATCCTACAGAGGTGTATGAATGTGTCTTTTGAATTTTTTTCTAAAGAGTAGGAGGAAACGGGTGTTGGATAGAGAGGGCTAAAGCTGTGAAGAGGATTTCTTTGTTAGGAGGAAAACTAAGACTGTCATAACAATGATGGTGTAAGAAGGAGCATAGTTAGAGTGATGCCTTTGCAGATGCAGGACAGGTTGACAGTGGACATCACAAGAAGGTTTGGACTCACAAGGAGCTGAGATGGTACATTCTGAGCAAAAGAGATGAAGGCAGAGAGTGGGGTACCAATGTAAGCATGATCATATGACAGGCATGGCTGTATCCCATTGTGCTAGCATCATTTTTCTTACTAAGGCAAAAAGTGAGACCTTTCACTGAGACTGGGAATAGAAGAAAAGGGAGGCTGTATGGTGACTAATTAGGGATCAGCAGAGTGAGTGGACGTGGGAAACATACTTTGTCGAGCAGCAGCCTTAGCACTGGGAGTGGACTGTGTCCCTGAATGCAGAGCATTTCTCCATCTGCTTTTAACTTTTGAGTGTGGGCAGTGTGGGAGAAGGATTGAACAAAATCAAGATTAGAGTTTTGCCCGGTGAACTCAAGAAGGAAGTGACAAAATATATGCAGAAGAGGAGTAACCAAACTGGAAGACAAGAATCTGAGTTGGCACAGGTCATAAGAGACACCAGGGGCAATGAAAAGGTACAGACATCGAGTCACAGAGGTTTGTAGACCTAAGTGTGAAGCACTTCAGGACTGAATATAAGGATTCACACAGGAAATGATTCCTGTCTCCACCCAGGGCTCTGTGTGGTTAGAGAGTAGCCAAGGATAGGTGTAGAGCAGAGATAGTCACCCCATTGTTATGACTGCCATGGGAACAGCAGACACACACCAGAGCTGAGGGTAACTTTTCTGGTAAGGCAAAGATAAGAAAACTGAGGTTCTAGCCAGGCGTGATGGTACACGCCTGTAATTCCAGCACTTGGGAGGCAGAGGCAGGCGGATTTCTGAGTTTGAGGCCAGCCTAGTCTACAGAGTGAGTTCCAGAACAGCCAGGACCACACAGAGAAACCCTGTCTCGAAAAACCAAATAAAAACAAAAACAAAAACAAAACAAAACAAAAACAAACAAACAAACAAAAAACTGCAGCTCCATAGTAGAATGCTTGCACGAAATGTGTATGGTGTTCTTGATTTAATTCCCAGCAGTGGAAAAAGAAAAAGAAAAAGAAAAAGGAAAAGAAAAAGAAAAAGGAAAAGGAAAAGAAAAAGAAAAAGGAAAAGGAAAGGAAAGAAGGAAGGAAGGAAGAAGGAAGAAAAAAGAAGGAAGGAAAGAAACAAAAAAGAAAGAGAAACACAAAGATTATTAAAAGGCAAAGGGCAAAGCATGGTGTACACCTTTAATCCCAGCATATGGGAGCAAGATATATACAGATCTCTGTGAATTCAAAGCTAGCTTGATATATACAAAGAGTTCCAGGCCAGCTACAAATACATAAGGAAACCCCACCCCTTTTGGTTAAAGACATAAAATAGGGCTGGAGGGTTCACATAGCAGACAGGTATAATACAGAACTTTGGTCACTTTTCAATTGGGAATGTTATTCTATTTATGGTGGTTGAGCCACATGAAATTGACATTGCAAAGGTATAAAAATGGTCAAGTGTTGCCAGTTTTGAGAAGGTCAACTTATACACAGTTCTCTTTCTTTTACAGCAATGTGTTAAGCAATAGAAATTTTAAAATAAACTATTTCCTATGTGTTCCTCCCTAAATTTCTAAATTTTATCCAGAAAAATGTATGCAGGGGCTGAGTAACAATAACAATAAAAATCTACTGAAACTGAAATTTGCCTCTAAGGAGTAATGATATTTTAAAAATCCAAAATAACAGGTCTGAGTGGCTGTCACAAGTGTGGGCAGGATTACCACCAATCCTCAAAGTAAGGTGACCCAGGAGGGGCATAAGTGGATTATGATTATAAACACAATGCTTAGAGATAAGGAATTGTACTACTTAAGGGAAGCATGAGACTGGCCAGCAAGGTGTGGATCAAAACAAACCCGTTACATAGCTGCCAATGTTGAAGTCTCCACCCCTTTCCCATAGGAGACTATCCCACCTTCTTTAGAAGCTGTTCTTGGATCTTAGTGATGACATTTGCAGGAAAGCACAGGTCCTCACCTCTGAAATGCATCAGATCTCAGATCTCAAGATTATAATTTGGCTTTTCATTAGGATATGACCTGAAAGAAAGGCTGTCCCAAATAGAGGACACATACATGAAATTCTTAAGAGTTCCTAATTCCTATTTCTATTGCACATTGATACATCAGTCCATTGACTTCCACACATCATTGTCTACATCTTATAATAATAGTTAATGTGAGTTTATATTTAAGAAATAATAAGGCAAATGATTGCAGGAACACAAATATCCCTTGGTTCTTCCCCAGAGATTTTCTCAAAGATCCAGTGGAACTGCTCAGCTTTGAGCGGGAGAGGATGGAAGCACTGCAGTTAAGATCACAGAAGCAGCCTTTAACAAAAGAGGCGCAGGTTGAAAATATCCTGATTTTCTCACTTAACAGTGGGTAAACTGAGGCATGTATTACCTTTGTGTGGGTCTTGGGAAAAGGGCTGCTTAATTTTATTTTATTTTTTTTAGATTTTAATATGGTTACAATGTTTCTCCCTTCCACTTTCTCCCAACAAACCTCTCATATATCCCTTCCCACTCTCCATCAAATTTATGGCATTTTTCATTAATTGTTATTGCATGCATATTTGTATTTGTATATACATATAGTTCAAATCTAACCTTTGAGTTCATATAACGTTTCTGCGTGTATTATCCTTCATCAAGGAAATTTTTCCTTGCAACAGACAAAGGCCACTATCAAAAATCACAACCAATCACAATTCAGAGTTGCAGAGCCCAGTCCCAGTGGATACATCTACAAGACACCCCTGCACTTAAGGCTCAGGGAATTATGTTTTGGGTATTCCAGTTTTCTAGGTTAATATCCACTTATTAGTGAGTGCATACCATGATTCACCTTTTGAGTCTGGGTTACCTCACTTAGTATGATGTTCTCTAGCTCCCAAAACATAATCCACACATCAAATGAGGTACAAGAAGAAAGGAGGAATGGCCCCTTGTTCTGGAAAAAGTAGTATTAGGCAAAACCAGAACGGGGAAGTAGGAAGGGGTGGGTGGGAGGACAGGGGGAGAGAAGGGGGCTTACGGGACTTTCGGGGAGTGGAGGGCTAGAAAAAGGGAAATCATTTGAAATGTAAATAAAAATTATATCGAATAATAATAAAAAAAAAGAAAGTATGAAAAAAAAGGCTCAGGGAATATTGAAGAAGAGGGGCTGCTTACGAGCAAGCTCAAGCTAGTAAAGTTAATATTCTGAAAATCCATGCTCCTCACACTTCAAAATCAAACCAGAGCTATAACAATGACAAAGTAGAGAAAGTCATCTACCTGGATCTATGTAGAAGCTGAGCTCCTATGAGTGCATCTTATTCCCTGCCACAATGCCATGCATTGGCCCCTTCAGCTCTGTTATGTATAAGTGTTAACTGTGCATGGGAGTGAGTCAATTACAACTTAATGTCTTCTACCATTGGTCCGGGAAACAACTACTTTATAACTACATTTGAAAGTGAACAAGAAAAGGTCAAAGTCAACTATATACTGGATTGAAATGGATGAGTAGATGAAACACTCATGAAAACATATGGAAGGAGAGAACACAGAAGTAAAAGAACCAAGAGAGAGGCACCAGAAGAGATGACAGTGTTATAGACTGCAAGATTGGAGGCCTCAGTTACATGCGGTTATCATCTAATTATCACAGTAGCACTACAAAATGACACAGGAGAAACTCTCAAACCTGGTCACCTACAAATGCTGAGGCTGTAGCATGGTTAAGAAAGTCAAATGTGTACTCCTTGGTTGGCGGTTTAGTCCCCGAGAGCTCTGGGGTACTGGTTGGTACATAGTATTGCTCCTCCTATGGGGCTGCAAACCTCTTCAGCTCCTTGGGTTCTTTCTTTAGTTGCTCCATTGCGGACCCTATGCTCAGGTTATTGGTTGGTTGTGAGCCATGGATATTTTGATCCACCTTCAAAGAAGGATCAAAGTATCCATCCTCCTTCTTCTTGAGCTTCATGTGGTTCTGTGTTATATCTTGGGTATTCCAAGCTTTGGGACTAATATCCACTTATCAGCGAGTGCATACTGTATGTGTTCTTTTGTGATTGGGTTTCCCGACTCAGGATGATATTTTCTAAGGATGATATTTTCTAGAATAGCATCATTCAGCTAACTATAAGCTATTAACATGGGAAATTTCTACAATTTATGCCAATTATATTTATGAGTCTACATTTTCTGTCGATTTTTGCCCATCTATTCCCTTTGAACAGAGTTAATGAATGGTATATCTAGTTAGGAAATGTATTGTTTTCTGATATGGAAATAAACAATTTCATGTCATTCATTTAAGACTTAAAAAAAGAAAGAAAGAAAGAAGAAAGAAAGTGCCAGTGGCGGTGCTGAGAAGGCCGACGACCTAGCCTGGAGGGAAGCCTATTCTTCACCGTATCATCTCTGGCAGTACAAACCCTCTCTACTAAAAGAGGTGGAGGAGAAGGAAAAACAGAGAGGGCCCCAGTATTTTTCTATTAAGACTGAATGGTAAAAGCTACAATGGGAGAAATTGGCAGCATGTGTGCTAATGTCAGAGAGGAACTCTGAGATATCACCTCACACCACCAGCCTACCTAAATATAAAAAGACAATTCCCTATCTTGCAGATGATGTGAAATAACTCGGCAGCTTGTGTAACAGTGCTGGGATTACATGAGGGTTCATTTGCTCTGTTACCCAAAAGCAACAAAGAGTGCAAGATGGTCATACGGGCTTCATTTATTAAACATAAAACTTGTATATAGAATAATATTCTTTTGGTTCATTCTTTTTTCTCGTTATATTGATTTTTAAAGTTAACATATAAAGCGATGGGTTTCATTGTGCTGCTTCAGGTACTTGTGTTTTTTCGGTGTTTTTTTTTTAACTTCATCGTCTTCTCCTCCTCATCCTCCATTGTCTTCCATTGTGTCTTCTGCTCCCCCTGACTGGCTATTGTCTTGCACCAGAGAGATCTTCCTTCTGATTTCATGGCATGTGTCATTAGTCTTTCTTTTATTTATCCTTGAAATTTTTTCAACCTTTCTAATGATCCTTCTTGCTCTAGTTTTATATCACACACACACACACACAAATACACACAACACACAATTACACCTACACACCTACACACACAAACACACACAGAGTCACACCCCCTTTGGGTCAGGACTCAAGCCTGAGTACAAAGTTTATTTATGCATTTTTATACACTGTATATACTTTTCTGATGGTAATCTTATACAATAATTTCATCATTTTGGCTTTGACCTTTTTGCAAAGTTTTCAACTTGTAAGATCATAGTGTCAGTCAAAGTACTTTGGAATTTGAAACATCATGAGTTTTGGGCTTTCACATTAGGGATACTTAACCTCTATAATATGAACAGTTACACCCAGATATATTACTTGCCTAACAACAGTCAAAGGCATTTTCTGACACACAACAATGAATCTCTGCAATATACTAGTAACTACAGCAGTACATACTCTCCAGAATTGAATAAATTAATTAAAAGTGGCAGAATTCAGATCAGTCGTTGCCTTAGGGGTATAATGGGAAGAAGCCTTGAGGGATATTTTAGGGTGACATAAATGTTTTGTCTTTGTGTGGGGTTATACATATGTATACATTTGCAAAAATGGATGCAACTATATAATTTTAGTTTGTGCTTTTAACAGTATAATTATACATAATTTTCTCTAAAGGAAAAAATAAATTCGTCAGAGAATTCATAATGACATGAGGACGGTTGGGTAAATTCTTTGTTGTAACTTCCTGTTTAAAGTTGCTGAGCAGTGCTATCTCACGAACAGAGTCCACATGGCTTCGCCTTCTCTGTACTGAGTAATTTTCCAAATCTACAGCACTGTCATTTCTCTTGGTTACAAGTGAAGACACAGCAAAACTTCAAGGTTCCTTCCAGCATGGAGTGTCACCTTATATTTTTCTTTAGACAGACTATTGAGTCTAAGTTGCATTGCTTCGTTCTACTCAAAGTTATTTCCACCTGGCCTGTCTCTTGGCTTTTCACCATGAGTACATATTAAAATCAGCTTGACAGATCTAATAGTCTATGTAGCTACATAAAAATGTTTTGGAAATAATGTGAGTTGAATTTTCTTCAAAATATAAGTTGTGAACATAAGAAGTTTATTGTAATAAGAGTTAAATTTAAGTGTTTCATAATACCTAGCAAAGAGATGCAGTTTGGATAGAGTACTCTGAGAAAATGACTTGCCAGCTCTAAAATTTGCATGTTTATCTTGTGAAGAACACTTGAATTGTTTCACACTTGTAATCGGAACTCTCACAGCACCCCTGTGAAGTAGGTAATTACTGTATCATGGGTGGCAGATGAAGACACTGAGGCTTACATTAATGAACATATCCAAAGTTCAGAGAGAGCCAAAGAAAACTCAGAATTCCATCCTACGTCCTGTGAACTCAATAATGAGCATCTTTGTTGCCTGAGAGAGAAGTCAACTGATCTACTCCCCCAGCAGCATTGATAAGGAGTCGTCTCTTTCAAGCAATAATGACAGTTTTTAGTAACTGCCCATTCCTTGCAACGTGTTGAGTTTGTGTACTATTACAGAGTGTAGTGGCTTTAATTATAGACATTCTTTGATGTTTCTATTTTCAACGAGTATAGCTTAATATCCTTACCTCTAGATATGGACTGGAGTTAGTGATTTGTTGGTAGTACAGAAAATAAAGCAAAGATGGTATGTCACTTCTGGGACTAGGTCTCAGCGCCCTTCAACTCTTCTGTTACTCACCCTCTTGGATTATTATCGGAGGAGGAAATTACCTAACATTGGAGAACACTTATGCAGTCCCCTGAAGAGGCCAATTAGGTAGAGGGTTGAGACTTCTGCCAATAGCCATGTGAATGAGTCTGAAAAACGTTTTTCTTCCAGAGCCAGAGTCAGGTTCTCCACAAATCTCCTGACTAAGCACACTCATAAAAGAATTTAAACTAGAAATCTGTAGCTAAGTTGGTTCAGCCCAATTATGGGATAAAAACCAGCTTACTACTTTTTTTTTGTAAGAAATGTTTTTTTTTAATTTTTTTATTCGATATAATTTATTTACATTTCAAATGATTTCCCCTTTTTTAGCCCCCCACTCCCCGAAAGTCCCGTAAGCCCCCTTCTCTTCCCCTGTCCTCCCACCCACCCCTTCCCACTTCCCCGTTCTGGTTTTGCCGAATACTGCTTCACTGAGTCTTTCCAGAACCAGGGGCCACTCCTCCTTTCTTCTTGTACCTCATTTGATGTGTGGATTATGTTTTGAGTATTCCAGTTTTCTAGGTTAATATCCACTTATTAGTGAGTGCATACCATGATTCACCTTATGAGTCTGGGTTACTTCACTTAGTATGATGTTCTCTAGCTCCATCCATTTGCCTAAGAATTTCATGAATTCATTGTTTCTAATGGCTGAATAGTACTCCATTGTGTAGATATACCACATTTTTTGCATCCACTCTTCTGTTGAGGGATACCTGGGTTCTTTCCAGCATCTGGCAATTATAAATAGGGCTGCTATGAACATAGTAGAGCATGTATCCTTATTACATGGTGGGGAATCCTCTGGGCATATGCCCAGGAGTGGTATAGCAGGATCTTCTGGAAGTGAGGTGCCCAGTTTTCGGAGGAACTGCCAGACTGATTTCCAGAGTGGTTCTACCAATTTGCAACCCCACCAGCAGTGGAGGAGTGTTCCTCTTTCTCCACACCCTCTCCAACACCTGCTGTCTCCTGAATTTTTAATCTTAGCCATTCTGACTGGTGTAACATGAAATCTCAGGGTTATTTTGATTTGCATTTCCCTAATGACTAATGAAGTTGAGCATTTTTTAAGATGCTTCTCCACCATCCGAAGTTCTTCAGGTGAGAATTCTTTGTTTAACTCTGTACCCCATTTTTTAATAGGGTTGTTCGGTTTTCTGGAGTCTAACTTCTTGAGTTCTTTATATATATTGGATATTAGCCCTCTATCTGATGTAGGATTGGTGAAGATCTTTTCCCAATTTGTTGGTTGCCGATTTGTCCTCTTGATGGTGTTCTTTGCCTTACAGAAACTTTGTAATTTTATGAGGTCCCATTTGTCAATTCTTGCTCTTAGAGCATACGCTATTGGTGTTCTGTTCAGAAACTTTCTCCCTGTACCGATGTCCTCAAGGGTCTTCCCCAGTTTTTTTTTCTATTAGCTTCAGAGTGTCTGGCTTTATGTGGAGGTCCTTGATCCATTTGGATTTGAGCTTAGTACAAGGAGACAAGGATGGATCAATTCGCATTCTTCTGCATGCTGACCTCCAGTTGAACCAGCACCATTTGTTGAAAAGGCTATCTTTTTTCCATTGGATGTTTCCAGCCTCTTTGTCGAGGATCAAGTGGCCATAGGTGTGTGGGTTCATTTCTGGATCTTCAATCCTGTTCCACTGATCCTCCTGCCTGTCACTGTACCAATACCATGCAGTTTTTAACACTATTGCTCTGTAGTATTGCTTGAGGTCAGGGATACTGATTCCCCCAGACTTTCTTTTGTTGCTGAGAATAGTTTTAGCTATCCTGGGTTTTTTGTTGTTCCAGATGAATTTGATAATTACCAGCTTACTACTTTAAGCCAATAAGTTGAAGCATCATTTTCCTGATATCACTAAGTAGACAAGACTATATTTACCATAAACTAATGTTATACGATATACTAAGAAACAAAGGACTGAAGGAAACAGAAAAGGGATACAATTTGGGGCATGGCCTCAAGCCTCAGGGTAGGCAAGGCATTTCTGAGGCACTTCACTAAAGACAAGAAGAAAGAGGAATGAAGGGTGTTTGTTAGTTTTGGAAACATGGAGGTAGTTGCTTCCTTAATCAAATCAGGGGCAGCAGAGAGGTGAAATCAATGCCCAGTTAGAGTATGATAAAGAGTTCTGAATAGGATGTAGAATCGTATGATTAAATCTTCCTCAAAATCTTGACTAGAAAAAAGCAAAAGAAATGTAGGCAAAATTAACATGGGCCTGAAGGACCACTGATGGTGCTGATGTGATTCTCAGAAGGGATACATCATTTATCCATGCCAAGACTTGGAAAAGTCCTATGAAAAGGATTGAACACATAAAATAAAGATGCTCAAGTAGGTCTAGAAGATAAGAAATTAGATTGGAATGGGATTCCAATTAGATTGCTTGACGTTCTATGTGCCTAACAATGAGGGAATTCATGACCAGTGCTTACAGATAGAGTAACAGTTACCTCATAAAATCATTTACATTCTAATTTCTAATTATGTAACTGTTAGTTAAACTATTAACAAAAATACTCTAATAAGATTAATGTTTATTTTTAATGTAATGAGTTGGGATTTGAGCAGTTTTAAAAAAGATTTATTTATTAATGATGTGCATGTGAAGGGGTACACACATTGCAGGTGCCACCTGAGGGTATTCAATCCTCTGACACTGGAGTTATAGACAGCTGTGAGCTACACAGTGATGGGGGAAACAGAAGTTAGGTCTGCTGAAGAACACGATACCCTTATTCATTGCTTAGCACCCTCTTCAGCCGTCCACCCCAATAAATTTTTAGATGATGCTATGAATTGAACCCAAAACTTAGCCTTTGCAAGGAAAACACTTTACCAGTGGAATGAATTTCCAGCCCAAGTTTTTAATTTGTATTTGAGATAAGGTTTCACAAAGTTGCTCAGACTCGTCTTGCTACATACTCACAAATTCACTACACAAACCCAGACCCACCTCAAAGTTGAATTTGCCTGCCTCAACCTCCTAAAGAGAACACATGAAGAACATGTGCCAAGGTTTGATCATCTTAATATTTTCCATCTTCCATGTTCATAAATAACTTCACATTGTTATGAGTAAAGTATCCAATGTTCTCATTTAGTTAGATGTATGTATGCGTAGATGGATGATAGATTGATGATTGATAGATACATATAAAGATAGGTAGATAGATAGATAGATAGATAGATAGATAGATAGATAGACAGATAAATAGACAGACAAATACATAGAAGTATAGATAAATACACAGATAAATTTTAGTAGCTTAGTCTGACTCATGGAAATAGATATACATCATATAGACACAATACATTTTGCTTCCCTTTTAAAATCATTATGAAATATTGTGATTTCTTGCAAGACTAGTATTTACACTACTATTCTGTTATAGTATTTCATTTTCAAGATCAGTTCTGGACTCAGATAATATAGTTAATAAAATTATATTTGCATCCAGGCTGGCATTTTGACATGAGTAGATTATAATGCTGTCCGGTCTATGAACTCAGCACCAGTCGGGTAGCTGTGGCACTCGCTGTGCTCCATAATATTTTTCCTCCTAAGTGTATTTTTACTATGTTTAATATGGTTTTAACACTCTAGGTAATATTTTAGCAGCTTCCTTGAAATAATTTTTTATTATTATAACCAAAGATATTGGCTAGCATTATCAGTAAAAGGTAAAAAGGCCTTTGATTTTAGGTAGCATCAAAGGGAAAATATATCAATGCATATAAACCAAAACAATTACAAAAATATGTTCTTTACTAATAGTTTGAAGCACAAAACCAGAGGGAATTCTGAGTAAATATGTACATAAGCCTGCTGCATTCTCTGTGAAACAGAAGACAGGTTACATGAAAAAGACCAAGGGAAGAAACTCAGATGCAGGCAGACCCACCACTATTCAGTCTTCCTTACCAAAACTCTGCTCTCTGTATATTTACATAGAGGAATAAGTTGACCCAGCGTGTCCAATTGAAATACGTGTAATTTAGTAGCAAAAAGAGATATTATCTTCATTTTGGAATAGTGCCCTCTTTCCAGTCATTCAACAAGTCTTTGTATTATTCAAGACAGAGGCCAGCTGATGTATTTTCTTCTGGTTTTGAAACACACATATCAAGTTATTGATTTCCCCAAATATTACAGTCACAAGCTGTGTTTCCAGTCTGTATCTTAAGTACATGGAATTACTTACATTAATTATCAAAGCAAAGATCAAGATTATTAGATAATTACTAAAAAACTGAATTAATTTCCCTCTTCAAAGTTGTATGATTAATAACTCCATGTCATTATTAGAATTATTACTATACATTCTTACATTCATACATAACATGTACGATTCTAACAAAATGCAAACAGAATGAACGTTGGTGACAAATGCTATGAAGCCAAGAATTGCAATGTCACACTTTGGAGAAACTTATGGTAAAATGTGCTAAGGCTGAAAGAATCACAGAATTTGTTTTGCTAGCCTTTCAGCTTCATCAAATTCTTTCCAGTCACTCTAGTTCCCTGTGTGTGTAGCTCCTTGGAAAGTTATCAAGACTTCAAGTGAAGATAAAATCCTGTCTCCAGATATGGACATGTTGAAAATGGTTCATTTTATAGAGACATTCTCAGACTAGGAGAACAATCAGTGATTACTCTCTCGAGGGCAGAAGAAAAGACTAAGGAAAAGAGAATAAAGTAAAGCATTAAAACCAAAGAAAAACATTAAAATCCAGCTGCCAGTAACTTTGACAAGGTCAGCAATCAACAAGACTTTGGCATATTCGGTCATGTGCTGTTGTTTACAATGGGGAATCAAGCACACAACACCTAGGCAGTCCTTAACGTATTGTGTCTGTAGATGATGGTGTAAAATGACAACAAGGTCAGTTTTCAGGAGAGTAAATCAGAGGGTGGTGGCCTGTAACACACTTGTTGCGGTATGCATTGTAAATTTGTTTCTCTCTCCTGTTTTACCTACCTAAGGCATTCTCTGATTGGCTTTAATAAAGACCCGAAGGCCAATCAGCTGGGCAGGAAGTGGAAGGTGAATTTCCCTCCTTCCCTCACAGAGAATGCAGCTCTCTGAGGGAGGGAGGGGGAAAGGAACACTGGCAAGAAGGAGAAAGGTCCTTTTTGCCAGGAGACATGGGAAGAGATGGACAAGACTAAAGGCCTGGAAGGCACAGCTCCCACGAGGATGGAGCTAGGTGGTTGGGTTAACTTCAATGAACTAGTTGAGAGCCTGCCCAGCCAACGGCTAAGCTTTGAAATATTAAATGGTCTTTGTGTGGTTATTTGGGAGAACTAGATGGTTAAGGAATAACTGCTTCCATATTAATTTCCAATGTTAATTAATATATACAGAATATTAATTATTATTTTTACACACACTGCTCTGCTCTAGCTATGAGCCAGTAGCCACATGATTATTAGCATCGGGATAGAAGACTTCACTCTTCCTTTTTATCTATGCTCCATTCTCATTGTCTAGGTCTTTTCCCTGATAGCTGTTGTGCCATGACTACCAGTCTTCCCACCTGCTTCAGGAGCCACGGCCCATTCCAGGAAGAAGAAATAATGCAAGACCCAAATATATCAGTAGAAACGATGAATATGACTGTCTCTTCAATATATGCAGCCAGCTAACATGTCTCTCAGTAGACAAATGGCTTAAGAAAATGTGGTGTATATACACAAAGCAAAATATCATTCATTCATAAAAATAATGAAACAGAGGTGGACAGCTCATTAAGTGAAAAGAATTCAGGAACAAATGGTATATTTTTTTTTACTTGTTTATGAAAAGTGAGCTCACAGAAGAGAGTGGTGGTCACTAGGACTGGGAAAGAGAAAAGGTAACAAAAAAGGGAAAGAATGAGGCTGGATTCCAGGTCCCCAAAAGATTTAAATTGGTGAAGTAGCGATGGCATCCTATAGTACCACCAGCCGTTTATGATACATTTCAAAATGGCTAGAAGACTCTGAAGGTTCCTAACACAGAGAATTCACAGATTTGGGGAAAATGTAAATGCCAGGTGCAAGCGATGCTAGATACACTTAGCCTGTCCCACACTGTAGGTCTTAAATAGGTTAATAGCTGCTTGTACGGATGTATTTAAGCATTTTGTATTCATTCATTCATTCATACAGCTGGTGAGGAAAGCAAGAAAATTTTCTCTACTTCGACATTATATTTAAGTAAAAACAAGGGTCCACAGGTTGAACCAAATGACAGTTTAGCTTTAGTTGCACTATGTAACTAAAACACAGTGAATTCATACAGTTTTGCCATGAACATGAAGTGAAACAAGCGAAAGGTAGCAGAAAATATGGCATAGAACGATGATGTGCATTATCTGGTTTCACAAAGACAGGTTTAGGCCTGTCTTCCTCCTTTCTTCCTTATTCCAGGCCCTACAGAAGCTTGCTAACAGCAGGGCCCGGCCTCTGGGCCTTTGCACTGCCTGAACTCTCTGCCTGGAATGCTTGACCTCTGGATTTTCACGTGGCTGCCTTCTCTTGTTTCTTTCAAGTGTGTGTTCTGTAATTATATTTCAATCTAGAGTCCAGAGTTCTTGATCACTGCCAATGTTTGTTTCTTCAAAAAGTTTTTTTTTCTTAATTTTTGAGATTATAATTATGTCATTTCTCCATGTATACCTCCTGGCTCTCCTACAAATTGATGGCCTCATTTTTCACTAATTGTACATATACGCACCCTACAATTTCAGACCATTCTCTGTCTATATAACATACTAGTTTGTATGTTTTCAGGGCTGACCTTCTGGTATTAGACAGCCAACTGGTGATCTCCTCCCATGTGGAACAGTCCAAGGTTAGATGGATAATGGGGGGGGGGTGTAAAATGTGGGTTGAAAATAAATAAATAAATAAATAAATAAATAAATAAATAAATAAATAGACAAATGACAGAAAAAGAAGAAGAAAAAAGAATGCTATGGCATGAAAGCAATGGGAGGAGAGGGTGAGTCTCTTAAACATTTTCAGGAAGGATTGACACATTCAGAAAGGACTGACACATTCAGGAAGGACTGACACAGGATTTGTCACATACATGCACACGGACACATTCTTTGCAATGACCTTGAAAGTTTGATCATATGAATGTACCTTTGATGTTGGAGAGGGTGGGGTTGCAAATTGGTACAACCACTCTGGAAATCAGTCTGGCGGTTCCTCCGAAAACTGGGCACCTCACTTCCAGAAGATCCTGCTATACCACTCCTGGGCATATACCCAGAGGATTCCCCACCATGTAATAAGGATACATGCTCTACTATGGTCATAGCAGCCCTATTTATAATTGCCAGATGCTGGAAAGAACCCAGGTATCCCTCAACAGAAGAGTGGATGCAAAAAATGTGGTACATCTACACAATGGAGTACTATTCAGCCATTAGAAACAATGAATTCATGAAATTCTTAGGCAAATGGATGGAGCTAGAGAACATCATACTAAGTGAGGTAACCCAGACTCAAAAGGTGAATCATGGTATACACTCACTAATAAGTGGATATTAACCTAGAAACCTGGAATACCCAAAACATAATCTACACATCAAATGAGGTAAAAGAAGAAAGGAAGAGTGGCCCCTTGTTCTGTAAAGACTCAGTGAAGCAGTATTCAGCAAAACCAGAATGGGGAAGTGGGAAGGGGTGGGTGGGAGGACAGGGGGAGAGAAGGGGGCTTACGGGACTTTCTGGGAATGGGGGGGCTAGGAAAGGGGAAATCGTTTGAAATGTAAATAAAAAATATATCGAATAAAAAAAATGTAATCTTGAAAAAAAAATGAATGTACCTTTGAGGATACATATATGTTTAAATGTTTAAGTGGCTTTATAAAAGAAAAGCAAAAAGAAAGAAAATCCCTGGTATTGTTAATGCAGATCTTGGAGTAGCTCTTTAGCCACACACTCTGTCATATAGGATTTCTCCCATACAGATGCAGCAGATGGAAACATTAACAACATAAAATGTATGAGAAAATGGGGGATTTTGATTCCTCACCACTTTGCCTTCTAGTAAAACTTATTTAGCTGTTGAATTTAAAATTATTTAATAGTTTTGTTTAAAACTGGCTAAAAATTAGCTATCTCTACACTGTGTGTATCTATGTAATATGTATTTTTGAAATCAGTCTTCTTTGTAGAAAATAAAAAAGCAAAACAGCCCCCAGAAGCTCTAAATTCGAGTCAGGATGACCTCCCGCATCTCCACTTGAATCCCAAGCTGCCGACTGCCTTTAGCTGGACAACCCTGAGGACGGAGAACCCACAGCACTAACTCCCACAGAACTACAAGAACAAGAAGAAGCCTATACAAGATTTTGCTGAGTGAATAGATAAAGCTGATTGTTACCTAGAAAAACTCTCATGGAAACAGATTCCTTTCCTTGTCTCTGGTTCCTGCTTATAGCCAACCCTCTGTTTGTCTTCCTGGCATGGCCTTAAGGAAGCTCCTAACTGAGCTATAGCAGGAGTTCTCAATTCCATTTAGACTAAATGAATCACATCCTGTGCTGTTGTGTTTCCTTTGTGGTACACTGTATGTAACAAAGGTTATTGCCTAAATCACGACTCCTAAATCTGAGCGGCTGACATTTTTGCTTCTTGTTGCTGTCAGGGCTGTATTTCTTACAGACAGATAATTATGCAGACACTCTTCCCTTCCAAGTATGCACCAGGTGCCTCACAATTCAGTGAAACGGTACTCATAAGGCAGGAGTCTTTGTTCGAGTTTAAAAGCTCCCCTAAATCTCAAATCTTTCAGAGGAAACCTTTCCGTGAAGCATGTGTTCAGATCTTCTCCCAGATGAGGTTTATACTTAAGTCCCGTGATTCTTATCAATAGTTATTATTATTCGGGTCGACCGTGTGAACTCTGGAAACTGGACCTACCAAAAACTCAGAAAAACATGGTGTACCTAAGTATGGCTTGAAGCACAACTGGATCCTTTGATGTTTCCATGTATGTCGGTCCAGAAGGGAAAGAGTTGATGTTCTAAGAAAATGTAAATGCTCTCCTGAATTTATCCCTGGTTCCAGGAGAGAGTGAGAAAAGGCATTCCCTGTTCAATAACCCCTGGAGTTTGGTACAAGATCACTTATGAGCATCACAGGGGCTGTCACCCTGGTGCAGTAGGTCTCAACTTTCCTAAAGCTGCAACCCCTTAATACAGTTCCTTATGTTGTGGTGACCCTCAACTATAAAATTACTTTCTTGCTATCTGATAGTTACTATTATGAATTGTAAAATAAATATCTGACATTCAGGATATCTGATATGTGACATCCCAAAGGAGTTGTGACCCACAGGTTGAGAACCGCTTCCCTAGGGGGTTGGAGAGACAATAGTTCAGCAGTGACAAGTACTTATTGCCCATCCAGAAGACCTGAGTCCAGTTTCCAGCACCTGTACTTGGTGGTCCACAATCACATACCTGTAACTTAGCTCTGGGAATCCAATGCTCTTTTCAGGACTCCCAGGGCAGCACCACACAGGGGCATACACTCACCCATATATATGCACACACAGATAAACATAAAATTGAAACACTTAAAGATCACCTGTGGGTCAAGTGTGACCAGAGGGAACAGGCCCAGAGAAAGGGTAAGATCAAGACATATCCCAACCCTGAAAATATTATATTGAAACCAGCAGGAGTAAGGGTTGACTCCTTCCTTGTTCTGGACCTTCATGTCCTGGGGCACATAGCCTATGACACCATCGCCTCCACCACCACGGAGGTGCAGCAACCTCATGGTCAAATTACAGGTTTAATCACCTAGAATTTCTCTTCATGTAAATGAATCATTCCCAGTACCTCAGCCCCAGCCAATAAAGTACACTCTCCCTAAAAATCCCTACCCACTCTCCAAGGTTTATGGAGCCTTGTTCAACCTGAATAAAGGAGAACTGTCTCACTGAATACTTTCTAGAAGAACTGTTTCACTGGATACTGTCTAGGAGAGCTATAAAATGGAAAACCTCCCTTGAGAAGCCCCAACACCTCTACACACAAACAACACTCATTCCCTTGGATCAAGTCTCTTTGAACCCGATCCACCCTGACAAGTTTCCTTCCTTTCATTCTGTCCTGACTAACAATGGTGCCTGAATAACCCAAGAACAGAAGCAGAGCTGGGCCTTTAATCACCTTAGGAACGCTTCCAATTAATATATATATATATATATATATATATACTTAACTAATTTTTTAAGTGCCCTAGAACAGATTCCAATGACAGAAGGGCCTATTTCCTCCTATTTCTAACCATAACCACATACATTCACAAAAAGATACTGATGAAAATGTAAAAGTCTTTCAACATTCAAGATGCAGGCACAGGATATGCATCAGTTTGAGAAAACTGGAAAGCAATGTATTTCATTTCAGGAGATTCATTCTCCAGCATCTTTCTACCTCAACTCCCAGTTTTGCCATGAATGGTGAAAGACCACTTTGCTCCTGGTGAGGCAAAGCCCATGGTCTCTTTCAGAAGCTCCTCCACTAGTTGTAGCATAGGATTTGAGATCCCAATGACTGAATTCCCTAGCTGGAGGTTTTGAGGATCATGGTTAAGGTTTCAACTTTACTGAAACAGAAGACACTAAGTCATCCTCAATCACCTTATATAAATAAATTAATCAATTTTGATTAGCTATAATAGCAAATGGAAGGCAGGTGGGTTGGCTCAGTGGGTGTAAAAGTGCTTAGCACGCAACTCTGGCAACCTGAGTTTGACCGTTAGAACCCACAGAATCTAGTTGCAGTGACACAAATGCATAATCCCAGCATTCCTATTGAAAGATGGTAGAGTTTTCTAAAATCATCATGTCAGCTAGTCTGGAGTACATTACACAGCAGAAACAAGAGATGTCTGACCTCATTAAAGATGGAAAACATGACTTACTCTTAAAAGTTGACTCCTGATCTTGGCATACATGCCATGTCTCATGCCTGCTAACACACACACACACACACACACACACACACACACACACACGCACACACGCACACACACACACACGCGCGCACATGCACTAAACAAATTATTTGTATTTAATTATATTGAATACATTAAGTGGGTATATTAAATTATATTAAGTAAAATGATCCACTTAATTAATTATATGTTAAAAGAAGCAAATAGAATCAAAGGGTCCCAGGAGAAATGAATTATATTTTGAGTAGAAGCGGAGACGGGGAAAGAGCGAACCCTTTCCCAAGGCTGAGAGAGGAGAGGAGCACCATGTAAAAGGCGTAATCAACCACTCTGTTAAGAATCCTACTTCGCCTTATCTGATCTCAAATCAATAGTAAGAAAAGAAGGCTTGTCTGATGGCAACTTTCCATAGAAACCCCAACTTGTGCCACCCGCTGCTATTGTCCATTGATGTTTTTCCCACAATGAGGTCAAGTTAATTTCTTATTTTCTAACAGCAAAGGAACCAAGATGTTGTTGTGAGAGCCTTCTCTGCAGCCTGGGGAACAAATGGGCTGTAGCTCATGGAACCTGCCATTTTCTTCCTCTCTCTGTTTTCTTCTTCCTTTGGAACAACTTTTAAATCATTGCTTCATTTGCAAAATACTAAAAGCTGATCTTCACCACTATTGTTCCTGCTTTCTCTTCTAGCTTACATTTTTTTCACTAAGTACAACCACAACTTTTAGGCTGTGTATGACTCTTAAACCCTAACCATACACTCCTATTTTTTCAGTACATGTCAGCAATATTGCTCCTCGTGTACACCATTTTCACCCCATATACACAGAAGATTGCAATTGCCAGACCATAATGCTTTCTGAGAAGTTTATTATGATCATGGAGTCCTTTACCTATCTATGCAGCAGGTTAGATAAAATCTGAACCTGACTTCTGCCAAGAGCAGCATACATGCACCAGTGATCTCTGATTTCTCTTCCAAATGATGATGATGAGGAGGATGAACAATAATGGCTAATAGGAATAGTAATTATTCTTTAGACTTGAACTAGACTATTATACCCACTTTCATGTATGTTGTTTTATAACTAAGGCCTATAAGCTGGTTAAAATAAGAGAGAGGGTAATGGCCATTATAATAGCAATTATCTGGAGGTCTCCTGTTAAGAGAAACACATCCTGAAGCCTTCGCTGAAGCTGGTGAATACACCTACACAGGTTTTTTCTGGTTCTTTGATGACTGACCCACAGAAAGTTCATTTATGAAATATATTCTTATATCCTTTCTATCTCTCTCTCTCATGATCTTTCATCTATATGTTTGAGACAGGGTCTTCCTATATACCTCGTTCTGGCCTGATGTTCATTTGTGTAGTTTTGGCTGGCCTTTATATTACAGTAATCCTCCTGTTACAGCCTCTTGAGTGAAAGATTTCAGGTGTGTCAAGATATCCAATTGATTCTTCTCTATATGCCAGAACTTTCACTATATGGTTGTTATTATTTATATTTCTCCTTGTTTCTACTATCAGATCATAAGCAATTCTTTGGAACAGGATCCCTTTGTAAAATTCTTGCTATACACAGTGCATGCCCTAATCATTGAGTGAATACATTAATAAACAATGGGAAATAATTTCTGCATACCTTTATTTTAACATGAAAAACAAATGCAGATGTGACAAGTATTTAAAGGCTCTGGTCCTGTGAAATTTGCTCATGTCCATG
The DNA here is from genome assembly GCF_947179515.1 of Apodemus sylvaticus. Classification (NCBI taxonomy): domain Eukaryota; kingdom Metazoa; phylum Chordata; class Mammalia; order Rodentia; family Muridae; genus Apodemus; species Apodemus sylvaticus. The sequence continues at coordinate 119,296,277 of NC_067476.1, forward strand.
TGTTTGAGGCCCTTCCCCACTTTCTCTTCTGTCAGTTTCAGTACATCTGATTTTATGTGGAGGTCCTTAATCTACTGGAACTTGAGTTTTGTACAAGGAGATAAGAATGGACTGAAATTTTCCTGAACAGAACACCAATGGCTTATGCTCTAAGGTCAACTATAGCCAAATGGGATCTTGTAAAATTGCAAAGCTTCTGTAAGGCAAAGGACACTTTCAATAGGACAAAACAGCAACCAACAGATTGGGAAAAGATCTTTACCAATCCTCAATCCTACATCCAGTAGAGGGCTAATATCCAATATATACAAAATAACTCAAGAAGTTAGACTCCAGAGAATCAAATAACCCTATTAAAAATGGGGTACAGATCTAAACAAAGAATTTTCAGCTGAGAAATATCAAATGGCCAAGCAGAACCTAAAGAAATGTTCAACATCCTTAGTCATGAGGGAAATGTAAATCAAAACAACCCTGAAATTCCACCTCACACCAGTCAGAATGGCTAAGATCAAAAATTCAGGTGATAGCGGATGCTAGCAAGGATGTGGAAAAAGAGGAAAACTTCTCCATTGTTGGTGGAATTTCAAGCTGTTACAACCACTCTGGAAATCAGTCTGGAAGTTCCTCAGAAAATTGGACATGGTATTACCTGAGGACCCAGCTATACCACTCCTGGGTATATACCCAGAGGATTCCCCAGCATGTAATAAAGACACATGCTCCACTATGTTCATAGAAGCCTTATTTATAATAGCCAGAAGTTGGAAAGAACACAGATGTCCCTAACCAGAGGAATGTAGACAGAAAATGTGGTACATTTACACAACGGAACACTACTCAGCTATTAAAAACAATGACTTTGTGAAATTCAAAAGGCAAATGGATGGAACTAGAAAATATCATCCTGAGTGAAGTAACCAAACCACAAAAGAACACACATGATATGCACTCACTTAGTCCAAAAGCTTGGAATATCAAAGAATCAATTCACAAACCACATGAAGTTCAATAAGAAGGAAGACCCAAGTGTGGATGCTTTGGTCCTTCCTAGAAGGGGGAACAAAATACTCATGGGAGCAAATATAGAGACAAAGTATGAAGCAGAGACTGAAGGAAAGGCTATACAGAGACTGCCCCACCTGGGGATCCATCCCATGTACAGTCACCAAATGCAGACACTATTGTGGATGCCAACAAGTGCATGCTGACAGGAGCCTGATACAGCTATCTCCTGAGAGGCTCTGCCAGAGCTTGACAAATACAGAGGCAGATGCTCATTGTCAACCTTTGGACCGAGCATGGGAACCCTAATGGAGGAGTTAGAGAAAGGACTGAAGGAGCTGAAGGGGTTTGCAACCCCATAAGAAGAACAACAATATCAACCAACCAGAGCCCTCAGTGCTCCCAGGGACTAAACCACCAACTAAGGAGTACACATGGAGGAACCTATGGCTCCAGCCACATATATATCAGATGCCTTCTCCTGCTTCAATAGGAGAAGAGCCCCCAGTGTAGCGGAATTCAAGGGTGGGGAGGTAGGAGTGGGTGGATGTGGGGGAACACCCTCATAGAAGCAGGGGGAGGGGATGGTATAGGGGGTTTCCAGATGGTAAATGGGGAAAGGGGCAATATTTGAAATGTAAATAAAGAAAATGTCCAATAGATATCCTAAAAGCATTTTTTAAAAAAAGCTCCAGCCCATATACAGATCTTTCAGTAAGTGAAACACAGAAGCAGGATCTTACCATTCCTGGGCATTGGTAAGAAACTTGATAATTAGTGTGAGCAGAATCCTTGGAACTGTAACCTGGACTGAAAACACACTTTCTCTCAAGAAGTCAGTTCCATAATAGCTCTATAGCTGGGAAAATTTTCATGAACAGGCTGTAGAAATCACTATTTTACAGCCATGAATAATATAAGGCCTTACTTTTACATAAGAATTTAGCCAAGAATTTCCATGAATCTTTTAAGTACAAGAGTAACTTCTAGCAGACACAACTTTGAACACATCTTCGATTTAAATGAAAGCAATTCTTTTGAGACCACTTAATAAAAACAGACCTCAAGGAAATAAACTCAGAAAAATATTTGACTAGAAAGCTGCAGAATAAATTAGCATATGAGAAATGACTGGCACTCCATTTCTATTTCGTGCATGGTACAGTAGTGATCCCTGGCAGCAGACAGCAAAACTATGTGAGAATCTCAGAGATTACAGGAGATATAATTAACCTCAGATCAAGCTGGAGTTGGCAACTGAAATCCTTCTAGGAACCAGACAGCATATGACTCAACTGAGCTTCTGGCAGATAGCTAACAAGCAGGTAACGTAGACAAGGCTTGCTAGAGAAGAGAGACTGAGGTGATGCTGAATGTGGAGGTATCTATGGTCACAAGAGAATTCAGAATGAGGCCATTGGAAGAGCATAAAGTCTAGAAACTAAAAATGAGAGCATCAGAGAAGTAATAATGGAGTAGGGCACATAAGCACTTGATGTTTCTCTGTCTTGGAAAGATGAACATAAAGATATCTATAGAAAGCCAAAGTTTATGTTTCATCTCACTTTGAAGCAAGAGTTTCTACATAGGGTTCCATGACTTCAGTGGAAGAGATACTTGCATAGCTTTTGTCTTCCTGTCATTCCTTTCCCTATTCCAAATATGTTCATCTCTTGAGATCCAGATGGAAATTAATTATTCTTACCATGAATGTAAGAGCGAATTAATCTGGCTGTATTTACTTACCTTATGCTCATCCCCATATGACTTCACAAATAAACTAAGATTTATTCAAGATTGCACTTTAATAGCTGAGCAGTTGAATGACATGTCTTAAACTTCTATGATAATCTGGCTACCTCCCAGCTCCATCCCATGTTGCTTGCATATTATTATGAATATGGCTCTTTGAACCCCTTGTTCATTGCTCCAATTCCTTTGTCTTCCTCATGGATCTGCCCTCCTTTCCTTCTTGCTAGCAAACATCCCTCCCTATTCTCTATTCTGACCAGTCATTGGGTGAACAATTGACAAGGCAGAGAATAAATGGTAAGAACTATTTACACAAACTTGAGACAGGAGATTCTTGGTATAAGCATTGCAAGGATATATCTGGATTGAAACAAGATATGAGGGCAGAAAAATCATCATTTGAATAATCCAAGGGTAAACTTCACACAGTGTACAAAGCATTATGCCCACAACCAGCCCCATCCCAACACACTCACACCCAGACCCAACACACACTGGTTTTAATTCTGCTCCACCCCCAGAGAACTTTATATTTGTGTATAGAATATTGGGCTTCCATAGATAACCCCAGATGTATGCTACAAACCTTAAGTCAAACAATCCCCCCTGAGAATTCATAATCTAAAATGAATCCATTAGTAGGTCATGCAAAAAAAATCAGTCTTTATGCAAAGAAGATCAAGACTGGTGGGAAGTTTCCTATTAGGAACAGCCACATATTGATAAACATTCCAAGCTCTAAGAACTATACCAACTTTGATTACTTTTGTATCTACATAGAAAGTATTCATACAATTATGTTCTTTCAAACCAATTAAGAAGTATCCATCTGGTCAAGTAGATTGTTCTAAAGAATCTCTGGGTATTTTTCTACTTGGGATTTAAATGACTTTATAAATGGCATATACCATTTCAAAATTATTCATGGTTACCAGTGAAAATGTGAAAATGAGAGGGTACAAGACCCACACTCACCCTTGCTGGAAACACTCCTCATGGAATCTGTTTTCCTTTTAGATACCAAATTATGGTGAAAATATACTAATCATTTAGGGGTATATGGTCCATAGAAATGATGAATAAAATTTTTGTAATTAGTAAGCATAATTCTGTTCTGTTTGGAAGTGTATAGATGGCAAAGATTTAAAAATCCAATTATTTGAGGAGAGGTAAAATCAAATATGTTTTTCCTATTCAGTGCTGTCATTTCCAGGAAGAAACCTAGTAAAACTCCTGGGGGTGGAAATATGTGTTTAACTGAACATAAGAACCAATGCTGCTCTTCTGCATGTTGCTTAGAAATTCATATAGTCTAGTCAATATTCTACTTTGCACACAAGCAGGTATGGATTCCTTTCTTTAAAAGATTTGATATGGATTACCTTACAAATTTTTACAATTTAACTTTTGACAACTTCATATATGTATATGATGTGCTGGGATGATATTCACATCATAACCCTCTCCCATGCCCCCCCATTCCTGCTAACTTATCCTGCTTCTAAATAGTCTCTCTTCTGCTTTCATGTGTGAATTCTTGCCTGAGTATTTGAGTGTAGATGTATACGTGTGTGTGTGTGTGTGTGTGTGTGTGTGTGTGTGTTGGTCTTTTGAGCTTCTGTGTACCCATGAATGCAATGGGCTATGTTATATACAGTCAGCATTTTATAGTGTTCCTCTCTGTACATCACACTTACAATCCTCTCTGCTATGATCCTGGGGTCTTAGACAGAGTGATATAGCTAGATGCCCAACTTGAGACTGAACATTCATTACTTACTCTCTTCACTTTGATCAGGTCTAAGTCTCTGTCTTAACTTTATTTAAAAGAAGTCTCTGTTTAAGACTGAAAGCACTATTAGTCTCAGGATATGAAATGCAGTTCATCAACATGTCTACATAGCAAATTATCAGTGATAATCCCTCCCACTCTCCCCATCAATGACCTGTGATTTCCCAGCTATAAACTTTTGGGCAGGATTACAGTATCAGACATATATTCTGTAGAATGGGCTTCCTATCTAGTCAGAAAGGATTCAGTTAACCTCAAAACAACCATGTGCCCATTTTAACAAAGGGTGTACCTAGCTAGAGATTTATTTCACTATAATTAAATCATTAAATGTATACATGTTTATACTATGTCAGATTTTATGCTACAGAAAGCAGCGGCCTAGTAAATATCATTCCATGTCTTACCAAATGTTAACTGAATACCTAAATGCTAAGAACCCTAGAGCCAGACTCTGGATATTTAGACATCAAAAATGAAGAATGGGTGCAATCTCTGGGGATGTAGACATTACCAAGGAGACTCCATGAACAGCAAGTCCTCTGCAAGAATGTAAACAAGAGCTGAACACAATGAACTGAAACTCTTCCACCACAAGAGAGAAGCAGAAAGGGGAATGAGAAGACACTCTGTCTATCAGAATGTCCGAAGATCTCCATAAAAATGTAGCCAATAAGCTGAGTTCTATGGCATGAAAACAAGCCACACCATGATACATGGGACTATGAAGACAGCAGCAACAATGTCCCCAGTGGGAAACTTTGCTTCCAGGAAACTGAAGGACAATGACATAGACTACAACATAGCAGCTTCAGACCAACAGTAGGCTGGACAAACAGGAAATAGCTAACTTAAAATTTTAAACTATTCCAAATTGGTGAGAAAAATACCAAAGCATGGAAAGTGTCATGGTAACAGCAGTCAGATCTGTGGGCAAGGTCTTGTTTCTCTTACATTGTGAGGAAAACAGAGTGGAGGAGAGTAGGGGTGGGGCAGCACAGCACTGTGATACAGAGGATACTGTGATACACTTGATACAGAGGATAAATAAGAAATTTCGCGGCATTAGTCTAGTGTAGGACTGTGCAAATGGTTGAAGTAGCATAGAGTTTGGTGGTAGAGAGAAATATCAGATGAACTGGAAATTGTCATAGGACACTTTCTGCATTGAGACCAACTTGTGCTACTAATTTTTATCTTTATTTTTATCAGATATGTATGAGAAGGAGGAGACCATGGCTGGGGGACATTCAGCACTCCACTTAAATAAGTTAGTGTTGATTTGTCTTGAACACTACTATTTGAGTGAGCATGTAGACTTTAGCATGGAACTCTCTTTTAGATTTAAGGCAGAGGACAGGGATTCATCAACATAGGAATGTCTGGAGATGAGTAAGAGTATCTAGGGAAAGCAGCCATGCTTCAGAGCAGGCCTCCTCACACTCCCACTGCTACCTCAGGACCCCTTTGTGCATGAAACATTTTTATGACCAAAGATGTAGACATATACACTACTAAGCATTTACTGATAAAATGCCATAGCGTCATTTATGCTCCAATAAACCTTTCATGTACACATATTTTTACGAATTATTAAAGATGAAAGCTTGCTTATGTACTAATGATATAATATGCTTGCTTATTTTGCACTAAAGAAAACTTGTCTGAATATTCAGTACTGATAGATGCAAAACATCTTTGGCATTTTCCAAAGTTAATTGATATTTTGGTTTTATATTTGTCAACACGGAGGATACCATTTTTATATTACAAAATGGCAGATTATAGTTGGGATCAGTTTAGAAGCCGTTTGATACTCTGTCTTGTTCCAATCCAGACTTCGTGTAACTTCTGTTTTATAACATTCAAGTCAACAACTCAAAGAGCAACATGAACAAAAATTATAACACTATACTATCTATAGACATGTAACTATGATACACATTGAAGTATCATTGTAAGAAAGTAGTAAAAGAAAAATATTAAAAGTTTTTTTTTGCCTTTCATAATTAAAATGTTGTGTTTTGTCAGAGCAGAAAACTTTGTGACGCTGCAGTCCATAACACAAAAGTCTTAAGTCTGAAGCTAGGTGGTTCAATAAGTATGTAAGTTTCCTCAATAACTTTTTTCATTTTTTTTGACTATGTAATGGATGAAAGGAGTATCATTTGCTTATTATTTTGAATGCTATTTACTTTATCTTCTTTTGTTTGTGTCCCTAAAATGAAGCACACGTGAGCAAGATAGGAATATTTTGTAACATACAGAAATAGCCAGAAGTATTTTAATTAAAATGTGGGACAAGTCCACAGTACAGTTGCAGCATAGCGATGAGAATGAGGGTTCCAACCAGTGCCAGCAATCCCCCTCAGGTGTGGCCCAGGAGACCCCATAGGCTTTCCTTTGATTTATAGAGACCACACTTTGAGACGGTTACAACCCAAAACTCCAGCACACGGGTGAAGTGTCATCTTGAGACCACTGAACATCAGGAGTGAATGCTTTGTGGATGTTTAGCCTAAAATAGACATTTTTAACAAGGTAGATAAATGATTTATTAATGTAATAATCTGGAAACATTCTTATAAGTGTTTTCCCCATAATACTTCTGGAATGGAGATTCGGGCAGAATGAAAATGAATGTGGTGAGCGGGTTTAAATGAGATTTTTGTGGAGGAAAGAGAATAAAGGGACAAGATGGACAACTGTAGAAAGATGTCACCCATGTAAGTGACAGATGAAGGCACTGAGATTTCATAACCATAAATTTATTATAAACATACAATAGAGGGAAGATGATATGGTGTAGTCTTAATTATTGTATTATTAATATCAGGACAGCTACTAGTAAAATCAAACTGTCTTCCTTAGTCCTTCTGGGCCTGGGATCTGGGATATCTGACATCTGTTCTGGGCTAGGTCAACAGCCCCTGTCTCTCTGAGGTCCACACTGCTCCAAGGCTCTCATTTTCATGGAGATAACTCACTTTATCTGCTTCTCTCATTTAAATTTCTAGCAGCCTTCTTTTCCAACCAAACGATTTGCATTGAGCTATAAGCTTACAGCTAAAGGTCACTTTTGTTTTTAAAGTTTCAGTCTAAGCTAGCAATAGCACCACTTTCAAATGCCTCCTGTCCGTGTTTGTGACTACTTGCTGTGAAGCTAAGCCAGCTTTTGGAACTCCATGCCAGCAGGATGACAGAGAGGCTGTACTCAGACCTTGGGCTTGAAGCAGGACTAGTTTTGACAGAATGAAAAATATGACTAGCAAGTGAGAAACAAAAGAATAACACCAGACCTGCTGCTTGAATGTATAATAAGAGTTTACTGTTCCTTTGTAGTAGATTTACTTCTGATTCCTCCTTGCTTGAAGTGGCTGATCCTGGCCTAACAACCTTTGCCATCACTATTATGTTCTTTCCAAGAAGGCAATACATATCTTAACAAGTGACCTGCTATAAAATGCTTTTCTAAAGAAACCAATATTATAAGCATGGCTGACTGGAGTCCTGACATGGACTTACCCGGAAGTCAGAAGTTAGAGGTAATAGTATATCATGCCCCCATCTCCAGATGCGGAGGCCACTGAATAAGATGAAATACATTACAGAGGGTCAGTCTAAAAGAAATGAGATAGTGACACTCTCTGAAAATTCAAAAAGGAGAAAAGGAACACTAGGCAGAAACATACACCTGTTTGGGAAATTAGCATGGTACATGCAGATGATTTCTAAAACGTACAATAAATGCATAAGTATATTCTATGAATAACATGTTTTAATATAAATACGCATAACTACCACATTCCTATAAATATATAAATTTAGATTCTTATGAAACTGTCCTAAATTCAAAACCCCTTGGAAGCTTGCAAAGAAGTTTGTCTAAAGGCTGCCTTGACACCATATCTGGACTGGTCCAATGTCCTGGCACAAATGTAGCAGAGGTCTGCCTGGTCAGGCCTCAGTGGGAGATGTGCATAATCTTCAAGAGACTTGAGGCCCCAGAAAGGGGGAGACACCCTGGGGAGGGCACCTTCTTAGAGGCAAGGGGGAGGAGGAATGGGATAAGTAACTGTGGGAAGGGGGACAGATGGGGAGCGGGCAACAACTAGAATGTAAATAAACAAAATAATACAAAAATTTAAAAAGGTGCCTTGTCTAAAAGCATCTTATCTTGGCAGAATTAAATATTTGAATATAATATTTAATTTACACAAACATCTAATCAGTATTATTCATAGTATATAACATTCCCATTCATATATTAACATTTAATTATTAATTAACTGTTCCACTATGTGTTTTAAATGTATTAAAATATGAATATACTGAAATCTTCTGACAGATTTCACAATTTATATATGCAGTCCGCCTGTCTCTGTCCCCTCTGTGTTACAATTAAAAGTGTGGCTACTTGGATGCTGGGGACACAAACTGAGGTCCTCATGCTTATTTATTAAGCACATTACTAACTGAGCATCTCCTCAGCCACAACATATATTGACAAGATCTTCGATTCAGTACCTGCACATAATAAAACCATACTGATCAGACCCATGAAAATGATGGTTTATATTAAAGTATCCCATTTTAATTGCTTGAGATATCACACAGACACATACATATACATACACATACATTATACATATACAAGTGAGATTAAATCAAACAAATTAAATCTACTGAAATGCCAAGAAGGAGAAAATACTGGGAGTTTGAATATAGCTGCTTTGTCAGGAGTATGATCTTAGGAAGTAAGAGTGAGGACTCTATAAAGCAAAAGGTCACCATGAAAACATTCTTGGCATGGTCTCCACTAAAAATGGTTGACTTCCCCTGATCAAATGGGACTATTCCCTGAGAGCCATGAGGAAGTTACTTTAGGTCAGTCAGTATAGAAGAAAAAGTAACAAGGATTTTTTATTTGGATCCTGATTCCCACTAGTTAAAATGCAGCCCAGTGGGACATTATTTTCCATTCTCTATGTGCAACGCCTTATGTAAAAAATTAGCCTCTCATATTGCCCCCATGCTCTGTATAGAAACAATGGGCAAGAGGCAAGCAGCATATGGTTCAGACAGCATGTGATGTGTACCAGCTTGTACCAGTGAGACAAGGGCTTGGGGCTTTCATGAGCTGGTGAACCCTGCAGTGACTGGAACAGACAAGCGAAGGCAAGAGGCTCTGAAGGGCATATAAGCAGCATACACTGTGGATTTTCTTGTACAGGCAGAAGGAGAGAGCTAGTATGTGGATATATCTGCTTAACAGGCATTGAGTCTACAGGGACCCAAGGTATCATTGACACTGCTTACCCACCAGAAGTTGAAACTTCGTAAATGAGTAGGAAGACGGATTTACATTTTAACATTTTATAACCTTGACTATGGATGGATTTTACATTTAAGAATTGTTGATTTTCCTATTGCTGTAATAAAACACCATGACCAAAACCAGATGACCCTGGCTTGTGTTCTGCTTTTTGTTTGTTTGTTTGTTTTGGTGTTAACTTCATGAGTTCTCCAAGAGGAGGGAACATCAATTGAGAAAATATACCCATTATATTAAATAATGCTTATGCCTAATTAGTCACCAACAGAAGAATGAAACAAGGAGAGTCTTCTAAACTGCTTGACATCCTAACCATACACATACATTATGTAGATTTAAGACTACTCCTGAGTACAAAGCAAATTAGAAATTATAAACCTTGCTTCAGGTGAAGGTTAACTACAGAAATATACAGGCATTACACGGATTTAAAAATAAACAAATAAAAACCTTATTATGAGATACTATTATGAAAGGCACCAAAGCTTTTTAAATGGTTGAAAAACAAAGACAAGGGAAAAAAAGAATCATGTGTTTCTATTTACAACAACCTAGGTATAGAATCAGTCTATATGCTCATCAACAGGTGAATGATTGAAGAAGAGATCTATACCCTGCAACTTTATTCAGAAGAGTGAAATTATGTATTTTGTAGGTAAAAATGCATTAACCAAGAAGTCAGTGTGTAAAGTAAATAGACCAAACTCAGAATGATATGTGGGGTGTGTGTGTGTGTGTGTGTGTGTGTGTGTGTACAAATGAAGGACATGAAATGGAATGGAGATAACTTAGGGAGAAGAACACCAGCAAAAGTATAAGAGAAGTGTTCATACATAATTGATATAAGTGATGTAAGAGTATGGAAATATCATAGTAATATTTTATAATTTATTTTTACAATAAAATGTTAATTAAAAGGTTACATCTAAGAGTTTTGACAGTGTTATATAAAAAAATACACTGTAGAAGAGAAGCCAATTTTTAAAATGTCAAGTATCAAGACATTGTCATCCAGAAGTCATAGATATGTGTACCTAAAAATGGCAAAACTCTTTTTACTGGAAATCAGTGCCTACTTACTCCTCCAAGCCCATAGTCACAAATGACATATAAGGGCACATTCCAGCACATTTGAATGAGTAAAATGTACTAAAGTACTTGTGAAATGGCGGTTTTCTAAGAGAAAATGGGCAGAACTAGGGGGTCCTTTTATGAAATATGTACTTATATATAAAAAACAGGAGAAAAAAGGAAGAAGCAATAGTAAACACATTCAACTCCTAAAAAACTCTTCTCCGAAATGAACATGCGTTAAGTGTATGTTTAAAAAGCTGATGTAACACAGTGCCTGCGATTTCTCTAAGCCACTTCTCAGTCAATCTAATGCAATTATGTATCTAAATGAAAGTATCAGCCACAAGAGAAATATAAGCTGCCAGAAGTTGTCTTTTAGGGAAGTGAGCCTTAAAATAAATGGAAACACTCTTCAGAAAGCAGCAAGTCTCTCTCTCAGCCAAGCTGTCCTTTTGAGGGGAAACTAGACATCAAATACTGAAGACTCACTTAACACCACACACCCAGTTAGGACAGGGGAGGCACCACTCATCAGCTGGAAGAATTTGGCATCTCTATATTATGAAAATAAATGGAACACAGAGCTGACGTAGGAACCTCTGGTCATCTCCTTCAGCCCTATAACATCCCAGAGGCCCATCATGTATGCACCCACACACAGGAAACACAGCACACACACACACACACACACACACACACACACAGAGTTACATAAACAAACACAGACATACATGCACAGAAACACAAGTATACATACATACATGAAGACACCACATGCATCAATAGTCAATTAATTTTTGACAAAGATTATGATAAATTTTGAAAGAACAGTATTTTTGACAAATGGTGTCATGACAGTTAAATATCTCCAAACAAATTAATTTAACCTTCTTTACTAAAGGTTATATATATTATTTCCATATTGACTAAATATAGAAAATTTAACAATAAACTAACAAAACACTGATCTGTAACACTCTTAGGAAAAGATATATATAAGAAATAAATCTGAGGACCTCGAGATCATCTTTATATAGTGCACCATAATTACAAAGAACTAAAGAAAAACAGATAATTTACAGTTAGATTTCCCTTTGTCACAATTTTAAGATTTTGTCTAAAGACCTCTATCTGAAGAATGAAAAGACACTCACAAATTGTTTAAAAGTAATCCACAAATCATTCATATGACAATGGCATTGTGTTAGTTATTTTTCTCATTGCAACCAAATACCCAACGGAAATATCTTAGTACAGTTTGTTTTGGCTTGTGATTGGAGGAATAACTTTCCATCCTGGTGAGGAAATGCATGATGGTAGGTGGTACCATGGAGGAAGGGACATGTGGCATCTGCTTGTTATATGGCAGAGGCAGTGCCAGAGTCAAGGCCAGACATTAAGTCTCAAGGTATGCCCTCAGTGCTTGCTTGCTTTCAGTTTAGTCTGCTTCCTGGAGACTTCACAAGCTCCCCAAATAATGGCACCAGCTCTGGATCAACTATCTAAATACAAAAACCTATGGGGCAGGACATTCACATTCAACCTTCTGCTCTTGTGCTCCATCAGGGCATGTCTACTTTAAAAGCCCCCACAATTTTATAGTTCCAGTGTTGTTGAAAATTCCACAGTGTTTTCTGCGACTCAAAGCAATTTATTAACTGTGAGACCTTGTAAAGTTGAAAACTAGGCTATGAACTATATACTTCCAGTTCACAAAGTTACAGAACACACATTCATATTACACAAGGGGAGAATGGGGACAAAGCAAGGAAAGGCCAGACAAAGGCAAGACCAAAATCTAGCAGGTAAATACCAAACTTCATAGTACAATATCCAGCAGATGCATGGTAAACTATCTGGATATAAGCATGCTGGGGAAAAGTCCATGTACACAGCTTCAATACAAGACACATAAGCACATAGAGTCACCTAGAAGAACAATTTGAAGTGTATCTTGTAGACATGTAATGTGCAGTGTAGGTCCTAAGCCCATTGAAACACACTCTAGAGTAACGAGAGCCCCACAAACACATATTCAGCAATATTCAGTGAAGCATTATTTATAGTTGGCAGAAGTTAGAGTAAAGAATGCACATGTCAGAGACTGGGCAGATAGTATCCATTCCCCATTCCTCCCTCAGAATATAGAGACTGTATTGGCCAGTTTTTCATGCACTTAATTTGGGGTCATATAGCAAAGCTTAGACCAATCCAAAGGGATTAAATGATGATTCTCCTTCTGTCAGAAAAAAAAGGTGCTTGCGAGCATACTTTGCAGCATAGCATTCAGCTGGATCTACCAGAGACAGGCTGAGGAAGAGAGAGGAAAGGACTATGATGCAGGAGAAAGAGACTGCGAGCATGAGTCAGCACGCACTAGGGAAGCTGTCCATCCAGAAGCCTTGAGCTGGAACTTTATGCATGCAAGAAACAGCATTTTTATTGTGAGCTTTCAGTGTTATATTAAGAGCAGGTGTGTGGTTTACTTCCACTGGAAATTGTACAAGTAGAGAGCAGACAGAAAGTAGCTGAAGCAAGGAGTGAATTCAGCGAACGTCAGTGATTAGCCCTGAATGTGTCCTTATGGCTGGACTTATAGACTGGTGAGTAGTATTGCAGGCTGTGCTGTATATAAAATGGAAGTGCTGCATAGAGTTTACTAGCACATAATATTTCAGCATGTGTTCAAAAGTAACAACAGAGGAGGACGCACAAAGAAATATACAGAAACCATAGTCATTGAAATCAAATTTTTTAAAAATTAAACAAAGTTCTAACATATAAACCAAAGATTCTACTTCTGGGTATACACACAAGAAAACTAAAGGCATATGTTCACATATACATTTATAAATAAGAATTCTATATATTCATACAAGGGGCACTATTTAGAGTAGCCCAGATGGAAACTCCCCCAATGTCCATTAGCTGATAAAGGAATAAGCAGAAATGTGGGATGATAGAGAAACAGAAAGTCAGTTGTTCATAGAAGTGAAATTGGGTCACATGCTGTGATGTGGATGAATCTTGCATACATCGTGCTAAATTAAAAAGTCACAAAAGATCACAGATTATACAACACCATAAAAGCATAATATCCAGACCATGCTCATACCTCATGATAGGATGTAAACTGTCGATGGCCTAGGACTAGAGTTGGAGGTCTGGGAGGAAACGGAGAGACTGTCAAGGGTAATTGTGTTTCTTTTAAAGTTGAAAATGTTCTGAAATAGGCAGCAATAAAGGTTGTATAACTCTGCTAGAATTATACAGCTTAGTTATTGGAAACATGAATTGTATATAAGTAAAATTAATATGTCTACAATCAACAGGGAGAGAAGGCAATAACATATGGGATAATCTCACTAAGAATAATCTTATCAGTCACATGTGATTTCTTCATCAGATCTTGGATATTTGGATACTCATTGTATTATTCTTTCTATATTGAATGCGGTTTCTTTATAATAAATGAAATAGAATATAATGCTCCCAGAAGGGAGATAAAGTCTTGACCAGTATTTAAGAAAAATCAGCATCACCTCTTACTCTCAGCCAACATTCCAACCTTCAAGAGGGCTCCTTGCTAGTGAAGTAAGTAACATGTTAGCCTCATAAAGTAAATTTTCTATATATACTAGATTAGATAGACCTATACAAGTTGTGGGAAGACACAGAGCTCAGAGCCTTGAGAAAGTTCAAAAGATCATGGAAAATAGTTGGGTGATTTTGTTGAATAGCCCAGTTCGAGAGCAACAGATTCCACTTTTCTGTTGGGTAATCCAATGACTAGGATGCTAAGATTTGGAGATAACTATCTTCTAGAATCCAAAAAGGAGAAAATAAAACTATAACAGGGAGCTAAAATCAAAGTAGCGAATTCTTCTTCTCACTGAACTTCAATTGAATACATATTTAAAACCCCCATTGTCTAATCAACTTTAAGTTTAAATGTGGCTCTAGTCCACACTATCAAAGTCATATGTGAACAGTGTTATTTCTCCTGTTGCAGGTTGAGTCTTCACAGGAGGCTTAACCTTTTCTGCTTGTTTGTTTGTTTTACTAAACACAACAACTCTGCAAGATTGTGTGTGTGTGTGTGTGTGTGTGTGTGTGTGTGTGTGTTTCAAATTGTCTACTCTAGTCTTCAAAAGCACCTCAGCACATGACTTGAATTTTTTTTCACTTTTGTAGTTGTGGTGGTTTTACTATGATTGGCCCATGGACTGCCACTATTAGGAGGTGTGCCACTTGTTGGAGGAAGTGTAGCATTGTGGGGGTGGGCTTTGAGCAACATCCCTCCTAGCTGCCTGGAAGCCAGTCTTCTTCTGTTTGCCTTTGAAACAAGAGATATAGAACTCTTCCTTCAGCACCATGCTTCCTGCCTTGATGATAACGGACTGAACCTCCGAATCTGTTAGCCTACCCCAGTTAAATGTCCATTAAAAGAGTTTCTTTGGCATGACAAATACAGAGGGGGACACTCTCAGCCAGCCATTGAACTGAGCACAGGGTCCCAAATGGGGGAGCTAGAGAAAGGTCCCAAGGAGCTAGAGAAAGGTCCCAAGGGAGGGATTTGCAACACCAGAGGAGGAACAACAATATGAGCCACCCAGTACTCCCAGAGTTCCCAGGGACAAAAACATCAACCAAATAGTATACATGGTATTACACATAGCTCCAGACACATAGGCAGCAGAAGATGGCCTTGTTGGACATCAAAGGGAGAAGAAGCCCCTGGTCCTGAAAAGGCTCAGTGCAGCAGTGTAGGGGAATTCTAGGACAGGGAAGCAGGGGAGGGTGGGGGGAGCTGATTGGGAAACAGGGGGAGGAGAGATGGCTTATGGAACTTTCGGGAGGGGGGACCAGGAAAGGTGAAATCATTTGAAATGTAAATAAAGAATATATCTAATAAAAAAAAAGTTGCTTTGGTCAAGAGTTGCTTTCTCACAACAAAGAAACCCTAGCTAAGATAGTAACTTTTGCATATATGTAAGCTCCCTTCCTTTAAAACTATGAACTATGAGCATATGAAGGTGTCTCTGTGTGTAGTTTCCTGTTCAAGCTAGAAGATTTGATTCACCTGAAATCACAGGTGTCTATGAGCCATCCAACATGAGTGCTATGTGAAACTTGAGTCCTTTGAGAAAGTGGTGAGTGCCCTTAACCAATTAGCTCTCTATCCAGTCCCAACTCTTACAGCTTATTTTAAAGGACACAAATGAAAGTCTAGATAAAGATCTATATATGAAGGAAACTGGAAAGTTCCACAGCACATGAGTTTGTGTCTATGGTACCGTAGACACCCTCCAGACACTGGAATGTGTTCACAACTCAGAGGTTTCCCAAACCCCACCAGATGATCTTTTTATGAGGGCTTTGTTAAGCAAACATGACTATGGCCTTGGTGACTGTATATTCTGAGAAAGAGAGACTGGGTATTAAAGTTCAAGGCTTCTGAATATTGCTTGGCTTCTCTGGATACTAGTCGTTGACAGCAGGGAGATTTTTTGCCCAGGGTTCTCAGCATTTCATATGTTTTCCTGATACTTGATATATTCCAAGGTCCTTAAAAATCTCTGTGTCAGAAACCAAGAAAAAAACTACCAAATGAGTTATAAGATTAAAAAACAAACAACACCGAACCCCCCCACACACACAACTTTTCTTTGCCAGGCATGGTAGTGTGTGTCTTTAATTCCAGAACTTGGAAGCTAGAGGCAAGCAGATCTTTCCAAGTTCAGGTCTGTGCTGATCTACGTAGAAAGTTCTAGGCCAGCTAGAACACAGTGATACTACGTCTCAAAAGCATGAAACAAAACAAAGATGAAAAACAAAACACAAACAAACAAAAAACCTGATCTTTACGGATTCAACATTTCTCAGTGACTTTATTTTGCTGTGTTCTAAATATTTGGGTTTATTCTTATAGACTTAGGCTGCTCCTAGACTTGCCTAGGGGGTTCTTTTTATGAGAGAAGTAGTTAATACAGAAATCCATAAGCAGTCAAAGAGAAAGTGACTGTGAATACTCAGCACTGAAGATTAACCCATTTCCAGCTCCAGCCATCCACCCCAAGCTTCCTCCTAGCAACACTTAGGGACCATTGAGGAAGAGGAGACAGAAAAAAATTTAAGAGCCATTGAACAAGAAGGGGTGTCATAAAGTAGTGGCATCTCAAAAAGACATGATTATTAAACTTATGAATTCATAGCAGCTGTAGTTACCTGAAGATAATCTGTACAAGATTAAGCCAGTCAAAACTTCACCATGTATTCAGAAGGCCCTCCTCCTTACTGAGCAGCCATTGGCAGTTGGTAGCTACTAGGGGAAGGAAAATCATTCTTCTTTGGGTGTGTGGTCACTGATAGGTTGTTATCCATGGTCTAATGATTGTCTCTACATACATGTGTATATATGCCACACAAATTGTATATATTGGGTTATGAGAAAATAAAAACTTTGGAAAGGGAACTGGGAGACTATTGGCCAGTTAGAGGGGAGAAATGGGGGAATTGTGAAGATGATGATATTTCACTGTATACATGTATTAAATTCTCTAAGAAACAGTTGTTTACTATCAATTATTCACATAATACCTTATTTCATTTGCATTTTTGTACACTAATATACTATTTTATTTGAGTCAATTTCAAATCAACTCATATTTAAAAGTTAATCTTATCTATTGAATGCAGATTTGTGACATCACAGGTTTGGTGTAATGCTTATGTTCACTACATAGTACGGATAATTAAATGTGTAGATTTTGATGATTTACATACATAAGTTTGCGGTCTATCTAACACAATGTGCACTGGAACTACCCATTGGAAAATTCACTTGGAAAATCTGTAAAGTTCGCTTTTACCCTGAGAAGCCTCTACCTTCTAGTATTGTAAAACTTTGAAAAAGCTTATTACAGCATTCGACTAACCTCTCTGGTGACATTTTGTAAGCATTTGTGGCCATGCCCTCCTAGACTCATTCCTTTTACCTCACTGTCTGTCCCTCCCTGTTCCTTCCTCCTCTGCAGCAGGGTTTGGGAATGCCCAGAGCCACTTGCAATGCTCTCTACAATTCTGAGGTTTTTGATGTGATACAGATCAATTAAACCACATTCCCATGGACTGAGCCCTGGATTAAGTAACTCAGGGGTCCAGTGATGATACCCTCTCACTTCCTGAGAAAAACACAAGCAGAGAAGCAGAAAAACAGTCCAAGAATGTGTGAGAGTCTGCACTTAGGTAAGCGAATGCAAGAGCAGATTGCTTTGACAACCCAGAAGCACGGATGCATCTTTCTTACATCATGACATGACAAATTCCAAATAATTGAACCAGCTCCTGTTGAAATGCCCTAGTTGTGAAATGGACCCTGTCTTTGACTATCTCAAAGGATAATCAATTTCTGCAATGTACTAATATATGACTAAATCCTTTTACTACTTCATATATGTAAGTGTAAGATTGCAAAGTTAATATCCATCACACACATGTAGCTATTTATTCCCCACATAAATTTACAGTCAGGCAGATATATGTAAATAAGACTGCTGCATATTCAGGAGTTAGGTATTGAAATGGCTCCAGAGTCGCAAAGCACTATGCAAGTCAGTTCACAAAAAGACATCTGGTCCCATATTAGCAGCAGCAGTGGCATAATCACATGTATAGATACCATGATGTACTTCAAACTTTTATGTATCCCGTGCTGTCTAAGGACTGCTTGGGTGATTTTTAATGGCTATGGAGTACTCAAATTGAACGTATTGAACGCCAGATTGTTTACAAAGTGCTGGCCAATGATAATAGTCTTTCCAAAAATTAATCTGACTCAAAATGTCAAATTTCATTTCTTGTAATGTACTTATCTTTGTGATGTCATATAAAATTTCACACTTTTCTTCTTGAAGCCACTTTCCAAAGACAACTCAGTAATTCTTAAATGCTGCTAAAATATTCACATTCACACAGAAAGATGATTTTTCTAAAAGAAATGAATGGTTCTTATAACTTTGGAGTAAAGGAAGTGAAAAAAGCTTTATCATCATCATCATCATCATCATCATCATCATCATTATTAAAAAACAATCTAGTACAAACTAAATTGCTCATAGCAATTCTATCAACATGCATTTGGTCAACTACAGAATCCCTAAACTTAATCAATGTACACCATACATGTCAGAGTGTTTGTGTGTGTGTGTGTGTGTGTGTGTGTGTGTGTGTGAGCAAGGTGACCCTTTAATGGGTGGACAAACAAGTTCGACACTGAGTTGGGAGCTAGAGTCACAAGGCAAATATTTTCACTGTAGTGAAAACTGTAAGGCTGTGTGGCTCATGCCCATGGAACAAAAGAAGCATGTGTTCATGTGTACATTTGAATATATGTAATTCTTTCAAACTATTATCTTTAAGAATGTTTCAAACTTTTAAATGTAACATGTGTTCCCCAGCAAGTGAAACAAGGCAAAGTTGGGTAAACAAAGAACTTGTATTTAAAGCCTCATCTTAGAAATGAATAAAAATTTTGAATAACTGCTCTACCAAAGAAAATAATATAAGCAGCAATTAACATGTAAAGGCATGCTAAGCATTATTAGTCATTATGGAATTGTGCTCTCAAGTGCTATAAAGTATTGTCACAGACACTAGATGGCTAAAATCAAACTCTTCTTATGCCAAATATATTTAAAATAAAATACCAATGATGCCACATGTTGGGTTAGTTTGTTGCTTTAATGGTGGACATTATACTCATTTTTCAAACTTGGAAGTATTAATAGATCTGAATGACAAGAATGAACTACATAAGTCAAATTGTTGGCCAAAGGAAACCCAGATAGAAAGAATGGCAAATGTGGGTATAGGGAGATCAAACAGAGAATGCCATGTGGTGAAGAAAGGAAATAAGTTGGCACATGTCATAAAAAGATACCACAGGCTAAGAGATGAGAATTGATTCAGTGGAAAATATTTTAAAATATTTGAATAATGTACATTTTCTAAATTTTTAAACTTGTTTCAGTCACAATTCTATTCATTAGTGAAATAGCAATAATTAGTCATTTATTATATATAAAAGGCTTATCACAGCATCTAGGATGACTTGAAATATGGCTATGTTGAGGCTGGAGCAAAGCTCAGTGTTGAAGAGCAATTGCTGCCCTTACAGATGACCTGGGTTGAGTTCCCAGCACTCGCATGGTGGTTCACATATGGCTCACATGATGGCTAACTATAACTCCAGTTCTGAAGGATCTGGTGCCACTTTTTGGTCACTGCAGTCATCACATATATATGTGTTGCAATTCATATGGGTATGTAAAACATCCGAGCACATAAAATAAATAAAAAAATCTTTTTAAAGTCTGTTGTTTTATTACCATGTTTTATGGGATTTCAGATCCCAAGAATCAGATGGCATACCATTATTTTAAAAGTAATAGAAAATTTAAAATGCTCTTAGTTATAATGGAGATAGATACGAGAGAGAATAATGGAGCTGAATATGATAAAAATATCTTATATAAACAAGTGGTTCTGAAAATGTCATAATGAAATCTATTATTTTGTACAATTAATATATGCTAATGAAAACGAAAATTGCTCTAATGATTTAAAAGCTTTGGTTCCCTTTGATTTGGGGATTTACTAATTAGTACCTTTTCATCTTATGCCATGTCTTAAGTATGCATAAAACCAAATACATAAGCAAAAGAAAGAAAAAAGAAAGAAAGAAAGAAAGAAAGAAAGAAAGAAGGAAGGAAGGAAGGAAGGAAGGAAGGAAGGAAGGAAGGAAGGAAGGAAGGAAGGAAGGAAAATCACTGAGTTCTTCCTAACATGTTTCCTCATTCACAGTCTTACTGTTCTCAGTCCTTTGAATTCAGGACCTCAGACTCCATTCACTCTGGTGACACTCTCGAGAATATAAGGATGGCCACCAGAAAACCATGTGAGACTTTTGTTGTCTCTGTTCTTGGACATATTAATCTGATATAATATCTGCATTGAGAATTTGACTGTGAATGTTTCCCAACATTCCTCGGGTAATTCAGGGGAGTAAAAATCTGGGAATTCTTGGCAAGAAAGGTCCTTTGACTATCAATTATATCACTGGGTGATGGTTCCACACTGACAAGGCTCTCCAAATGCATATATTGAATTAAGAAGAAAGAAAGGAAGGAAGGAAGGAAGGAAGGAAGGAAGGAAGGAAGGAAGGAAGGAAGGAAGGAAGGAAGGAAGGAAGGAAGAAAAATCACCAAGTTCTTCCTAACACATTTCCTAACATAAGTCTAGGCCAAACTCCTTCCAGTCCCAGAGCTGTATGACCCCCAGATTCTAGTGAAAGAGTAATCACTTTCACATGTGGAGTACGGTGTTGCAGGTCTGCGTCTGCTGACTCTCCTTTCCTTCTCATCGTGGTCTCTTGTCTAAATAATGTCGAAAACTTTACTATAACAATTCTCTTTGTTTCAGTTGAAATTTTCCTTTTTCCTGCCCACTAGCATGATAAACTTAATCACACCAAATTACTAAAAGGGAAATAACATCCAGTGCCTTTCTACTGAACAAACTAAATGACCACTCTGACCTGACTCTGAAATAACTCAAACCGGGCAGCCACTTCTCCAGTCATTGAAGCCAGACACACAGACTTCTCAAACAAAACACATAAAATATACATGCCATTGAGAGAGTTCAGTCACATAAGAAACTCCCAAAATCTCAAGAATTGCTCTGTAAAACTAAGTCTGCTTAAATAAAAATTCTGAATAATAGAAGACCAGAATTCTGGGGTCTATTATTGTCCTGGGATTGTGATTACAGCTTCTGGAGAGAGACAAAACTGGCTACTGTCAGAAAATGGTAATTTTTTAAACTTCTCTATATTCTCTTTCATCGCCAGAAACATAGGGGTTAACAAAGTACAAACCTCATAGAGTTATTATAAGTAGTATCAACATAGGAAGAATGAAGCAAAGGTTACCTGCATTAGTAAATGCTAATTTGATTCATCACTCTTATTAGACTATAGAATGCCCACTCATATTTCTCAGTGTTCGTGAAATTGTTTCCAGATGAGATTAGCATGTGAATCCATAGACCAAGTAAAGCCAATGCCTCTCAATCAATTACTTTTACACCATCCAGTCCACCTGGGTCTGAAAAGAATAGAAAACAATGCAGAGATGGATTGCTCCAGGCCCAAAGAAGAATGGGATTTGAACTCGGGTCCTTTGGAACTGTAGTCAGTGCTCTTAACTGCTGAGCCAGTGCTACAGCATGGGGTTTTTTGGTTTCTACCTGATTTATTGAGCTAGTAGATGTACCTTCTCCTGCCTCTGTACTTCAAATTTCCAGCTCTTTAGACTGAGACTAAGCTGGAATCACACCTTCAGCTCTCTGAGTCTCAGGTATTGATAGCATACTACTGGCCTTTTTGAGTCTTCAGCTTATAAACGGATGCCCATCAGAATTTTATGTCCATAATCTGTGGCCGAATATCTTATAATAAACATCTTATTTTTTTTCCTAGATAACATTGGTGAGGTATAGCTGTAGTTACCATTACTACTTGGATTTCTCGGTTCTATTGTTTTGTCAGGACCACAATAACAACAGTGCAGTGTGTGGAGAACATCACAGGAGATGAAACATGAACCCTTGTATCTGCTGCTGTTTATGACCTAATGAATGTCCTCAGTGCTCTGATGTCTCCTTTACAGACTCAACATTATGATGTAAGAGCTATATAAATAAGGATATTCTGAAAATGATAATTTGTAACTGAAGTGGATATTCTAGTAGATAGAATATTAAGCTTGAAATTGTCGTGGTATTTTTCAATTTTAAATTTAAGTTAGTTGTGTGGTGAGTGGGGGTGGTGCATGCACACAGGTGAACATGCCAAGACATGCCTTTTGAGGTAAGAGAGCAATTTTAGGGAGTCGGTTCCTTCATTCTAACTTTATGTTGGTTGGATAGGGAGGGTACATGGATCACTAGTCTTACACAGAAAATTCCTTTGCCCACTGAGCCTTTGTCCTAGACCCTTAAACAAGTATACTAGGCTAACCTTGAACTCAGAATCCTCCTGCCTCTACCTCTTCATCATATCCTATATGTATGCACCACAACTAGTGGGTAGTTTCTAAACAGTATAAGACAAGTCTTATCCAATTGAAAGGCCACCAAATGGATATCAAAAAAGGTCTTTATAGATAGTTACCAACATTATACTAGACATCTACTACTGTGTTCAGGAAAACTCACTCATCCCGTTGTCCCATATTCTCTATTGATCTTCTAGTATATGGAGCTCCTAAAGAATATCCACTAGCTCCACTGTTTGGGTCAGGAAGATGGCAACTAAATAAAACAGAGTTCTGTGATTGTTAATTTTCAAAAGTAAGACATCTTGCCAACTTGCATTGCTAGGAAGAGTCCATACAGAGCATGGAATCCAGTATCCCAAACATCATAAAAACTGCTTTTTCATCACGAGACAACTCAAGGGTAGAGCCCACAATTTATATCAGATTCCAAACCAGACAGTTCCAGACTAAGGGCATCACATGAGGTGAAGGCTAGATGTGACTGGTGTCCTGCAACAGAACCTTCCATGAAGGCTCACAGAATACTGAGAGTCGTCATCTACTTCTGTCACAAAATTCAGCTGCCTTATCAAATTGCCTTGGATGTGAGCTATTAAAAGCATCCATAGAAAGAAAGTAAAGAAAGGAAAAGATTACAAATTTAAAATAAGTATCCCTCTCTTATAGCCTTGTATTTCCTGTTCACTTTGGGACTGGCCCGAAAGAAAGTTTTCTTTCTTTCTTTTTTTCAAAAGAAAGTATTCATGAGATTTTTTTCTGGAAGGAAAAATGGAATGGGTACTTTCATAGAATAGGTTATAGATTCTAAGGGCAATCCTGGAATCCTAAAAAGAAATCAAAGAACAAAAAGATAAGATTCTTGGCTTGACTAAATCTACTTCAGACTCCTGTACCTATGCTTTTATGAGTAAGACCCCTTTGTGCACTTACTTATAAAGCCCAACTGTAGAAAACTACCACACTAAGTGAATTAGTAAAACTTATTACTTTTAACGTCTGACCACTCTTATCCAACCCAAAGAATACTTCTAATTATCCTGCTTGGATTTCAGAAGGAATTTTGCTATGTTGGTTGACCTAGAATCTTTTTTTACCTTCAGCTAACCAAGGTTCCTTCTTTGACAATTTTCATCCACTGGTCCTCTCCTGCTCTTTGCCTGTCCAGTCCCACCTTCACAACATAGATTTAGAGAGAAGACAAAGTTCTTCCTCACTGCAAATGTTTATTGCCAGGAACTTAATACATATTGAGTTATCTATGAATTGTATCTTTTAAAATGTTAAATAATGCCTTAACAAGTATCATAGATTAAGTATCCTCTTTAACACATCAGCAGGAGAATATTACCCCACAAGACTATGTCTAGAAAAAGGCTAATATTCTACAAGACTCAATAATATAAAGCATTTTGGGGAAAGTACCTAATAAGAAAATAAACCTAGACAGACAAGACTAATGTTCCTAAACAAAACAGTGGTTGTATCATTGTTAATATGTAACATGAATAGCAAGACTACAGTAATAACAAAGACCATGATCCATTCCACAACTGATTAACAGAGTAGTACATATCAACCTCCAAAGTTGATTTATAATACATCTTTTCTCAAAGTTGAACTGTTGTAATGATAAAAAGTCTGTGTAGCATATCTACAATAGCATATCTCATAAGTCACTGAGAGAATAGACTCTGTATGAGAAATCTTAAGGGGAGGGGAAGTGCACAGGATAAGGGCTGGGTACATATATTTCATACTGGTTTGGAGTGACACATACTCACTATCTCAGTACAAGTTTATTTCTCTGAACATCATTTAGGAAAAAATTTTATCATTGATTTTTTTCCCATTAAGTTAGATTTCAAATATGCAAATGAATTTTCATTTTAACTCCAGTCTAAATTGGTATATCAACACAAATCTATTTCTTACCAAGCTTCAAAATAGAAACAGCAGTACAATGGCAAATTAGGATAAAAAGAGGAAAAGCCAAGATAACAAAATGCTGAGAAGAAAGAATCTATCTATAATAACTTTGGTAACTTATAATTCATTTCCAGGAACAAGATAGTTTCAAATACAATCAGTTCAATACATTGGGGCTGCCAAAATAGTGTGGCCTAAGAAATTCACCAGGTTAGGTTTTTTTTTTTTATAGGGACTATAATTAAACTTTTCAGTTGTTCATTTACCCACTTTTTTTTTTGAGGGTTGGCCACTGATTTTTTCTCTTTTTTATTAGATATTTTCTTTATTTACATTTCAAATGTTATCTCCTTTCCTGCTTTCCCCTCTGAAAACATCCTATCCCATCCTCCCTACCCCTGCTCACCAACCCACCCACTCCCAATTCCCTGTCCTGGAATTACCCTATACTGAGGCATCAAACTTTTTTAGGACCAAGGGCTTGTCCTCCCTTTGATGTCCAGCAAGGCCATCCTCTGCTACATATACAGCTGGAGTCATGGGTCCCTCCATGTGTACTCTTTGGTTGGTGGTTTAGTCCCTGGGAGCACTGGGGGCACTGGTTGGTTCATATTGTTGTTCCTCCTATGGGGCTGCAAGCTCCTTCAGCTCCTGTCCTTTCTCTAGTTGCTCCATTGGTGACCTTTTGCTCAGGCCAACAGTTCTTTAACCAGTTTAATGTTCTGGTTTTGTCTTGTTTTATTTGTGGCACTTGGCTCTATCTATCGCCTTTGCTTCTCATGATAGATGACATTCAGGGGAAAAAAAGACCTCTTTGCTGAAGGTCTCTCTAGTAACTGTCAAGATAGCTTGGAAAAAATTAATTCTACCCCGACTTTAGCCTTTCTCTGAATCTACTTGACAATATCAATGATCAGTTCTACCAACTGCATTTACCCTTTCCTCCTTCTAACCAAATTCTGCTCACCAGCCTTTGAGCATGCTCAGCTCCACTGATCTTCATCTAGATTGCTTCCCTCGCACATTCCATTCTTAACTCTCTTCATTTGTCTTATATAAAAGTTCTTAAAGGAGTTGTCTTTTCGGCACATTTGGATTTATTCATTTTTGTACTCCCTATATCTGTGGCCTCCAAGAAGAGATAAGACAATCTACACCTAATGGGGATGCTGATTAAAGAAGATAAGCAGGTGGGAAACTTCCAATGGAGTCTAGCATATAATTAAATGTTTAGATGTATACAGAATTCTGTATTGCACAACTGTAACAGTGGGTGGCATATGACATACATTTTCTTAAAAAACATCTTGAAAGCATAACACACATTGTCTTTCAGACCAATGTGAAAGAAAAGGAGAATCCAAAACATACTGATATACATGATATGGTATTGCCCTTTTACAAAGTGTCTACCAAATCAAGGACAAAATGGAATCACAACAGATCATTCATACTGTGGGCTTTACTATTACAGGAGGTTCCATTCACAAAAACAAGATGTGAAGACTCCTTTAAAGTTGAGACACACAGTGTTTTGAATGTAAAGGATTTGAATAGAGAAGCCTGGTATTCTTCCTAGAATATGGCAGACTCCACATCACTCAGGTTCAACAATCAGGACAATCCAAAATGGGAAAGAAGAGGTTAGTATCACTGATTCAAACCACAAAAGCTCACTCTTCATTTATCCATGTGTTCTGAAAGTTTCTTCTCTTTATTCCTTTAGGTACACAGAAAGTAAAAGAAAATTTTCTCTACTTGTCTGCCATTGCAGGTTTGAAATAAGTAACTGACGCTTTCCCTGACATGAAAATATCAACAACTGGTCTTTATACAACAATGATGGTGACTTAAACTTACCCATATCTCAAACTCAAGGCTTACCTTACCGTATAAAAGAATGGCAATTTAATATCCTAAGGTCCATCATTTACATGACCTGTTAACTTTGAAAGCATCTTCTTATTTCACAGTTAACTTGGATGGGTAATGTGAAAGCATTTTGCCCTATTATTATAAACGACCTGAAGTGATACTGTCATAATTCAAATCCTACCATAGGTTTCTTACCAGCAAATACCCACACTTTACTGCTTCCTAATTAAGAATATTTAACACTTGTAAAGACTTGCTAACACTTATCATTTACCTGAATGTAACTAGGACTAAGAATATGCACCTCAGAATTCCTGATTCACTCTTAATTTCCCATGAACACTTATTTTTAGTTTTAGGCCTTTTAGAACGATCTAGTCTCAAAATCAATTTTATCATGTATATCAATAGGTACAACTATTAATTTTTGTAACTTTCCTGTAACTCTTAGGATGCCTCTTCCTAAAAATGGTCATGACCAGGAACCATACTAACAGGAACACAAAGTCCTATAAATGCCTTGGAAGGGACACTAGCCAGCTGGTCACCAGTGCCCTACAAGAGTGTAATTGCATTACATGGATAAGTGCTTTTCTCCTAGGGCGATTTCGTTTGACTTTTTCAACACAAGGTCGGTTATAGCAATTCTTCTTATGTTCTATTCTACTGCTCAACATTAGATCCATTACATTAAATGGTGTGTGCTTAGACATTCATGATTACAGTCTAGTAGCCACAAAAATATTGCCTTATTTGGAAATTATGTTAAATGTTCCTTCATATTCTGTTTTGACCTTTAACCCACTGTATGTGTGCTGTTCCTGTCTACCCTAAAGGATCCATAGGTGCACTCATGGTTGACCATCAAGTATTTTTTGTATTTTATCATTAGAGAAAGTCTGCTCATTTTATTAGCCCATCTATTGATGAGATGCTTCAGATTTTTAGTGTTTTCTCTCTCTCTCGTTAACGAGAGAGAGAGAGAGAGAGAGAAAGAGAGAGAGAGAGAGAGAGAGAGAGAGAGAGAGAGTGCTATCATATATATAGCTAGCAAAGATTTTCCCTAGTATGTAGGCTGTCTCTTCTCTCAGTTACCTATTTTCTTTGCTGTCCAGAAGCTGGTAGTTTCATTAAATCCATTTTTAAATGAAGAGCAAATATTTAATAACCATAAAAATAATTATTTTTCATTTACTATAGGAGAAACTTTTTTATAATAAGTAAAAATTATACCAAAACTCTATCTCACCCCAGCAAAATTGAAGCCAGTATAGGAAAATAAAGAGAAGTACTAGCAAGGGTATAGACAAATGGTGACCCTTATAAGCTACTGGAGGGTATGCAAATTAGTCCAGCTATTCTGGAAGTTAGTATTGATCTTTCTTAAAGGACTAGTAATAGATACACCATAGGACCCTGCTATACTTCCTAAGTATTTACCAGAGGTTTTCAAGTCAAAATATCACTGACATAGTCACACACCACTATAACAAAAAATATGGAATAAATCTAGGAATCCAACAACAGAAGTATTATTAAATATAGAAATTAGAGTTTGCAAACACCATTAATTTTTTTACCAATGAAGAATATAGCAATTTCATTAGGACGAAAATGAATGCAAAGGGAGATCATCATGAGCAAATTAATCCAGTCAGAAAGATAAGTACTATATGTTTTCTCTCATCTTTGTTTGTCTATAGATTTGTACATACATAAAATCATATATGCATAGATGACATTAAAGTAGAATTACAACCATATGGAGAACAAAGGGGACTAACAAGAGGAAATGGAATGCGTGTGGGATATATTCAGGGTACATTGTATGTTAGCATAAAAATGGTCTCTGTTAACTCTGTTTTATTAAAATAAAATTTCAAAAAAGATAAATGCTTTGTTTCATTTTACATAACAATTTAAAGATCTGAGAAGGGACAAGACTGGAGCTAGCAAACCTTGTTCCAGCTGACATGTTTCCAAACTGACTACCAAGAGTCTGAGGAGTTTCCCAAATCTCAGAAGGTGGTAGCAAATAATAAATCTATCTTGGGATCAGTATTCAATCAATGACTAATAAAAAGTGGTCTATAAACCTTTCACCTTTGGAGAGATGAATTCTGAAACATGAGTGTTACTCAAATTTCAGTTTTCTCAGTTTACTATTCCAATGTTGGTAACCTTTCTGCTATGACTTGGATATGGGTGTCTTTCTGACATTCCTATATTGGAGCTCAGACCTAAAGATGATGGCACCTAAAGGAAGTGACTCAATCAGGGCGGCATGGCATGGTCCCATAGACAGGATCAGTCTCTCTCTCTCTCTCTCTCTCTCTCTCTCTCTCTCTCTCTCTCTCTCTCTCTTTAAGATTTATTTATTTTATATATGTGAGTACACTGTTGCTGTCTTCAGACACACCAGAAGAGGGCATCAGATCCCAAGATGGTTGTGAACCACTATGTGGTTTCTGGGAATTGAACTCAGGACCTCTGGAAGAACAGTAGATGACAGATGGCTCTTAACCGCTGAGCCATCTCTCCATCCTGTGTCTTTTGAAAGAACTGAAGAGCTTTCTTGTTTTATTTTATCTTCCTTTCCCAGAAGGATGTAGCTTTGTCTAGATCCTCTAGAGTATGCTGTATCAATATCTCTCCTGAAGCTAACCCTTTCTGAATGATGAATGTGGTAATAATTTGATCTTATTTTTGTTCTTTTTTTTTTCATCTCTAAATCTCTGACTTCCAAGACCTTTAAAAACTTTTATTTAATTTAAACAAATCGATCTTAACTAACCTATCTCAAAAGAAAATCATACATGCTTATATAGGCCGTCTTCATACACTTATATGATTGTACTCGGATAATATTCCCTCTCAACCATGATATCCCCTTTCTACTCTTCCCACCATTAGTATTGTGAGAAGCTCATTTCTATTGTTTATAAACAATCTTGTCAAGTGTATTTAGTTGTATGGCAGCAATGAACCAAGCCACAATTCTTCACTGTATTGTTTTCTCTCTCTCTCCTCATGATGCTCCCTAAAATTTCCAAATGATCAACTCACTCCTGCATCCTTACATCACGTACCCTTTCTTACTTTTTTCTTATGAGCTTCTTGCAATAATTAAATGGGATAGAGGATAGCACAGAGAGAACTTAACTGGTATGAATGGTGTCTTCACAGGGTTTCAGTCACTGTTGCCATTTTTCCTCCAACTCTGAGGAATATCTTCCTACAAGCAGTAGTGGTAATAAATGACTATGCTACTGGTATTTGTAAACTATAATCTAATTTTAGAGTACCTTTTGTGCTTTTAAGAAATCATTTACTGCTAAACTACGTTATATTACACTGTTACACCAGCAGCCAGTTCAATCATTTAGTGTTTACTCTGCCTCTTGTTTATATCAAAGGCCACCTCCAGAGCTGGACCTATGAATAAAAAGGATGCAGGTTACTTTGTATAGCAGTTTCAAAATTAATGTGCTTTTAAAAGATGTACCTCTATTTGGCTTTTGTAATGTACTCTGTAAGATTGGCAGTGACTGAATCACAACATATACATGTCTTCAAAGAAATCCACATCTTTGGGTAGCATGGGTCTAGTTTCTGCCCCTCCTTCAAATACCACCATTCTAGTGAGGCTATTCTGACTACTCGATGTGAAATCACACTCATGACTTCCACCCATGCCAAACTTTCTGATCCCTTAATCCTCTCTACATTTCCAAAGCACAGTCAGCTGCTGAAGTTGCACACATTTACTTACAAAGGAGGGATTGTCTGCCATGTCCGTACTATGCCCCTACATGACCTAAAAACACACACTGGGGCTCAGTGTTTATCTAGTGAAAACATGAAGGACTAGTCTGCAATAGTAACTGTAACATTTGGTTTTCTTCTTTTTTCGTTTTAAAGTCTAGTCTGTCAAAATAAAGCAGACATGAATAGGTACCATCTGAATAAATAGATCTTACTTTATTTACTAAGTTTTATTTGTTATTAGACTGTGTGTGTTTATGTGTATATTATGGGGGTACACATGCTACAGTGTGCATGTCAAGTTCAGATGGCAACTTAGAAACCAGTTATCTTCCTTCATCTTCATGTGGGTTGAAGGGAGAAAACTCAGGACACCAGGCTTGTGCAGCAAAGGCCTGTACTTGCTGAGTTGTCTTGTAGCCTTTGGCTATTTGTTTTACTCTTATCACTTATGTAATTAAATTAGGAACAAAGGTCTTTCTGTTCTACAGTCGTGTTCATAGTCAGTGCAATCCTGGACCACACAGGAAAGAAAGAACCCCATAGTGGGAGGCCTGTACTTTATGTTTGAAATAAAATTGAAGTCAGAAAATGAATAGACAGCTCCTCCAACACTACCCTTTTCTAAGTGGATAAAAACTCTAGGGACAGTTCTGGAATTTTTGTTCTCATTTGTTTTGCATTACATTTAGCAAGGTACAGTGATATCATTATCCTTAGTTATCTCACATGCTTCCCATGTTGATGTTGAGATGTTTTTCATCAATTCTATATTTCATAAAGCCCTGGTAAGACTATACTTAACCATTCTATAGAACACACATCATGTAAATGGCTGAACTACACTATTCTATAGAATGCATATAAAGTAAAAGACCCTACCCTACCTTCTCGAGGATGCACATTATATACAGTACGTGTTCCACTTGATTATCCTATAAATGCTCCTCATGTATAAAATTCTATTCTACCAGTATATAAAATGTACATTATGGGGGTGAAGAGATGGCTCAGTGGTTAAGAGCACTGACTACTCTTCCAGAGGTCCTGAGTTCAATTCCCAGCAACCACATGGTAGCTCACAACTATCTGTAATGGGATCTGATGCACTCTTTTGGTGTATCTGAAGACAGCTACAGTATACTCATATACATAAAACAAATAATTCATTTTTTTAAATGCTGAATCTACACTCAGAGTAGAAGGTTCCATTTTTTTTAAATGTACATTATGTATTAGATGCCTGTCTTAGTGACTGTTCTATTGCTGTGAGGAGATACCATGAGCAAGGCAACTTAGTAAAAGAAAGCATTTAATTGGAGCTTCCTTAAGGTTTCAAATGCTTAGTCCATTATTGTCATGTCAGAGAACATGGCATCAGGTAGAAAAGGCTGCAAAAGTAGCTGAGAGCTACATCCTTGTCTGCCAGCAGAGAAAAAAAAAAAAAAGGGTACTGGGCCTCCCATGGGTTTTTGAAACCTCAAAGCCTACCTCCAGTAACAGACTTCTTCCCATAAGGCCACACCTACTCCAACAAGGTCACACCTACTAATCCTTCTAATCCTCTCAAAGAGTTCCTCTTTCTGGTGACCAAGCATTCAAATGCAAGAGCATGTGGGGGAGGGGCATTCTTATTCAAACTATTAAAGTTCCTCTTTATCATTTTATAGAATTCATATTATATAGAGTTCTACACCACACCATTCTATAAAATGCACAAGGTTCCACTATTCCATTATATAGAATGCAAAGTGTGCATAAGGCTCTATTTCACTGCTGCATAAAAGTGCACTGTGGGTACGTTATGCTTCCACAAGGTGATGTCATAGAACTATTCTGACATCTTTTTGAATTATGGTATTCCCTATCACCAGCAAGCACAGCACTATTCTATTTTGTTTTCATTCATGTAAAATATATTAGAAAATTTCAAAATAATTATGCATTGTCAAAAAGTTGGAAAAAATAATTGCTAAAGATAATTTATGCAAATGTTTTCAACAAATATCTGAAATTCTACTTTTTAAAATAAACTTCATATCAACGTATGAAGTTACTTACACTTCCCGTTTTTTTCCTATCATAGTCTTAAAAATGTATCCTTTAAAACTATAATTTCTCTTATAAATATTTATGTAAAAATGGCCTGTGTTTTCAGTAAGTAAAATTTAAGTCACATTATTTAATGAGAAAATTATCCCAATTCATATAGGAATATCCTCACGCAAAAATCAATAGATTTAAACACTTTGAGGACCAAGAAGGTGATTTAAATAAAGAAAATTGCACTGCACAATGTTAGAAAGAACTGGCAATGACTGGTAAAGTGGAGACTGGCATGCTTATGAAGTCAGGTGCTTCTCAGCTACAGGAGAGGGTTGCCAGGAGAAATACTGCAAATGCTGCCAATTAGTGAATCTCTCTCTCTCTCTCTCTCTCTCTCTCTCTCTCTCTCTCTCTCTCTCTCTGTGTGTGTGTGTGTGTGTGTGTACACATGTAGAGTGTAAACAAGAAATCTAGATAGCTCTAGATACCTCTCAGAAATTTCACACTATGAGCACCAAGCTAAATAAAATATAACACTATGTTCTATACTGACACCACAATATGGTTAAAACCTAATAGGACTCATGCGCTATGCATACTCAGGCTTTCAAAATATGGTTCCATCAAATCCATAGGTCTCCAGTTCCCCTAAATTAGTGAGTTCTTCTAGTAAACGATTTGCTAAGTATAGATGCATAACTGGGGGACACAGGTACTTAGTAATCCAACTAAAGTGTCCACGGTAACTGCTACTGCAGAGAGCATCCCATCCATACACTACCACTGAAGTTTATAATCTTCACTGTAAAATATTTTATCTCCAGGAACAAGTCCACAAATTGGTAGCTAGAACCGAAAAGGTCCCAAAACTCATACTGAGAAGCCCTTGCTTCAACCACTTGTTTTGATTCAAGTCCCCTCCAAGCCTTGACTTCTCATTTGCTAGTATGGACATTGCTATGGGAACAGTAGAGCCAAAGAACTGGGGAGAAATGAATAAAGCCTCAGTTTTCCATATAAAGCTCAGGAGACGTTCAAATATGGAACATATCACAACCAGGTATATTCACACCAGGATTGGGACAACAAAGCATTGGGTGTACTACAACTAGTAATCAAGTAATTATCCTTAAAGATTTTCCAGAAATTCAGTTATTTCCTCTGTTGCTGAAAACATGACTCTTAGCTAATATTGTACTAGACCTTTCTCTATTTACAGTCTGCTTAAAATCTCCATCTTCTTGCCACATCTAATAGTGGAATCTCTGTATTGCTCTGAGAAACAAGAAAGGAGTAATTATTTTTACCTTTCTTTCATTGATAGAAAAGAGAAAATTAATAGGATGGAGAAAGGAATTGGATATGTTATTTAGCTTCCAGATTCCATTGCAGAATATTACATTTATCTCACCATTTTCCCATTTGAACTCAAAATTTTTAGCGTATGAAATAGCAATATATCTGCAAACACATATTAAAGGCTCGTCAGACAGAAGGCGAGGTGGCATGATGCAAAGGTAAAACATGAATAGGTACTTTAGAATTTTCATTCCAGTGCAAAACAGTTCTATAGACCTGGACCATATTGTGATAAGTGTCTTGGGGTAAGCTAGTCAATATGCAATTATTAGCAGGCAGGGGCTTTCAATGTGTATGTAGTCCTTAGATGGCTTATATGTTCATTTTGGTGATGGAATGGAAGGCAAAAACAGAGAGGAGGATAACTCAAAACCTAAGTGAGATTGAGTGGGTAAAAGATGTCTAAGTGAAAACCTTCTGCTGATGAGACCGAATAATGGTAGGGTTGTGGGAGAAAAGGAGGTGCCACTGTACTGGGACTGTGAGGAGATAGATATAGCAAAGAGGTAGCAATTGTCTTTAAAAACATTCATAAAAGGCTAAACAAACTACACTCTAGGTTATTCTAGGATCCCATGCACAGTCTGTGCATGCTCAAGTCTTGTGTGTAATATTTGAATGTAACCTAAACGTAGCCCCATATGCTGAAAATCATCTCTAGACTACATATAACGCTTAATACAATATAAATGTTAACAGTTGTTATAATGCGTTAACTTAGGGGAAAATGACAAGAAAACTGTCTGTATGTGATAAGTATGGGTGCAAATTTTTTCAAATGTCTTTTGATCTGTAGATAGATGAATGCACAAATACAGAGCTCACAATGTATGGGCAGCTACACTGTTTACTTGAGACATGAAGATCTGCTTGTCAAATATAATCAGAAAATTCATTTGCCACCTATTTCTATATATCCAAAACCTTTAAGATAACATTGTCCTAAACACTGCGTGAACAAGGAGCGCTCTTAATGCTATTTCAATAAGATGTTTTACTTTAGCTCCCCCCTCCTTTAGTGTCCTTATTTTTATAGGCTAAAGCACACGCAAGTAGTAATTGTTCCTATGTTGGAAGAAGAATCTTTGTTTTAAACAGTTCTACTCTCTCCAAGGATGTTTGCTTCCTGGGCCAGTAAACTTCAATGGAGTTAGACGATCAGTCTTTGTGTAAAACTGCTGTTCTAACTAATGATTTTTAACTGTTAGTTGAGTTGCCCCTTTCCCTAATCTTTAACTTAAATGATGATCATTAGAAATGCACACACAAAAGTGATATCTAGTGAACTGCTAAAGCATTTCTAAGTTGTGTATAATCTCTACTTCTTAACTGATAAAAAATGAAATTGATAATTGGCTACTAGATGTCTCATTTGGAATAAAAGTGTGGTTGGTTTCTTTACCGCTTCTCAATCCTCCACATCATATAATCTGATTCACCATAGAACCAATTGGTTCTATGAATCAACATAGAACCAATATTGCATAATACCTGCCTGATTAATTTAGAGTGGGACACTGGAAGAGGAGGGATATGAAGCAGTAGTATAGTATAGTATAGTATAGTATAGTATAGTATAGTATAGTGTAGTATAGTATCATATCTATAGTATAGTATAGTACAGAGCGTTGAAGGAAAAACAATTGCCAAAGGAAAGAAATGTCAATTCCATTGAAAACTAGTACAGAGGTTCCCACAATGGAACATTATTTTTAGATTGTAAGTAAAACTTGTTTCTCATAAATGTAACAAGATACTGATTTTTTGTTTTGATCATGCAGTTAATTATGAGTGAACAGAGCAAGGAGGCTGTATATTTACTTTACATTTTAATGAGCAAATCCAAAGGAGCAGAGATGCTGAACCTGAGGAGTTTAACACATTGAGGAACCCACATAGATCTGGAAAACAAGTAAAGCCTCATTTCCCCAGTGTTCGAGGTATTCTACAAAGCTGCTATGTGTATCTCCTAAGTTTTTGTTGACCTGTGTTTATGAAATTTGGATGCAAAGAATTCACTTTGGTTCTTATACTGTCTAACTGCAGCACATTTGGCCTTGAATGACTTATTTGATAGTTTTCTTATAATGATTAATCATTGTGCATGGGGAATATATTTTAATGATCATTTAGATCTTGTTCAGGGTATTGTCTGTAATAACAGAAATGTAGTCTAGTTTTCATATAAACTGTATACTGTTTATATGAGTTGTTATATATTTGCCTTTGTGACAAACTAGAAACAAGGCTTTAATCCAAAGACAAAGCAAAGAACCAAGCTTCATCCCT
Organism: Apodemus sylvaticus; assembly: GCF_947179515.1. Lineage (NCBI taxonomy): Eukaryota > Metazoa > Chordata > Mammalia > Rodentia > Muridae > Apodemus > Apodemus sylvaticus. The sequence continues at coordinate 119,332,617 of NC_067476.1, forward strand.
TTCCTCTTCTTTGCACCTGGCCCCCTAGCATCTTTATAAGGACACATGCTTATATGCCCAACTCCATTTATCCCTCTGATTAGCTTTTATCCTGTCTTATTATGACTAAGAGTCCTCAGAACATAGAAGTCAAGGTCCCAGATACAAAGACCAAGACCGTGAATGGGATCAGAGGTTCCAGTGGAACATGGGTTCTTTGATGATGCAGAAGGCCTTGCTAACAGAATCAGAGTGTATGTGGGGTAGGGCAATAAACTATTGTTACATTTGGCAACCATAGGTAATTAAAGATTATTTTAACTGCCTTGTTTGTAGTACAATGGAAAAATAATTATCTTTGTCCCCCCCCCTTTTTTTTTTTTACAAAGTGTCTCTTCTCAGGGGAAGTTTACAAAGAAGTATAAAATACCATTTGTGGGCTGGAAAAGGTAGCTCACTGGCTTAAAGAACTGGCTGCTCTTCCAAGGACATAGGTTCAGTTCTCAGCACCCACACGACAACTCACACCATCTATAACTCCACTTTGAGGGGACTTGATGTCCTCTGCTGGCTGCTATACATTCATGCAAATACTCATACACATAATAAAATAATAAAATAAAATAAAATCTTGTAAAATTTAACACCATTATATTTCCTGGATAACCACAGAAATTTTCAAATTTTCTTGGGAATTTCAGTAGAATACAGACTGATCTAAGAGTTACATTTTAGAATTTTGTACCAAAGTCATTTAAACAAAGAGTCCAGTATCCACGATGGGTTAAAATTAAAGATTTACAGGACATATTTAATGTCAGGTAAGTAGCCCTGACTGTTTTGGAACTCACTCTGTAGACCAGGCTGGTCTCGAACTCAGAAATCTGCCTGCCTTTGCCCCCCAAGTGCTGGGATTAAAGGCGTGTGCCACCACTGCCCAGTTGCTGTGTTAGTTTCCAATCCATTTATAAACTATCCCTTTACATTTGCTAAACTGTTTCAGATTATTGTTTGCTTCTTTTTCTCTCTACTGAGCACAGAAATTTCCCTTCAAAGTTCTATTTTGTATCTGAGGATGTCAAATTATCCCTGATGTAGGCAACCCACAGTACATCATCCCTATGCACATCAGAGTGAATGAACTGTGTTAAACACATCACAAAAAAAAAAAATGATCATTAGAAAGGGTGATCTTCAGTCCTATCTGTCTCCAACCCCTGGATGGCAGGCATGTTAGTTCTGTCTTTGTTTGGTTTAATTCAGTTTTGGCAAAATCAATAAAGAGTCTGGCAAGCACAGCAGCTGCCCTCTCTGGTGTTCAGTGGAGTAGACTAGACATGGACTAGGGGTGGTAAACAGAAAGCACAACCACCCATGTCCTACGGCCAAGCCCCGAGCAAAGGAGCTTATATATCTGGTTTTGGGAATTCACTCCCACATTTCTGGCAATGCAGGTTTTTTTCTTTAATTTAAATTTATTTATTTGCTCTTTGTTGTGCTTTGCTGTATATGGAGACCAAAAAACAACTTTCTAGACTTGGTTCTCTTCCTTCGCCACATGGGTCCTATAAATCAAGAGGCTCAAACTCAGGACCTAGATTTGGCAGGAAGCACCTTTTACCCACAGAACCATCTTGTTAAGCACCCCTGCCAGTTCATCTAGACCTCTGCTATCCTCTCCTGGGTTTCTTTTACTCAAGCTAGGTGGTTTCTTTCATTTGCATGTAAACTTAGAGTCATTGCTGATACACCTGGCAGAGTCCCTGACACAACAGATAATCAATGGGTACTGTGACATGCATAATCACAACCTACGTGTATATCATCATCACATTTGCAAAATAGTGGGTTGTTTTATGATTCCAAAAATTTCAGAAAGGTATTCAAGGAGAAAAAAAAGCAATATTTCTACCTGCCAGAGACTGCCTTTTTGTTTTCTTTCAGTGTTTTTATACACCTACGTAATATTTCAGTGTCATAAAATTTGTATTCATGTTACATGCAGTAAAGTTACCTGAGCATTCCACTTACAATTATATCATTTCATGATCCTCATAATGATCACATTCTATGCCTACAATGTAACCCATCATCTATATGACTTAAAATGTTGTTATCATCCTCTGCCACTTAATTATGCATGCTCGTCCAATTTTAATATACACTATAATGAAAAATCTATTACTAAAACATTGTTGGCATCTACTTCCTTCTCAAAGACTAGACACAAATTAAAACAAGTTTCTTTCAAGCAATATGAATCTTGAAAAGCCTTTGCCAAATATTTCTACCCTCATCTCTCAGAAGGCTTTATGTAGTCTTCCAACGATGAGGAAATGAGGATGTCTCTGTCAACGTTTCTTTGTTAGTATTGTTACTTTTGAAAATTTTAATATTTAATACACATCTCACTTTTATTTTTATCTGCATTTCTATTATTAATAATAGGAAGACAAAATAGATAATTCCACTTGTCTTTTATATGTCTTCCTTTTGAATTATTTGCTTAGATATTTGCACAAGGGTGATGTTGATGATTTAGAACTTTTGTACTAATTCTTCAGTGTATTGTATTAACTGTCATGGTTGGTATCACTGCTGTTTGTAGATTTTAAATGTATGTATCTGCAAACAATCCATAATACATATTCAATTCCATATTTTGTTTTGTGATGCTTTTCAGTGGTTTTGTATTTAAGAATTCCTTCATGTCAAGTTAATTATGTATTTTCTTATAACTTTGCTTTACAACTTCCCTATACATTTCACAATATAGTTGGAATTTACCCTGGAGAGTCATGTAAACAGGTGTGTTTAGCTTAATGTTTTCTGCAGAAGGAGCCTAGTTCATTGAAGTAGTTATCAATACTCCGTTTGTTTGTTTGTTGATTTTTTTAATGATTTCTCTATTTTTCTTCTAAAACTGTTTTGCGTGTGTGTCCAAGCCATTCTTTTCAACTGATACATTTATAATTTATTTTAATAGTACCATGCTGCTTTCATGCTTGAGTTTGATGATTGGATTTAACTTTATTTCAATAGAGGAAAAACAACATCTATCTCTACCTACGTGATGCATATGCGTTCCCTACAATAGCAATGACTTTCAAGTACATTTATGATCCTCACTTTACCATAATCCCAACCTCTGTGTACCCTCAAGTACATTTAGTTTCTTTGTATCTATTTACTTCCATGAGCCACTGCAGTCGTGCAGGCCCAGCCACCACCCTTTGATATAATTATCTTTTACTTTAATATATAATATAATATGTTAAATAATGATGATGATGATGATGATGGTGATGATGATAGAACCATTTTGTTCCATTCTACTAATTCCCCTACAAAAACTGCATCATAGATTTGGGAAGTAATATAACTATGTAATAGATTTGGGAAGAGAATCACTATTTCATAATGTTTATGTTTCTGAGCACAAATATGGCATGGTTTTCCCTCTCTTTGTTTCTTAGTTTTATGCATCTTGACAAAAATTCATACATTTCTGCTTAAATGACTACATATTCCTTTTTATTCCCAGGTAATCTATATATGCCCAATTCCTATTTTTTAGATAGTTTATATACTCATGGTTGCATGAATATTATAATTTTCAATATATCTTCATTATAAAGTGCTGGTATTTGGAGTAGCCTTTCATTTTTGAGCATGTATTTTATAATCAACCATATTTCTTAAATCATTTAATTAGTTCTTTGGGTTTTAATTTATTCAACTCTGGCCCAACCATATATATCTAAAAAATCAGGGCACATTCTCATTTTTGACTACTTGCATGATAAATTTCATTTAAGTATATGGATTAAATGATATTTTATTATTTTATAGAATAACTTTTTAAGGGGATTAAAAAAGAACCTACAACTACTTTAGATATCAAAAGAATGTGACAGATTCTTACATTGAACTGTGCCAACATTTTTCAAGTACATAGTGTTTACCAGCCAAAAGAATTATGTATGACAAACTAATCGACAAAAGCATATATAAGGATTTTGACTGGAATATACCAGGAACTTGTTCTCAAATAAAAACTAGTTCCTCTCTTATATTAATCCCAACAACAAAGAGCAAAGCAGTTTAAGAATAAAAACAGAGCTCATATATATGGGTTCACAAATTGCACATTCTTCTATAAAAGAAAAAACACCCTTTTTCCCTTTTGCTAAGCATAATTGTCTTATCTTGAAAGAATCCTTAATGCTTGACTTATCAAATCATCAGTGTGCTAATGATATCTGTTGTGTGATATGTTCTTGGGAAGATTAGATATCCAATGAAGATTCTGAGGAAGATCTTAAGACAGTTTGGTGCAAAAGCCAGGATCAGTAATTAATTGTATTATTGTCATATAAGAAGATTATATATTAGTTTCTAGAAGGCTGAAGACTTAGTTTGCTGTTGTCTGAGACTGAACGTGATGATCACACCTATGTAACACATATTTGCAGAACAGTTATTGATGTGTTTTTACAAAGGTCTCAGTTGCTAGCAAATACTTGTATCCAGTTAACTGCTAGCAAGCCTAAAATGGATTCTTGGAGGATGCATTTGTTAAAGCCAATGCTCCTCTTTTGAAGTTAGAATGAGATTCTAAACTGCTCTTTTTATACTAGTAATAAAAATAGTTTCTAAAAAAAATAATGTCTTCAAATTGGCAAAGAAAAATGCTAGGATATAGAGCACTCCTTCCTTCACTCATCACTCAGACACAGATTAAGCAACTTCTGCATACAAGAAACAAAATTAATGGACATTGCAAAGTTCATAAAAGACCATGTAGATAATCATAAATTATGATAGAAGCTATTAACATAAATAAGAAAATAAATATTGAGAGAGTTGGTATGATGAGGAAGAAGTAAGATAGGTTGAACTTGGAGGATAAAAGAAATGAGATTGTGGACATTCATGACATCAGGTAATTGTGACAGATGCAAGATGCCCATAACAAGGGCAGCCCTAGCCCTCGTTATGTTACCCCTAGCATTTCTGGATGCCCAAAATTTGGCTGGACAAGTAAGGTCCATCCCTAGCATTTCTGAAAATTGTAACAAGTGATGGGTAGAATTTTATGCAAGGAGCTGATATCATACTATTTTCTGTAATATGTTGGGGAACAACCAAGAAAAATGAGTCTTCTTAGGAAGTTTTACTCATGATCTGGGGAAAAGAATAGGACTTGGACGTTTATAGTAGTGGCAGAGATGGCAATATCTATTTTAGAAAAAGATACAAAAGCTTCAGTTTATAAGACTATGTAGCACTTTGGAATGTTCAAGGCAAAGGAAATGGAAGTGTCAAAGGTGATGCCTGCTATTCTGCCTAAATCGCCTTCATAGACTGTATACCATTTACCACAATAAGAAAAGCAAAGCTGTGGTATTAGGGGAATCTAAGTGACATCACTGGCAACAAATCCAATACACATAATCCTGTCATGAATTTCTCTGTTTCTTAACCTATGGTAGCTAGTAGGTACATTATTGCCCTGATATAAAGTAAGTCCAGTGTGTATGTGCGGGGGGAGGGGGCGTTTATTTACAGTTTAGGAAGTAATGGGTTTTCATGTGACTTTTCTAGGAGGTCTTTGATGCTAGATATTCTTCCCCATTCCTTCTGTTCTGCCTTTCTACTCACGACCAAATATCACACCTCATCCTCCCAAACCTCAGTGATCATTGAAGAGGGAGCAGAGAGAGGATGTGAATGAAGGAAACAACCTTTTCCTGGCACAACAGGACAGTTGCACCTATGAACTTGCAGCTAGTGTAACAACAGGAAGAAGACTGAAAAGGCTCAAGCCAAGAAGTGGGGAAATGGGAAGAGTTGTACCCCTGCCTGAGAAGATGTTGGAAACTTGCAATAGCCAAGAGAAGCAAGGTAGTTTTCTTAAGTGGTGTGTCTGGTAGCTGTAAACTCTCTAATACATTGCAACACACCCAATATATAGGCAGTGTAAATTGGACTTCATGGGTTAAAAAAATTAGGGAAAAACAATTGGGTGGGAATGCTATGGGGATTGGACCTAGGAGGGGTGATTATAATCAAAATACAGTATGTGAAATTCTTGAAGAACTAATGGAAATACTTTTAAAAATTCCTCCACAAGAATAAAGAGGAGAAGAAGAAGAAAAGGAAGAAGAAGAAGGAGGAGGAGGAGGAGGAGGAGGAGGAGGAGGAGGAGGAGGAGGAGGAGGAGGAGGAAAGCTATGAGCAGTTGAGGTAACTCAGGAGGGAAAAAGTGTTTGCCATCAGGCCTAATGACCTTAATTCAATCCTTGGAATATACATAGAGAAGGAGAAAAAGTATTCCTGCTAGTTGGCCTCTGACCTCTTCAAATGTGCTACAGCATGCACATGCACCCCACACACAGAGACACATAGTACATAGTACATACATATATACATACATACATACATACATACATTCATGCTTTATAAATACCACAATCCATTGGATGGGCCTATACCCATGAGTATTAGGCAGCCCAAACTCACTCTCTCTCTCCCCCCTCCTCTCTCTCTCTCTCTCTCTCTCTCTCTCTCTCTCTCTCTCTCTCTCTTTCTCTGCCTCTCTGTCTCTGTCTCTCTCTGTCTCTGTGTCTCTGTCTCTCTCTCTTTGTCTATATGTGTGTGTGTGTGTGTATGAAAGAAAGAGATTACATAAATTTAGAATGAACCTGAGAGGATTTAGGTAGAGGAGTGGGGGAATGAGTAAGAACAGAATAAATTATATGCATGTAAGAAATTCTCAAGGAACTAATAAAAATATATCACTATAAATCAAAAATAAATACTTTACAAAGGAGAAAATGTGTAGGATTTTCATTTTTGCTGTTTTGTTGTTGTTACTGTTGTTGTTGTTATTGTTGTTATTGTGTGTTGCCTTGGTAGTATAGCCCAAAGAAGAGAAGACTAACTGAAATCCCTCAGCATCTACAGAAGACCTAAGTCCCACTTTGTTTCAGTTTCCTTGTAAGTGACATAAGGTTGAGGTGTCTATCACCCTTCCCTTCACTATCACACTCAGGAACACAAAACTCAGATAATTACACTAAATATTCCGTGCCAGCAAGTTTCTGAACTCATATCATTCTCCATATTCTGAAACTTGCTGTCATAGTATTGACCCTGTCGCTGTTATTAGAAAAGTTAGTAAATTAAGTTAAATCTTCTCTCCCCTAAACTCAGTGACAACCCAGAACCTGTCCATGTGACCTAATTTGGTAGTCAGATCTTTGCAGTTATAATTAAGACAAGGCTATAGTTAGCTCTAAATGATATAGGAACAATGTCCTTACATAAAGATTGAAACATGGGCAGGAGAACAGACAGAGAGGAGGACTCTGATATGAAGGTAGAGACAGAATCACGTGATCAGGGTAAGGGATGCCTGAAACTATGAGAATCACCTTCTCCTAAGAGCATCAGAGGATTGCAATGCTAACACTGAGATGCTAGACATAAAATGTCCAGATCTGCCACAATAAATTTCTACTTCTTAAAGCTATCAAGCTCGGGGTGTATGGTTATGTCAGTTCTAAGAAACAAAACAATTTGGAGTAATTCAGTGAAAGTATGTTTTTGAATTTGACTTATATAGCAAATACACACAATATGGGTTCCAAACACATACATGTCCATCTCAAAAAGATTTTCCCATGTCCGGGTGCTTTGTATTATTATTAATGTCCACATCTACGCATTTATGTGGACTTTGCTTTGTGAGCTACAAGCCTGTGTTGCTGATAAATTAAATCACTTCCAAAACATCCCAAACCTAAGTATAGAGGAACTGGAGTTCACATTTAGCTTTATCTCACCACTAAAATGACACTGTATCCCAGAACAGCTGTCTATGGTACCTGTCCATTGCAGCAAACTCTGGGGATGTAGGAAAGGCATTGACAACCTCCGTTTTCAATGCCTACAATCAAAACTCGCATTTGTTAATTAAATAATAAGTTGCAGGGACTGAGCACAATCAATCGCTTATTCACAGAGGAACACAAAGCTTACTCTAATACAAGCATTGTCAATGAATTTGTCATTAGCTTCTACCGCTTTCATTAGAAGTTCTGCTTTGCACGTGTGTTCAAAGTCGAGGTATTATCTATCAGATTGGACATTTGCAGCTTTACTCTACTTAAATGCATTTCCCTCCTGCAGTCTCTGTTTCATTATCACAATATTGACTCATTCTTGCCACCTAAGGAGATCATAAGAATAAACAGTGTAAGTGCAGAGGAAAGTATCTAAACTTCATATTCACAGACAGATGCGCAGCCTGAGAAGATAAAACAGGAGATGAAGGCATGTTCTAAATTTACCTTTCCTCCCTCTCAGTGGGCTATGCTGCTAATCATAACAGATACAACTGTAAGGTGTCACATCTGTTGTTGTAGAACGTCAACTTTAAGGCTTGTGTAGGAAGGACTTCTTCAAGGAGTAACATGTCCATCTGGACTCAAATTAAAGAAGTTGCCTTTACACCGCCAAATGCCACAAGAGGGTCACTGATATTTTGGGAAGTACCCATTTCCCAAGAAGTATATCCAGTTTTCCAAGCTGTTATCAATTTTTAACCATGACAATTTCTTTTGGCTTCTCCTTTTCTTTATTACTCTGATATTTAAAAGATCTGCTCAGATCTTTTAAAGGTTAGGGCTCCCTTAATTTAGATGTGAATACTGGCAAATTAACTTCTACCCTATCACAATGGAAAGCTCCAGGTACACACGGTTTCAAAAAGGCTGCTCACATTTGTGTCCCAAACTGGACACTGACAGTCCTGAGACTTTCCAAGTTTATCCTCTAGGAGACTGACATTGCACAGAATTTTAACCAGAGTTTGGAAGTGATATTCTCTTCCACATTCTGTCCACCAGTGTTCACAAGCAGAAGTTCTTTCCCAATCCATTGCAACCCACCAAGCGAACAGAGACAAACAACAAAGGACAACACGGTCCCATAAAGGTTCCGCTATTGCATCTGGTGGTCCACACCTGCTAAAAGACAAAAACCATATGGGAACCCTGCCCTGGCAATGCATCCAGCACTCCATGGGAGCAGCAGGCACTGTTGTATCACCGGCAGGGCGTGCGCGAGTGCATACACAAAGAACTGCTGCTGGGCTTGCTAGCCTTTCGGGGTACCAGCAGACTCCTAGAGCTGGCATCCGGGGTGATCCTCTACGCCCTCCATCCTAGCATAAAAGCGCTATCCTTTATTTGACCGGTGCTGAGCCTAGGCAGGATGATATCGCATGGGTTGGGGGTTGGGGAGTGGGCGGACCCTGGATCCCTTGCCCATTCTCGGAGGTCCCCAGCCTTTGGCATCTCCTAGGAGATGCACAATCAATTGTGCTGTCATAGAGGTCTCCTTTCGCATCCTCTCTAGGCAAAGCCAGAAGCCAGGCGTAGCAGCCGTGCGCATCTTGGCAAGCGCCCCTTCTTAAGCCGCTACCCACAAGCCGACCTGCCCGGTGCGCCTGCCTACCTGGTGGCTGGCTGTCAGCAGAGAAGTCGCGGTACCTCATCTGCTTCTCCGCTGCTGCTACATCTGTTATATCGCTCCGAGCGCCATGTTCCTGCTCTCCACGGGCGCACGCCGGGGAACTACTACGGCTGGGAAGGGGCAAGGGGGGCGGGGGCTAGAGGAGGGGGTGGGGGCAGAGTCAAAGCTTTCTACTCTCCTCCCAAACCTCTCCCAGCTACTGAGCATGCCCAAGCTGCCTGGCTTCGTCCCTAGGAGGACTGTCCGCTGAGACCACTCAGCTGCTCCGGGTTTTCGGAACAGCCGGCTGTAGGAAAGCTGTAGCAATTGAGGGGGGTGAAAGGGGGAGTGTGGAGGGAGTGTCTGCACGCCCGAGCTGGAGGAAACAGCCAATCGGATCACACTTTCCTTCTACCATCCCCCTGCGGGCTACTCCTGCATATCCCTCCCTGAACATCCTAGTTTGTTCAAATTTTCTACAGGACCTTTGCAAAGCCTCACTACATCAGGATGCTAGCTAGCCTCTTTAGCATCAATTGGTCCTGTGCTTCGCAAACTTTAATGAGCCTATGACTTAAAATACAGATTCGGATTCAACTGCCTGGTCCTGAGATTCCGCGTGTCATGCAGCTGGTCCTCTGAAAGGTCAGGAGGTGCAAGAATCCAGAAACATCTTCTGTAACCTCTAATTGGCCATGGAGTCTTTAATCAGCAATGGACTTAACAGCCTAAAGAGTTACCTTAAGCTTTTGATGGCAGCAGCAGTTCAAGTGAGGATGTCCCTGGGGATGCCATGCAGTTCCTGGAAGGAGGCTTTGTGGGGCAGACACTGAAGACAGCATAAAACCATTACTTGGATCTAGAATTAGGAGATTCAGAGATGATGGGCTCTTAGACCAGTTCACAATCGCCTTTGATACTAGGAAACTCGTGCTCAGTTGACCTGTTGCCCATTCAAGACTGAACCAGTCTGCCCTGACTGTCTGCCTTGTCTTCCCTGAACTGGGACAAAACCTGAGAGATTTAATGTAAGGTCAAGGCTGGGCTTGACAGTTGAGACTGACTGGTCTTTTGAGCAAAAGACCACAGGGGCAGTATCAGTAATATTGAGATTAGTCACTGCCCACGTGAAACCAAAAGATTTGCAAAACCAACCAAGAGACTTTAATCTTGGAATCGAGGGAATCACACTTTTCTTCATCCTCAGAGATCCCTGAAGTGCCCTTGTGAGCATGTGGTATCTGATCCTATAACTGAATAGTAGGTTATAAAACAGGGACTATTATGTCTTAGTGTGCTAGTATTCTCAGTAACTTGACAGTTTGCTGGTGAATAGTAGATATTTGTCATCCCCTGCCCCCATGACTTACCTGTTTATACAATACTTTCACTGAAATAACATATCAAGACAGAATAATGGCAGGGGCTGGTGCTGATGAGGTGCCACAGCCATCAAGAACTCAGGTTGCCCACCCAGAGGTCCCAGATTCAGCTACCAATGGCTGTTCAGGGTGGCTCCGAGCTGTACATGACTCTGACTCAGTGGATCCCACACCCTCCTCTCGCATCAGTGATGCCTGTGTCCACATGGTACAGATAGCAGCATCCAGACACATGCATACACATAAAAATGAATCTTTAAAAAAAATAGAATCACAGCCGGCCGGTCGTGGCTCACACCTTTAATCCCAGCACTTAGGAGGCAGAGGCAGGCAGATTTCCGAGTTCGAAGCCAGCCTGGTCTACAGAGCGAGTTCCAGGGCAGCCAGGGCTATACGGAGAAACCCTGTCTCAGAAAAAAACAAAACAAAACCAGAATCACAGAAACACAGATAGATGGTCGCTATTCTCCACTGAAGTTTCTAAGTATAAAGGAGAGATGTATCTTGTTCTATCAAATCTCCTTTTCCCCATTCATATGAGTAAAGTCAATAAGTGCCTCAACACTTGAAGCAACTCAAATAGCCCTAACTCACCTCTCACCAACTAGATAGCTGCCCCATAGTCATTGGCACAATATTTTCTGTTCTTTGTTTTCCCCTATGTGGACTTGGACAGATGCAAAAGGCAGGAAATATTTTATTGAGATGTAATTTACTTGTGGTTTTGGTATCAATAAAAAGTGCACACTTGCCAAAGTGAATTATATAATCTGAATAATGTAGTTTGATATTATAATTATGCTATCCTGAATAGCCATGGAACTGCTGATTTAAAAAAAAAAAAAAAACATAAATGAAAATCTGTTCCAAAGGAAACCACCAGGAGGCTTAGATGGTTTCACTAGAGAAATGCTCCAAGTAGTGAAAACAAAACAAAACAAAATTTAGTTTCATACAATTTTTTCCCAGAAAGCAAGGGGACATGTAACTCAACTAATTTATGAGGCTATAATTTCCCTGACACCAAAACCAAAGAAACTTGGTAGAAGAGAAGTTCTATAAACAATATATCTTATAAACCTACAAACAAACATTCCTGAGGGCTTCAAGGGAGAGCTGAGTATCCTAGCACAGGCCTGTGATCCTAGCTGCTCAGGAGACTGAGTGACTTGTCTGGACTACAGAGTGACTTAAAGGATCCTTCCCACCAAAAGGAAGAAAGTACTAAAAGCTTTTGGCTAACACAACACCCCATAGTTTATAACTAACATTAGCTTGAATCTTACAATGCACAGAGAAAATTATATATTATCTCTACATAGATTATGTCAGGAATTCGGGGATGCCTTAATATGCAAATAGGCATCATAGAAACTAAAAAATCCTATCAAATTATACAGGAAAGCATTGGAAAAAATGGTGCATGCCAATGAACAAAGACTTCAAGCTCATTAGGAACACGGGGAAATTGCCTCATTTATCAAGGGCATCTACAAAAAACCTCTAGTGAACTTGCAACTTAAAGAAGAAAGTAATATTTTCCTCCTAAGAGTCAGGAAAACTAAGAAGAGACTCATCTGTCATCTTAACATACTACTAGAAATTGTAGCAACTGAAATTAGACAAGAACTATAAAATGACCCTGAGTTACAAAGGAGTAAATAAAATACTCATTACATGCATCCCACTTATTGTGTCCATGAAAAGCCAACAAGGAAGCTCCAAGACAGCTCTTACAACAAAAATGTAAATTCTGTAGCACTCCCCCAAATTAACTGTGTCTCTAGATACAAACCATGAACATTTAGAGAATTACATGAACATTAGAGAATTAGTGAAACAATAGCAAAGACAACAGAACGCTAAGACACAGATTTAATAAAATCATGCAGGGCTTATATTCTTAAATTACAACATACTAATGAAATCAAAGACCCAATACATAGCCATTGTACATTCATACATTAGAAGAGTCAACATAGCAAAAAGCACATTTTTACAGTAAATTGACATTTCTATATCAACATTAATTTTTTAACAACCTGGGCAACTTTATCTCAAATGTATTTTGAAAGACACAGGTTCTAGACTATCCAAACTATTGAAATTGTAGTTGTCTTAAATAGAAAATTTGTGTGACACTTAGATACCAAAATAGAAAACCCAGAAATAGAATCACACAAACATAAACTATTACTATTAACAGCTAAGAGAAGCCATTCGGAGAGAGCAGCATTCCTACCATGTGCTGCTGCACCAAGAAGATGTGTGTGGACAATGAAGAACTTGAACCTCCTATAACTAGAAGCAGACTTAGCTAAAATAGTGAACATTTTCCGCTAAGGTCAGGACAAAACAACGAAGACAAAAACCTCAACTTTACTACTTCAAAATTCTATGTGGACAATCAGAATGAGTCCAGAATTTCAAAAAAGAAGTAAACTTATCTTTGTTTTCAGAGAATATAATCTTATATATAGTAAATCTTAAACTGTGGGTACACATGCACATGCACACATGCATCTACACAGAAACATATAGACACCAGAATTTCTAAAAGGTGCAGGATATATAATTAACCCGCAGATGTCAGTTATATTTTATATATACTGTGAACAACCTAAAAGGAAAAATTTTAAAACAATTACCTTAATAGTTCAAGAAGAATAAGATACTTAGAAATTAACATAAAACTAGACCCATTAAGAAATGTAAAGATAATCCATAATCATGAAAAAACAGAAAATGCAAAGACTACTCCAATCTTCAAATCCTAAGAAAATCCTAAGAAAATCTGAACAATGTTTTTACAGCAATAGAAAAAAATCCTAAATTTTGTACAGGTCTGCGGAGATCCTAAATAGCAAAAACAATCTAGAAAAATAAGTTTAGAAAATTTATTAAAACTCTAGTAATCAAAACAATTAAAGTGAACATATAAGCCAATATCTAGACAAGTGGAATAGAATTCAGAAATAAACTCTTGTACATGTGTCTACTAATGGTTAACAAGAGTATCAAGACCACTGAAGAGGAAAAGAGCAATCTTTTTAACATATCCCACTGGGAAAACTGAACACCCACACACAAAATAATACAATAGAACCCTAGAGTAAGTATGTAGAACACAAAAAAATGAGTAAAAGCTAGAAAACATACCAAGGAAAACATGATAAAATCATTACAATTTTGGATTTAGTAATGCTTTCTTAAATGTGACACCAAAAGAACTGGCAAGGAATGAAAACTTGCTTAAACTTGAGAACATGGAAATGAAAATCTATACAAATAACACAATGTTGACAAAACTTACCAAGCTGAAGAAACTACATGCAAATCATTGATGCAAGAAGAGACTCATACCCAGACTATATAAAACCCCTAAAAGTAAGCAACATAAAACTTAGTCACAAAGGGGCAGAAAATGAGATTCTTCCAAAGATATGTAGATATCAATAAGCAGTTAAAGTGGCACTCAAAGTCACTGACCAAAATCTCAAATAATTTAAACTAGCTAAAATCCATTAGCCTGCTTACTTAAACAGAACAAAATGTAAGAATAATTGGTGGGAATGTGGAGAAGTTGGAAGGCCTGTGCAATAGTAGTGGAAATACTAAGTTATATCATTTTTATGAAAAGCAGTGGTACATTTCCTTACAGTTTAAACAGAATTGCTCATAGCAGCAGGCATTAAAAAGTGGAAACTACCTAAATGTCCATAGAAAGATGCATGAATATGAAAACCGTGCTATGGGTGGACATGGGCCTGAGCAAGGGTGAGGACCTGGTGGTACATGTGACAGCAGTGAGTAGGCATGGAAGCATTCTACAAAACAAAGTAAGAGAAATAGAATAACGTGAATACTGCATGATTCCACTCATATGAGAGACCTAGGTACCTAGTCAAATTCACAGAGACAGAAAGTAGGTTGAAGATTACCAGAGGCTGACAGAAGGAAGAATTGAGGATCTATGGTTTAATAGTTTAGAAACTCAGAATGTGGTAGTTATAAAATCCTGAAGATGGAGAAGGTGATTGTTGTAAAAACTCATGCATGAGTCCACCCAGCTGTGTGGTACAGAGATGGCTTACCACAAGGAAGTCCTGAGTACCAATCCCCGGTACTATAACTAATGACTATTGCAATAAATTTCTGAGTAGGAAATAAAAACAAAACCAAACTAGCTCTCAGACACTCCTAGGGTTTAAGTTTCTAAGTGGTAAAAAGACTAAATCTGCAGCTAGACAGGGAAATGTCAAAGGCACAGCGATGTCTAAAATATCAAGACTACCTAGGAAAACCATACAGAGTAAGAAGAACAAAGGAACATAAACCAGCAGAATAGAAAAATGTGGGAAACTAGCACCAAAGGGGCAATGACGAATACATAAAAATGCCCAGAGAGCCAGACCAGGGCTGTGCTGGGGCAGCCAAAGGAGATGATGGCCCTACAGGGTCAGCTCCATATTTAGATACTCAGAGACACCTTACTTTAAAAGAGCCAACATGAAGACATTTAGGTTCCAGCATATAAAATAGGCAATGATATATCAGAAAGAAGAGTTCTGAAATTAACCTTAATATGTATAATAACTCCATTTCTAGGAATGGTCACATAAATCACTGTAGAAATGATGAATCTCTAGGGGTTAAAAACAGATAAAGTTCTACAGAATTGAGTCTTAAGTGCTAGTGGCCTGAAGCAACAAGAAATTACTTTATCTTATTTAGTGAGCTCTATCCTCTTGCTCAAAATGAAACTCATGCACCTGCAAGGCCATGAACTTCAGTTGGGAGTCTGTAAAATCTGGATGAAACCCCCTCAAATGCTTTCGGTCAAACCTCACTCTAGAGCATTTGAGAAAGTTGCAACATTCACTGCTTATGTATTTCAGCTTAAAATGTATGGAATAAGGCAGTCAAGAAAACAGGTCCTTTGACTGGTGTAAAAATTGTTAATATGTATATGTAATATTCCAAGTATATGTAAGGGTTTCTATCCCACTGAAATCCCTGCATTAATAGGTACCAGACTTTTCTGTAAGAAGAAAAACCTTTTCAACGTTATTATGTAAGGCTGTCCCCTAAAGCATTCCCAAATCGTTAATTCTTTCTTCAAAGATGGTAGATAAAGTATAACTTCATCTGGTATCTCTGGATTGTCACTGGGTCAGGTGTAGGCAATGAAAGGTTGTCGTGAGGTAGAGCTGACATTGTGGAGTGCTGCACCAATTTCTTTTTGGGTACACAAAAATCTCCTCCGTTGCTTTGCACAGATCTCATGGGTTAGAGAGAATTAGAGAACTGATGGCTTTTGAAACAGGTATCACATGCTCACACCCAATACCAGGTTCCCTGCCCATTAAGCTTAAATTGTGCTCATTTTAGCTTGCTCTTTTAAAGTATATCCTCACAGATGCTATCTAAAGTCCCAAGAGTCATTTAAGAAGGACTTGAATATGCTTCACCCCTTTTCTAGAAAACACCAGTTAGTCCTATGAAGATTCAGGAAGGAATTATTCAGAGAAAACAGATGAGAGTGCAGCAGCTTCTCATCTGGTCTGTGAGTTAAAGGAAAAGCTATTGGCTGGATCAAAACCTGGCACTACATGGCCATCTATGTGTGGCAGAATATAGTGTGTCCAGGGAAGGCTCAATACCCGAGTATATAGTGTGTCCAGGGAATGCCAAGGTGAGGAAGCAGGAGTGGGTGGGTGGGGAGGGGAGCACCCTCATATAAGCAGGGGGAGGGAGGATGGGATAGGGGTTTTCTGGAGGGGAAAACTGGAAAAGGGGATAACATTTGAAATGTAAATAAATAAAATATTCAATAAAAAAGAAAAAGAAACAAAAACTGGTATTCCCATGACAGGCAGGAACAAATTTTTGTATTTTTAAGAGACGTTAGTAACATAACATTTGAAACTCTCTAAAGATCATGAAGATATCTATCTCTTTTAAAGAACAGCAGGGTTGATACAATAATAAATTTACGTGTATGAGAGAGGGAGAGGTTGAGGTGTTAGACATGTAAGACCAAGGTGAATATCACCGAGCAACTCTGTAACCTTGGGCACGCCATCTCTGCCTTCCAAACTCCTTTGCTTATCTCCAAAATACAGATGTGAGGTCAGCTTATTTCACAGAATTTTTATGAGAATCGAAGGAAGGTATTTTGAGATGAAAAAAAATAATGTGCTATAGGCAAAGATCAAAGCACTAGACTATTGTCTTAATGGATTTGAATAAATGCATAAAAGAATAAAAAGTAGTTATAAAATTTCTGTGCATTAAAGATTTATTTGATATGCTTATTTAAAATTAAACTGCCCATATTTAGGGTCTACCAATTCACACGAGAACCCCTGGTGATTTTGAAATGAGTAAATTTGATGTGGCAGATGCTTAAAGTGTGATGCAGACAACCCTTCCAGGAAAGACTTGTTTCTTAACCCCTAGGCGTGGGGTGTGTCCTCAGCTTCTGTATTGCCTCAGC
This sequence comes from Apodemus sylvaticus, assembly GCF_947179515.1. Taxonomy (NCBI): domain Eukaryota; kingdom Metazoa; phylum Chordata; class Mammalia; order Rodentia; family Muridae; genus Apodemus; species Apodemus sylvaticus. The sequence continues at coordinate 119,349,999 of NC_067476.1, forward strand.
CCCAGAGAATTGACCTCCAAGGTCCTAGCCCTTCCCAGGACAAATTGGATAAAATATCTGATGCATGTGGCAATATCAAAGCTTGGCCATCCTGTTCCATTTTGGAAAAACTATAAAGTACCACTGTGCCTCCAAAACACCCTGGGAAGTTGGCCAGAGTTGATAGTACTCTGCATAATTCTGGCCTTCTCTCTCTATATGGTCATTTATCTATGGTGTTATGTTACCAAGGCACTGTGTGTGTGTGTGTGTGTGTGTGTGTTTCTGTGTGTCTGTGTGTGTTCATTTGTGCACAGACTAATATACATGTGCATGCTAATACAAGTATGGAGGTTAGGAGAATAACTTCATGTGTTCTTATCAGGCAAACTTTCCACCTTGAGACAGGAGCTCTCATTGGCTTCGTACTTGCCATATAGACTATACTTGATGCCAATAAAACTCTAAGAACCTGTTTAACAGATTCCAGGCATACCACAGTGTCCAGATTTGAGAGGAGGGGGGGTATCCTAGGGTTCAAAACCAAATCTTCATGCTTTCAAAGCAATCACTTTACTGAGCCAGCCCCATCCCCAGAGCACACTTCAGTGCACATTCCTGCTTTTTATTATTATTATTATTATTATTATTATTATTATTATTATTATTATTTTACATTTCAAATCTCCCTTCCTAATCTCCTCTTGGCAAACCATCCACACCATACCCCACCTTAGCCTCTAAGAAGGTGCTCCACCACCCATCCACCCACTCATACTTCACCCCACTAGCATTCCCTTTCGCTGGGGTGACAAGCCTCTACAGGACTAAGGGCCTCCCCTCCCATTGATTCTAGACAAGGCAATCCTCTGCTAAATGTGTAGCTGGAGCCATGGGCCAACTGACTCCTGTATACTCTTTGCTTGGTGGTTTAGCCCCTGGAGCTCTGAGGGGTCTGATTAGTTGATGTTATTGTTCTTCCTATGGGGTTATGATCCCCTTCAGCTCTTTCAGTCCTTCTCCTAGCTATTCCATTGGGGTCCCCCTGCTCTGTGTAATGGTTGGCTGTGAGTATCTGAATCCATCTTAGTCAGTTGCTGGCAGAGCCTCTCAGAGGGCAGCTATACCAGGCTTCTGTCTGCAAACACTTCTTGGCATCTGCAGTAGTGTCAGAGTTAGGTGTATATAGATGGGATGGATACCAAGATGGGGCAGTCTTTAATGGTCTTTCCTTCAGTCTCTGCTCCACTTTCTTGTCCCTGTATTTCCTTTAGGCAGGTACAACCCTGGGTTAAAGATTTTGAGATGGGTGGGTGGCTCCATCCCTCAATTGGGACTCATGTCTGTTTACTCCAGGAGGTCTGTTGAGGATCTATTTTTCTCTGTTTGGGCTAATGTCGTCCCCACTGAGTCCTGGGAATCTCAGGCATCTGGTATTTTCTAGTGGTTCCCCCATTCCCCACCTCCCCACTGCTCCGTATTTCTATTCAGTCTCCTGGCCCTCTGAACTTCTCTCCTGTTTCTTCTCATACCTGATCCTGTCTCCACCTTTTCCTTTCCCCTCCCCTCTCCCACCCAGGTCCCTCATTCCATCTGCATCTTATGATTATTGTGTTTCCCCTTCTAAGTGGACTTGAGGCCTCCACACTTTGACCTTCCTTCTTGTTAATCTTCATATGGCATGGGAGTTGGGTATTTTGAGCTTTTGGATTAATATCCACTTATCAGTGAGTACATACCATGTATGTCCTTTTGGATCTGGGTTACCTCAGTTAGGATATTTTCCAGTTCCATCAATTTGCTTGCAAAATTCATGAAATCATTATGCTTAATAGCTGAATAGTATTCTATTGTGTAAATGTACCACATTTTCTGTATCCATTCTTCCATTAAGGAACATTTGGGTTGTTTCCAGCTTTTGGCCATTATAAATGAGGCTGCTATGAACATAGTGGAGCATATGTCCTTCTTATTGTTGGAACCTCTTTTAGGTATATACCCAGTAGTGGTATATCTGGGTCTTCAGGTAGAACAATTTCCAATTTTCTGAGGAACCACATTCATTTCTAAAGTGCTTGTACCAGCTTGCAATCCCACCAGCAATGTAGAAGCGTTCCTCTTTTTCTACATTCTCGCCAACATGTGCTGTCATCTGAGTTTTTGATCTTAGCCATTCTGATTGACATAAGGCAGAATCCCAGGGTCATTTTGATTTGATGACTAAGGATGTTTAACATTTCTTTAGGTGTTTTTATTGGTCATTTGCAATTTCTCAGTTGGGAATTCTTTATTTAGCTCTATGCACCATTTTTTTTTTTCGGGACAAAGGGGTAACCTACAGACTGGGAAAAGATCTTTGCCAGCCCTACATCTGACAGGGGGCTAATATCTAAAATACACAAAGAACTCCAGAAAACCAAATAACCCAATTAAAAATGGGGTGTAGAACTGAACAAAGAATTCAGTGCACATTCCTGACATCAAAGATCTGTACCAAAGTCTGTTTTGGGGCAAGGCAGCTTGCTGCAATCAGGCAAAGGTGAACTAGAAAGCCAGACTGAGTCATATTCTTCTTCATCCCCCAGACCTCTATGACCCTGCTGGAAACAATTTCTTCCTTCGATGCTGAAGCCCTTCCTATTTTGAATATCGACTTTTCTTTCTGTTCCATCTCCTCACCTGTGTTTCTTAATCCTCATTCCCAAAGACCCTTTTCTTTCTTTCATTCCTATCCAACATAGAACCAAAATCAGGGAAAGAATGTGTTAGGTAAACTCCCTTGAAATAGCAGCAAGCAGGATAAAGGGAAATCGTGTTCCTCTCTGCATTTATAGTGTTGTGGGAGCTACTGAATTGAGGTTGTGTACACATAGTACATTTAATAGAAAGTTCCTGGAACTACACTCCATTTGCTTTAGATCAATATGCTTTTTCCTCAGCTCATGAAGCTGTATGAGCTACTTTTCTTGTTGTTCTAGCCAAATATAAGAGAAGAAGCAACTTAAGGAATGAAAGGTTTATTTGATTCATAGTTTGAAGAGGTGTAGAAACAGCGTCATGCATGTGCTGTGAGCAGCTTCCACAGTGAGAAGGCAGAAAGGGATGGGAGGAATGTTATCTCTCACATAGTTTTTTCTTTTATTTATTCTTTTTTCTTCTCTTTAGCACATGGACCCAGTCCATGGTATGTGAGCGTTCATCTTCATGGTGGGTCTTCCCTCCTCTTTCAAGCCTCTTTGCCCTTAAAGACAAACCCATATGGTGAGTCTAAATACATTCATTTTGAGAATGATGATTAACTATCACAAATTTACCTTCTGTCAATTGACATGAAAGCTTAACACCTTAAGTTTTAGATTTTATTTTGACTTTTAATTATACCTATGTTGTGTGGCTGTGCACATGAATGTGTCCCCTAGAACTGTTTTCTAGAACTTTGGTGTAAACCTCTATGAAGGTATCATTTTCACATTTTTTTGTATGCCTGTAATACTAGTTATTCTGTGACTGATACTGCCAGGTCCTTTTGCAATTTTGACATGTCCTGTGTTCCAATTCTCCCACAACAGAAATAACCTCTGGATACACCCAGAGGCCAGCTAGGAAGAGGCAGCTTGCACTGGTGAGTCTGGGCCGGCAGAGCAGAGGATCCAGTCCGGAGGCTTCTGGCAAGAGCCTTCTGGTCTCTGCCTCTGGATTGGGAACAGCCTCGGCCACAGCGCCCAATGTCCAAGCAATGCAGGAAGCCAGCTATACACCCAGAGGCCAGATAGGAAGAGGCAACCTGCACAGGTGAGTCCGACCCTGCAGAATAGAGGATCCACCTGCACAGCCTGCATCCAGAGCTGATCGGAGCCACAGAGGTGCATACCCAAATACAACTACAAGAGAGTGGGTCTCGTCTGTCATCGTCACTTCTGTGACTGTGCAACAAATTAGTAGGCAGGTTCCACCAGAGTAGAGGATCACTTGGGACACATCACGCAAGGACTCCACCTGCACCCAGGAACTCTGCAGCACCACAGTAATTTGTGCCAGGAGAAAGCAGCTTACCTAAGGTTGCTGAGATAGGCCTACAGGCACACACACAGGAGGAGCAAGCTCCTGCCAGTGACAACAGGCCCAACTAACACCAGAGATAACCTGATGGCAAAAGGCAAACATGGGAACGTTGCCAACAGAAATCAAGGCAATATGGCACTATCTAAAACCAATTCTCCCACAACAGCAAGTCCTGGATACCCCAACACACCAAGAAAGCAAGATTCGGATTTAAAAATCACAGGTCATGATGCTGATGGAGGACATCATGGAGGGCTTCAAGAAGGACATAAATGATTCCCTTAAATAAATACAAGAGAACACATGCAAACAGCAAAAAGTCCTTGAAGAACTAAGGGAAAACACAACAAAACAGGTAAAGGAATTAAACAAAGCCATCCAGGATCTAAAGAAGGAGATAGAAACAATAATGAAATCACAAAGGGAGAAAACTCGGGACATAGAAAATCTAGAAAAGAAGTCAGGAGTCATGGATGTAAACATCAACAATAGAATACAAGAGATGGAAGAGAGACTCTCAGATGCAGAAGATACCATAGAAAGCATTGATACAATAGTCAAAGAAAATGAAAAATGCAAAAGGCTCCTGACCCAAAATATCCAGGAAATCCAGGACCAAATGAGAAGACCAAACCTAAGGATTATAGGCATAGAAGTGAGTGAAGATCTCCAACTGAAAGGGCCAGTAAATGTCTTCAACAAAATTATAGAAGAAAACTTCCCTAACCTAAAGAAAGAGATGCCCATGAATATACAAGAAGCCTACAGAACTCCAAATAGATTCGACAAGAAAAGAAATTCATCCCATCATATGATAATTAAAACACCAAATGTACTAAACAAAGAAAGAATATTAAAAGCAGTAAGGGAAAAAAAGTTAAGTAACATATAAATCAGAATTACATTGGATTTCTAACCAGAGACTATGAAAGCCAGAAGAGCCTGGGCAGACATCATGCAGACCCTAACGGAACACAAATGCCAACCCAAACTGTAATATCCAGCAAATCTTTCAATTACCATAAATGGAGAAATCAAGGTTTTTCATGACAAAAACAAATTTACACAGTATCTTTCTACAAACCCAGCCCTTTCAAGGATAATGAATGGAAAACACCAACAAAGGGAGGGAAACTACACACAAGAAAAAGCAAGAAAGTAATCTCCTTTCACCAAATCCAAAAGAAGATAACCACACAAACAAAAATTACATCAAAAACAGCAGGAAGCAACAATCACTATTCCTTAATATCTCTTCACATCAATGGACTCAATTCCCCAATAAAAAGACATAGACTAACAGACTGGATTCCTAAACAAGACCCAACATTTTGCTGCAAACAGGAAACGCAACTCAGTGTCAAAGACAAACACTAACTAAGAGTAAAAGGCTGGAAAACAGTTCTCCAAGTGAATGGTCCCAGGAAACAAATTGGAGTAGCCATTCTAATATCAGAGAAAATAGACTTTCAACCAAAAGTATGCAAAAAGGATACAGAAGGCCACTTTATACTCATCAAAGGAAAAATCTACCAGGAAGAACTCTTAATTTTGAACATCTATGCCTCAAATACAAGGGCACCTGTATTTGTAATAGAAACCTTACTAAAGCTTAAATCATACATTGCACACCACACAATAATTGTGGGGGACTTAAACACCCCACTCTCTCCAATGGACAGATCAGGGAAACTCAAACTAAACAGAGTCACAGTGAAACGAACAAGAGTTTTGGACCAAATGGACTTGATAGATATCTATAGAACATTTCATCCTAAATCAAAAGGACATACCTTCTTCTCAGCACTGCATGGTACCTTCTCCAAAATCGACCATATAATTGGTCACAAAACAGACCTCAACAGATATGATTCCATGCCTCCTATCACTATGGAATAAGAGTGGTCTTCAATAGCAACAAAAACAACAAAAAGCCTACATACACATGGAAGCTTAACAGTTCTCTACTCAATTATACCTTGGTCAAGGAAGAAATAAGGAAAGAAATCAAAGACATTTTACAACTTAATGAAAATGAAGGCACAACATACCCAAATTTATGGGACACAATGAAAGCAGTGCTAAGAAGAAAACTCACAGCTCTGAGTGCCTACAAAAAGAAGATGGAGAGAGCATACACTAGCAGATTAGCAAAATACCTGAAAGCTTTAGAACAAAAAGAAGCTAATACACCCAAGAGGAGTAGAAGGCAGGAAATCATGAAACTCGGGGCTGAAATCAAGCAAGTTGAAACAAAAGGAACTATACAAAGAATCAACAAAAGTAGGAGCTGGTTCTTTGAGAAAATTATCAAGATAGATAAACCTTTAGCCAGACTAACCAGAGGACACAGAGACAGTACACAAATTAGCAAAATCAGAAATCAAAAGGGTGATATAACAACAGAAACTGAGGAAATCCAAAAAAAAAATATCATATACTACTACAAAAACCTATACTCAAGAAAACTGGAAAATCTGAATGAAATGGACAATTTCCTAGATAGATAGCAATTACCAAAATTTAATCAGGATCAGATAGACCATCTAAACGGACCCATAACCCCTAAAGAAATAGAAGTGGTCATTGACAGTCTCCCAACCAAAAAAAAGCACAGGACCAGATGGTTTTAGTGCAGAATTCTTTCAGACATTCAAAGTAGACCTAATTCCAATACTCTTTAAACTATTCCACAAAATAGAAACAGAAGGAACATTACCCAACTCGTTCCATGAAGCCGCAGTTTCACTGATACCAAAACCACACAAAGATCCAACAAAAAAGAGAACCTTAGGCCAATTTCCTTTATGAATATCGATGCAAAAATCCTCAATAAAATTCTTGCCAATCGAATCCAAGAACACATCAAAACAATCATTCACCACAATCAAGTAGGTTTCATCCCAAGAGTGCAGGGATGGTTCAACATACGGAAATCCATCAATGTAATCCACTACATAAACAAACTCAAAGAAAAAACCCACATGGTCATTTCATTAGATGCTGAAAAAGCATTTGATAAAATTCAGCATCCATTCATGTTAAAGGGTTTGGAAAGAACAGGAATTCAAGGCCCATACCTAAACATAATAAAAGCAATATACAGCAAACCAGTAGCCAACATCAAACTAAATGGAGTGAAATTTGAAGCAATCCAACTAAAATCAGGGAATAGACAAGGCTGCCCTCTCTTTCCATATCTATTCAATATGGTACTTGAAGTTCTAGCTAGAGCAATTAGACAGCACAAGGAGGTCAAAGGGATACATATTGGAAAGGAAGTACTCAAACTATCACTATTTGCAGATGATATGATAGTATACTTAAGTGACCCAAAAAACTCCACCAGAGAACTCCTACAGCTAATAAACAACTTCAGCAAGGTGGATGGTTATAAAATTAACTCAAGCAAATAGGTAGCTTTCCTATACTCAAAGGATAAACAGGCTGAGAAAGAAATTAGGGAAATGACACCCTTCACAATAGCCACAAATAATATAAAGTATCTTGGTGTTACTCTAACCAATTAAGTGAAAGATCTGTATGACAGGAACTTCAAGTCTTTGAAGAAAGAAATTGAAGAAGACCTCAGAAGATGGAAAAATCTTCCTTGCTCTTGGATTGGCAGGATTAATATAGTAAAAATGGCCATTTTGCCAAAAGCAATCTACAGATTCAATGCAATGCCCATCAAAATCACAACTTAATTCTTCATAGACTTAGAAAGAGCAATTCTCAAATTCATCTAGAATAACAAAAAACCCAGGATAGCTAAAACTGTTCTCAATAGTAAAAGAACTTCTGGGGGAATCAGTATCCCCGACCTCAAGCAATACACAGAGCAATTGTGTTAAAACTGCATGGTATTGGTACAGTGATAGGCAAGTAGATTAATGGAATAGAATTGAAGATTCAAAAATGAACCCACAGAATTATGGTCACTTGATCTTTGATAAAGGAGCAGAAAACATCCAGTGGAAAAAAGATAGCCTTCAACAAATGGTGCTGGTTCAACTGGAGGTCAGCATGCAAAAGAATGCAAATTGATCCATTCTTTTGGGGGGGATTTATATCTGTTTTATTTTTTTATTCAATATATTTTTTATTTACATTTCAAATGATTTCCCCTTTTCTAGACCCCCACTCCCCGAAAGTCCCATCAGCCCCCTTCCGTCCCCCTGTTTTCCCACCCAACCCTTCCCACTTCCCTGTTCTGGTTTTGCCCTATACTGCTTCACTGAGTTTTTCCAGAACAAGGGGCCACTCCTCCATTCTTTTTGTACCTCATTTGATGTGCGGATTATGTTTTTGGTATTCCAGTTTTCTAGGTTAACATCCACTTATTAGTGAGTCTGGGTTACCTCACTTAGTATGATGTTCTCCAGCTCCTTGTACAAAGCTCAAGTCCAAGTGGATAAAGAACCTCAACATAAGACCAGACACACTGAAACTAATAGAAAATAAACTGGGGAAGACCCTTGAGGACATGGGCACAGGGGAAAATTTCCTCAACAGAACACCAATAGCTTATGCTCTAAGATCAAGAATTGACAAATGGGACCTCATAAAACTGCAAAGTTTCTGTAATGCAAAAGACATTGCCAAAAGGACAAAACGGCAATCAACAAATTGGGAAAAGATCTTTACCAACACTACATCCGACAGAAGGCTTATATCCAAGATATACAAAGAACTCAAGAAGGTAGACTCCAGAGAGCCAAATATGCCCCTTAAAAAATGGGGTACGTACACAAAGATCCAACAAAGAAAGAGAACTTCAGACCAATTTCCCTTATGAACAGCGATGCAAAAATACTCAATAAAATTCTTGCCAACCGAATCCAAGAACACATCAAAACGATCATCCACCATGATCAAGTAGGCTTTATCCCAGGAATGCAGGGTTGGTTCAATATACGGAAATCCATCAATACAATCCACTACATAAACAAACTCAAAGAACAAAACCACATGGTCATTTCATTGGATGCTGAAAAAGCATTTGACAAAATTCAGCATCCTTTCATGCTTAAAGTCTTGGAGAGAACAGGAATTCAAGGCCCATACCTAAACATAGTAAAAGCAATATACAGCAAACCGGTAGCCAGCATCAAACTAAATGGAGAGAAACTTGAAGCAATCCCACTGAAATCAGGGACCAGACAAAGCTGCCCCCTTTCTCCTTATCTTTTCAATATTGTACTTGAGGTACTAGCTCGGGCAATTCGACAACATAAGGAGGTCAAAGGGATACAAATTGGAAAGGAAGAAGTCAAACTATCATTATTTGCAGACGACATGATAGTCTACCTAAGTGACCCAAAAAACTCCACTAGAGAGCTCCTACAGCTGATAAACAACTTCAGCAAAGTGGCAGGTTATAAAATCAACTCAAGCAAATCAGTGGTCTTCCTATACTCAAACGATAAGCAGGCTGAGAAAGAAATTAGGGAAATGACCCCCTTCACAATAGCCACAAACAGTATAAAGTATCTTGGGGTGACTCTTACCAAACATGCGAAAGATCTGTATGACAAGAACTTCAAGACTCTGAAGAAGGAAATGGAAGAAGACCTCAAAAAATGGGAAAACCTCCCATGCTCATGGATCGGTAGAATCAATATAGTTAAAATGGCCATTTTGCCTAAAGCACTATACAGATTCAATGCAATACCCATCAAAATCCCAACTCAATTCTTCACAGAGTTAGAAAGAGCAATTATCAAATTCATCTGGAACAACAAAAAACCCAGGATAGCTAAAACTATTCTCAGCAACAAAAGAAAATCTGGGGGAATCAGTATCCCTGACCTCAAGCAATACTACAGAGCAATAGTGTTAAAAACTGCATGGTATTGGTACAGTGACAGGCAGGAGGATCAATGGAACAGGATTGAAGATCCAGAAATGAACCCACACACCTATGGCCACTTGATCCTCGACAAAGAGGCTGAAAACATCCAATGGAAAAAAGATAGCCTTTTCAACAAATGGTGCTGGTTCAACTGGAGGTCAGCATGCAGAAGAATGGGAATTGATCCGTCCTTGTCTCCTTGTACTAAGCTCAAATCCAAATGGATCAAGGACCTCCACATAAAGCCAGACACTCTGAAGCTAATAGAAAAGAAACTGGGGAAGACCCTTGAGGACATCGGTACAGGGAGAAAGTTTCTGAACAGAACACCAATAGCGTATGCTCTAAGAGCAAGAATTGACAAATGGGACCTCATAAGGTTACAGAGTTTCTGTAAGGCAAAGGACACCATCAAGAGGACAGATCGGCAACCAACAAATTGGGAAAAGATCTTCACCAATCCTACATCAGATAGAGGGCTAATATCCAATATATATAAAGAACTCAAGAAGTTAGACTCCAGAAAACCGAATAACCCTATTAAAAAATGGGGTACAGAGTTAAACAAAGAATTCTCACCTGAAGAACTTCGGATGGTGGAGAAGCATCTTAAAAAATGCTCAACTTCATTAGTCATTAGGGAAATGCAAATCAAAACAACCCTAAGATTTCATCTTACACCAGTCAGAATGGCTAAGATTAAAAATTCAGGAGACAGCAGGTGTTGGAGAGGGTGTGGAGAAAGAGGAACACTCCTCCACTGCTGGTGGGGTTGCAAATTGGTACAACCACTCTGGAAAGCAGTCTGGCGGTTCCTCCGAAAACTGGGCACCTCACTTCCAGAAGATCCTGCTATACCACTCCTGGGCATATACCCAGAGGATTCCCCACCATGTAATAAGGATACATGCTCTACTATGTTCATAGCAGCCCTATTTATAATTGCCAGATGCTGGAAAGAACCCAGGTATCCCTCAACAGAAGAGTGGATGCAAAAAATGTGGTATATCTACACAATGGAGTACTATTCAGCCATTAGAAACAATGAATTCATGAAATTCTTAGGCAAATGGATGGAGCTAGAGAACATCATACTAAGTGAGGTAACCCAGACTCAAAAGGTGAATCATGGTATGCACTCACTAATAAGTGGTTATTAACCTAGAAAACTGGAATACCCAAAACATTCCACACATCAAATGAGATACAAGAAGAAAGCAGGAGTGGTCCCTGGTTCTGGAAAGATTCAGTGCAACAGTATTTGGCAAAACCAGAACGGGGAACTGGGAAGGGGTGGGAGGGAGGACAGGGGAAGAGAAGGGGGCTTACGGGACTTTCGGGGAGGGGGGGGCTAGAAAAGGGGAAATCATTTGAAATATAAATAAATTATATCGAATAAAAAAAATAACAATAAAAAAATAACTAGAAGTATAAAAATAAAAAAAATGGGGTACGTGCTGGGCGTGGTGGCACACGCCTATAATCCCAGCACTTGGGAGGCAGAGGTAGGCGGATTTCTGAGTTCGAGGCCAGCCTGGTCTACAGAGTGAGTTCCAGGACAGCCAGGACTACACAGAGAAACCCTGTCTCAAAAAAAATGGGGTACAGAGCTAAACAAAGAATTTTCACACGAGGAATGTTAAATGGCTGAGAAGCACCTAAAGAAATGTTCAACATCCTTAGTCATCAGGGAAATACAAATCAAAACAACCCTGAGATTTCACCACACACCAGTCAGAATGGCTAAGATCAAAAAGTCAGGAGAAAACAAGTGCTAGAGAGGATGTGGAGAAAGATGAACACTCCTCCACTGCTCGTGGGGTTGCAAGCTGGTACTACCACTCTGGAAGTCAGTCTGGGGGTTCCTCAGAAAACTGGGAATAATACCTCTAGAGGACCCTGCTATACCACTCCTGGGCATATACCCAGAGGATTCCCCAGCATGTAATAAGGATACATGTTCCACTATGTTCATAGGAGCCCTATTTATAATAGCCAGAAGCTGGAAAGAACACAGATGTCCCTCAACAGAGTAATGGATACAGAAAGTGTGGTATATATACACAATGGAGTACTATTCAGCCATTAGAAACAATGAATTCATGAAATTCTTAGACAAGTGGATGGAACTGGAGAACAATATCCTAAGTGAGGTAACCCAGTCTCTAAAGAACACTCATGGTATGCACTCACTGATAAATGGATATTAGCCTAAAAGCTTGGAATGCCCAAGACACAATTCACATATCAAATGATGCCCAAGAAGAAGAAAGGAGTGGCCCCCAGTCCTGGAAAACCTCAGTATCGCAGTGTAGGGGAATACCAGAACAGGGAAGTGGGAAGGATTGGATTGGGGTACAGGGGGAGGGAAAAGGGCTTATGGGATTTTGGGGGAGGAGGGATCCAGGAAAGGGAAAATCACTTGAAATGTAAATAAAGAATAAATCAAATAAAAAATAAATAAATAAAAATAAGTTTAAAAAAAGTAACCTCTGGACACCTTTAGGCTAGATGTGGAAAAGCAGCTTCCACAGCTGTTGTTCACCAGCAAGGGATCTCTCTAGCTACATTCACATGTACTGTTTTCTCCTTTCAAATGAACTTGCATATCCACAAGTTGGAACCTTCCAAGGGTGGTGTGTCACCCTTGGGGCAACACTCTAATTGTAACATTGCACAAACCAAGGTTTCTATTTAATGGTATTCATCTTTTAAAAAATAATTTCAGTCTTGTCTGGAATTTTACATTTTCTTATGCTCTTCTCTTCAGAAGGCAAAACTTTACTCTTGATCAAAAAGTTTGTTCTTCTTATAAAGTGGTGCCTCATAGATGCGAGGCATGGTTTTGGTGTTTATCCTAACAGGTGAAGTGACAGTGTCTTTCCCTCAGTGGCTGAAGTCAACCTTGGTCTTTCATGATTGGCTAGTTGTAAAGGATTTCAGCACATAGGAAATGGACAGTGGGAAGAGGTTAGTCAATTAGTCAAATTTTGAGAATTCAGTGGGGCCTTTCTGGAAACAAAGCTTTGACTAGGTGTTAAGAACTAAAACATTTGTATAAAAGTCTTCCAAGGTAGAAGCTATATAAAGATTTGAATATTCTGAGGTAATACACGTTTTATAGAATTTGATAGAAAAGACTAATATTCAATGTTCACAGAAATACTTTTTATGAAAGTGGAACAATTTATTATTAATAAAGCTATATTGACCTTTCATTGTCATCCTAAGTACATAGTCTACTTTCAGTACTGAATATTCTATGGATTTGAGATGATTGATGTGAAGTGTTTCTTCCTTCTAGCATCTCACAAAATAATTTAAAATGCTTATAAATCTGTTTAATTTAGAATTGAACATTAAAATAAAAGTGCAATACAAGTTAACACATCTGTGCTGCTAAGAGATCACAATATATTAATTATATGTCTTTAAACAATTACAATGATATTAACCTTCTGTTTTCTCTTTTTTAATTTGGTTAAAATTATTTCTTGTACTTTGCTCTATTTGCATTGTGTAGCTCATGTTGAGTTATGAGACTCTGTCTTGATTTAATCTCATGTTGGCTACAGGGTTGTTAATAACCTTTATTATGCTCCTTCTAGTCCTAAAGTTACCAGAACTTCATTTATGTAAAAGTATTTTGATTTGTCGAGTAAATTCTCAGCATCAATTGAAATAATTACATGGTTTCCGTCCCTAGGTTTATTTATATGATGCTTTAAATTTGTTGATGTATTTTGAACCAATCCCACCTTCCTGAGATAAAGCCCACTTAATCATATTTTTTAATGGATCTGTGTACATTATTTATTCCTTTAGGGCTTCACTTGGGTAAATAATGTACATTTAAAAGTATGCTCTCACTTCTGGATTATCCAGTTTTTTAGCATATATGTTGTCATAGTAATCTCTAATAATGTTTTTTATTTCTCTGGTCTGTTATAATGACACCCCTTTCTCTCTAATTTTAGTGTCTCTCTGCCACCTTCCTTTTTGTCAGTTTAGCTAAAGGTTTATTCATTATATTTTTTTTAAAGAACCAATCTGTCTGGTTGAATTTTGTGTATTATTCTTTTAATCTTCATTTCATTAATTTCTTTATTAGTCTTTATTATTTCTGTCTGTGTAAAATATTTTGGACTGGCTGCTTGATGTGTTTTGAGAGCCTTGTGGTACATCATTAGGTTATTTCTTTAATATCTCTTAAGTTTTTGTTAAAAGCATTTTAAACTATATTCTTCCCTATTATCATTATCTTAGCTGTGTCCCAGAGGCTCTGATGAGGATGTGTTTAAATTAGGATTTTTAAAATTTTCTCTCTGATCTCTTGGGTGACCCACTGTAACTCATAGACGAAGCATGTGTTGTTTAGTCTAGAAATATTTTTGTGTTTTCTGCAGTTTCCTTTATTGTTGGTGTCTAGTTTTATTATATTGTAGTCTCATAGAACATATGGAATTATCTTAATTTTTGTGTATTTGTAGAGACTTGATTTGAGTTATATGGATTGCTGAGAAAAGTGTTCAATCACTATATGTGTGGTAGATTATTCTGATGAATATTTTAGTAGTGGGCATTTTTTTACTTGTTTTTAATTTGGAAGTCCTATCTTTTTTTTAAAACTATTTTTTTATTTATTCGATATAATTTATTTACATTTCAAATGATTTCCTCTTTTCTAGCCCCCCCCCACTCCCTGAAAGTCCCGTAAGCCCCCTTCTCTTCCCCTGTCCTCCCTCCCACCCCTTCCCAGTTCTGGTTTTGCCGAATACTGTTTCACTGAGTCTTTCCAGAACCAGGGACCACTCCTGCTTTCTTCTTGTACCTCATTTGATGTGTGGATTATGTTTTGGGTATTCCAGTTTTCTAGGTTAATAACCACTTATTAGTGAGTGCATACCATGATTCACCTTTTGAGTCTGGGTTGCCTCACTTAGTATGATATTCTCTAGCTCCATCCATTTGCCTAAGAATTTCATGAATTCATTGTTTCTAATGGCTGAATAGTACTCCATTGTGTAGATATACCACATTTTTTGCATCCACTCTTCTGTTGAGGAATACCTGGGTTCTTTCCAGCATCTGGCAATTATAAATAGGGCTGCTATGAACATAGTAGAGCATGTATCCTTATTACATGGTGGGGAATCCTCTGGGTATATGCCCAGGAGTGGTATAGCAGGATCTTCTGGAAGTGAGGTGCCCAGTTTTCGGAGGAACCGCCAGACTGCTTTCCAGAGTGGTTGTACCAATTTGCAACCCCACCAGCAGTGGAGGAGTGTTCCTCTTTCTCCGTGGAAGTCCTATCTTAATATAAGAGGCAAGTACTAAGGTATCCCACTATTATTTTATGAAGACTTATATGGTCTTTTATGTGTTTTAGTTTTATAAAATTAAGAACTTGTTCCAGTATTTGATACATATTTACAATTGTTATATTTTCTTGATGAAATTTTCCTTTTATTAAAATATAATGTCTCTTTTTCATTTTAATTAGTTTTGGGTTTGAAGTTTATTTTGTCTGAAATGAGTAGAATTATGCCAGCTGTTTTTTTTAAAAAATATCATTTGCAATTGTTTAGTAGTATTTTATTCTTTGATATTGTTTTTGGGTATGTTTATTAGGTGTGTTTCTTGCAGACAATATACAGTTGATTCTTGTTTTTTGCTTGTTTTTAAATCTATATCTTTTTAATTATTAGTTGAGACCATTTATAGTTAAAGTTTCTATAGATAAGGGGTTACCATTTCTATAAACTTGTTATGTGATGTTCTGATTTTGATGGATTGTTGGCATTTTTTTCTCTTCTCCCTTTTGAGGATGTGCGACATTCCTATATTGACATGGCTATTTGTTTCTCAAGTCTCATTGTTTATTCTTGTTTTCTTAAAGTATATACTCATGTATTTCCATCAATAAAGCTATCTTTGGGACTGGAGAGATGACTCAGTTGTGACTTGTTGCTCTTGCATTGAACCCAGATTCATTTCCCAGCACCCACAGGGTGCCAAACAACCACCCATAATTCTATTGCTGTACTGTCAGATGCCTTCTTCTGAACTCCATAGGCAACAGGCATGTGTTTGGTGCATATATATACATACATATATATGCATGTATGTGTGTATATGTATATATATATATATGTGTGTGTGTGTGTATCCATGATATATATGTCAGATGTTCATACACATAAAATAAAGTAAATGCAAATAAATTATTTTTAAATATTATTTAAAATATTTTCTTCTTTTTTCAATTAGCTTTTTTCATGCTCTATTGCCTTTCATGAATTTCATTTTGTGTTTATATTAAAATATTATTTTTCCATCAATTTTGGAGACAGTTTTGTGGACACACACACACACACACACACACGGCTTCATTCACAAGTTTCATATATAATCTAAAAATTATAATAAAATAAAAAAAGAACAGAACAAAAGAAACAGGGTTAGAAAGCACAAGAAATGCACACACACAAACACTGAGATACATATATTCTCACACATAGATATCTAATGTACTAAATACAAAATCAGAAACCATAATATATAAGCAACTGTCTGTAAGGTTAAAAAAACTCTCACAATGCATTGAATTAATTATCTGGTGATCACGTACAGCTGTGTGTGAGGCCTGTCCTCCTGTGTGTGTGTGTGTGTGTGTGTGTGTGTGTGTGTTTGTTTGTTTGAGACAAGGTTTTTATATCCAGGCTGTCCTAGAACTCAATCTGTAGACCAGTATGGTCTCAGAATTACAGAGATTAACTTACTCCTACCTATTGAGTGCTGGGATCAAAGGTATCCCACACCTGGTTTCTGGGGCTGTCCTTAAGTGTGGCTTGTATACCCAGTGAGATTCCGTTGAAGAAAGTAATGCTTCCTTTATGGGCAGTTATCAACTGGAGATAGCTTCTGTGTTAGGGGTGGAGTCTTGGGTCTGCGTCCTCACTCAGAGCTGGGACTCCATCTAGCTTAGAACTATATAGGCCCAGTCCAGTCTGCCAAGTTCTGTAAGTTCATATGTACATAAGTGTTCTTGTGTCTACAAGGCCTGTTTCCTTGGTGTCTTTCATGTTCCCTGGTTCTTTCATAGAGTGCCCTGGGTCCTGATGTGAAGGATTTAATGGAGACATCCCACCGAGATCTATGTTTTTCAAGGGCAATCACTATCTACAAATTGTACAGTTGTGGGTTATCTGTAATTTTTCCCCATCTTTTGCAGGAGAAAACTTCTGCTATGATGGCTGAGCAAGATGGTTGTTCAGGAGTCATTTTATTAATACTTTTCTTTAGCAGAACAGTGTATTTCAAGTCCATGGCCTATGTAGTTTCAGGTTCATGGCCACCCAAGCAGTATCAGGCATGGGTTCCATCTCATGGAGTAAACCTTAATTCTAAACGGAGAGCAGTTGGTTGCTCCTACGACTTTTGTGCCAGTATTATACCAGCATAGCTTGCAGGCAGATCACCAATATATATTTCAGGGTTTATATCTGGGTTGGTATTTACCTGTCCACTGGCAGCATACAGAGTACCTTCTTTTACCATGAACACTAGTCACCAGAGGTGAAAGCTCTACTTTTCCATGTTGACTTAGTTATGTAAGTGTTGTCTAAAGCAAAAGGGCCTTACCATCAGTTTGTGGAGAACAACCAATAACCTTGGCAATAGTATAAGTAGTTGGTAAAGATCTAAATGTCAGTTTCTGTTAATTTGACTTTTTATTAATTCTTTGTGAATTTTACTTCTTGTATCTCAATCTCACTCCTCTCCCTGCCTCTTCATTCCAGCTTTCCAACTTTGCAACCTACCCCCTGAAAGAATGAATATATATATATATATATTGTGTGTGTATGTGTGTATGTATGTATATTGTGGAATCTGTAATATGTCACAGTATATCGCATAATATAATCTTTTGTTCACATTATTTTACTTGCAAATATTCATTGCAGTGAACTATTGGTCTAGTTTTAGATCTCTGGCTTCTGTGGCATTATCAATATTGGCTCCTACTGGGACTCCTCCTAGTTATTCTGTTATCCAGTGTCATGAAGATCCTGCAGCTTCAGATCAACAAGATCACTTTCACATGACCCAAAGTTCTTAAATGATAAAGATTTGGACGTAGGCCAATTCAAACCCTAGATGTGGGCCTGGGTGGTAACTAAGCTGGTCTGTCTTCTGGTTCTCTTTTATCCACACCACTGGGGTTAGCACTCTAGCACTGCCCTGGCCATCTAAGGCCACCATCAGTAGGAGGCAGTGTCAGCTGTGCTGCCCAAGTGAGATGCAGGATCCTTACTCCTGAGTGCTGCCTTCAGTGAAGGGTAGAGACAGTTGAGCTGCTTTCATGACTCCAGTGTCTGCTCTCCCAACTGCCTCGGGTGGCAAGGCATAAGCTAGTAGAGGGCATCACCCCAAGTCCCAGGCCACCTCTGGGAAGATGAGAAGCAAGGCAAGCTCTCCCTTGTACTCAAACCCTCAGTGTTGGCTCACCTACAATGCTTGCCAACCCCAACCAGGGACAGATTTACTGTGCTTCCCAGGTGAAGTGCCAAACCTGCTCTAAAGAGTACTGCAGCCAACGAGAGGCAGGGCCATTTCTCCTCCTGCTACAACCCTGGAGCCAGTATCTCATCTGCCGAGGGTAGCAAGGTCCAAGGAGAGGGGGATATCTCTCTCTTGTCCATGCCATCATGTGGTAGATATGTGTTAGAGTATTCTGGCCAGCTCACATGCAAGCCCTGTAAACAGAGCCAGATTTGCTGTGTTTCTTGGGTGAGGTGCTGGATGCTTTCCTGAGTGCTGAGGCTAATGAGGGGCAGAGCCAGCTCTCCTGATGTGATACCCTGGGCCAGCTTTCCCAAGATACCCAGGCAATATGTGGGGTCAACTCTGCATAGTTCTCAGACATCAACATGTTCCCAGGGATTCCACCTGGCCTTTAGTAATAATCAACCATCACTGCTGCCGAGACATGGAACCAGACGTGACCCTCTGACCTTAGGTGGCATCACTGACTATTCATATCAGGCTATTCCTCACTACCCTCGAGCCTTCTGCTCTGCTTCTCTTCATTGTACACACATCCTTTTGCTTCTCATTCTCTTCTCTCCACCACTTACTTCCTCATTTTAGTGATACCTGGGGCCTCTGGATATCTGGGATCATCTCAGGAATGGTATGGCCCACCAGTGCCATGTAAGACTGGGCAGGGTTTGTCCTTCCCATGTCTCTATAGCATCGATCTGGGAATCCTCTTAGGATTGCTCTGCCCACCAGGGCTGTGTGGTATAGATCCAGGGGTAATCTCAGGGGTATTTTGCCTTAATGTCAACTTTTACTGTCAGTCTCAGACTTGGTTTTATTCTATAGTTGAGGCCTGGAATAAATAAAGTCTGCATCTGGAATTAACTGTGTGTATGGGTACTCACAAAATGCATATTATCTTGGTTTCAGCACTCAGAGAAGTTGATCCTGAAGTAAGGGTTATATATACTGACTTATTTATGACTAGGTTTCTTGTGCTCAGAGTAGAGCACTGAGGAGGTGAGTCTCCAAGAGCAAGCCCTTTACTGTATAGTTGGGATCTGGGAACAAGGTAGAAGAAATGATTCTGAGATAGTTCATGTAATAGTGCAGGGAAGCTGGGGGGTTTATACATCACTGTGGAGGGCTTCTAAGTTGGGAAGTGCAGTTTATTTCTAAATGCTCCCACACACACTGAGTTTAGGAAGAACAGTTTCTAGCATCAAATTGGGCAAAAAAAAATTATGGGTGCTTCAAAGTAGAAATAAAATTTATTTTGGTGCTAACATATATACATTCAGTTTGATTTGATGGAATGTTGAAAAATAACTTTAAAAAGAAAAATATTGAAGAACAAGATAACAGTCTCAAAACTTCATTTTCCTTTAGTGTTTCATCATCTAAGATGATTGACTGCTAGCTATTACAATGAGTAGTGCTCTAAACATTTTTCTATGGCAGTTAGATACTTTATTACTTGGATTTTAGTTTGGCATGGCATTGATAGAGAATTTTACTATGAAAGCTATGAAAGTACAATTTTATTTTGCTCTCAAAATTAAATATGTCAAATTTATTGTAATTCAGGGCAAAAATAGTGCTTAATAGTACAAGACTCAAAATATGGTTATTTTGCTGTTCTGTTAAACATAGCTCCTGCTTGAAAAATCACCACAGAGTATAGAATTGTTGCTGGAGTTCTGTCATTGCTGGCATCTCATTATTTCCTAAAAGAGAGATGCAGTTTTCCAGAAGACCTATAGTACACTTCTAAGAAGTTACATACTTTACTTCATTTTGAATACCATTCAAAAGGACTTGCACATGTTATCAGACCTAGCTGCAAGGGATTCAGCAAGAACTTCATTCCAAGCCACATACCAATAAATGTAGATGCATTGTTTCTGAAAAAGTAGAAAAAAAACCAGTTATATTCTTTTTCATAGGTACAAAAAAAAAAGGAATGTAAAATTCTTAAATCTAAAGTATTAGTAGCTTCTAACCGAAAGCTTTAACTTAAAATAAATAGTCATTATTTCGGTGTATGAAAAACCAATGTATCTTGTTCTGTCTCCCTGAAATCATACTTTGCTTAAATAGTGTCGATTCAAATAAATAAAGCTATAAAGTAAAAATCTTGCTCATAAATAATACAGTCCTATTCCAGATGAGTACCTAGTTGTGAAAACACAGAATCCTGTTAAGAGGTTCTTTTTTTATATCAGATATGTTATGTAGATATTTTATCTATGTGGGTAGAAGGTGAGTACATAGGGAAGAATTTTTAAACATGCAATCATTTCTTGCAATCATAAAATGCATATTTTATTCTCATTGGAATGGCCTCCAAATCAAGTTATTTTGTTGGCTACCAAATCTCAAGTACTCTTGAGATTATCATTCAAGTGATAAACATTTTCAGGTCCTACAATAACCACAGAAAAATGAAGGAAATATTTTTGAAAGACGGGAGAGATATTTTCAAGTACAGTTGTTCTTTAGCCAGAGAGAGAGAGAGAGAGAGAGAGAGAGAGAGAGAGAGAGAGAGAGAGAGAGAGAGAGAAGAATCTAAGGAGAAAAAAAATGTTGGCTTTGTTTTTACTTGGAAATTCTGAAGCAGATTTCATGGTTAAAAATAAACACATAGGTCTCTTAAAAATTATATGGGTGGAAACAAAAAGATCTGTGAACCTCCTTGGATGATTGTGATGAAAAAAATCAGAGGCACAGGTTTTTCATGATGATTGGCCAACCTTTCTGGAACCAGAAATGGAATCCATCTGGACATTTGCTAAAGGAGACCAGATGGAGCTGTATCACGTGACACGGAACAGTTCTCTCTGCCATAGTGCACCAATAATCTTCTTTGCAAGAATATTATTTCAAACCCAAGAAACCATTTTTCCCTTATGACTTAGCTTCAGATTTGTTATGCCTTGGCTTCCTCATAGGAAGAGAAGATTTTTATAACATTCTCATTTCTCTACGTTTTGAAAAACTCAAATTCCTAAAACAAGGAGAAACTGGGTATTATGACCTGGTACTTGAGAAGGTTTTGGAGAAATTCATTAAAGACTCATTTTTAGGCACCATGCAGTTAATGTTTGTCAATGATTAGAAACAATAACCTTTCTCATGTGAATCACACTAAGCAATGCAAATTACCCAATGACTACAACACATAACTTACCATTTTTGAAATATAAAACTTAGCCTCACCATGTCTACTGTCTTTCATAAATCATCGTCCTCATATAACCCTAAGTACATACTTACAGTAGTCTTCAGAACTAGTTAATATTTTCCTTTCACTATACTTCTGATTTTTGGCTGAATTTTTCCTCATTATCTTTAATATTGATCACATTGTTCTTATTTCCTAAACAATCATCTCCATTCACCATTTTATACTTATTGAATAAATTAGCCTACAACCCTCTTGCCTGTGTCGCCAAATTTGTTCCCCTCAAGTCTTAGGAATCTCTTATCTTCTATTTCTTCTAAGAAGTTTAATTCAAATTCAGCTCCTGACTCGTTTTATCAAGATCCTTCCCCAGTCCTTAAAAACTTCCCTCTGATGCTAATCAAGAGTAGAACATTAAGTTTACTAATTTGCTTAGTAGAGCTAAAAATAGGCAACCTGTAAAATTATATAGCTTAATTTTCAAGTCAGAAAGGCACAGGATAATACTATATAAACAAATTCCTAAGCAGTAGTCAGCCCCAAATCAGCACGGAGAATGGAGCTGTGTAAACAGCAGGTTTGCTTTTTTCAATCAGTGTTCTAGGTCCATCTTGCTGGGTAGGATGTTGTCTCTTTCATCCATGCTTTGTTCTGGTCTCCTTCATGTTTTAATTATGATAATCTCACTTTTGGCATCAATAGATTCTCTGTGGTCCAACAGCCACATTTTTATGGATGGAAAATCTTTACCTTAGGTCACGTGGACTGAAAATTCTGGAGGAGACTTTAAATATTTTCTGAACAATTCCTTAAGGTTCCACAAAGTATCCTGTCAACATACATAAAATCTTAAAACACAACTTGTGGAAATGTTTGTGGTTAAGGAGAGGAAAAGAGAAAATGAAATATCCCCAGGGTACGTGAGTGACACAGAGAGAATGGTTGTATGGATCACATCCTGTGCACTCTCAGACTTCTAATGTTCTCTATAAACACTCTGTCTAGCATTAATAAATCTTCTTTTACACTACTTATCCATTGCTGTGGAATGCAAACAGGTAAGCATGTATACCTTATATGTATCTATTCTGGTGGCTTTATAGGCACTATGCCTGAAAGCAGTTCCAGCCTGTGCAGTGTATGCATATTTTATTTGTTTTATATTCATTTTTCTTACTAAAATATGTCTATTATTCACAGGGGAGATATGTGACCTAAGCAAGGATACATTCAATAATGCTTACTGGTATCATGCTTTCAACGAATTGAGCAGCTATTAGGTATACACTACTGTGCTGGGAGTGGAATAAAAGATATAGAATGCTAAAGGATAAGTAAAATTGAGCATCACTAAAATGCAATATACACAGTGATGTGCATGTATCTTTAATAAAATACATATAATTTAAAACATACAATTATGGAAAGTGAAGTAGAATTACATAGTTCTATGTGAGCCCCATGATATGAATGTTTAATCTAGTAAAGAATGGGCATTTTTATGGAATGATGGAAATAGAGGTCTAAAAACTAATCATTAACTATACAAGGCCATACAAGGGGAAGAATTCAAAAGAAAACAAACATCTAGTGGTGTGAGGAAATGAAAATTTAAGAAGAATGTAAGAACTAGAGAAGCTGTAAGGTTGAAAGCAAAACAGAGGGTTGTTTAAGGTGACATTAGAAATCCAGAGAGTAGATGGAATCTAGATCATGAGGAAAACCTTCCAGGCTGCTAGAGGAGTGTAGACTGTATTATAAGGAGAGTGATGGGAAATCATCAAAAAATTGATTAAGCAAGTGCAAAGGAACTTGCTTTGGTATACTGAGAGGAGAGTATGGAAGGAGGGCCAGAGTGGATGCAGGGCAGTTAAGAAGTCATGTAAAAGTCCACGTGAGAGATAAATTACTCTGGGAAAGGGTGATGCAGATGGGGAAAGAAACATATTGGAGAAATTCTTAGACTTTATTTTCAGACTTTCTTAAGGTTTGAATATAAAGAAGAAGCAACAGTCAAAGATAATTTTAGGGTTTCTATCTTGGAGAATCTGGTGGATGTGGTTTAACAGGACGTGGCTTACAGGGAGGATATAGGACATGTTGGTGGATTCTATTTTTTTCTCTTCTTCTGCTAAAGAATTTTGCTTTACTCTGTACTAAGCTCAATGCCAATGTAGCAAGTCCTAAGACAAATGGAATGCAAAGTGTTGTTCTGGTGAAGCAATTGTAAAAATAAGTAAAGGATAATATGTGAGATAAAAAATAAGAGAAATTCAAAGCAAATGAATATAAATTCATTAAATACTAAAAGGAAGCAATGGTCATCCTACTGCAGGACTCCAAGTGATAGTTTTAAACAAAGTTTTCAGTTCTCTAACCTGGTGCTGATGAGTATGAAAAGTGTATATGATAAAATAATCATAACTTGTAATGTTTGAAAAATCACTGATGGGTAATAGCTTGAGTCACATCTGGTATGTCCTGTTCTTTAGCTAATGTTAACTAGAAAGGAAAAATGCTCATGTTTCTCCAATGAGACAAAGGGTGCAATGATGAGGCCAAGGATGAAAGAATTTGGCGGAATATGGATGTATGGTGTCTATTGCTTTCAATTTCTTTCCCTCTACATCGGTGTGTGTATGTATACATGTATGTATATACGTATGTATGTATAAATAGTTTCACATTAAACCTAAGTGTGCTTTTTTTTAAAGCTACGCTGGTGTCTACCAAGGCACTATCATCTTGCCATCACCAACCCTACCCACGAATTCTGGGTTTACAGGTATGCGAGGCATACCAGATTTTTATATGGGTGCTATATGTGGCTACTCAAGTTCTTATGCCAGTACATTAATCACTCTCATCAACTGAGTCATCTTCCAATATTAAACAACTTGAATTTATCCATTTCTCTAAGTTTATTTATTCTGTCTGATATTTTTACAATTTCCCACTTCTGATTCATACCTTGGTTTCTTTTTATTTCTATATTTTAATTAAATCATCCTTTGACCTCCAAATAAATATAGTAATTTCTATGTCAAACTACATCCATAACCTCATAGATTATCATAATGTGACAAAATAAATTGTGAAATCATACAAGATTATGTGCCTGGTTTGATAAAAGTTTCAGAAAATGAATTCACAGACCACCATGGTCAAATAAAGGTCATGATGAAATGGCCCTATCAAATATTAGCTTAACATGTCCCACATTTAAGCCCACAGCATTTTGTTCTTAAGCTATAAAGAGAACTAGATGGATTTCTAAGGGTCTGAATGCTAAATGTTCCTTATTTTTATTGGTGACTGTTATGGTAGAATAGAGTACACATTTGATGACATTTGTTCATACTGCCAAGTTGGCAGTAACTGCCAGCATTTTGGAGAGCTGTAACATAATATATCATATACAACTGGACAAAGACTAGATACTCCATAACTATTTGGTGATTGATAGATTCAAATTGATTACAATCATTGTAGGCATTCTTCCCAGATATTGTGTCAAACCTTTCTATTCTCTTGAGCTCCAAGTCTGACCCCCTCCTTTTAGATCTGACCTTATGTCCAAGTGCTTTAACTTCAAAGGCATGGTTTTGGCTCCTTCTCTTTGTTGTACTTTCTCCGCTGAAGGATTTTCTGTGGTAACAGTTTCTTCTAAGACCTATACTTCTCTGTCTATCAGACCTCTGAATTGAAGATTTTCTCCGTTTCCTTCTCTTATGCCTGCTTCTCATCATGTGGATGTCTTGTACATTAACATTTATCTCTGAGAAACAATCACCTCTGCCTACATATTACAGCCCCTTAGAGCACCACATGGTGCAGGTCTGAAAATGGGAGCTCAGCCATTCTGCACTGAGTGACCAAATGATTAATGAAAGACAGTAAGCCAGCTCTTTGAAATTTTGCTCCCCATGACAACACTTAGAAATTTTTCCCACTTATTTTATCCTGCTGATCAGTAGTCTCAATCTTTAGCCTTTGGATGACACATTTATAGTTTCTACAAATGTTCTTTTCTGTGATTAGTAGTTTCTTTTGGTATCTAAATGTTCTTTCTTGAAATACTCTTTGATAGAATAGACTCCAGTATGACTTCATATCATATAAATTGCAGTTGCTCAAATGTGAGCTCTCTTTTTCCCTTGCTCATTTCTATCTTTACCTCTCAGTCTTCTCCATTACTCTACTTGTAGTTTCTCAGAAGTTAGGCAGCTTGCCATTTTCCTGCTGTGCCTTGTACTTTCCTACATCCATGCGTTGCTTATGCAGAGTCATTAGAGATGGTCATTTTTGTGTGTGTTCTTTCTCTAGTACCCACTGTCTCAATCTGGTATGTTTACTTAAGCATAACATGAGAGTTATGTCCTTCACATACTCATTAGAAGACCTTCAAAAAGAAAGCACTTACAGCCATGCTACAGCATATGATTTTTATAACACTATCCTGGAGTACAAGTTATATGACATCTAAACCCCTAAAGTGACATCATATTCATCATGGAGACATTCCAGAATTTATAAAATGCATTTAGCATAAAGGTCACTTTATGACCACTATTCCATACCAATGGTCAGAAGTCATCACCTAACTGCAGGTGTTTGAAGGGAGTCCAGAGATATGTAACTGTGGGGCAAGGGAGAGAAGAACATACGTGGAGATGGGCACTTGCAGCTAGAGCCATCAGTGTATTTTATATATAGTTGTTTTCAAGAATTAGGAGACTATCGAGAACAAAGGCAGAGAAAGAAGCAAACTCATATACACCTTTGTATCATTTTTATGTGCTCACTGGGCCATATGGGACTCAAGGGCACTGGAGGTCAAGGGTATCAAAGAATGATAAAGAAGGATCTCCCCTTCAATAAGTCAGCATATTAGTTAAAAAGCACAGAATGCCCTTTTATGTATGTCCTATATTAAGGAAGATGAGAGAAATTAGATTACCAAAGAAAGGCTTTGGTACTACAAAGCTGAGTCTTTACCAGAACAAGAAGTATTCAGAAGAATAAGACAATAAATAGATGCTTTCTCCTTTGTACTCAACATTGTTTGTTGGGACAGAGTTTCTTGCTGAGCCTGCAGCTCATGAATTGACTATACTCTCTGGCCAGTGAGCCCCCATGATAAATTTGTAACTTGTTTCCACCTCTTCCTAGGCCCAAAAATACAGTCTGGTTGTTTGCATAAATGCTAAGATTGCAAACCCAGGTTCTCATGCTTGCATAGCAGGCACTTTGGAGATTGAGAATTCTCCTAGCACACTGGCTTGTTTTTTGAAACTTGAAGTCAAGGTAAAACATTTATTTTGAGTGTTATCAGGTTTTTATATCAAATATCAGTCAACATAAATTTAACACTTGTTTTGGTACAAATTATTGTAACAGCCATATAATCACTTCAATTTCAAAATTATCTTTAAAATAAGTGTTATTATTTCCTTCTTAAATTGACAAATAATTCCTCAAATATGTTAAGAAATGTGCCCAAAGTCACACAAGCAATGAGAGACTGATAATTAAGTTATCTTGCACAATTTTGTTCTCACGTTTTCCTACTAAACTAAGAAAGTACTTCTTCAACTCCACCAGTATTTGAAATGAATTAAATATAGCCTAGAGAAGCAGGTCAGATGGTGGTGTGCTTGCCTAACCAGTATTAAGCTCTGGCTTAGATCCCTAGCACTGTTTATAACACTGGACATAGTGATAATCCTCTAATCCTAGCACTGGGGAGGTGAAGAAGGGAAGATCAGAAGTTCAAAGTCATATTGATTATGTACTGTAGAGGAATGCTTCTGATGCTTTGGTTAATCAGGAATCTCTGTTTACTGATGCTGAAAGTCCTTGCCCCCAATTAGATTTTGATCTATCAATAAAGATGCCAGTGGCTAATGGCTAGGCAGAAAGAAAGAGGCAGAACTTCTAGGTTACCCTAAGTTAGGAAAGAGGAGAGAGAAGGAGGAAGAGCATCGAGATATTTGCGGGAGAGGTGGAACAAACTCAGAGCTACAGGGGAGATCTTCCAAAATGGAGGAAGAAAAGGAAAGTGCCCCATGGAATGGCAGCCCAAAGTCATCTTGGGCAGCAAGACCACTTGGCTTCACAGAAGGTAACTGGGCAACTAGGTTGAGGGTAGATTTGGAGGCATTGTGCTAGGAGTAAAGAAAGGTAAGGGCACACACAGAAAGCTTAGAAGAGCCCAGCCACAGAGCCAATAAGGCAGGTTAAAAATGAGCCAATTCATGTGTGTGTGTGTGTGTGTGTGTGTGTGTGTGTGTGTGTGTGTATGTGTGTTTCATCTGCAGATCCAAGATATCTCCTGTGCAGTGTGTGCCTATGACTCATTAGAAATGCAAATCTGATTAGACAAAATGACATGCTACAATGTACTGAGTTCAACTCTAACCTGGAATATAGAAAATCTTGTCTCAGTAATAAATAAGTAAATATTTAAAAAAATGGATAAAATGAAAGATAGAATGAAGCAAGAAAATAGGAAGAAAGAAAGAAGAAAGAAAAGACTGAAGAGAGAAGAAAAAGATTAAACAAAGTAACAACTTTGGGTTCATAGGAGATAGTGACATTCTCCTTTTGCTATTGTTTCAATATTCTACAAAGATATAGTATTTGAATATAAAATATACGTGCAAAATATTCTTATTGCTGATTCAATTGTTGTAAGTTTCTTTTTTAATTTTAATTATTGAATATCTTCATTTACATTTCCAATGGTAAAACCTTTCCCAAGTCCCCCCTCCCCCAAAACCCCCAACCCCTCCTCCCACTCCCTTCCTCCACTTATATGTCCCTCCACCCAACCCACTCCCATCTTCCCCCTTCTCGATTTCCGTTTGTTGAGGCATCTATTGAGCCTTCACCTGGCCAAAGACCTCTCCTCCCACTGATGCCCAATAAGGCATTCCTCTGCCACATTTTTGGCTGGAACCATCTGTACCTCTTGGTTGATGGTTTAGTCCCTGGGAGTCCTGGGGCATCTGGGTGGCCAACTTCGTTGTTCTTCCCATGGGGCTGTAAACCCCTTCAGTTCCTCCAGACCACCCTCCAGATCCTCCATTGGGGATCCTACGCCCAGACCAATGGTTGGCAGCTAGCATCTGCCTCTGTATTTGTAAGGCTCTGGCAGGGCCCCTCCAGAGACAGCCATGGCATGCTCCTTTTGGTATATAGTCCATATATACCATAGTCTTGTAGCCCATAGTAGTGTTGAGGTTTGGTGATTGATTGTAGGATGAATCACCCAGGTCTCTGGGTGGCCTTTTCTTCAGTCTCTGCCCCACACTTTTTCTCCTTTATTGCTCCTGTGAGTATTTTGTTCCCTTTCTCAGAGGAACCAAAGCACCCTCATTTAAGTCTTCCTTCTTCTTGAACTGCCTGTGCTGGGTGAATTGTAACTTGTTTATTTTGAGCTTTGGAGCTTATCAGTGAGTGCATACCATGTGTGTTCTATTGTGACTGGGTTGCCTCGCTCAGGATGACACTCCCTAGTTCCATTCATTTGCCTAAGAATTTCACAAATTCATTGTTTTTAATAGCTGTATAGTACTCCATTGTGAATATATATCACAGTTTCTGTATCTGTTCCTCTGTTGAAGGACATCTGAGTTCTTTCCAGCTTCTGGCTATTATAAATAAGGCAGCTATGAACATAGTGGAGCATGTGTTCTTATTACATGTAGAAGCATCTTCTGGGTATATGCCCAGGAGTGGTATAGCTGGGTCCTCAAGTAGTACTATGTCTAATTTTCTGAGGAGTCACCAAACTGAAGTCTGTTTTGACTAAGAATGTTTTGCCATCCATATGAGACAGTTTATGAAAAACATACTGAGTATTTTTTTCTTTATTCTTGGTAAATAAATTAACATCTGTTATTCCAAATAGGGTTTAAGTCAGCCATAACACTTCTCAACAAATACATTCTGGAAGATTGTAAAATTATATTTATTTTGAAGACTTCAGAAAACTGAATACCTACAGCTGGCAATACCTACAGAGCTCTGCTTTCCCTTTATCCATTCCCACAAATGTACTGCCTTTTAAGAACCCCTCACATGAATATAATAGAAAACAGCAAACTATTGGTCCCACTGTTTGGCATTTTAGGATCTAAAATAATATGAAATGTGAGGTTTAGAGGAAGTGGAGAGATCCAGCACTGCATACCTATAGAAATCACAATCATTAGTGCTATTTTGTCCACTAGGGAACCTTGAACACATTCCCCATTATAAAGAAAAATGTCATTAAGATAGTCCACCAAGTATCTTGGATAACTGGTCATGATACACTCAAGTTCCTCAATTAATGTTGGGCAAAGCAATCATTTTACAAAAGACGGGTATGTTCTAGTTGGCTATAAGTCACCTCCATCTGTCCTATCATGCAACCTGTTCAGCCTGCTATGGTGTGCAAAGGTAAAATCTCCTAGTCACACCACTGTCCAGAGAAAATTTCTGCCCAGAACCGCTGCAAATCCAGAACAGTTTCACTTAATACCGAGATTGACTCTGTCTATTCTTGAATACCTTCTATTTTGGTGGCCCATTTTCAAACTCAGGATGAAGTTTTTCCAAAAGATAAATTTCTAACATGAAAATATCCATATTGCTTTATTATTTATTAATTAGAAATAATTGAAGGATTGAGTAAGCAGAAATATTAACATAGCTTAAGTAATAGAATGTTTAAAACTTTATGCTTCCAAACTATTATTTTAGACAAATACTTTTAAAATTACCAAATATTTTCAGATATTAGATATGGAAGAAACTGTAAGTTTCTTTTTATCATAAATAAAGCAAAAGTAAATGAATCTAGAAATTCCAGACATAGCATATGGAAAAATTGTATCCTCTGACATATGATATTTTTTTAATGAAACTCAAAGTTTTATAATTAGGGTAACTGGGCAGTGGTGGTACATACCTTTAATCCAAGCACTTGGGAGGCAGAAACAGGAGGATTTCTGAGTTCAAGGCCAAACTGGTCTACAGAGTGAGTTCCAGGACAGCCAGGGCTACACAGAGAAACCCTGTCTCGAAAAACCAAACAACAACAACAACAACAACAACAAAACCCCACTATAATTAGGGTAACAATTAATAGCAATGAAAATGCCAACTATAAGACCATCTAGAAAGTATTTTAAGGTAGTAATGACAATTTAGGCATTTTGGTTTCTTTTAAAAACACAGAAATACTATAAGAATATGTTTTTGTTTATCCTAGGGTGGGGTATAGGGCTGCTTCAGATTGTCCAAAACAGTTGACTATGATTTGACTCATGCTTTAGTGGGGTTCCTGCTTGGCTACAGGGGGTAACCTCTTCAGGTTCCATACTCCCAGTACTATGATTCATAACTGTGGTCAACCCCATTGATTCTTGGAAGCATCCATCCTCTATCCCAGGTCTGTGTTATGTCCTAGAGATGGCCACACATTCTTTCCCTACCCCCTGTCAGACAGTTGCAGATTTCCATTCATACTTGTGCCCATCTGGCTATCTCTCCTGTTCCTCCCACACCTAGTCTAGAACCCCTTGATTCTCCTCTACATCCCCTCTCCCATCTAGCTCCCTTCCTCTACCTGCCTCCTATGACGATGTTATTCCCCCTTTTAAGTGAGATTAAAGCATCCTATCTTGGGTATTTCTTCTTGTTTAGCTTCTTTGGGTCTGTGTAATATAGCATGAGTATCCTGTATTTTATGGTTAATATCCATTTATAAATGAGTACATATCATGCATGTCCTTTTGGGACTGGGTTGCCTCACTCAGGATGACAGTCTTAAGTTCCAGCCATTTGCCTGAAAAATTCATAATGTCTTTGTTTTTAATAACTGAATAGTATTCTGTTGTGTAGATGTGCCACATTTTTTTGAATCCATTCTTCAATTAAAGGACATCTAGTTTGTTTCCAATTTCTGGTTATTACAAATAAGGCTATGATGAACATAGTTGAGCAAGTATCTTTGTGGGGTGTTAGAACATCTTTTGGGTATATTCCCAGGAGTCTTAGCTAGATCTTCAGGTAGAACTATTCTCAGTTTTCTGAAAAAAACACCAGATTGATTTCCACAGTGGTTGTACAAGTTTGCACTCCCACCAGCAAAAGAGAAGTGTTCCTCTTGCTCTACATCCTCTCCAGCATGTGTGATCATAGCTATTCTGACTGTTGTAATGTGGAAATTTTTATATAGAAAAATAATATA
Organism: Apodemus sylvaticus; assembly: GCF_947179515.1. Lineage (NCBI taxonomy): Eukaryota > Metazoa > Chordata > Mammalia > Rodentia > Muridae > Apodemus > Apodemus sylvaticus. The sequence continues at coordinate 119,381,865 of NC_067476.1, forward strand.
AACTTGCCAATAATTTTCAAATCTGATCTTTCAGTAAGAGACAGAAACAAAGACGGAAACGGATAGAGACATACAGAGACAGAGAAATTGTTAGCTGACTTTTAGGGAAAAATAGAAAGAATCACACAATGTTTTAAAAATTACATCAGGGGAATAATCAGAGTTAACTTTAAATAATGTTACTAAGTTTGCACATCATTGTGAATATTTAAAAACATGAAGAATGTCTTAACTATGAAATTTGGCTTAATTTTCTCCATAGTACTCTTTAAAAATAAAATTCCCTTAATACTTTGTAAAAGAAATGTTGATTCTACTTGTCCCAAAAGAGTCACAGGGGCACAGTTTACACTAGTCAAATGTCAAAGATTGCTATGCCGATGGAACTTGAATTTTCCTGGCTGGGTTGTAGAAATGTTTCATATTTGTTCAGTTGATTGTCATCTCGGGCAAAGTGGAAGCTTAAATGTGTAAATGTGGATACACCAGTAGAACTAGATCTTTAGTTCAAAAAAGTGAGAAAAGCCTGGCATTGGTGCTGCACACCTTTAATCCCAGCACTCAGGAGGCAGAGGCAGGTAGATTCTGAGTTCAAGGTCAGCCTGGTCTACAGAGTAAGTTCTAGGACAGCCAGGGCATTACAAAGAAACCCTGTCTTGAAAAAACAAACAAATAAACAGGCAAAAACCAAAACCAACAACAACAAAAAGAATGAAACAAAGAAAGAAAAGAAAAAAAGAAAATGAAAGTGAGAAAAAAGGAGAGAAGTCAGTGTGCTCCGGTGAATCTAGCTGGCCCCAGCAGGAGCCTTCAGGCACCTGCTTTGGGATCTGAACAGCCTGGGACACAGCACTCTGTCTCCAGGAAGTGTGGGAGATCTGGTTTGCACCCAGAGGCAGTCTGAGAGCTCACAGCACAGCTCCTTCCTGTGGCACAGAGCTTAGGCTTCAGTCCTGAGGCCTCTGGCGGTAGCCCTCAGACCTCTCCACTTCCGGATCCAGATCAGCCTGAGCAGCAACACCACATCTCCAGGTCCTGAAAGAGGCAAGTAGGGCTTCCGGGCGGCCAGCTGGGAGAAGTCGGTGTGCTCCTGTGAAGCCAGTGGGCCCCAGCAGGAGCCTTCAGGTGTCTGCTTCGGGGTCTGAACAGCCTGGACAACACCCTGTCTCCAGGCAGTGCAGGAGGAAAGCTGTGCACCAGAGGCCACCTGGGAAAGGGCAGCTTGCGCTGGTGAGTCCAGCATTGACAACACCAACTAACACCAGTGAGAACTAGATGGCAAAAGGCAGACTCAGGAACATCACTAACAGAAATAAAGGGAATATGGCAACATCTAAATCCAATTCTCCTTTAACAGCATGTCCTGGATACCCCATCACACCAGTAAAACAAGATTTGGATTTAAAATCACTGGTCATGATGCTGGTACAGGATCACATGAAGGACATACTTAAAAAAATTCAGGAGAAAATGGATCAAAAGTTAGAACCCCTTGCAAGGGAAACACAAAAATCATTGAAAGAAATCCAGGAGAATACAAAAGCCAATAATGAGGAAACACAAAAAGCACTTAAAGAAATACAGGAGAACTTTGGTCAACAGGCTGAGGTCATGAAAGAGGAAACACAAAAATCTCTTAAAGAATTACAGGAAAGCACAAACAAGCAAGTGAAGGAACTAAGCAAAACCATCCAGGATCTAAAATCAGAAGTAGAAACAACTAAGAAAACTCAAAGGGAGACAACTTTGGAGATAGAAAGCCTTGGGAAGAAATCAGGGGACATAGATGCAAATATCAACAACAGAATACAAGAGATAGAAGAAAGAATCTCAGACGCTGAAGATACCATAGAAACCATGGACTCAACAGTTAAAGAAAATGCGAAAAGCAAAAAGCTTGTAACCCAAAATATCCAGAAAATCCAGGACACAATGAGAAGACCAAACCTAAGGATTGTAGGCATAGAAGAGAGTGAAGATTTACAACTTAAAGGGCCAGCAAATATCTTCAATAAAATTATGGAAGAAAACTTCCCTAACCTAAAGAGAGAGATGCCCATGAATATACAAGAAGCCTACAGAACTCCAAACAGACTGGACCAGAACAGAAATACTTCCCATCACATAATAATCAAAACACTAAATGTACTAAACAAAGAAAGAATATTAAAGGCAGTAAGAGAAAAAGGGCAAGTAACATATAAAGGAAAACCTATCAGAATCACAGCAGACTTTTCACCTGAGAATATGAAGGCTAGAAGATCCTGGGCTTATCTCATGCACACTCTAAGAGAACACAAATGCCAGCCAAAACTACTATATCCAGCAAAACTCTCAATCACCGTAGATGGAGAAACTAAGATATTCCATGACAAAACCAAGTTTACCCAATATCTATCCACAAACCCAGCCCTACAAAGGATAATAGGAGGACAACACCAATACAAGGAGGGAAACTTCACCCTGGAAAAAGCAAGATAGTAACCTTTCATCAAACCCAAAAGAAGTTAAGCAATCAAATTTAAAAAATAACGTCAAAAATGACAGGAAGTAACAATCACTATTCCTTAATATCTCTTAACATCAATGGATTCAATGCCCCAATAAAATGACACAGACTAACTGACTGGATACGTAAACAGGACCCTACATTTTGCTGCTTACAGGAAACACACCTAAGGGTCAAAGACAAACACTACCTTAGAGTAAAAGGCTGGAAGACAATTTTACAAGCAAATGGTCTCAGGAAACAAGCTGGAGTAGCCATTTTAATATCAGATAAAATTGACTTTCAACCCAAAGTCATCAAAAGAGACTCTGAGGGACACTTCTTGCTGGTCAAAGGAAAGATACAACAAGAAGAACTCTCAATCCTGAACATCTATGCTCCAAATGCAAGGGCACCCTCTTTCGTAAAAGAAACTTTATTAAAGCTCAAAGCACACATTGCACCTAACACAATAATTGTGGGTGACTTCAACACTGCACTTTCCTCAATGGACCGATCAGGAAAACAGAAACTAAACAGGGACATAATGAAACTAATTGAAGCTTTGGACCAATTAGATTTACCATACATATATAGAACATTCTATCCTAAAGCAAAAGAATATACCTTTTTCTCAGCACCTCATGGTACCTTCTCCAAAATCGACCATATAATTGGTCACAAGACAGACCTCAACAAATATAAGAAGATCAAACTAATCCCATGCCTCCTATCAGATCACTATGGAGTAAAAGTGGTCTTCAATAGCAACAAAAACAACAGAAAACCCACATACACGTGGAAACTGAACAATATTCTACTCAATGATACCTTGGTCAAGGAAGAAATAAAGAAAGAAATTAAAGACTTTTTAGAACACAATGAAAATGAAGACATAACATACCCAAATCTATGGGACACAATGAAAGCAGTGCTAAGAGGAAAACTCATAGCCCTGAGTGCCTCCAAAAAGAAAATGGAGAGAGCATACATTGCCAGCTTAATGACACACCTGAAAGCCCTGGAACAAAAAGAAGCTATTTCACCCAGGAGGAGTAGAAGGCAGGAAATCATCAAATTCAGGGCCGAAATCAATCAAGTAGAAACAAAGAGAACCATACAAACAATCAACAAAACCAGGAGCTGGTTCTTTGAGAAAATCAACAAGATAGATAAACCCTTAGCCAGACTGACCAAAGGGCACAGAGAAAGTATCCAAATTAACAAACTTAGAACTGAAAACGGAGATATAACAACGGAAACTGAGGAAATCCAAAAAATCATCAGATCCTACTACAAGAGCCTGTACTCAACACAACTGGAGAATCAGGAGGAAATGGACAATTTCCTTGACAGATACCAAATACCAAAATTAAATCAGGACCAAATAGATCATCTAAACAGTCCCATAATGCCTAAAAAAATTGAAGGAGTCATAGAAAGTCTTCCAACCAAAAAAAGCACAGGACCAGATGGTTTCAGTGCAGAATTCTATCAGACCTTCAAAGAAGAGTTAACACCAATACTCTTCAAATTATTCCACAAAATAGAAACAGAAGGAACACTACCCAATTCCTTCTATGAAGCCACAATTATGCTGATACCAAAACCACACAAAGATCCAACAAAGAAAGAGAACTTCAGACCAATTTCCCTTATGAACATTGATGCAAAATTACTCAATAAAATTCTTGCCAACCGAATCCAAGAACACATCAAAACGATCATCCACCATGATCAAGTAGGCTTTATCCCGGGAATGCAGGGTTGGTTCAATATATGGAAATCCATCAATGCAATCCACTACATAAACAAACTCAAAGAAAAAAACCACATGGTCATTTTCATTGGATGCTGAAAAAGCATTTGACAAAATTCAGCATCCTTTCATGCTTAAAGTCTTGGAAAGAACAGGAATTCAAGGCCCATACCTAAAAATAGTAAAAGCAATATACAGCAAACCAGTAGCCAGCATCAAACTTAATGGAGAGAAACTTGAAGCAATCCCACTAAAATGAGTGACTATACAGGGCTGCCCCCTTTCTCCTTATCTTTTCAATATTGTACATGAGGTACTAGCTCAGGCAATTCGACAACATAAGGAGGTCAAAGGGATACAAATTGGAAAGGAAAAAGTCAAACTATCATTATTTGCAGATGACATGATAGTCTACCTAAGTGACCCAAAAAACTCCACTAGAGAACTCCTACAGCTGATAAACAACTTCAGCAAAGTGGCAGGTTATAAAATCAACTCAAGCAAATCAGTGGCCTTCCTATACTGAAAGGATAAGCAGGCTGAGAAAGAAATTAGGGAAATGACCCCCTTCACAATAGCCACAAACAGTATAAAGAATCTTGGGGTGACTCTTACCAAACATGTGAAAGATCTGTATGACAAGAACTTCAAGACTCTGAAGAAGGAAATGGAAGAAGACCTCAAAAAAAATGGGAAAACCTCCCATGCTCATGGATCGGTAGAATTAATATAGTTAAAATGGCCATTTTGCCAAAAGTAATCTACAGATTCAATGCAATACCCATCAAAATCCCAACTCAATTCTTCACAGAGTTAGAAAGGGCAATTATCAAATTCATCTGGAATAACAAAAAACCCAGGATAGCTAAAACTATTCTAAGCAACAAAAGAAAGTCTGGGGAATCAGTATCCCTGACCTCAAGCAATACTACAGAGCAATAGTGTTAAAAACTGCATGGTATTGGTACAGTGACAGGCAGGAAGATCAGTGGAACAGGAGTGAAGATCCAGAAATGAACCCACACACCTATGGCCACTTGATCCTCGACAAAGAGGCTGAAAATATCCAATGGAAAAAAGATAGCCTTTTCAACAAATGGTGCTGGTTCAACTGGAAGTCAGCATGCAGAAGAATGTAAATTGATCCATCCTTATCTCCTTGTACTAAACTCAAATCCAAATGGATCAAGGACCTCCACATAAAGCCAGACACTCTGAAGCTAATAGAAAATAAACTGGGGAAGACCCTTGAGGACATCGGTACAGGGAGAAAGTTTATGAACAGAACACCAATAGCATATGCTCTAAGATCAAGAATTGACAAATGGGACCTCATAAAATTACAAAGTTTCTGTAAGGCAAAGGACACCATCAAGAAGACAAATCGGCAACCAACAAATTGGGAAAAGATCTTCACCAATCCTACATCAGATAGAGGGCTAATATCCAATATATATAAAGAACTCAAGAAGTTAGACTCCAGAAAACCAAACAACCCTATTAAAAAATGGGGTACAGAGTTAAACAAAGAATTCTCACCTGAAGAACTTCGGATGGCGGAGAAGCATGTTAAAAAATGCTCAACTTCATTAGTCATTAGGGAAATGCAAATCAAAACAACCCTGAGATTTCACCTTACACCAGTCAGAATGGCTAAGATTAAAAATTCAGGAGATAGCAGGCGTTGAAGAGGGTGTGGAAAAAGAGGAACACTCCTCCACTGCTGGTGGGGTTGCAAATTGGTACAACCACTCTGGAAATCAGTCTGGCGGTTCCCTCGAAAACTGGGCACCTCACTTCCAGAAGATCCTGCTATACCACTCCTGGGCATATACCCAGAGGATTCCCCACCATGTAATAAGGATACATGCTCTACTATGTTCATAGCAGCCCTATATATAATTGCCAGATGCTGGAAAAAAACCAGGTATCCCTCAACAGAAGAGTGGATGCAAAAAATGTGGTATATCTACACAATGGAGTACTATTCAGCCATTAGAGACAATGAATTCATGAAATTCTTAGGCAAATGGATGGAGCTAGAGAACATCATACTAAGTGAGGTAACTCAGACTCAAAAGGTGAATCATGGTATGCACTCACTAATAAGTGGATATTAACCTAGAAAACTGGAATACCCAAAACATAACCCACACATCAAATGAGGTACAAGAAGAAAGGAGGAGTGGCCCCTTGTTTGGGAAAGACTCAGTGAAGTAGTATTCAGCAAAACCAGAACAGAACGGGGAAGTGGGAAGGGGTGGGTGGGAGGACAGGGGAAGAGAAAGGGGCTTATGGGACTTTCGGGGAGTGGGGGGCTAGAAAAGGGGAAATCATTTGAAATGTAAATAAAAAATTATATCGAATAAAAAAATAAAAAAAAATTTAAAAAAAGAACTCAAGAAGTTAGACTCCAGAAAACCAAACAACCCTATTAAAAATGGGGTACAGAGTTAAACAAAGAATTCTCACCTGAAGAACTTCGGATGGTGGAGAAGCATCTTAAAAAATGCTCAACTTCATTAGTCATTAGGGAAATGCAAATCAAAACAACCCTGAGATTTCACCTTACACCAGTCAGAATGGCTAAGATTAAAAATTCAGGAGATAGCAGGCGTTGAAGAGGGTGTGGAAAAAGAGGAACACTCCTCCACTGCTGGTGGGGTTGCAAATTGGTACAACCACTCTGGAAATCAGTCTGGCGGTTCCCTCGAAAACTGGGCACCTCACTTCCAGAAGATCCTGCTATACCACTCCTGGGCATATACCCAGAGGATTCCCCACCATGTAATAAGGATACATGCTCTACTATGTTCATAGCAGCCCTATATATAATTGCCAGATGCTGGAAAAAAACCAGGTATCCCTCAACAGAAGAGTGGATGCAAAAAATGTGGTATATCTACACAATGGAGTACTATTCAGCCATTAGAGACAATGAATTCATGAAATTCTTAAGGCAAATGGATGGAGCTAGAGAACATCATACTAAGTGAGGTAACCCAGACTCAAAAGGTGAATCATGGTATGCACTCACTAATAAGTGGATATTAATCTAGAAACCTGGAATACCCAAAACGTAATCTACACATCAAATGAGGTACAAGAAGAAAGGAAGAGTGGCCCCTTGTTCTGGAAAGACTCAGTGAAGCAGTATTCAGCAAAACCAGAACGGGGAAGTGGGAAGGGGTGAGTGGGAGGACAGGGGGAGAGAAGGGGGCTTACGGGACTTTCTGGGAGTGGGGGGGCTAGGAAAGGGGAAATCATTTGAAATGTAAATAAAAAATATATCGAATAAAAAAAAGAAAAGAAAGTGAGAAAAAAGAAAAGATAAAGTTGGTTATATTAGCCCTGGTCTGCTTTGAGATATATTGGTTGTCTTTCCTCGGCCCTCAAGTTTCTTCTACCAGAATTTAGGGGTAAATGGAGATTGTTTCTCCAGAGTGCAGTGGCAGTACCTACAACACTGGAATAAGAATCTTTTCACTCCCCCCTCAATGAGTTGGGTGTAGGTTTCATCATCCAGTTTCCCCATGCCACAGGAGTCCCAGTTATTCCTGAGACTGGGTCCATTGGGTTCCCATGTCACTACTTCCTCCTTCTGTCCCTCCAGCCTAGCAAGCAGTAGAATAATCTTCCTGCTGAGGTTAAGCTCAAAGCTATTTCTTATTACCCCATTATATTATGACTTCTGCAATTAAAATCCACCAACCCACCCCAAAGCCAATCCCTCAGTCTCATTTTCTAGTAAAATATCTACTGCGTCCTCCTCTTCCTCTCTGTTTCCAACAAATCACTCCAACTTTCCTCCAAACCCCTCCTGTTATCCCAGCCACCAACTCCAGCAAGCATTCCATGCTAACCCTACAGCCAAGCCTGCCAGAGAAGAGAGTAGGCCAGCAATGCTGGTAAGATAGCTTCAGAGTTTCACATACTTCCCTTCTTCAAAATCCAATCCCCTCATCTCATCCCATCTCTGAAGCAGAATACTAGTTGTAGCCTCTCCTCAGTCTTTGCCCTTAATCCCAGCGCACTAAGCAGATCCTGGTGGGACACCCTGCTTTCCTGTCCTCTGTGGATCTCCTCACACTCTCCAGCCCATCTCCATTCCTAAGTGTCATCTCCTAATGCTTAGAAACATATTTTACTTGGAAACTATAGTCGCCACACTTATCAGCATCCCATAAAGAATTCCCTACCAGTCACCCCATCCTCCTAAGAACAAGAAACCAAGTGCCCTAGTTTTGGTTTCTATTGTGATGAAATACCAAGAAGCATTGGGAAGGTAAGGGTTTATTTGGTTTACACTTCCATAGCACATGTCATCATCAAAGGAAGTCAGAACAGGAACTTAAATAGGGCAGGAACCTGGAGGCAGGAGTTGGTGCAGAGGCTATGGAGGGGTTCTGCTTACTGGTTTACGCTTCAAGGCTTGCTCAGTCTGTTTAAGAAAGAATAGAATCTGCTTAAGAAGAATAGAACTCAGGGTTACCAGTTCAAGACTGGCACCACCCACATTGGACTGAGCCCTCCCCTATCAATCACTAATTAAGAAGATGTCCTACAGGTTATGTACAGTCTGAATATATGGAGGCATTTCTTAATTGAGGTTTCTTCCTCTTAGATGACTTTAGCTTATGTCAAGTCAGTATGAAACTATCTAGCACACAAAGAAATAAAACATTCAAATAGCAAAGACCAAATATCAGCATCTAGAATTACAATCCTCCCAAATTCAGATGCCTAGACACTAGCATAAAATCAAAACAGCTAGGACAATGTCTCCATAAGAGTCCAGCATTCCTATCACAGTAGACCCTGAAAATGACAACATAGTTTAAGAATAGACAAAGGGTTGGTGAAGATCTTTTCCCAGTTTGTTGGTTGCTGATTTGCCCTTTTGATGGTGTCCTTTGACTTACAGAAACTTTGTAATTTTATGAGGTTCCATTTGTCAATTCTTGATCTTAGAGCATAAGATCTGAGATTTCACCTTACACCAGTCAGAATGGCTAAGATTAAAAATTCAGGAGACAGCAGATGTTGGCAAGGATGTGGAGAAAGAGGAACACTCCTCCACTGCTGGTGGAGTTGCAAATTGGTACAACCAGTCTAGAAATCAGTCTGGCGGTTCCTCAGAAAGCTGGGCACCTCACTTCCAGAAGATCCTGCTATACTACTCCTGGGCATATACCCAGAAGATTCCCCAGCATGTAATAAGGATACATGCTCCACTATGTTCATAGCAGCCCTATTTATAATTGCCGGAAGCTGGAAAGAACCAAGATATCCCTCAACAGAAGAGTGGATGCAAAAAATGTGGTATATCTACACAATGGAGTACTATTCAGCCATTAGAAATAATGAATTCATGAAATTCTTAGGCAAATGGATGGAGCTGGAGAACATCATACTAAGTGAGGTAACCCAGACTCAAAAGATGAATCATGGTATGCACTCACTAATGAGTAGATATTAACCTAGAAAACTGGAATACCAAAAACATAATCCACACATCAAATGAGGTACAAGAAGAGCAGAGGAGTAGCCCCTTGTTCTGGAAAGACTCAGTGAAGCAGTATAGGGCAAAACCAGAACAGGGAAGTGGGAAGGGTTGGGTGGGAAAATAGGGGGAGGGAAGGGGGCTAATGGGACTTTCAGGGAGTGGGGGGTCTAGAAAAGGTGAAATCATTTCAAATGTAAATAAAAAATTTATCAAATAAAAAAAAGAATAGAAAAAGGCCTTAAAATAACCTTTATGATATGATACAGATCTTTAAAGAGAAAATAAATAAGTACATATGAAGACAATCTAAATAAAATCACTAAATAATGGGGTAGACAGAATGTCAACAGGCCATCTTCATCACAAAATGAAGCTTTCAATATATGGAGTTGGTTACTAAATGAGTTGTTGACCAAAAGGAACCCCCAATGACCCAAGCTGTTGCCAAGACTATAGGTTGCTCTCCACAAACTGATGGCATGGCCTCATTACTGAGGACAACACCTACACAACTCATTGAACATGGAGAAGTTCGGCTGGGCCTTCACTCCTATGTTCTAGCATCTTTGGTACAGGAAAATACCCTGCATGCAAACAAAGGAGAAATGTAAACACCAACCCAGCCAGAAACCTTTTGGTCTACTATGGTGACCTGATTTCTGCCTGCAAGATATGTTAGTACAATGGTGGCATAAAGCCTGTGAGAAAAACCCAACCAATATCTGATTTAACTTGAGGCCCACTCTACAAGATGGAGACCACAGTAGACACTGTTGAGTGACCAAGAAACTATAGGCTGGATAATCCAGGGGCATAAAAGAAAAGCAGATACTATTGTCCAATTAATTAATTGTAAAAATAAAATAATAGTAATACAATGACACCTCCTGACATTCTACTATATTCATAAATCAGTGTTTTGCTAAATCATTATCAGAGAAGCTTCCTCCTGCTGTAGATGGGAACAAATACCAAATCCATATACGGCCAATATTTCAAGAGTCCAAGACCTTGGAAAATTCAGTCCTAAGTCAGATGTCTCCGTCAAATTCCTCCACCTAGTGTTCATAGAAACCTGCCAGAGGGGATGGAGAACAGCAAAAGTACAAAGCTCTCTAAAGCAACAGGACAGGTGCACATATGAACTGAGAAGCATTCACAAGGCCTGCAGAGGAGGTCTGCAGCTAGAACTAAAAGGAGATGTGGATACATACCCCATCCCTAAACTGGCATATTTTATATAAGGTAAATTACATATAAATAAAATATAAATATGCCTTGCAAAAAAAGTAGATATATGTCCTCACTAAACTGGTATATATAAACAATACATTATATTATATATTAATATATCATATATCATATATAATATACATTACTATATACACATATATTATATATGTATTATATATATGAAATAGATATAAGTTCAGTATTTTTCTGGAATTCCTAAGTGTGCCAAAGAGTCTCTGCATTCATATGTTGAGCTAATTCCTTTCCTTGTTTTGTTCTGTTGCTGTTATTTTTGTTTTACCTTACATTTTATTTTTTTACCTTACATTTTATTTTTACCCTTAGAAGCCTGTTTAGTTTCTAAGGAGTGACAGAAAAGTAGTGGATCTAGATGGGAGAGGAGGTAGGAAGTAGGAGAAGAGGAAGGGAAAAATCAAGATATATAATGTAAGGAAAAAATCTATTTTCAGTAAAAGAAAACAAAAAAGAAAATGAAAAAGAAAATTAAACAAATGATAAAATGGTAGTACAATAATTGCTATGAAACAGAAAGTATCTTGAAGCCCAATCAAAGACTTGGATTGTAAAAAAGATGGGAATAACCAACCAATATCTTACTTGTCTTGAGACTTACTCTCTGAGATGGAACTTGCATTAGACACGGCTTGAGTGACCAAAAACAGAGACTAGATGGTACATGGACATAAGGGAAACCCAAATACTACTGTCCAATCAATTAATCAATCAATGAAATATAATTAAAAATCACCTATTTTTCAATAAAATTAAGATCTTAGTTATTCTGTGGATAGACTCTATTGGTTTAATATTGCTAATGAATGAAATAAACAAATTTAAATTAAAAAAGAGACCTAACACCACATCTACTCTGATATTGTATACCAGGAGTAGAACCCAGTATTCCTCCTACAAGTGACATACTTTCCCCTTCTGCCAGACTTACTGAAACATTAATAAATTAAGACTGCATTTATTTAATCCATGCTGTATAGTATTTTATGTAAATATGCCTTATAAATACCTTATCAAGAAAATTAGCATATTCTCACTTCACATAGCTACTACTGTGTATGTTAATAAACACTGAAGATATACATTCAACAAACTTAAAATTTGCCACACATTACCTGTATTTACCAGACATTATACTCAGAGAGAGAGAGAGAGAGAGAGAGAGAGAGAGAGAGAGAGAGAGGCACCTTGGAACATTCTGCTCTAAATGCAGTGTCTCCATCATCGAGTCCCTCCACTCAGAGCTCAGGCAACCTTGAGGAAGAGGCAGAAGAGTTAAGAACTTGAGGGGATGGAGGACACCAGGAGAACAAAACTCTCTAAAGCAACTGAGTGAAGTTTGAACTCACAGAGACTGAGGCAGCTCATACAATGCTTTTTACTGGTCTGCACTAGATCCCCTGCATATATATATATGTATTATAGCTTTCAGTTTAGTGCTTTTTGTAGATTTGTGAGTGTGTGAATGCGTGGATGAGTGGGTCTCTGGTATGTGTGACTTCTCTTGGGGCTCATTTACTTCTATAAGTATTCCTTGTCCAACTTTAATATGCTTGTCTTTGTTTTTATCTTAGTAGATTTTATTTTGGTACATCATATTGTTATTTCTTGAAAAGCTGTTCTTTTCTAATGAGACACAGAAAGGGAATGAGTGGATCCAGTTGGGAGGGAAGGTAGAGGGAGGGGAAACTGTAATCAAGATATATTGTATAAGAGAAGAATCTGTTTTTTAATAAAAGGGGGAACAAACTAAACAATAAAAATAGGCTGATTATGATTATTATATTCAATAGATTTAAGATTGCTCTTATAGGTGAAATATTTCTAAAGAAAAACATTTTATCTATGCGCTCACCTGTTCATGGGCAACTAACAATCCATGATGTGCCATTGGTTCATGGAATGTTCCTTACCATGGCTGGAAAGCTAAAATTACATTAACCAGATTTTCTTCCAACTACGGTTTTGCTGTAACACTTCTTCCAAGCAAAAAAAATGCCCCTGAGATATGTAGAGGCAAAAAATAAAAAATAAAAGTGAATCCATAGGTGTAGTGGATTGGTTCTAATGCTATTTGTGTTAATTCAGCTACTGAAATCACATGGGAATCAGGACATCTACGCTGAGGGTCCCAGCCCCAAGTTGGTTCTAGTTGGGAAATAAAGTTGCCAGCAGCCAAAGTCTGGGCAGGGAGACAGAGGCAGGACTTTTAGGATTCTCAGAAAAGAAACAGAGGAGAGAAGAAGAGGGCATTCCACCATGACAAGGGTGTGGGAGATGGACCACACCAAGATGGCGCAGGAGGGAGATACAGCCGAAATGTAGGTGCAAAGGGAAAAGCAGCTCTAGGAGGGTTGGTCAGAAGGGTATGGGATAATATATAGATTTAGTGTTAACTCAGGAATATTGGAGGGGAGTGTGTTATCCACGTGATGGTTCAGGAGTGGCTCAGCTATTGAACTAGTTAAGGCATATTAAAACTAAGCTGGTGTGTGTGTGTGTGTGTGTGTGTGTGTGTGTCTTTCATTCATGAATCCAAAACACATGGACAAGTGTAGAGAAGGCACACACACCTGCTGTGAGCATAGAGTGGATTGATAAATTGATGCTACACATAGGTGCATGAGTGAAAAATCACTGAACAAATAAGGACGTCCCAAAGTAATACCAGAGACACAAGAAGACAGGTACTGTATGACACTGTGGATATCCAGGAGATACAAACAATGAACTGAGAGAGAGCAAATGCTGGTGTTTAGGGGGCTGGACAATATACAGAGCAGCAAAGAAACTGCTATAAACCATGGTTTGATAACTGCTTTGCAGAATATCATCCAATCAGCTATAAAGAGGTAGAAATGGAAGCTAAGTGAATCACTGTGCCTGCGATGGCAGATAGAGCATCTGTACCTAGGTTATGATGTACATATCACCTGAAATCATATCCCATATAGAAAAGGAAAGTAGTCCAAAGATTCACTCCAAAACTTCACGAAAACTTACAATATCAAAAGTGACAAGAAAATGTCATAAAATATAATGGTTAAGACCTGATAAAACAGACAGGACAGAGATGTTTTTAATAATAATAATAATAATAAATGTATTCTATCCATAAGGAGCCATAGGGATCTTCTTTTTGAACAGTGGTCTTTTTTTTTAATTAAAATATAATTATATAATTTTCCCACTTTCCTTTTTCCCATCCAACTCCCATATACTTCCCTTTACTCTCTCTTGAAATTATGGCTCCTTTTCTTTAGTTGTTATTACCCAGATCCAATTGGTGCAGCTTCAAAACCTCCTGGCCCTTAATGCTCAGAGAACATCAAGAAATAGGGACTGGGAAGACTGTAAGAGCCAGAGGACCAGGAAGTCTGATGTGAGAAATATCGGGGAGTCTTCATGCCTAAACATGATCTGAGAAACTACACCACCAGCAGACAGGCTAGCACGGAAGGGGAAATGCTGTCCTTCACACAGTTCAGATACCTGATACCAACTTGCTAGTCAAATGTACAGCCATCTTCTGATGATAGAAGAAAAATCTGCAGTATATACACAGACACAGGTACAGAGAGACTGGGTCAAGTGTGCCATGAACACTCTGTGGGAAAGCACTGAATGTATCTGAATCATGGAAACAGATTACTTCTTACACCTGAATAAGGAGCCAGGTTAGTGCTACACAAAGAAGGCAAGTTTAACTAATCTTAGTAGGAGGTCTCTGTAGGGGAGCAGTGCTAGGTCTAGTGGTCCAAGAGAGGGAAACTGTGGTTGATGGTTCCTACATCCACCATCAACGTTTGCATTCAGATTAAACAAAGGCTTTGTCATGGTTATGAGCCTCCTCCAAGGTAGCCTTTGCCACTCCTACAACCCTGAGACTTTAGGGTCCTTGACATAACTACTTATGGCAGCAATACAAATTCACCCAGGATTTCATCAGTTCCTTACACCCTAACTCTAGTCTTCCTCAGTTCTGCACAAGAAGATCTCACATGGCTCCATCCATAAAGAACTACAACTAAGGAAGGCTGCAAACAGGACAAACAGTCCTCCCCAGGGATGAGCAGCCTAGCTGTCTATGCAATGCCAAGTGGTCAGCCCTAAAATCAGAATAAAGATTTTTAAATTCATATTTTTTTTTGTAACTGAGTGAGTGGCCTAGTCTCCAAGACAGCTCCAGAAGCCATACTGCCTCTTATGCCTTTCAGAGTCCTCTCCCATATCAGCAAGTGCCAACATGAACATGTGCAGTCATTTCATATACATTTTATGTTTGGGTTCTAAAATATTAGAGCTTCCATATTGCTCTCTTGGATTATGGCTCTCAGAGAAGTCAGATCTCTGTTCTTCAGATACTCTCACAGGTTTGTGAGAAAGCCCAGGTGCTGAAGAGCAGAGGGTCTCCTTCCAGTAGCTGATACCAACTTGCTAGTCAACGTACAGCCATCTTTGGATGCATGTGTTCTTTGACCAGACTATTCCTCACACTCCTGATTGACAATTTGACTCAATCTTGTAGGAGACCAAGCTGGAACTGACTAGCAAAAGGCTCAAAATTCTTCACACATGGAAATTGAAAACTGAATATTTGTTTTCTTTATAAAGAATTAAGAGTAATTTGTTGAATAGTAGTATCTATCCAGGTTTTGCTGGATAATTTTTACATAGTAATGACAATGGAAATATCTTAAATCTTTATCATGTAATATCAAAATGATACATATTTTATTGAACAGTATTATCAGGTGATTTAAGTTCCAACACCATGGTTGGATCTTTCATTCTACATAATTATAGTTACACATATTTAATTTTACAAAATTATAGGCATTGTCTCCTTGATTGTACTATTACAGAAAGAGATGCCATTCTAGCTGTATAAAGGAGATAAGGAGATATTTCTCTCAAACACCAGAAGCCCTGAATACCCAAGGCACAAATCATATAACAAATGACTCCCATGAAGAAGTATGGAGAAGGTCCTGATCCTGGAAAGGATTGATCTAGCATTGGAGGGGAATATAAGGACAGAGAAAAAAAGGAGGGAGGTGATTGGAGAATGGATGGAGAGAAGAAGGTTTATGGGACATATGGGGAGGGGGAATCTGGGAAAGGGGAAATCATTTGAAATGTAAACAAAGAATATAGAAAATAAAAATATTTATTAAAAAAATAAGAAAAATTGTCCAGGGCAAGGGTCTCCCTCGTCCACATTCCTAGCTACTCCTAACAAGGCAGTGATTGTTCCCGGGAATGGAGGCGGGATGTGGCCACCATGGCTGCTCCAGAGAGCATCTGGCTGCCCTTCATGGAGACAGAACTGCACTGTGACAAGAAGACTGTCATCACAGGCCACAGTTCCAGAGGTCCAGAGTTCAATTCCAAGAAACCACATGGTGGCTCTGTAATTGTATCTAATGCCCTCTTCTGGTAAGTCTGAAGAGACAGTGTACTCACATACATAAAATAAGTAAATCTTTTGTTTTATTTTAAAACAAAAAACAAAACTTTTCCACAATGCAAGTTTAATTCTAGAGTTCAACCTCTTGTAGAGAGCATTCAACCAACACGGCTGATTTTTCTTACATTCACTCAAAAATAAAAAAAAACTTTTTAATACTACTTTTTATATTGTATGTATTTGATGTATAAAATGCTTTCATGATCACATTTTCGCTGGTTTATGAAGTACTTTGACCATATGTTTAAAAAAATTAATTCCTAGTTAAAAAAAAAAAAGAAAAATTGTCCAGTCTGATGCAAAATGGTTTTCCTTTTGACTTGAATATTTAAACATACCTAGAGTGACATTTTATTTTCTATTTTACTTTTTACTTCTCCTTTCCTTCTGAAAAGAAAGCAAGATTAAGGATTATCAAGGATTATCTAAAGGAAGAATGATTTTATATCCAAAAGGACAAGGGAAGACACCCTACAGTTCTGTTGCCCTGTGCAGACTCAGGAGAGGGCCAACAGTTTCCTCTGTCAGTGAGGGGGTCTGACTTGTATGGCTCCTAAGGACGTGCCTTCCTGTTTTGAATAGCAGAGCTGGAGCTTACCACCTATTCAGCCACTCAGTAAAACCATTGAAATATTCATGAATGACCACATTCTTAAGGAAAAGGGAACTGATTAGATATAAATGTACCATGGTTTAAGGCTTAGGTGGATTAGCAGTTTTATCTAAAAAGTAACAGGTTGTGGGATTTTTACCAAGGACTACCCTGCATAGAGTTGCTTTTATTTCCTCTAATCTTCTTTATATACATATAAAGGCAGAAATAAACAGTTCAGCCAGAAATACCAAAGAGTAAAATCTTACATGTCCTATAATAAACCGAATGCCTTTTTATTTTTGAATGATGTAAGAGTAAGACTAAAGTTGTATGGAAAGTAGACTCTACCAACAAATTTATCCATTCTTATTTAGAGGGGCACGTAGGTTTTTAATTCTTCTTTTTTATAACTTTTCTGTATCACCACTCAATTAAGCTTTGGTTTAAGCTTTGTCTCATAAAGGCATTATACAGAACCATCACATACTGTCTGAGCACTACAGCCTGATATATAATATATATATAATATATATGTAATATATATATATATACACATATATAATATGTATGTTATATATAATATATATTTAACTATATGTTAATGGGGAGGGTGGTAAATCTATATTCCAAAAACTTATAGTTGTTATTGCTGGTATTTTGTTTTATTTTGTTTTGTTTTGTTTTTTAACTTCTGCACTCTCCTGGGTCTTCACTCATGATTTTTTGGCATCTGTCTCATTTTTATTTGGGGTTCATAGGACTAAAAGCTAAAGGAAGGAAAATAAAGGAAAAGATAATGAGTTTTGGGCTTGGCTCTCTGTTCAAGGGGTTTCCAACTCTGTCTTCATGGGAAGCAGTGAGTGAGGTCCCGTGCTTTAGTCTAAGCTGGTCCTGGGGAGTAAGAGGTGCCCAGGCTCTTTTTGTGCCTGAGAGAAGGACATGCTCAGTGTTTTGTTGTTTCTTGAACAGCTGGCCTTATTACTATAACTTGATGATGTGTTATTCTATGTGAATAATAATATATTTAAATTTTTCCTGTCATATAACATTAACAAACATTGACAGAAGGGGACAAGAAAATTTCAAGAGAATTTCACATCCTGATGAAAATATTCCTGAATATCAATGTCAAAAGGAAGGGATCAATGCTTGATGGAGGTCACACTGTCTTAAGTGTTTCCTGTTTCCCCATTCCCGTGATCATTAAGTGGAGAATTCTTTGTGAAATTACCAATTTCAAGATGGAAAGGTAAACAACTTTTAAAAAATCAATAGGTGATTAGCCCTGTGTGTGATTCAAAAGCTCATTTCCTTTAAAATGTTTCTTTGTATTAGTGAATAATTACACCAGTTCTTGTTCACCTGAAAAATCATTACACTTCTGTAAGACTCTGAGGAGCCTTAGCTTACTGGGGACCCCTGAGTGAACAACATGGAGCAGAGGACTTATGCAAAAGCAAGAGGAATTTATTGTTCCTGCATGCTGGGGTTGTCATCCTGCACCCAAAGGAGAGGTGGTGACCCTGGACAGCCCATTCCAGCAAGTTTTTATACAGATTCCAGGGGCAGAATAGAGTATCAGCAACTAGGCAAAATATGTTTGGCAGAACAGTGGGCCCTTTAAACTGGTTGGTCTTTAGGGAATGAGGTAGTAGTGGCTTAATTAACCTCTCCGTTCCAGCCTACTTGCTGTGTGTCCTGTCTTTTCTAGGAGGGAAGGGGTGCCTGATGGAATTTTCCAAGGACTCTTGGAGCTGACTGCTTCACTTCTAATCCCCACTGAAAACGCACCTATTCTGTGACAATCTGAACACTCAGAGACTGTCACCACTTTGGCAGCAATAAAAGATACTGTTATATCCTGTTTATACCACATGATACTGAGATTGTGATGTCCAGAGAATGAGGGATGATTTTGGGCTCTGAGGTTGTTTTTATCTCATTTCTGTTGTTGCAATTAAATAATCAAATGAAGAACAGCTTAGGGGAGAAGGGTGTCTATAACCTACAACTCCAGTGTATAACTCATCATTGAGGGGAGCAATGGTGGAACCAGACCCTAGTTTTATCACATCCGTGACTCATAGCAGAGAGACTCAAATTCATGCAGACCTTCCTGTTTTCTTTATTTTACTTTCTTTACTTGTTTTCCTGCTCTTATCTAGCTCAGTCTTCTCTTACACCATTATGATGCCCTGCCAAGGGAACAGAACAGACCACAATAGTATGGGTCTCCGTATATCAGTTAACAATCAAAAGTTCCCATAGGCATGCCAACAGATAAATCTAATACAGGTAACTTCTTCGCATTAAGACCCTTTCTTCACATATGAATCTACATTAATAGTTATAAACCTGTGGGCCATGACCCCTTTGGGGATCAAATGACCCTTCCACAGGGATCACATACCAGATACCCTGCACAACATATATTTACATTCTGATTTATAACAGTTGCAAAATTACAGTTCTGAAGTAGTAACAAAATAATTTAATGGTTTGGGGGTCACCACAACATGACAAATTGTATTAAGGAATCATAATACTAGGAAAGTTAAGAATCACTCTTCCAGACCCTGTCAAGTTGACAAGAGCCTCACAGAGGTAAATTTCTGACTCAGCTTGGGGCTGATGTGGTATTGATTTAGGACTTCAACATCATAGCAGAGCCAACCTTTCCAACTGTCTGTTGGGTTTATTTTGAATTCAGGAAGAGTCTAGTTTATTTCAATGACATATTTGTGAAAGTCAGCTCCGCTTTGAATCATCTCCCTTTTGATTAGCACAAAGTCAGTTGATTTGTTTTTAATTTTTTAAATTTATTTTCTATATTCTTTGTTTACATTCTAGAAGCCTTCCCCTTTCCCAGTCCCCCCCCCCCCAATATGTCCCATAAGTCCTCTTCTCTCCATCCATTCTCCTGTCTTTCCCCCTCCCTTTTCTCTGTCCTGATATTCCCCTACAATGCTGGATCAAGTCTTTCCAGGATTAGGGCCCTCTTCTTCCTTCATGGGAATCAAAGTCAGTTGATTTTAAACTTTAATCTTCAAAATCCTTTCCCTTTTGTTCTATGATGTAACCTACTGATGGGTAGGGTATCATATTTTCTCCATATTGATATCTTCAAAAGAGAAGAGATGCAGTATAACAAATGCACAATTGGGATGTTTGAGGGTCATCTTAATGGTTCATCTACCACTGTTTATAATACCTGTCTCAAAATTTGTTCTGTTTTATGACTTTTCACAGTTAGGTGATGGTGCACATTTTTAGTAATACCAGAAATGCCACATTCTTTTGGATGTCTCACACCAAAGAGAAAATGTCCTGGGTTTTTATCTGTTACTATAAAAGATTATGTAAGACTGAGTAGTTTATAAAATACACCTTATTTTGTATTTGCTATTGTTCTTGTTTTGTTGCTGGCTTATGGTTATAGATCCAGGTATGTTGAAGATTTGGCAACTGAATCAGATGAGAGCTTTGTACTATCTAACTGATAGTTGAAAGTGAATGATATGTAACAAGGAATATAACTATACAGGTAACGAATAGCAAGATATTGGGTTGTTTCTATTATAAACCTTTTGGAACTAGTTTGTGCAAATAACTTGAAAGAGGTTATAACTTTCGACTAGAGAAGCACTAGAATTGTTTAAGTAGAATGGAAATCTGGACAGTAAATACTGGGTTAAAGTTTAAGGGCATAGAAGAAACTCTATTAGGGACTGGGCCAAAGGCTATTTGGAAATACACTCATGCACTGAAATTTAATAAATAATATATGGAATTTGTTTAGTGGAAGACTAAACTAAATTTCACAACCTCAAACTCTACAGGCTTCTTTTAGGCATATTTGTTATAGAAAGGGAGATGGAAAAGTTAAGGCAGAAGGTTATAAAGAATATGCAGTTTTAAACATGCATGTGTTTAAAGCTCTGAACAGAGCCAAGGAAGCAGTGAACTGAATTCCTTCATAAGAAGCTGAGGTCTTTGCAGTGGGACAATAGATATAGTACCTTAAGGGCAAGACTGTCTACTCAGTAGTGCCAAGGCCACTAAAGCCATGGTCCACAAGGGTCAGACTCCATCATGAGTCGACACCAGAGTTTGGAATTGTCCATGTAGTACTATTTCATAACTCAGCAAAAAAAAAAAATCCCATTAGTCCAGTTAGTATGAGTAAGGTCAGATTCTTAGTACAGAGATCTCAAGCTTCAGTGAATGAAGCTTTGAGGGTCAAATCCACGTTTAAACAAAGCCACTAGGATATTAGAAGTGCCATAAACATGGAAGATCTTCCCCAAAATGTTGCAGACATCAACTGTTCTGTTTCTAGAAAGAAGCCATGTGTTCTACATATACCAGAGCCTTAGGGGTGATGTTCCCAAGCATGTGGTAGTACATATGATGCTACCACATGCAATGGATGAGTCACATGAAGCTATAACAATTCCTGTTTACCTGTCTGGGGTTTATTTTTGTTTTTTTCTAATAGAATGGAAATGTTTACCCTATGCTATTGTGTATTTGCAATGCCTTATCACTAAGAAATTTCTTATCACTAAGAAATTCCCTTGGGGCTTTTGAAGAGTGTTGGTAAAGATTTTCAATAATTGTTAAGCTTATGAGGATTCTAGAGGTTGTTTTCTTATTATTAATAAATTTTATTACCTGATAATTTTATATATGTATATAATATATTTGATTGCTATCTTCCCTATAGTCTTTCTTATCTCTCTTTCTTTCCTTTCAACTCCCTGCCCTTTTTCCTTCCAGTCCCTTCTCAGAATCATGACCTTTGGGGGTTTTTTGGGGGGAGGGTTGTTGTTATTATTGTTTTCTGAGTCATTTAGATTAACCAGGATTGTCTGTGTGAGTATTGTGTTGGAATTATCCACCTGAGAATGGTGAGGTTATCAGTGTGTATACAGCCAAAACAACTGATCTTCTTCCCTGAATCTATCAGTAGAAAATAGTTCAGCATTGAGGAGTAGGGCCTCTTCATCCACTACCCACTTTGCTATCAGTGTCTGACATTTGACAGGCCGATTCTTATGCAGACCTAGTACAAATGTCCACAGCTACTGTAAGTTCATGATTTCAATAACTGTGTCTTGCTCTAAAGAAGACTTCTTCAGCCCTCCTCCTTGTCATAGATTATCGCCCCCTTTACTATAATGTTACCTCAACCTTAGCGAGGATGATATAAATATCTTACTTAGTTCTGAGCACTCATCCACCACTTATGAATTTTGCATTCACTATTGTTCCCTGAAAAGACTAGCTTCTCTGATTAAGGCTGAGAGCAGCATTTGTCTATTGGTATCTACAGATATTGAAAAGGCAACTGGACTGTATGCAAATTTAGCTACACAACAGGAATGACAGAATGCATTTTTAAAATGAGCAGACAATAAGCCTATGTGTACATTATTATGGTTTGAATCTGAAGTGTGCCCCATAAGCCCATGTGCTTGAGTGCCTAATCTCTGGAGGTTGGCACAACTTTTGGAGGTTATAGAATTGTAGGCAGAGGTGGATCTTTGAGGGAAGGCCTTTGAAAATTACAACATAGCCCTGTTTCTGACCCAGTTCCTTCTGCCTCCTAGTCAACCATCATATATGAGCACATGCTACACACCCTGTTGACATAGACGAGGCATGTCTGCAGCCATGCACTTTCACCATATAGGAAAGAAAACTCCTGAAGCCATGGGTCAAAGTAAGCTCTTCCTCTTTCAGACTGCTTCTATCAGGAAGCTTGTCATAGTGTTGAGGAAAGCACAGTGACTTCAACACTGACCACTTACTGAAGATGCCTCTTCTCAATTGTTTCTACATTGTAAACATACTGTTTCTTCCTCCTTAAACCATAGTTATGTTGAGATACTTTAAGATTATACAAGCATTTTCTCAAACATTAATCCATTAATTTTTAATATATTCGGGTAAATTTTACCTGATAAAATTATTTGCATAATGGTGTTTATATTTTCTTCATTTTTCTATATTTATTAGTTACAGTGTTATTTTAATGTATAACCATATAATATAAATTTAATATAAAGTATATTTTATGTAAAATATCTAATATTACTATTATATACTATAAGGAAGAAGTAATAGTATCTTATATAATAAGGGAAAGTTTTTCTATTCATGATTTAATGGTCATTTTCATTATTATTAACTGTTTATGTGAGCACATAATTATACATACTTTTTTATTTTAGGAGATTATAATACAATATTTTCACATCAACTTGCTGCTGCTTTGGTCAACTCTCAACCATTTGATTTCTTTGCCTTCATAACTCATTCTTTTGCAAGCACTTCCTTGAATTACGACATTTTTTATAATCATTTTTATTCCAGAGTTCCGAGATGAAACACTTTCATAAGAGTCTCTGGTTGATTTTCTTGGAAGATAATATCTACACTCTAAAATCTGGACATTAGATGTGCAATTTACAACTAGGATATCATTGTTTACAGGTCCTTCCAGTCAATGATCTGGGAGATTTATATTTATACTCATGAGTTAATATACATATAGGTATTCTTTATTTTGATTAAACTGAATATGTTATGTCCAAATTTAACCAATTTAATTTTTTTTCAGTTTAAGTTTTCTCTTTTTAAAAGAATTCAACCTCAATTCCTTTAGCTAAAATAAACACTTAACTTTTCTTTTCTTTTCCTTTTTTTTGGGGGGGGGGTTGTTTGTTTTTGTTTTTTTGGATTTGGTTTTTCTGAGACAGGGTTTCTCTGTATAGCCCTGGCTGTCTTGAAACTCACTCTGTAGACCAGGCTGGCCTCGAACTCAGAAATTCGCCTGCCTCTGCCTCCCAATTAACTTTTCTTAAATAGTATAGATCATTTCAGAAATCATTTATTTATTTCCTTTTGCATTATAAAAATTTGTTTCTTGGATTACAGCAGATATTGGGTTGTAATTGCTCTGTAATCAGTGGCTTTTATAAATGCCTTTTGTTGAAAATATTTTTTTCATATAATGTATTCTGTTCACGGTCTCCCCTCCCTCATTTCCTCCTAGATCCCCCTCAGCTCCCCACCCATCCAACTCCATGCCTTCTTTCTCTCCTTCTTTAGGAAACGAACAAAACCAAACAAATATAACAATGTTTTATTTCAGAACTCTGACATTAAACATGATTACAATAATAACTATAATTCAAGAAAGTGCTTGCAGAAGAATGATTAGGTTAAGAAGGTAATGGGGCCACTTGCATGAGTGACAGGACAAGCAGCAGCAAGTTGGTGTGAAAAATGTTGTATTATAACTCCTAAAATAAAATAAGTATATAAAATTCTATGCTACTATAAACAGTTAATATTAAAGATAATGACAGTTAAATTGTGAATAGAAAAACCTTTTCTTCTTGTATAGGATTCTATGTGCTTGTTCCTTATGGTCACTTCTCCAACCATCCAACTCCAAGCATTCTTTCTCTCTCTCCCTTTAGGAAACAGACAGATGAAAACAAACAAATCTCCCAGAATTTAAAAAGTAAAAAACCAAAAGCACAAGAAACACATGTATATAGTCAGGCAGGCAGATAGACAGACAGACAAACAGACATCACACACACACACACACACACAGACACACACATGCACACACACACAAATACACATGCCAAAAAATTGGGACCATAATATGCAAACAGTAAGGTAAAAGGATGCTTAAACAGAGAAATAGGAGACCAAACAAACAAACAACAAAGAATATCTCCAAACTACTACTGAGTTTTATTGGCATTTTAAGTTCTAAGGTCTAGGGACAACTTTGCTTCATAGATCTCTCAATAGCCTCCTAAGGCTAACACAGAAAATTGAGTAAGGAAGTTCATTGTTGACAGTAAAAGATCAGAAACAGATGATTCCTGTGAAATCCCACCATGCATTGTGCTTGCCTTACTTGTCTAGTTTACAAATGGTCGAAGAGAGTTCCTAGTTAGCCCTTTATATGAGGGCTGAGCATGGGGGCTGCCCTTAAGTGTGTTTTAAATATAAAAGTGGGTAAGAGCTCTCATCCCTAACGGAGAAGCTATCTCCAACTGACAGTCGCATGCAAAGGAAAGCAATTTTCTCCAGGGAAATCTTATTGGGTATACAAACCATTAGGACTTTTAATAATTATTTGCTTGTAGAATCAACAACTGAGGAATCCTCTCTGAGGATCTGTGTATTTCAAAACAGGTAATTATTTAATTTGTGAACAGAAATTAATTTTGAAACATGTTTTTACATCTTCTCTTAAACCACTGACCAAGAAGAAACAAAATTAGCAGAGAACCCGCAGCCATGTGCACAGTGCTGAAGGTGTGAATGAATGTGGACCTCTTCCTAAACTAAGTATCTCCTTGGACTACAACTTAATTAAACCATTTTCAGAAGCATCTTAAAATTATATATTATGAAGTTTAAAAAAGGCATTAGAAGTACATTAAAATGAACTGTGTATGGAGCTACTAAAGTATTGTATTCACTCTATAAATGAGGTCATAATGTTTGTTTTGTTTTGTTTTTAATTATGAGTAGTAATCAGCATTAGCAATTTTCTCTTCTGGTGGGAGCTATTTTCTTCCAGAGCTGTTTGTTAAGTCCATTGATATTCTTTAACTTCAGGCATGTGCTGTTTAAGAAACTCAGCTGCCTTATTATCATGCATAGTCTGCATAGTTTTGAGCAAGTTCATGTTTAGATGTGTGTGTGTGTGAGAGAGAGAGAGAGAGAGACAGAGAGACAGAGAGACAGAGAGACAGAGAGAGACAGAGAATGTGTGTGTGAGAGAGAATATGTGTGAGTGTGTGTGAGTGTGTGTGTGTGTGTGTGTGTGTGTATTCATGTGTGTCCACAGGAAACAAATCTCCATTTCTGATGTGAGCACTTGGAATTGAATCCATGATACCATGAAAGTGAAGCATATGCTCTTCCCCTCGATGCCAGCCTGGGATTAATAACATCCTACTTCCACCTCGCCTTCACTTTGTCTGCATTGAGCTGGCAAACCATAATGTATGATCAATTGTCACTTTCAAGGATCCTTCAGCATCCAAACATGTTTCTGTCTTGTGAGTGTAGTCTCTTTTCCTGGCATGAGACCACATGAAGATGATGAGTTGCGTAACCCCATGGCTGTTGAGTGGTGCCTCTTACACCATAGTACAGTGCCCTGCACCCATAATCCCAACCCAAGGGAGACTGAAGTAGGAAAACTGTTGCAAAGTCCACTTCAACCTGGGTGACATGGGGAGTTCAGGAGCAACATGAAGTACACAGCTCCTTGAGCTATATGGTAATTTCTCCAGTCTGCAAATAAACAAATAAACAAACCAACAAATCAGTCAAAACACAGATGGGGCTGGAAAGACAGCAGGAAGCTCCGAGTGCTGATAGGCCAGGGAAGAGCGAGACAGGGACAGGGAAGCATCTTGTCAGTACTTTACTCCAGCTACCATGGTGTCCTGTTGAGGGAACTCTAAAAGATGGA
The DNA here is from genome assembly GCF_947179515.1 of Apodemus sylvaticus. Taxonomy (NCBI): domain Eukaryota; kingdom Metazoa; phylum Chordata; class Mammalia; order Rodentia; family Muridae; genus Apodemus; species Apodemus sylvaticus. The sequence continues at coordinate 119,408,469 of NC_067476.1, forward strand.
CATATCAGAGTTATCTCAGCTACTGTGCCAAGAAAAAAAAAAAAACACTCAAACCAAACAAACAAAACCCAATAAAACAACAAAAACAAAACAAAACAACAACAACAAAAACAGCTTTCTTACAAACTCCTGGAAGTCTCTAGCTAAGGGCTTAAGGTAGCAATTGAGTGTGTTCCAAAGCCAGAAGACCCCCAATAGGAGCATGATACTAATTTGGAAGAGTAATGCCATTGTAAAGTCTCATGCATATACATTTCTCTATAAATTTACTCCAAACAAAAACTGACCAACAGAATGCTCCCCAAATGGCTTTCTCCCCCCCATTCTATGTTATACATTATCTAGGGAGTCTGTTTATAACCTTGAATATCCTCTCCAAAGACATTATCCATAAAATTAAACAATGACTCCTTAAATAGATGACCGGAGTGAGGCGTTATGCTGAGCTGAAGAGTGGGCTGAAAAGGTAATGACTGAACACTCAGTTACAGGCGAGATGAGTTGATTCTTACCTGATCCAACTCTAAATGATGTCCTTCCCCTCCTCAGCTCTGGTGTCATCCCACCCAGAGTGGGTATCTAGTACAGGTTTACTTTCTTTGTGAATTATGTTCTACAGACATTCTTTGGAGATGGCTGGCACTGGGAACAATTATATATTAAACCGAGTATTTGGACATTACCTAGAAACAGTTTACTGATCTGAACTCGGGCATTGGGGTAAAGTAGCAATGCTTGCCTCATTGTCACTAGCTGGAAACATATCCTCCATGGATCAGATGTGATTACTACATTAGAAAATAACCTAAATATTGATCTAATACGGAAGTATTGTATCGTGTTATGTTGAAAGAGAAGCAGCAATAACTGACTCATACAATGGAAGACACTGTGGACTTCCTCATAGCTTATTATTTCTTAGTGAACAAGGAACCGAGCCAATGTTGACATCAGAAGCACTACAGTTGAACAGATGTATTAACATTAGACTGAAGAGGGAACCCTTTAGTTCTTAACATCATTCTCTTTTTTGTTTGTTTGTTTGTTTGTTTGTTTAATTTTCTATATTCTTTGTTTACATTCCAAATGATTTCCCCCTTCCCAGTTCCCCTCTCCCCATATGTCCCATAAGCCTTCTTCTCTCCACCCATTCTCCAATCACCTCCCTCCTTTTTCTCTGTCCTGGTACTCCCCTACAATGCTAGATCAAGCCTTTCCAGGATCAGTATGGCCACTAAGGATCTCCATCCCGGTACACCCAACCCAGAGCAGAGTGCATCAGCACTTCATGCTTTGGGGAGGTCAAGGTGTATGATCCATGGATCCATGGAACATTTTGGTCATTGTGTGTAGACACACCTGAGTCCTCCCTAAGAAAGACTGGAATTTGTGTTTAAAAACAAAAACAACAAAAAAAGTTAAAACAAGTATTAAAAATCAATAGTGAGAATTCATATGTTCATCTAGAAACTTATTAGGAGTCACAAGTTCAAAGACATTCGAGAAGAAAGGGAATTTTAACCATTCTGCTAATTAACTGCCTTTATTTCCATAAAGACTCTGGCAAATGCAAATCAAAACAACCCTGGGATTTTACCTCATACCAGTCAGAATGACTAAGATCAAAAACTCAGGAGAAAACAGGTGCTGGCAAGGATGTGGAGAAAGGAACACTACTCCACTTCTGGTGGGGTTGCAAATTGGTAAAACCACTCTGGAAATCAGTCTGGCAGTTCCTCAGAAAACTGGGCACGTCACTTCCGGAGGACCCTGCTATAACACTGCTGGGCATATACCCAGAGGATTCTCCAGCATGTAATAAGGACACATGCTCCACTATGTTCATAGCAGCCCTATTTATAATGGCCAGAAGCTGGAAAGAACCCAGATGTCCCTCAATGGAGGAGTGGATAAAAAAAAATGTGGTATATATACACAATGGAGTACTATTCAGCCATTAGAAACAATGAATTCATGAAATTCTTAGACAAATGGATGGAGCTGGAGAACATCATAGTAAGTGAGGTAACCCAGTCTCAGAAGATAAATCATGGTATGCAGTCACTGATAAGTGGATATTAGTCTAGAAACTTTGAATTCCCAAGACATAATTCACATGTTAAATGATGTCCAAGAAGAACAGAGGAATGGCCCCTGGTTCTGGAAAGGCTCAGTGCAGCAGTGTACAGCAATACCAGAACAGGGACTTGAGAAGGGGTGGATGGGGGAATAGGAGGAGGAAAGAGGGCTTATGAGACTTTGGGGAAGTGGGGAGCCAGGAAAGGGGAAATCATTTGAAATGTAAATAAAAAATAAATCGAATAAAAAAAAAAGAAAAGAAAAGAAAATGAACTTGGTTCAGGTTCACTAGTGTGATCAAGGGAGCCACCTTTTGGGCATTGCTGACAATTACACCACAGTTAATTATTTTGTCTTTCTAGGTGGCTGCCTACAGAATTAATACAGAACATGAGTTACTAGGTTTCTCTAAGTAGAACAAGACCTGGGTCTTTGAATTTTTATCAAGCTCTGACACAGGCTGGAGTTTGTAGATTAATCATAACCCACAGATTTTCTCATCATGAGAAATTATTTTATGCTGAAAACTTCGGAAGAAAATTTAAACGCTTCTTCATTCCAAATTTTTTTGATATCACAATCATAAAAGATTTGTGATAAGAAAGGTTTAAAAATACCCTACAATACACAGTCATCATCTTCATCTGGAGTTCCCATCTCTTTGGTCTCAGTTCCCAGCAGTCAACTTTAATTCAGAACTATTACTTGGGGAAAATCCAGCAATAGATATTGTGTGTGTTTCACTCTGCATTCGAACTCCAGTATAGTTAAACACCATGTGATCCATTTGTATCCCATCTGGAAATTATCAGATCATCAAGAACTGATGATTTGATCACCCTTTTGAGCAGTGTATGCACTATCTGCCTGGTAATTATGAAATCCATAGTTGCAGCGTTTCAAAGCTTGTTCTGAAGGCAGACATACCGTTTCTACATAACTTTTGCTATGGTATTTTATTATAGTTGTTTTATCTTATTATTAGTTATTAATTTTATACTATCCCTGCTTTACATTAAATGTCATAATAGGTATGAATGGGAAAGCAAGATAATATAGAAAGTTTGAAACTGTTCATGGATATGGAAGCATAGGTCATATAGACAAGAGGTAACTATATTATAAAAACTAAATGGAAATGGTTCAACATTGATCTAGTCAGGAAGTGACATTTCATTTTGTTTTATGGCAGTACTAATTACCCAAAACATACTCGTGGGAAAACAGAAATTTCTTCTCAAGAGTTGTGGTTTATTAAGTACTCATCTAGATTAACATTTCTAGTCACCGGAAGAATAGGCAAAAACTAATATGTGGTGACATTAAAGACAGTTCTCACTTCTCAGATTATAATTGACTAAGAAGATGCACAAGGGACCTTTCAAAAATGATGTAAATGTTCTAACAGGGTTATTGTCACAAGAATCCAAAGGCACTGAATTTAATACTTGCAAACTGTGCTTTGCTCTTAGGCAAGGTGGATGGTCGAATTCTCAGGCACTAGAATTACAGAGTTTCTCTGTCCTGGGGGTGATTTCTCAAGTTTCTCAATTAAACTCCACCAGAATCCAGGTCAAAGCAGGTTTTGTTCCATGGACAAATCAAAAGTTGTTCCAAGACAACAGGGAAGCCCAAGCACTAGACTTGATCATTTCAGGATACATCTATGAAGATAAGTCTTTAATGATGACTATAATAATTTCAGGCAACAGTTGAAAGCACTATGCTGGCTAACTGCAGTAGTTTGCAGACCCTGTAGCAAGCACTACAATCACATGAAATACTTCTGACAACTCAATCCCTGAGCCCTACTCATGAGTTCTGAGTGTGCAGATGGACAAGAGGTCCAGGTAATTCTATTACACACCAGGATTCATGTAGAACACTTTCTCAAAGCCCAGACACAGGAGCATCACCAGCAAACACCACAAAAACGAGCGTGTGCAAGCATGCGTGTGTGTGTGTGTGTGTGTGTGTGTGTGTGTGTGTGTGTGTGTGTGTGTGTGTGTAAATATGGGCATATACAAGCACATGTATCATCAACATCTTTTAATAAAAATGTTTAGGAATCTCCTTAAGACATCTAATGTGGAAGTTTGGCCTGGAGTCAGCCATCCACATCTCAACAAGCAATACTGGTGATTCTAATGGAAGGTACAGTTTTCCCACAGAGTTAGAAATTTTCTTTTATGGTGTTTTAGGATCCAGTATCCCTCAGCTTAGTTTTACAATCCCATGGCCTTGAAGACTGCTCTTTTATGCTAGTATTCATTTTATCTTAAGTAGATATACATATCAGCATGGATATCATATGAATAGCTCATTGTTCTGTAATTCTTTCTCAACTTCTCAAATCCCCTAAATAGTCATCCCCCTGCAGCTTATTACTTTCCTTTCATTACCTATACATTTTGTGCTGAATCAACTTTAACACTATCTTTCTGCTCCTCAATATCTCCTCATTGTGCTGCAAAGCTTTTGCATTTATTTTACAGCCTAGCTTGGCTAAGCCCAGTGAGAAATCTCACACTTTCTATTTGTTCTTGCAGCCAGCACCAACTGACACCTCATCAGTCAGTGTGGATGGGAAATGGCCTCAATCTTTCCAGCTATTGTTAACGAAGATTATATCCAGGAGAAATATATCAGCTGTCATCTCTGATTTATTTTATCTTCTCACACTGGTGATTTGGTAGTTATTTCAGCTGCCCGATGCAATTATTCAAAAGCTTCAAGGTTATTTACTTTGTAAACAAGAGTTTCCTCTAGGTCTTTCTGAATTTTATAATAAACTTGATTATCAGAGTGGTTCTAGAAGGTAGGTGTTGCCCTTGATCCTCGACTGCCTGCAGTCACTGCTCTAGGCTTCTCTTAAAGCTTGGATTTTCTTCCATTTCACCTTCCTGAAGGTTGGATTTATCTTCTCTTCCATAGAAGCTTTAGCAGGATTTCTTTTCGTTTTTAGATTTGTTAATTCACTTATTTTCCTTCACACTGAACATCTCTGAAGATTTCTTTTTTTTTTATTTTCTTTTTTTTTTATTTTCTTTTATTTTCTTTTTTTTATTCGATATAATTTATTTACATTTCAAATGATTTCCCCTTTTCTAGCCCCCCACTCCCCGAAAGTCCCGTAAGCCCCCTTCTCTTCCCCTGTCCTCCCATCCACCCCTTCCCACTTCTCCGTTCTGGTTTTGCCGAATACTATTTCACTGAGTCTTTCCAGAACCAGGGGCCACTCCTCCTTTCTTCTTGTACCTCATTTGATGTGTGGATTATGTTTTGGGGATTCCAGTTTTCTAGGTTAATATCCACTTATTAGTGAGTGCATACCATGATTCACCTTTTGAGTCTGGGTTACCTCACTTAGTATGATATTCTCTAGCTCTATCCATTTGCCTAAGAATTTCATGAATTCATTGTTTCTAATGGCTGAATTAGAATGGCTAATGAATGGCTCCATTGTGTAGATATACCACATTTTTTGCATCCACTCTTCTGTTGAGGGATACCTGGGTTCTTTCCAGCATCTGGCAATTATAAACAGGGCTGCTATGAACATAGTAGAGCATGTATCCTTATTACATGGTGGGGAATCCTCTGGGTATATGCCCAGGAGTGGTATAGCAGGATCTTCTGGAAGTGAGGTGCCCAGTTTTCAGAGGAACCGCCAGACTGATTTCCAGAGTGGTTGTACCAATTTGCAACCCCACCAGCAGTGGAGGAGTGTTCCTCTTTCTCCACACCCTCTCCAACACCTGCTGTCTCCTGAATTTTTAATCTTAGCCATTCTGACTGGTGTAAGATGAAATCTTAGGGTTGTTTTGATTTGCATTTCCCTAATGACTAATGAAGTTGAGCATTTTTTAAGATGCTTCTCCGCCATCCGAAGTTCTTCAGGTGAGAATTCTTTGTTTAACTCTGTACCCCATTTTTTAATCGGGTTCTTCGGTTTTCTGGAGTCTAACTTCTTGAGTTCTTTATATATATTGGATATTAGCCCTCTATCTGATGTAGGATTGGTGAAGATCTTTTCCCAATTTGTTGGTTGCCGATTTGTCCTCTTGATGGTGTCCTTTGCCTTACAGAAACTTTGTAATTTTATGAGGTCCCATTTGTCGATTCTTGCTCTTAGAGCATACGCTATTGGTGTTCTGTTCAGAAACTTTCTCCCTGTACCGATGTCCTCAAGGGTCTTCCCCAGTTTATTTTCTATTAGCTTCAGAGTGTCTGGCTTTATGTGGAGGTCCTTGATCCATTTGGATTTGAGCTTAGTACAAGGAGACAAGGATTTCTTGAATATATTATTTGTATCATTTTCCAGGACTCTTGCTTTCCAATCCTTGTTCTCTTTAATACGTTATCTTCCTTTATGTTTCATACGCCAGGGTTCTTCACATTCAAAAGTAAAGTGCAAATGCATGCTCTCTAATATTTTATTCATTAGTTTATCCAGGTTTATTTTTAATAGATGGCTTAAAACTGTGCTTCCTCAGAGACATTTACTTTCTATCCTGATCCCCACCCTTCCAAAGGTCGTTGATGCTTGTGTGATCTTTTCATATTTATAAAAATAAATTAAGATATTTTTAAGCTCTGCTGAATATTGTGCTGTCAATTATTATCTTTTCATCATCATAAAGAATACTATCCTTGAGATAATGGCATATGAACAAAGTTTCAACTGTTATTAGTTATTGACTCAAGAGGCCTTATCATACATGAACATCATACATGGCCTAGTGTTTCCAGAGACTGTAGTTTCCAGAATCCAGAATCTGGCATTTCTAGCTTATGTGGAAAAGGGAGATATAATCACTGAATGTACGGTGCCTCTTCGGTGCTTGTTTCTGTGTTTGCTGCCACTTGACTTCCAAAGAGCTGAGTAACCTCCCTTACTAGGTATAAGCCAGTTGTCAAGTTGTTCCTCGCTTGGGCTTTGCATTCTGTCATGGCTCTTAGTTTTCCCTCCTTGGCCTTATTCCCACTTCATTCCCATTCCCAGGATTCACTTGCCAGACTCCTGTGTTCTTTTTTGCCTTATTCCTCCTAGACTGCATAAGAATTTTCTCCAAAATGAGAACCAGAAACATGTAGCTTAAGGACCAACCTACCAGCTGTTTTCTAGATAAAATTATTCAAGAATGTAGCTGTCTCCATTCATTTAAATATTGTTATGACCACTCATACCAGAACTCTGTAGTTATGAAACAGACTGTGTGGCTCAAGGAAAATAGTTACTGCCTGGCACTGTACACACACAATTTGCAAACTTCTGCTCTGAACTTTCATTAATGACAAGTGCAACTCTTAGTGCTAATCACAAAAGTGACAAGTGGCCCCTGACAGGTCATTCTTGGGTTACTTTGTATTCAGGTATTGTCCATTTCCTCCCTAGTTTCAATGACAGGATGTCAATCGAGAAACAGTTTGTTCTTTTTCTCATTGAAAGCCTAGCAAAACTTTCTCTCCTTAAGGTATCAAAGCCCCATTTCCTCTAGGGAAACAAACCCAGGCTTTATCTGTAGGCAACAGTGACATGCTTAAAATAACTGCACATTATTAGGTGGACACCAAAGAGAATGAGAATTTAAAGCATGTAATTATTAATTTTCTACATTTTTGCACCTTTCAAAGCACATTTTGTTCTAAGGATATGTAAAAAGAGACTAAGGGAGTTCTGATACAAAACTAAAATATAAAACAACCCAAAACATCAAAATGAAGTATATTTCACTCACAACTCACTGTATTACAAAAAAATGGTCTTTGGTGGTTCTCAACTTTCCTAATCTGCAAACCTTTAATACAATTTCTGATGTTGTGTTGACCTTCAACCATAAAATTATTTTTATTACTTCTGCCTAACTGTAATTTCACTACTATAATAAATTGTAATAAGACAACAGCAACAACAAAACCAAAGAAAAATGGTTTTAATTCTTTGAACCTTCCTGGCTAACACCCTTGCCAAGGTAACAGTAGCATTTCTTCTGCAAGATTCTCAATGCTGGTAACTCTGCTATAGCCTTGGGGTTGGTGTGAAATGATAGAACAGCAAACTTAAAATGTCAGTTCTGAACCTAGACTCTAACTATCTTAGATCCTGGCCATGACTAGAAAACCAAGCCTGCAACAGTTTGTCATACATAACAAACACATAAGGAGAGAGCTGGATTTTTCAGATCAGAGCCATCCTAAACCCCCAACCACAGGCTGGCCTGCCAGTAGACCAGATTCTCAAAAAGAATCACAGGCCAAAACATAGAAAACATCTATTCAATTTTCAGAAATAGTAAACAGATTACATGCTACACAGCTTGTTAAATCAATAACCCTTTAGGAAGACCTGTTGAATATGCAGAGAGCCATCCAGGATAAAACTTGATATCTATTACACATTGATAATGTTGTTCACATTTCTTGTCTTTCTTTTGCTCTTCCTAGAAAATGATCATTTTTTAATGACCCCTTAGATAATAACGTACCCTATCCACTTCCCCCAAATTTTCATTTTAATGTTTATTCTTTGCTCTTTTTTTCTTTAATTAGATATTTTCTTTATTTACATTTCAAATGTTAGCCCCTTTCCTCATTTCCCCTCCAAAAACCCCCTATCGCATCGCACCTCCTCCTACTCACTAACAAAGCCACTCTAGCTTCCCTGTCCTGGCATTCCCCTACACTGGGGCAAGGGGCCTTCACTGGACCAAGGTCCTCTCCTTTCACTGATGTCTGACAAGGCCATCCTCTGCTACATATGCAGCAGGAGCCATGGTCCCTCCATGTGTATTCTATGGCTGGTTATTTAGTCCCTGGGAGCTCTGGGGGTACTGGGTGGTTCATATGGTTGTTCCTTCTATGGGACTGCAAGCCCCTTGAGCTCCTTGGGTCCCTTCTCTAGCTCCTTCATTGGGGACCCCATGTACAGGTCAGTGGTTGGCTGAGATGTCCCCAGCTGTATTTGTCAGGCACTGGCAGAGCCGCTCAGGAGACAGCTATATCAGGCTCCTGTCAGCAAGCACTTGCTGGCATCCCTAATACTGTCTGGGTGTGGTGACTGGATATGGCATGGATCGCCAGGTGAGGCAGTCTCTGGATGGCTTTTCCTTCACTCTCTGTTCCACACTTTGTCTCTGCATCTCCTCCCATGGGTATTTTGTTCCCTCTTCTAAGTGTGGATACCAGAGTATCCACACTTTGGTCTTCCTTCTTCTTGAGCTTCATTCAATGCAATCCTCATCAAAATCCCAACTTAATTCTTCACAGAGTTAGAAAGAGAAATTTGCCAATTCATTTAGAATAACAAAAAACCCAGGATAGCAAAAACTATTCTTAACAGTAAAAAAACTTCAGGGGGAATCACCATCCCTGATTTCAAACTGTATTACAGAGCAATAGTGATAAAAAATGTATGGTATTGGTACAGAGGTAGGCAGGAAGATCAATGGAATAGATCAAGTGAGACTCAGAAATGAACCCACACACCTATGGTCACTTGATCTTTGACAAAGGAGCTAAAACAATCCAGCATTTTCAACAAGTGGTGCTGGTTCAACTGGTGGTTATCATGTAGAAGAATGAAAATTCCCTCGGTCTCTGCTCCACACATTGCCTCTGTATCTCCTCCTGTGGGTATTTTGTTCCCCTTTCTAAGAAGGACCAGATTATCCATACTTTGTTCTTCCTTTTTCTTGAGCTTCATTTGGTCTGTGAATTGTATCTTGGGTATTCCAAGCTTCTGGGCTAATATCCACTTATCAGTGATTGCATTCCATGTGTATTCTTTTGTGATTGGGTTACCTCACTCAGGATGATATTTTCTAGTTCCATCCATTTGCTTAAGAATTTCATGAATTCATTGTTTTTAACAGCTGAGTAGTACTCCATTGTGTAACTGTACCACATTTTCTGTATCCATTCCTCTGGTGAGGGACATCTGGGTTCTTTCCAGCTTCTGGCTATTATAAATAAGGCTGCTATGAACATAGAGGAGCATGTGTCCTTATTACATGAGGGAGAATCCTTTGGGTGTAGTACCAAAAGTGGTATAGCAGGGTCCTCCAGTAGTATTATGCCCAATTTTCTTAGGAACTGCCAAACTGATTTCCAGAGTGGTTGTACCCCATATGCAGTTAACAAAACCCAGACACTATTGTGGATGACAACAAGTGCTTGCTGATAGGAGCCTGATATAGCTGTCACCTGGAAGGCTCTGCTAGTGCATGGCAAATACAAAGGGGGACACTCTCAGCCAATCATTGAACTGAGCACAGGGTCCCTAATGGAGGAGCTAGAGAAAGGACCCAAGATGCTGAAGGGGTTTGCAGTGCCATAAGTGGAACAACAATTTGAACCACCCAGTACCCCCAGAGCTCCCAGGGACTAAACCACCATCCAATGAGTACACATGGAGGGATATGTAGCAGAGGATGGCCTTGTTGGATATCAAAGGGAGGAGAGACCCTTGGCCCTGAGAAGGCTAGATGGTCCAGTATAGGGGAATTCCAGGACAGGGAAGTGGGAGTGGGTGGATTGGTGAGCAGGGTGGGGGGATGGGTTAGGGGATTTTCATTCGAGAAAAAACCAGGAAAGGAGACAACATTTGAAATGTAAATAAAGAATATATTTAATGAAAAATTATGAAAAAAAGAAAATGTAGTTTCTGGGAGCTTGGGGAGTGGCTAGCAGGCCATCACTGTCTCTTGAGTGGTGTTGCAACATAAAGTTAAAAGAAAAAACTTTCTGGGTGTTCAATAATGGTGGTGTTTGTACAGTAGTGTGAAAGCACTTAGCAACAATACACTTTACACTTAAAATAATGAAGATGGTAAACTATATTTAAAAAAAAGAATGCCAATTGATCCATTCTTATCTACTTGTATAAAGCTCAGGTCTAAGTGAATCAAGGACTTCCACATGAAACCAGATACACTGAAACTAATAGACAAGAAAGTCAGGGAGAGCCTGGAGCACATTGGCACAGAGGAAATTTTCCTGAACAGAACTCCAATAGCTTATGCTCTAAGATCAACAATAGACAAATGGAATCTCATAAAATTACAAGGCTTCTGTAAGACAAAGGACACTGTCAATAGGACAAAATGGCAACCAACAGATTAGGAAAAGATCTTTACCAATCCTACATCTGATTGAGGACTAATATCCAATATATACAAAGAACTCAAGAAGTTAGACTCCAGAGAACTAAATAACCCTATTAAAAACGGGGTACAGAGCTAAACAAAGAATTCTCAACTCAGGAATATCGAATGTCTGTGAAGCACCTAAAGAAATGTTCAACATCCTTAGTCATCAGGGAAATGCAAATCAAAACAACGCTGAGATTCCACCTCACAACAGTCAGAATGGCTAAAATCAAAAACTTAGGTGACAGCAGATGATGGAAAAGATATGGAGAAAGAGAAAGACTTTTCCATTGCTGGTGGGATCGCAAGCTGATAAAACCACTCTGGAAATCAGTTTGGCGTTTCCTCAGAAAATTGGACATAAACCTGAGGACCCAGCTATACCACTCCTGAGCATATACCCAGAAGATGTTCCAACATTCAATAAGGGCACATGATCCACTATGTTAATAACAGCCTTATTTATAATAGCCAGAAGCTGGAAAGAACCCAGATGTCCCTCAACAGAGGAATGGATACAGAAAATGTGGTACAGTTACACAATGGAATACTACTCAGCTGTTAAAAACAATGAATTCATGAAATTCTTAAGCAAATGGATGGAACTAGAAAATATCATCCAGAATGAGATAGCTCAATCGCAAAGAACACACATGGTATGCACTCACTGATAAGTACATGTTAGCCCAGAAGCTCGGAATACCCTAGGTATAATTCACAGACCAAATGAAGCTCAAGAAAAAGGAAGAACAAAGTATGGATAATCTGGTCCTTCTTAGAAAGGGGAACAAAATACCCACAGGAGGAGATACAGAGGCAATGTGTGGAGCAGAGACCAAGGGAATTTTCATTCTTCTACATGATAACCACCAGTTGAACCAGCACCACTTGTTGAAAATGCTGGATTGTTTTAGCTCCTTTGTCAAAGATCAAGCGACCATAGGTGTGTGGGTTCATTTCTGAGTCTCACTTGATCTATTCCATTGATCTTCCTGCCTACCTCTGTACCAATACCATACATTTTTTTATCACTATTGCTCTGTAATGCAGTTTGAAATCAGGGATGGTGTTTCCCCCTGAAGTTTTTTTACTGTTAAGAATAGTTTTTGCTATCCTGGGTTTTTTGTTATTCTAAATGAATTTGCAAATTTCTCTTTCTAACTCTGTGAAGAATTAAGTTGGGATTTTGATGAGGATTGCATTGAATCTGTAGATTGCTTTCAACAAGATGGCCATTTTTACTATATTAATCCTGCCAATCCATGAGCATGGGAGGTATTTTCATCTTTTAAGATCTTATTCGATTTCTTTCTTCAGAGACTTGAAGTTCTTGTCATACAGATCTTTCACTTGCTTTGTTAGAGTCACACCAAGGTATGGAATATTATTTGTGATTATTGTGAAGGTTGTTGTTTCCCTAATTTCTTTCTCAGCCTGATTATCCTTTGAGTAGAAGAAGGTCACTGATTTGTCTGAGTTAATTTTACTTCCAGCTACATTGCTGAAGTTGTTTATCATATTTAGGAGTTCTCTGGTGGAATTTTTGGGGTCACATAAGTATACTATCATATCATCTGCAAATAGTGATATTTTGACTTCTTCCTTACCAATTTGTATCCCTTTGACCTCCTTTTGTTGTCTAATTGCTCTGGCTAGGCCTTGGAATACTATATTTAATAGGTATGGAGAGAGTGAGCAGCCTTGTCTAGTCCCTGATTTCAGTGGGATTGCTTCAAGTTTCTCTCCATTTGGTTTGATGTTGGCTACTGGTTTGCTGTATATTGCTTTTACTATGTTTAGGTATGGATGTAAATTATTAATAGAAGATTAAATATTTTTATTCTTAAGGAACATCTGCATTCTAAGCTTATAGATCATACGTTGATATTAACTGGCTGGAGCCACTATAACAAAGTACCAGGGACTAGGTGAATTAAGCAACAGAAATTTATTTTGTCAGTGCTACAGTTTAAGATCATGGAAGAATCAAGTTTGATTATCTTCAAAGTGTCTCTTATCTACTTGCTAAATGGCCTAAGTATGTTCATCTCTCCATAGGTGTCTATGCCAAAATTACATCTTTTTGTAAAAATTCCAGTCATATGAGATTGGAGCCCAACCTTAGGTCTCACTCATTTTAACACCTTTTATCATCCTAGTCCCAAGAACAAATGCATTCTCACGATTAGAGATTAGAAGTTCAGGATATGAATTTTTGGGTGGTGGAGTCACAATTTGATCCCAAACATGGGCTTTAGTGAAAATCTTTCAGGAAAATAAATGAGGACAGAAGAAAGCTTCCAAGTGGAAATGCTCTCAAAGCCAAAGGCAATCAACATGAGTTGAGAATATATGACTAGAGATCTCTGTTGTTCAATACAAAGTTGAGTGCCTGACCACCATGTTGTTATTAGGAAGTTCCCCCTATTCTCACCATCAGAACTGTGGAATAAGAGACAAAAGCTGGGATTCTAACCTAAACTACCATAACAGAAAATAAAGGTCATACTCTTACCTCTCGAAAATGCTAGCAAATATGGGATCCACACAGAGCAAAGTAATTAGAGGCTGTTCCTGAATCTTACCCAGAAGCAAAATGTGAAGCCTGGAAGAACTCTGCAAATCATAAGCAAAGTCAGATGGGAAACAGCACCAGAGTATAATTTGCAAAAACATCAAAAGTGTGATGTTCTCATGAGTATTAACAGCCTGCATGTCTGCCACAGCAGCATCCAGAGATGACAGGGTGGTCACACTGGGCTCGTGGAAATGCCTAAACCATGCGCTCTCAGTAAAAGAAGGAATGTCAAAATGAGGCCGTTAATTAAATACAAAGCTCGTTAATGGCTACAGGGTAGCAAAATAGTACAGGGAAGAGACCATCTGTAGCTTCCTAGTCTCTAGAAGTTATTATTCAACATTCATTAAGTTTGTTCTAATAAAAAGTAAATAGTGAATTAAATGAGTTGTGTTATACTAAAGGTATTAAGCTAATATAATAGCTAAATATAATGTGGCTTTTAAATTTTCAAACTGAATTGGTTGAACTTATATATAGTAAACATGCAGTTCTTTCTGTAGTATTAGTTGTATTTAAAATGTTCAAAAGGTACTTGTGGGTGGTGAATGCTGAACACTGAACATTTTCATTGTCACAGGATGCTCTGTTGGACCACACAGTACTAGAACTTCAGATGAACCACAGGCAGTTTGTTAAAGAATGCTCCAACAAGGAATATAAAAGTTGTTCTGGGAAATTATTCCTTATTGTATCAGATATGGTTTGCAGGAACTGAGAATTTTATCTGATGACTCTGGACTCTGAGCTTGTGCAGTAAAATATGCAGATAGCTGGTATAATAAAGTTGTATTTTTCCTCAATTTCTTTATCTAAACAGCAACATGACCTGGCTCTGTCTCAAAGCATCCTACTGCATGTGCCTAAATGCCATGTGGTCTTGATACTGCCCACATAGTTCTCTTCCTCTATAAATGGTTTCCCACAGTGAATCTGTCCCAAACTAATTTTGAAAATGTATAGTTCCTTTCACAAATTTAAGCTGGCTTCAACAATGTAATAACATGATCCAATCTATTTTAACTCTATCCAGAGGAGTATAAGTAGAACCAAAGGAAACAAAATATAATTTTGAAATTTAGCATTAGTTTGTCCATTAAAAGGAACAAATTCTCCGTGCTGGTAGTAAAATGTATATGCTTTCTTTTACTGTCTAAAATCAAATTTTGGTTCTGATTACTCTATAGAGTTTTATCCTGAAGTATGTTTTTATGTTAGAAATGTTTTATTGCCCTACATTTTTCAATATGTAGAAAATATTGTAATATTTTTCTCTTAGTAAAGATAATATACTTTGAAGTGTTAAAACATTGAAGAATTATAATCATTAGTAACATAGTGATAAAAAACAATATAAAAATGTTAAAATGTTGATAAATAAGTATTATATACCAATGTGTTGTGAGTATACCTCTTAATGAGATAAATAATTTTCCCAGATAATATATTTGTGGCTACATAAAATACTTCTTTATTGAAAAAAGTATGAGTTTGATCATGAGTTCAAATGTTAGAATTTTCTTTAAAAATGCATAGTATTTTTAAAGTATAAAAGTTATATTTTTTAAGTTATAAAAGCTTTTAAATAAAATACATAAAATCTTGATATAGCATTCAATTATTTGGACATTGCTATTAGAATTAAAATCATACTGTCATTTATAACAAAAACTCTTGAACTTAGTATTCAAGATGTTGTCCTCAATAGCCAAGTGTTTGCCCTGGGTTCAAGCTCCAGGACCACCAAATAAAGTGAAACTGAAACTTAATAAGTCTAACTGACAACTGACTTCATCAAAACTTCTTTCAGTTTTACTAACCACTCATGTCAGGAAAACCCCGAATTGCAAAATTCTAGTCTGGTTATTGTAAGGACCCAGTACCCCAGTTTCCGAGGGAATAGCAAACCAATCAAGAAAACCAAAAGAATTCTGGTTAAGATGGCAGAATAGAGGTCCTATCTGAATGAGTGGGTGAGTATACTTGAGGAAGCACAGGACTCGACAAAAGCTATCACTCGGTCATCTGTTCCTGCCACTTTTCTGACCCACCAGTTGATCAGAAGTAGTTATTCACTCCAATGATCGTCCCTCAAGATCTGACTTGGTACCTCACTGTGCATCAGGCTGCTGTCATCACAGGAGATACAGCTGCTGTAGGCGTAATGTATACTTCAGTGCCTTTCTGTGTACAGTGAAGCACCCACAGGAGCAGTCCACCAGGAATTTTCAACAAAGAAGAGACTCCAATCACCCAGTGTCTCTAGTTTTATCCATTGTGCCCATCAAAGCTAGATAACTCAGCATTAGTGACCATAGTAGGTTAAATTACTAACTTCACAGTAATGAACATGAAACAACCTTGACTGGTCTGTGGCTGCTCCCAAATTATCACAGTAGCCACAACTAGGTTGTAAACACCTCAGCTACCCAAAAGAGTACAACAGATTCTGGGTACACCTGTGTTTGATGCATAGGATGATGCATTTCAAGTGCTGAAAGATCATGGTTGCCAAAGACTTCTGTGTACAGGGAGACTGTAATAATTGAAAGGGAAAATAAAAAACTTTCCTTGATGAATGGAGTAAAAAGGAAAGACAAACAGCCCACATAGCACAAAGCAGGTCCTGAAAAGAATATCTGAAACTAAAAGGAAGTATAAACTCATTCAAGAGGTTATAGGGGGAAAGTAAATGTTTCTCAAACACTAGTTAAATAAAGGGAACTCAGAAAGCTCCAAACGCCGCAAGATCAATAAACTATAAATAATAAAATTTTCAATAAAATAAACAATTTCAATAAAACAATAAAATTTTCTCTACAAGAGAAATGCCAGTACCAGGAATGAGAAATTCCCTTTTAAACAGTCAGTCAGTATGGTTCCAGGGGCCCTCAAGGCAATACATATTTATATTTTGATGTCTTTTGAGTGCCTCTCAAGTTGAGTGTAAAGACCTACTGCTGAAGATAATGCAGATTTAGGACACAGGACTCAGATAATTTGAGCTAGATCTGAGCTGAATATCTCCTTCGTGCAATTTAGTTTCTATGGTATCAGAAAATACTATGTAAATTGCCAAGAGAATGAATGAAAAGTGTTACTCAGCTGCAACATCTATGAACCACAACAGTGACCAGCATGGCAAGATATCCATAAAGGTGCAATACGTTGTAGAATTGGTGGTGGTAAGCAAAAGGTGTCTAATTGGACTTAAGGTCCAGTCACAAGGAAAGAAATCCTTCTTGGAACTAGAAACATAGCCAAAATTCTAGATCTAATGAGGTGATAGATCTTAGAAAAGAAACTACTACTGCCAGTTTGCTGGACCAATATAATTCCCAATTTAATTCTAAATCTTATACATAAACCCACATATAGTTATGAAGCCTTGTGAAAGAAAAATTTCTGTTTATTATTGTTTTTCCTACTCATAGAGTATCAAAGTCATTTGCTATATTACTGCATTGGAGTCAATGTGATTTAAATCCATTAACAGAACCCAATTCAAATGATAAAAGTGAAACTTTATTTAATCATACAGATATGTTGTGATATACATGGAAATATACCTCTTGAAAGACTGTTTACTAAAAACATTTTTAAAACAAAAATGTCCTCTCCGCTTCCGGATCCAGATCGGCTTGGGCGGCAACACCACATCTCCAGGTCCTGCAAGAGGCAAGAGGGGCTTCTGGGCGGCCAGCGGGGAGAAGTCAGTGTGCTCCGGTGAATCCAGCAGACCCCAGCAGGAGCCTTCAGGTGCCTGCTTCGGGATCTGAACAGCCTGGGCAACAGCACCCTGTCTCCAGGCAGTGCAGGAGGTAAGCTGTGCACCAGAGGCCACCTAGGAAGGGGCAGCTTGCACTGGTGAGTCCAGCACTGACAAGACCAACTAACACCAGTGAGAACTAGATGGCAAAAGGCAAACGCAGGAACATCACTAACAGAAATCAAGGCAATATGGCAATATCTCAACCCAATTCTCCTTTAACAGCATGTCCTGGATACCCCATCACACCAGTAAAACAAGATTTGGATTTAAAATCACTGGTCATGATGCTGGTACAGGAACACATGAAGGACATACTTAAAGAAATTCAGGAGAAAATGGATCAAAAGTTAGAAGCCCTTGCAAGGGAAACACAAAAATCATTGAAAGAAATCCAGGAGAATACAAAAGCCAATAATGAGGAAACACAAAAAACACTTAAAGAAATACAGGAGAACTTTGGTCAACAGGCTGAGGTCATGAAAGAGGAAACACAAAAATCTCTAAAAGAATTACAGGAAAGCACAAACAATCAAGTGAAGGAGCTAAGCAAAACCATCCAGGATCTAAAATCAGAAGTAGAAACAACTAAGAAAACTTAATGGGAGACAACTTTGGAGATAGAAAGCCTTGGGAAGAAATCAGGGGACATAGATGCAAATATCAACAACAGAATACAAGAGATAGAAGAAAGAATCTCAGATGCTGAAGATTCCATAGAAACCATGGACTCAACAGTTAAAGAAAATGCAAAATGCAAAAAGCTTGTAACCCAAAATATCCAGGAAATCCAGGACACAATGAGAAGACCAAACCTAAGGATTATAGGCATAGATGAGAGTGAAGACTTACAAATTAAAGGGCCAGCAAATATCTTCAATAAAATTATGGAAGAAAACTTCCCTAACCTAAAGAGAGAGATGCCCATGACTATAAAAGAAGCCTACAGAACTCCAAACAGACTGGACCAGAACAGAAATACTTCCCGTCACATAATAATCAAAACACCAAATGTACTAAACAAAGAAAGAATATTAAAGGCAGTAAGAGAAAAAGGTCAAGTAACATATAAAGGAAGACCTATCAGAATCACAGCAGACTTTTCACCTGAGACTATGAAGGCTAGAAGATCCTGGGCAGATCTCATGCAGACTCTAAGAGAACACAAATGCCAGCCAAAACTACTATATCCAGCAAAACTCTCAATCACCATAGATGGAGAAACTAAGATATTCCATGACAAAACCAAGTTTACCCAATATCTATCCACAAACCTAGCCCTACAAAGGATAATAGGAGGAAAACACCAATACAAGGAGGGAAACTTCACCCTGGAAAAAGCAAGATAGTAACCTTTCATCAAACCCAAAAGAAGTTAACCAATCAAATTTAAAAATAACGTCAAAAATGACAGGAAGTAACAATCACTATTCCTTAATATCTCTTAAAATCAATGGACTCAATGCCCCAATAAGAAGACATAGACTAACTGACTGGATACGTAAACAGGAACCTACATTTTGCTGCTTACAGGAAACACACCTAAGGGTCAAAGACAAACACTACCTTAGAGTAAAAGGCTGGAAGACAATTTTACAAGCAAAATGGTCTCACGAAACAAGCTGGAGTAGCCATTTTAATATCAGATAAAATTGACTTTCAACCCAAAGTCATCAAAAGAGACTCTGAGGGACACTTCTTGCTGGTCAAAGGAAAAATACAACAAGAAGAACTCTCAATCCTGAACATCTATGCTCCAAATGCAAGGGCACCCTCTTTTGTAAAAGAAACTTTATTAAAGCTCAAAGCACACATTGCACCTAACACAATAATTGTGGGTGACTTCAACACTGCACTTTCCTCAATGGACCGATCAGGAAAACAGAAACTAAACAGGGACACAATGAAACTAATTGAAGCTTTGGACCAATTAGATTTAACAGATATATATAGAACATTCTATCCTAAAGCAAAAGAATATAACTTTTTCTCAGCACCTCATGGTACCTTCTCCAAAATCGACCATATAATTGGTCACAAGACAGACCTCAACAAATATAAGAAGATCGAACTAATCCCATGCCTCCTATCAGATCACTATGGAGTAAAAGTGGTCTTCAATAGCAATAAAAACAACAGAAAACCCACATACACGTAGAAACTGAACAATATTCTACTCAATGATACCTTGGTCAAGGAAGAAATAAAGAAAGAAATTAAAGACTTTTTAGAACACAATAAAAACGAAGACACAACATACCCAAATCTATGATACACAATGAAAGCAGTGCTAAGAGGAAAACTCATAGCCCTGAGTGCCTCCAAAAAGAAAATGGAGAGAGCATACATTACCAGCTTAATGACACACCTGAAAGCCCTGGAACAAAAAGAAGCTATTTCACCCAGGAGGAGTAGAAGGCAGGAAATCATCAAACTCAGGGCCGAAATCAATCAAGTAGAAACAAAGAGAACCATACAAAGAATCAACAAAACCAGGAGCTGGTTCTTTGAGAAAATCAACAAGATAGATAAACCCTTAGCCAGACTGACCAAAGGGCACAGAGAAAGTGTCCAAATTAACAAACTTAGAAATGAAACGGGAGATATAACAACGGAAACTGAGGAAATCCAAAAAATCATCAGATCCTACTACAAGAGCCTGTACTCAACACAACTGGAGAATCTGGAGGAAATGGACAATTTCCTAGACAGATATCAAATACCAAAATTAAATCAGGACCAAATAGATCATCTAAACAGTCCCATAATGCCTAAAGAAATAGAAGGAGTCATAGAAAATCTTCCAACACAAAAAAGCACAGGACCAGATGGTTTCAGTGCAGAATTCTATCAGACCTTCAAAGTAGACTTAACACCAATACTCTTCAAACTATTCAACAAAATAGAAAAAGAAGGAACACTACCCAATTCCTTCTACGAAGCCACAATTACACTGATAACAAAACCACACAAAGATCCAACAAAGAAAGAGAACTTCAGACCAATCTCCCTTATGAACATCGATGCAAAAATACTCAAAAAAATTCTTGCCAACTGAATCCAAGAACACATCAAAACGATCATCCACCATGATCAAGTAGGCTTTATCCCGGGAATGCAGGGTTGGTTCAATATTTGGAAATCCATCAATGTAATCCACTACATAAACAAACTCAAAGAACAAAACCACATGGTCATTTCATTGGATGCTGAAAAAGCATTTGACAAAATTCAGCATCTTTCATGTTTAAAGTCTTGGAAAGAACAGGAATTCAAGGCCCATACCTAAACATAGTAAAAGCAATATACAGCAAACCGGTAGCCAGCATCAAACTAAATGGAGAGAAACTTGAAGCAATCCCAGTAAAATCAGGGACTAGGCAGGGTTGCCCCTTTCTCCCTATCTTTTCAATATTGTACTTGAGGTACTAGCTAGGGCAATTCGACAACATAAAAAGGTCAAACGGATACAAATTGGAAAGGAAGAAGTCAAATTATCATTATTTGCAGATGACATGATAGTCTACCTAAGTGACCCAAAAAACTCCACTAGAGAACTCCTACAGCTGATAAACAACTTCAGCAAAGTGGCAGCTTATAAAATCAACTTAAGCAAATCAGTGGCCTTCCTATACTCAAAAGATAAGCAGGATGAGAAAGAAATTACGGAAATGACCCCCTTCACAATAGCCACAAACAGTATAAAGTTCTTGGGGTGACTCTTACCAAACATGTGAAAGATCTGTATGACAAAAACTTCAAGACTCTGAAGAAGGAAATGGAAGAAGACCTCAAAAAATGGGAAAACCTCCCATGCTCATGGATCGGTAGAATCAATATAGTTAAAATGGCCATTTTGCCAAAAGCAATATACAGATTCAATGCAATACCCATCAAAATCCCAACTCAATTCTTCACAGAGTTAGAAAGAGCAATTATCAAATTCATCTGGAATAACAAAAAACCCAGGATAGCTAAAACTATTCTCAGCAACAAAAGAAAATCTGGGGGAATCAGTATCCCTGACCTCAAGCAATACTACAGAGCAATAGTGTTAAAAACTGCATGGTATTGGTACAGTGACAGGCAGGAGGATCAATGGAACAGGATTGAAGATCCAGAAATGAACCCACACACCTATGGCCACTTGATCCTCGACAAAGAGGCTGAAAACATCCAATGGAAAAAAGATAGCCTTTTCAACAAATGGTGCTGGTTCAACTGGGGGTCAGCATGCAGAAGAATGCGAATTGATCCATCCTTGTCTCCTTGTACTAAGCTCAAATCCAAATGGATCAAGGACCTCCACATAAAGCCAGACACTCTGAAGCTATTAGAAAAGAAACTGGGGAAGACCCTTGAGGACATCAGTACAGTGAGAAAGTTTCTGAACAGAACACCAATAGTGTATGCTCTAAGATCAAGAATTGACAAATGGGACCTCATAAAATTACAAAGTTTCTGTAAGGCAAAGGACACCATCAAGAGGACAAATCGGCAACCAACAATTTGGGAAAGGATCTTCATCAATCCTACATCAGATAGAGGGCTAATATCCAATATATATAAAGAACTCAAGAAGTTAGACTCCAGAAAACCAAACAACCCTATTAAAAATGGGGTACAGAGTTAAACAAAGAATTCTCACCTGAAGAACTTCGGATGGTAGAGAAGCATCTTAAAAAATGCTCATCTTCATTAGTCATTAGGGATATGCAAATCAAAACAACCCTGAGATTTCACCTTACACCAGTCAGAATGGCTAAGATTAAAAATTCAGGAGACAGCAGGTGTTGGAGAGGGTGTGGAGAAAGAGGAACACTCCTCCACTGCTGGTGGGATTGCAAATTGGTACAACCACTCTGGAAATCAGTCTGGTGGTTCCTCCGAAAACTGGGCACCTCCCTTCCAGAAAACCCTGCTATACCACTCCTGGGCATATACCCAGAGGATTCCCCACCATGTAATAAGGATACATGCTCTACTATGTTCATAGCAGCCCTATTTATAATTGCCAGATGCTGGAAAGAACCCAGGTATCCCTCAACAGAAGAGTGGATGCAAAAAATGTGGTATATCTACACAATGGAGTACTATTCAGCCATTAGAAACAATGAATTCATGAAATTCTTAGGCAAATGGATGGAGCTAGAGAACATCATACTAAGTGAGGTAACCCAGACTCAAAAGGTGAATCATGGTATGCACTCACTAATAAGTGGTTATTAACCTAGAAAACTGGAATGCCCAAAACATAATCCACACATCAAATGAGGTACAAGAAGAAAGGAGGAGTGGCCCCTGGTTCTGGAAAGACTCAGTGAAGCAGTATTCGGCAAAACCAGAACGGGGAAGTGGGAAGGGGTGGGTGGGAGGACAGGGGGAGAGAAGAGGGCTTGCGGGACTTTCGGGGAGTAGGGGGCTAGAAAAGGGGAAATCATTTGAAATGTAAATAAAATATATATCGAATTAAAAAAAAAAAACCAAAAATGTCATGGCAAGTTATGAAGACAAGATGATTGTATGCTTTTTCTCATTTCTTTTGTAATTATTCAATGATAAATATATTTGAAAAGTTAGAATATACTGGAATGCTTTGCACATATTCTATCTTATATATAGTCATATTTGATTGAAATAGATATTTATTTTAACATTTCTGCATGTGCGCCTGTTTTATATTGTGTTTTGGAGGAAAAAAGAAATACAACTTGAATTACAAACTAGAAAGAATTTTTAAATTTTTTGTTAGGAATTATGATCAAATTTTATGTAAACAATTTAAAATCATGAATTGCTTTTCAAAAACAAACTGGTTTGACAGTCAGTACATAATTCAATTTAACTTTTAATTGGCAGAAAAAGAATGTGACATTTATAAGATGAAATCAGATAAGGTTACAGTAATCAAGATAAATGCTAATGGTATTATTTGATAGTAAAGGCTGTAGTAATTATAATTAATAGCAACAAATGTGAAAGAAGTCTCCTGAAATTCTCTCTAATTCTTGTCCAGCACAAGAAAATAACCTTAGCAAAAAGTCCAGTTAAAGTTAAATAGTCACTGCCAAACCTCCATCTTTCATGTATGCTGAGACATTGCTCTTCCCTTACCAGGCATGAGGCTGGTCAATGGACCAAGTGGTTGATCACACAGAGTGGAATTCCTTACAAGAGAGAATCAGTTGTTGCAGCTGTCAGCAGTTGATATGACCCCCCACACTTGATTTTCAGGGAGTCCACCTAAGAGAGTTTCCTCCTGAACTCTGGAATTCAGAGGGGTGGGCCTTTCCTTCTCACTTCATCACTCAGTAACGTATCTAGACTTCCCCACTCAGATGTGGCAGATGTGAAGTATTGTCTTCATGTGGGTCCCAAACAACTGTCGTGGAGGCTATCCCTAAAGCTGTTGCCTGAATGTTGGAAAAGTTCTAGTAGATGCACTACCTTGTCTGGGCTCAGTGGGAAATGCCTAGCCTCACAGAAACTTGAAGTGCCAGGTTAGAGGGATACCCAGTGGGGCCCAACCTGATCAGAGGACAAGGGGAGGGGGAAGGATTGTGGCAGGGGGTGACCAGGAGGGAGGCAATGAGTGAGATGTACAGTGGATAAGTAAAATAATAATAATAATAATAAAATTAAATTTAAAAAAGAAATACTTAGACAAAACTGTTATGAAGGCAGTGCCTACTGAGAAAAAAAATCCTCCTAAATGTGCATATTGTATATATTAAGTACAGACAATAAGGTATATATCACGGAAAAGGACTAAAACCAAAGTCAAATGATCTTTCCAATGAAGAACATAGTTTATTGGAGTACCTTCTGTGCCTACAATAGGGAGGCAAAAATCAGTGAACCAAGGATGAGAAAACATTTTGATAATGACAGAACTCCAGGAAATGGTGAGCAATAGAAATAACAGTAAGTAGTAATAAATGAGACAAAAAACATACTTAATTAAAATGCTTTTATCACAAATATCTGGTGATACTAAATGGGGGTAAGAGGTTATTTATAATTAAACAAGTAAATTAAGGAGGAAAACTAAAAACAATTAAGAGTATTCTGAATTCTATAAATTCAAATACATAGATGAAATGAATAAATCTTTAGAAAAATGTAACATGTGAAAAATGATTAAAGTAGAAATAATCTAATGGAGCAGTATGCATTAAAGAAATTAAAGATATCATCAAAGATGTGTTTTCTTTCTCTCAAAACACCACATGCTCAACAGGGCTAGCAAGTATAATCTAAAATTTTACAAAAATATTAATTCCTGTTGTTTAACACTTTCTTTGGAGATTGCCAAAAGAGAAAACACTGTCTGTGATTAATAAAATGAGAGATTTTTAAAATGACTGCAACAGGCAGACAGCATTGATTGAATGAATTCAAAAAGCAAACTGATGTGAGCAGATTTACAATGGAAGAAGGTCAGTCTGCTGTGCTGTGGTGCCTGCACCAAGGAAAGTTTAAATCGAAACCAGAGGAGAACAAGCCAAGAGAATATTGCAACTGTCACAGAGAAAGATAAGAACCACAACAAAGTAGCAGCAGAGAAGAAAGATTAAAGAACTTTTACAGGGTTTTCTAACAGACAGGAATTAATAAGTGATTAGCGGCAATAGTGAAGATACACACAGACACCAAGGTTCCAGCCCATGAGACTAAAATTGAGAGTCATATTTCAATTAACCCCAGTAGAGAAACAGGGAAAGTACTGTTCGCCATGCTCAAGACTAAAGGAGGCGCAGGCGTGGTGGTTTCTGAGCTGCCTACATAAGGCCCCACATCACAAGAGCAAAGTCTGGCAAGAGATGTACTGAGAAGGCATCGCTGAGGAGAAGCAACCAGCACCACACGGAGAGTCAGAAAGGCAAGGGAGGAAATGGTACACTTTGCACCGGAAGCTGTTTTTTCCAATAGAATGTGGGTGCTTATGTGGTGGGTCTCAGAAAATGCCGCTAAGTCATTCAGCTGCTGAAGACTGGGACCTGCTGACATAGAAGTTCTCCAGTTTCATTCCTGTTCTGCTGAGGCATTCTGAGCTGCTTGCCAGTGTGTCCAACATTTTGACATTGTGAGGCAAAGACACAGAGACAGAGCACACATACACACACAAACACTCATGGATGCACACACACACACATACAAGACTCATGAACAAACATGCACACAGACACACACAGACACATACCACTCATGCATGTACGCAGACACACATACAAACACCACATGCACTTGTGCACCAAGTTGGATTGTTTTAAATCTAGCTGTGATTTTTTTCCTGGGGTCACATTTATCACTTTCCTTAGCTGCAGGTATTGCATGTCTGCTGGGTCTCTCACAGGCTTCTGTGAGATGGAGTTCCAGTGTCTATAGCATGTCTTTTATTAATAAAAACCCCTGTTCCCAGCATTACCTTTCCCTATCTCACCTTCCCAGAATTTCTTCATGTGTCCGTTCCTTGGGATTATCTCTGAAACAAATCATCTGCACTCAGTTTTTCTTTTTTTTTTTTCTTTTTTTTTTTTTAACATGCGCTCATGCTGCTTGCTTTTCTTTTTTCTTTTTTTTTTTTTTTTTGGAGTTTGCTTCTATTGTTTTTTTTCTTTTTTTTTTATTCGATATAATTTATTTACATTTCAAATGATTTCCCCTTTTCTACCCCCCCCCCACTCCCCGAAAGTCCCGTAAGCCCCCTTCTCTTCCCCTGTCCTCCCTCCCACCCCTTCCCAGTTCCCCGTTCTGGTTTTGCCAAATACTGTTTCACTGAGTCTTTCCAGAACCAGGGACCACTCCTGCTTTCTTCTTGTATCTCATTTGATGTGTGGATTATGTTTTGGGTATTCCAGTTTTCTAGGTTAATAACCACTTATTAGTGAGTGCATACCATGATTCACCTTTTGAGTCTGGGTTACCTCACTTAGTATGATGTTCTCTAGCTCCATCCATTTGCCTAAGAATTTCATGAATTCATTGTTTCTAATGGCTGAATAGTACTCCATTGTGTAGATATACCACATTTTTTGTATCCACTCTTCTGTTGAGGGATACCTGGGTTCTTTCCAGCATCTGGCAATTATAAATTTTTAATATTTATAATTTTTATATCAGTTTTTCTTTTTTAATATTTTAACCAATCAATCAACTAATTTATATCCCAACCACGTCTTCCCCTCCCTCCCTTCTCCTCCTAGATCCTTTCTCTCAACACCTCATCCCCTGTTCCCGTTCTCCTTGCCTGGATATCAACCCCCCTTGGCATATAAAATTTCAGTAAGACTAGGTTCATCTTCTACTGTGGCTAGTAACGGTAGCCCAGTTAAAGGAAAGGGATCCAAAGGCAGGCAACAGATTCAGTGACAGCTCCTGTTCCCACTGTTAAAAATCCTACATGAAGACCAAGCTGCACAACTATTACTTACATGCAAAGCACCTGGGTCTGGCCCATGCATGCTCACTGGTTGGTTGTTCAGTCTCTGTGAGCCCGTGTGGGCTATGGTTAGTTGATTCTGTAGGATTTCTTGTGGTGTCCTTGATCTCTATGCCTCCTCCAATCCTGGCTGTGGGTCTCTGCATCTGTTCCATCAGTTGCTGGTTAGAGCTCTCAGATGACCATTATGCTAGTTTCCTGTCTGCAAGTATAACAGAATATCATTAATGGTGTCAGGGGATCCTCTCTCTCTCATGGGATGGGTATCAAGCTGGACCAACCATTGCTGGCCATTCCTTTAATTTCTGCTTCATCTTTTTTTCCGTTGCACAACTTGTAGGCCAGACGAATGAAGGGTCCAAGATTTTAGACCTGGGTTGGTGTCCCAGTCCTTCCATTGGAAGTCTTGCCTGATTAAAGGAGACTGTTTCAGATTCCATATCCTCCATGACTAGGAGTCTACCTAGAGTCATCCTCATAGATTCCTGGGAGTTTCCATTGTTCTAGGTTTCCAGCTCATCCCAGAGATGCCCTTTCACCAGTTCCAGTTCTCTAAGCTAATACTCCTTCCCTCTGTCCTCCCCTAATTGATCCCTTCTGTATTCCTCTTCACACTCTCCTCCACCCTCCTCAACCCAGTCCCCTCCATCCATCCACCGTCTATTCTACTCTTCCTTCTCAGTGAGAGTCAAGTGACCACCACCTTTGAACCTCCTTGCTACTTAGATTTATTGTGTCTGTGTATTGCAGCAGGACAATCCTGTGCTTTATGGCTAATATCCATTTATAAATGAGTACATGTTATGTCTTTCTGTGTCTGGCTTATGTCACTCAGGGTAATCTTTTCTAGCACCATCCACTTGCCTACAAATTTCATGATGTCATTGTTTTGAATAGCTGAGTAATAATCCATTGTGTAATGGATTTACATTTTCTTTATCTATTCTTCAGTTGAGAAACATCTCCGTCTTTTGCAGTGTCTGGCTATTACGAATAATGCTGCTATGAATATACTTGAGCAAGTCTTTGTGGTAAGGTGGATTATATGCCCTGGAGTGGTATATGTGGGTCTTGAGGTAGAATGAGTAGATATACGTGGGACTTAAGGTAGATTTGGATATATGCCCAGGAGTGGGATAGGTGGGTCATGAGGTAAACTGATTCCAAATTTTTGGAGAAATGGCTAAATTGACTTCCACAGTGGTTGTAAATTTTACATTCCCACCAGCAGTGAAGGAGTGTTCCCCTTGTACCATATCCTTGCCAGCACGTGCTGTTGCTTGAGTTTTTGATCTTAGCCATTCTGACTGGTCTAAGTTGGAATCTCAGAGTGATTTTGATATGCATTTCTTTGGTGACTAAGGATGTTAAACGTTTCTTTAGGTGCTTCTCCACCATGAAAGATTCCTTTGTTGTTAATTTTGTTTAGAGTTGGACCCCCATTTTAATTGGGTTATTTAGCTTGTTGATGTTAGTTTTTTAAGTTCTTTATGTATTTTCAATATCAGCACTCTGTTAAATATCAGGTTAGTGAAGACATTTTCCCATACTGTATGCTGCTGTTGGTGTTCTGTTCAGGAATTTGTCTTCTAGGCCTACACATTCAAAGTTATTCACCACTTTCTCTTTTATCAGACTTAGGGTTATCCAGATTTATGTTGAGGTCTTTAGCCTATTTGTACTTGAGTTTTGTGCAGGGTGATAGAAATGGATCCATTTACATTCCTCCACATGCAGGCATCCAGTCAGAGTGACAATATTTGTTGAAGATGCCTTTGTATAGTTTTGGCTTTTTTATTTTTGTCAAAAATCAAGTGTTCATAGGTGTATGGGGTTACTTCTGGGACTTTGATTTGATTCCATTGATCAACTTGTCTGTCTTTATGGCAATACCATGTGGTTTTTATTACTATTGCTCTGTAGTTATGGATGATCATACCTCCAGAAGTTCTTTTATTGCACAGGGTTGTTTTAGCTTTCTTGGGTTTTTGTTTTTCCATAGGAAGTTGACTATTATCCTTTCAAGGCCTATAAGAAATTGTGTTGAAATTTTGATGGAAATTGTATTGAATATGTAGGTTGCTTTTGGTAAGATGGCTGTTTTTACTGTTAACTTTCCTGACCCATGAGCCTTGGAGATCTTTTGATATCTTTTTTAATTCTTTTCTTGAAGGACTTGAAGTTCTGTCAACAGGTCTTTCATTTTCTTGATTAGAATTATACCATATATTTTATATTATTTGTGGTAATTGTGAAGGGTGTTGTTTCCATAATTTCTTTCTCATTTATCATTAGTATACAGGAGGGCTACTGATTTTCATTCAGTTTTTTTATTTTGTATTAAGCCACTTTGCTGAAGGTGTTTTATACCTATATAAACAGCTATAGGAGTTCCCTGGTAGAATTTTTGGGGTCACTTACATATACTATGATGGCATCTGTCAATAGCAATAGTTTGACATTTTCCTTTCCCATTCTTATCCCCCTTAATCTCCTTTAGTTTCGTTACTGTTTTAGCTAAAACTTCAAGTACTATATTGAATATATACCAAGAGAGTGATCAGCCTTGTTTTATCTCTGATTTTAGTGGAATTGCTTTACATTTCTCTCCATTTAATTTGATGTTGGCTATGGCTTGGTGAATATTGCCTTTATTGGGTTTAGGTATGTGCTTTGTATAGCTAATCTCTCCAAGACTTTGTTCATGAAGAAATGTTGGATATCGTCAAGGGTTTTGTCAGAATCTAATAAAATGATCATGTGTTTTTTCCCTTTCAGTATGTTAATATGGTAGATTATATTGATGGATTTTCATATGTTTAACCATACACGCCTCTCTGAGATAAAACCAGCTTGATAATGGTGGATGATTTTTTAAATGCTTTTGGATTCAGTTTGCAAGTATTTTGTTGAGTATTTTTGCATCTATGTTTTAGGGAAATTGATCTGATATTCTTTCTTTGTTGAGTCTCTGTGTAGTTTAGGTATCAGGGTGGCTGTAACCTCATAAAATGAATTTGGTAGTGTTCTTTCTGTTATATTTTGTGAATTATTGATATTGATTTGTGGATATATTGATATATATCAATAATTATAATAATTACTTAATGCTCTTATTTGAAATTCTGGCAGAATTCTGAGGTAAACGTACCTGGCCCTAGGATTTTGTTGTTGTTGTTGCTATTGTTGATGTTAGTGGTGATGGTGGTGGTAGTGGTGATAATGGTTGGGAGACTTTTAAAGACTACTTGTACTTTCTTAGGAGTTATATGTTTATTTAGATTGTTTATATGATATTGATTTAAGTTTGGTAAGTAGTATCTATCAAGATAATCAGCTATTTCATTTAGATTTTTCAATTTTGTGGAGGACAGGTTTTTTGAAGTAAGACCTGATGATTCTTTGGATTTTCCCAATAACTTTTGTTATGCCCTCATTTTAATTCTAATTTTGTTAATCTTGATATCCTCTCTCTGCCTTTTAGTTAATTTGACTAAAGGTTTGTCTATTTTGTTGATTTTCTCAAAGAAACAGCTCTAGGTTTCATCGATTCTTTGTATTGTTCTCTTTGTTTCTAATTTATTGATTTCAGCCCTGAGTTTATTTCTTGCTGATACTCATTTTGGGTGTATTTACTTATTTTTGTTCTAGAGCTTTCAGGTGTGCTGTTAAGATGCTAGTATGAGATCTTACTAAATTAGTGCTATGAATTTTCCATTTAGCACTCCTTTCATTGTATCCTGACATGTTGTACAGTCATTTTCACTGAATTCTAAAGTCTTGAATATCTTTATTTCTTCCTTGACCCAGCGGTCATTGAGTAGACAGTTGTTCCATTTCCATGAGTTTTTAAGCTGTCATTGAAGTCCAGCTCTAACCCATGGTAGTCTGATAAGATACAAGGAGTAATTTTAATTTTCTTATATCTGTTGATACTTACTTTGAGACTGAGAACATGGTCAGTTTTGGAGAAAATTCTGTAAGGTGCTGAAAATAAAGTAAATTATTTCATGTTTGAATGAAATGTTCTGTAGATATCTGAGAGATCCACTTGATTTCATTATTTTTTCTGTTTTGTTTCTGTATGAATTATCTGTCCACTGGTAAGAGTAGGGTGTTAAAGTCTCCTACTATTAATGTGTGGGGTTCGATATGTTATTTACTGTAGAGGGCCTTATTAGGGTGTCGTGCTCCCTGGCAGGAACCTGACTTTGGCCAAGGACAAGGGCTTCTAGCAGGAATCTGACATTAGGGCATAATAGGGAAGTAGGTTACAGGAGGAATTTTTATCTTAGGGTGGAATGAGAGAAGCAAGCTTCAGGCAAGGATCTGGGCTTGGACAAGGAAGTAGGCTCAGGTATTTTGGTCATTCTGACAAGCCCTTGGAAACAACTGTCACAGAACTTTGCTTATTGCCTTGACAATTTTGTGTTTACTGTCTTGCTAGTCCTCATTGTACTACTATTGATCTTAATTCCTGCATGTAATTGAAATTATTAAACCCGCCTTCAGTCTCAGAATTGACTGGGGTCATGCTTCAGTTTTGTCTAATTGTCTCTTTCTTTTCAATCCTCATTCCTGCGCTGGAGAACCTGGTGACTGACTGAGTGGGCTTGGTCAATTTACACTTTAATAATGTTCCTTATTAATGTGGGGTGTCCTAACATATGGGGCATATTATGTTCAAATCATATATGAGACATCATCTTGGTCGTTTTTCTTTTGATGAGTATGAGGTGTCCTTTCACATCTCTTTTGATTAATTTTGGTTGAACATCTATTTTATTATATATTAGAATGGCTACTACAGATTGCTTCTTGGATCTGTTTGCTTGGTAAATCTCTTTTGTATCTCTTTACCCTGAAATAATGTCTATTTTTGATGATGAGCTATGTTTTTTGTATGCAAGAGAATGATAGATCCTGTTTTCTCATCCATTCTGTTAGCCTTGTCTTTTTATTTGAGAATTGAGTCCATTGATGTTGAGAGATATTAATGACTAATGATTGTTAATTCTTATTATTTTAATATTTTTGGTGAGTGTGTGTATATGTGTGTGTGTTTAATTGCTTCTATTTTCATTTTTAGATCTTGAACAATTTTATTAATTTCCTTCACCTTTCTGATTGTCTGTTCCTGTTTAATAGATTTATTTATTTCCTCTTTAAAGGCCTCTATCTGCTTCATATATCAGATCTCAGGTAGTTTTATTATGCTTCAGCTACTTTAGGATAGCTAGGGCTTGCTGTAGTATGATAGCTGGGTTCTGGCGATGCCATATCCCCCTGGCTGTTGTTGATCGAGTTCCTAAGTAAGTGTTCCTAAGAAAGAGAGGAGGGAGAGACAGAGAAACTCAAAGAGATAGAAAAGAAGAGGGAGATGGAGACAAAAGGGAGAGGGAGAGGGAAAGGGAGAGGGAGAGGGAGAGGGAGAGAGAACTCTACTATGTTATACCTTGGCAAATGAGAAAATGAATTAAAAATTAAGAAAACACAAGCATAAAAATCTGGAAAGGTGTAATTTGTGGAAAGAAGTGTGTTCACAGAGCGTAGGTATAGTGTAAATTGACAGTTTTAAATGAATAGATAATGTTTTTTTCAAGTTGAAAAACTTGAGAGGGCATATACAAGAGCTGAGTGTTTATAAAACAGAAGGAGAATTAAATGAGTAAAACCACTTGAACTATCAGATCAAGCCAGCTAGCCATCTCAGCTTCTCAACAGCATGACCAACAACTTCCAAAGAACTACTTTAAGTTATTTTCTATTTTGTATCATGTACAAGGTCATGATTATCTTCAGTCTTATACAACATATAATCTCTAATATGATCACTGGATAACAACAATCATAACTTTTCCTTAGTTCAGAGCTTCCTCATCAGTTAGATGACTGAAAAGAAGACCTAAGTCTATGTGTCTCATAGTATTTGATTGATGACCAAGTCTGGGGGCCTTATATGAAGCTGAACATCTAAAATGATAAGCTTCCCCATGTCTTTCCCAAATGTCTTTACTCGTATTTATCTCTCCTTCCTTCCTTTGCATTGTCTTCATTCCCTATCAAAAGAAAGTCGGTTTTACTTATTTTTAAAATGATAATGTTGACAGACCACAGGGACTCTCAGTGAATTATGAACTGATGAAGATTCTAAACACACTCAGATTTTGTGTGTGTATATGTGTATGTGTGTGTTTGTGTGTGTATGTGTGTGTGTGTGTGTCTAAAGTGGGAAAGGAGTAAAATTCTTTGACTCACTGGATCTTTTCTGAAATGATTAATTTCAACCAAAAGGAATCTGTCCAAAGTTTATTCTGTGTTGTGAAGCACTATACAAATATTAGACAAGTATATAATTTTTAAATCAACATTGCAAGAGTCCATGAAAATTAGTAAATATAAAAAACAAGTTTCAGTACCAGAAACAGATCACATTTCAGGAAAATAAAAATATAAACATATATGTAATACATCCATTTTCATTGTTTATAAGGAAAAATCTTAGATCTTGTGTGTGTGTGTGTATACATTTGTGTCTGTGCATTTTGTGTGTGTTCATTTGTGTATGGAGTGTAGAATTCACATCTCACTGTTACTACTTTTGGATAATATTATCTGGAGGAAAAGGTTTTTCTTTTACTGTATATATTTAGTTTGTGTTTGGGCATTTTACAGTAAAATACAGTGTTCTTATAACTTTAAAATGTCTGATGCACCAAGAAAATTGCTGTCAACATCTATTCAAACCCTCATGCCATGCCTTAAAAGTATCTTTCCCAAACATGTCCACAGTAATTTCCAGGTTTATCATCATAGATTATTTTTAAGGTCTGAAATCTTGCCTGGGAAATCTTGTCTGTATGATAACCATCAAAATTTCAAAGGAAATTAATTAACCCTGACATTATTCCTAAGGCCTGCCTGCCCCTATCAGAATCTTCGTTCTTCTTAACACTCTCTTTCCAGTTTTTGATAGATGTTACATGCTAATGAATGTTACTGCTGAATTCTACTTGAATTAAAATCTTGCTAGAGACTACCCAAAATAGCTGAAAGCATAAATTCCTTGTGATTGGGATTCTTTGTGTCTTGAAAACAAACATGGACCAAAATTGTGCTTGCAGTTAGAACTAGTAACAGCAGCTTATGTGTCTATACTTAATTTTGTTTTGTATGGCTCCATTATTAATCTGCATTTCAGGTTTTTTTTTCTGGTCCCAGGTATTTAACAGGAATAAAAATCACATAAAACAACTCTGGGAATGTTTGTACTTTTGGGTTAAGAAGACAAGACACTAATTAAAATAGTAATATGTAGATGTTTTGCTTACATCAAAGCCATAGGGACTAAATAAATGCAGAATATGCCCCAGTTTTGCCTTGCAGTAACCTTCATTTTACTCTGATTAGAAGAGATGTCCAAACCATTTAGCATTTAAGATAAACCAGAATAATTTCATCTCCACATCTACATGACTACAAGGGAAGATCCCTCTTAATTAGTTTCTGTGCTAGGTGGGAAAACAAACTATACTACTTAAAGACAGATAATGATCATAAGAAATGAGGGATTCAGAATCAAAGTAATCAAATCAAAATTAGTTCTATTCATGAGGATTCTTCAATTTAAACAAAGACGGGTACATCTCAGTGGATAAAGGGTGTGTCTTTCAGCAGGAGGAACTGAACCTACATAAAAGCCAGGAATGGTAGTGCACACTCTTCTAATCCCAGCACTGGGGAGACTGAAGCAGGCAGACCACTCCCTGGCCACCCAGTCTGGTCTATGGTCTACTTGGTGACTTCTAGGCCAGTTCGAGAAACTTTCTCAAGATAGATAGATAGATAGATAGATAGATAGATAGATAGATAGATAGAGTACCTAAAGAACAACACCTGACCTCCACACACTTACATATTCAATCTCCCCCTCCCCCATCTATACCTAGTACACAGGAACATTAGCACACATGCACACACACACAAATAGAAAAAATATGTGTCAAAGTTTTTAATTTTTATTTTAGATGAAAGTCATCTTAGACAAAGAGTTAGATCATTCTTTACTTCCTGACTTTGCTATTTTTTAACTCTCCTCCCCCCCCCAGTCTCCTATTTTATCTCCTCCAATCCCAACTCAGAAGAAAAGGCATCCAAGTCAGCTTGCTAATTAACACACGTAAGTGAAGATGGTGCTCTCACCTGCTCTGCATCAGCAAAAGCAGACTTTTCCTGCAGAGCCAGTTCTTCCAGGGAACCCCTGAGCCATACCCATTGTGGCTGCCAAGGACGAGGCCACCCTGACTCAGTCATACAACAAGATCATACAGTCGACAAGGCAGGGGGCTGAATTGAACCCCAGGTTCACCATAGTTGCTGGTTGGCCTCTCTAGTATCACCCAGTCTAACTATAGAGAAGAAGAATGCTCAGTGAGCAGACAAGCCACTGCCCACAGAGTGGGTTAGTGGTTAGTGACTGCACACTAAGCCTTTCTCCTCCTAGCCCTGATGAACTCGCTGTGTGTGGGTCCTCTCACTGTGAGAGATGAAGCTGGAGGGATGTAAATGTGTTCTGGCACTCTAGGTGGTGGTAACACTTGAAAGAGAGAGACTCGCAGATGAAAAGAGACAACGTGCACATAGACAATGCTCCTCCTAGGTGGCAGCATCTTGCCAGGCTAATTTCTCTTAGTGACCCTTTGTTTGCCACCTAATTCTTTGCTACCACTTAGAAAATTGCAAAAGTGGACTTTATATATATATATATATATATATATATATATTCCATATAATTATATGTATATGTATATATATTCCATATGGATTATATGGATATAGATATTTATATACATATAAATACATGGATTATATATTTAATATATAATATATATTTATTATATATTAAAGTCCACTTCTGGGACTGTGTTAGCGCAGCTTTCTACAGGAAAGCCTTCATTAAACTACAGTGTAACACTCTGGACTTAACTAAAGGTTGGGTGAGAAATGACCCCGTGAATAATATCTATTATTTCTGTGGTATTCCTTGTATAAGCAGTCACATAGACTCCACTTACAAGAGTTTCGTTGACAATGAGACTTCCAGTTGTACAACCCTGTTTGCTGTAATTGCTGAAATAAGCAGATCAAATCAGATTTGTAGAACACTGCTACTGTTACATGGATTCTGAATTCATTCTAATGTTTATTTATAATGACCTGTTTTGAAAAGCATGCCACTTCAAATTCTCCTTAAAAGAGCAATGTAAATTTAGAAATAGAAATGTAAATGATGATTCATTCTAAGAACCCTAGTTAAATCAAATTGCAATAATTATTTGAAAAGCCTATATATCTATATACGTCTTCATGTATACAGTATGTATATATATCATTGTGAAGCTATGTGTATATGTGTGTTTATGTATTGTACAGCATGTCACAATGATATAAGGATTAAATGACTGAGTAAATCATTCACAAAATGACTTTCAGAAAATCATGCTGTGCCAAGTAAGACAACTAAACTTCAATCATTACTTAATTAATTTCACAAAATTTTGTAGAAGAGACTCTATGAGTTCAGTGAACTCAAATCCATCAGATAATACCACCGTTCTCAAGAAGAGTTCAGATCAGTGAAGCCAGATGTGATGGGTGGGGAAGTAAACACTCTAGTTGCTAAGAAACCGTGGTTATAAGAGACAGAAGGTGCAAGCAGAGTGAAGTTAATTTATCTATT
Source organism: Apodemus sylvaticus (assembly GCF_947179515.1). Lineage (NCBI taxonomy): Eukaryota > Metazoa > Chordata > Mammalia > Rodentia > Muridae > Apodemus > Apodemus sylvaticus. The sequence continues at coordinate 119,445,225 of NC_067476.1, forward strand.
TCCTCCCCAGATAACCAATAACCGAAGTAACATTTACAAAGTGCTGAGAAAACAAATGTGACTCGGGAATTTTATAATCCCAAGTTCCCTCTCAAATGCAAACACAAAATTTTTGTACTAAGTTTCATATTACTGGGATAAAATGCCCAAGACAAGCAGTTTTTATAAGGAAAAGATTAATTTTTAGAGGCTGCTGTCCATGGTCACTTGAACTCATGGCTGAGGGCCTGTGACAAAGCAGAACATGGTGTCAGAGAGTGCTTAGAACAGAGCTAGAAAGCACAGAGAGGAAGAACCGAAGGCCTGGTCCAGATGGGACACTTCTCGCTGGTCTCTTTCCTTCAACTCGTCCCCTGCCCCTAAACTCCCTAGCGCCTTCCAACAGCATCACTGACCAAAACTTCAAAGTCTGAGCTTTGGAGGAACATTTAAGAATCAAGCCATAACAAAAACAGTCTATGACTGTGCTTATATCACTGCTTGGACATGTGAATTGTTCTCAGAAAAGGGATTCTTGAGGATAAGGTCCAGTCAGCTTAGGGCTATTAAAATCAAAATAAAAACAAACTGGGTTGTGGTCCTAACAGATCTATTCCTAAGATTTCCCAGTTAGAAGTAAAAGAATCCTAAGCATGAGACAAAAATATCAAACAACAACCTAGAAGATTTAAATGTGATGGTTTGTAATGAATATTGAAGGTATTCTAACTGAGATTAGTGGCTGATATTAATAGTACAAAAGAACATGATAATATGAAATAAATAAATATAATTCCAAAGCTGGAGATAAGGATATACTGATGTATTTGTTTTCAAAGGCAAAAAAATCATGACATGTTGGCTATATCTGAGAAATGGGATTCGTTTTTTTTTTTTGTTTTTTTTGTTTTTTTTGTTTTTTTAAGATTTCAATGATGTTTGGCACAGTTCTCTCAAATGCTAAAGGAAAACATTCATTTTTACCTGTTCTCGGAAACCTCCTCCCTATTAAACAACTGCTTCCTAAACTGGGAGAGCATGTCACAAATGACACCATCTTGTGTCCACAGCCCTCGTGTCATTGCTGAATCCCTAGTCATATGACATCTTGGTGACCTGTGCTTATCCCTGCAAAGGAAGATAACTTCTTCTTTCTCAGCCCTCTCTGTCCCCACTGTTTGGAGCCAGGCTGGGTGCCTTGGTGAGATTTCTGTGCATTCTGAGTTTAGTTCTTCTGAGCTAACAAAATGGAGGTCTGGGAGAATGGGATATTATCAGATCCCCCCCTCCCCTTTCCAACACAGAAATGATCCCATCTTGATGCCCCATTTGGTTTGTGTTGGACCACTAATTAATACGTTTTTCTTATATTTTAACACTTAGATCCAATTGCCTATGTGTTGCCAGGCTTACAGGCCATGATTTTGTGCTGCCTTGGTTAAATGGTTAACTTATAGAAGGAACACCTCACTTACTTGCTTGTTATCTTCTGATAGGAAATAAGCTAGCCACAGGGTTTAATCACTCTACTCTGGTACAGTTGGAAACAAGCTCACAGTAGATTAAATAATTAACCTCAAATCCTTTTTTTAAAAAAATCTAACTGATAATATATCGAATTGTTGTTCTATATAGAACTACCATTGAGAAAAGGAGCAGAAGAGAAGAAAGAAGGGTTAGAAACTGCAGGTAAACTGAAGCAGAAAGAGTCAGCTTTATAAGGTACCACAGCAAAAGGATTCAGGAGAGGATGGAGAGAGACAAAGTTGGATGAAGGCAGAGAGGGATAAGGAACATCAGTCTAACAACATGCAACTCAGAAGAGTGTGAGGACCTGCAGTACTACAGGGCAGAAGATTCTATGTGTGGGCGCACTGTGGAAGCCACGATAGTGCCCCACTCAGATGCCCTTCCCTGGGCCTGGGTCCCATTCTCCAGTTAGTGTGACTATTAGATACCAGTTGCTTCCCTACACACCGAGGACAAGTTCAGTCAATGATGGGCAAAAGGGACGCTCTTCATGCTCCATTGCTCCCAAGCAAAATCAGCTGAGGTTTTCCCAAAACTGCATCCTTGGCTTCTTGCTTCAGCCCCTAACTAGATCCCTTCCTCGCCATGTCACACATGGGTCCTGGTCTCCAGCCCTGTGTCAAGCCAAACCTTTACATGCTACAGTTTGTTAGTCCGGGTCAAGAGTTCTTCCCTTCCCTTGTCTTTCAAATATTTATCAATCTCTTATTTGCCAACCGTCGATTCTAAGTAACCAAATAAGAGGAGGCCAGGCTGGAGGTTACCAAGCTTCTAAACAACCATGAATCACACACATCTCATCTGGTTGCTCAGACTCACTGTTCACAAAACTATTACTAAAACCGAATGCCTACATTTTCTGCAAGCAGGATCTGAAAGTGAATAGTATATTCATAAAGTTATTCTAATGTCCCATTGTTATAAACATGTACTAAGTATGTCATCTAACTCCATTTTAAAAGAAGATAATAATCTATAACTTTCAGGGTAATATGTAAGTGTATACATACAATATATACGTATATAATATATGTACACACACACACACTCCTGAATGCAGAAACAATATTTAAGGAAATAAAGCAAACTAGGTTGCTTAACTGGCTAATGTAGTTGGGTGCTAATTTTATGTTTCCTAAGACAATGCATTTATTAATACTATACCTTAACAGGAAAAGTAATAATATTGTTATTTACATAAATTATTATGTCAAAGAAAAGGTGGTGTAGGAACATTTTTTTGTTTTGAAATGTCGTTGTAATAATGGAAAGTATTAACAGCTTTATCACAAAGGTTCTCAGCAGAACAAGCACAGTGGTATAGAAAGTGAAACCATGTCTGAACCCTCCAAGGGAAAAAAAGGATGTAAAAATTACGACAGAAAAATCAGCAATAGGACAGGCCAGTAGGTGGCGCTTTTGTTGTGTGTAATACACAGAGGGGAAGGAAAAAAAGGGACGAAGGAAAAAAAAAAAGCACGGGCCTGTGGGAAAAACAAACATTGACAGAACACCAGTAGAAAATAACCCTAACTTGAACAGTCTCCCAAGGCTTACAGAGTTGTTTCTTACTCTCTCCTGCATCACATTTCGCTGAACTGAATGAAGAGCCCAGCCTTTGTGTTTTAACACAAAGCTGTGACCAGTGGGCTGTTTTCATATGCAGGCTGCAAGCTTCTACAGAGCTCTGGCATTTCTCATCTAACGTGAACAGACACTGTCCCCTCAAGTCAAGAGGTCTTTGAGTATGGGAAGTAGCATAAAACTCCTTAGAATGTTTTTAAGTTCTACAACTTCGGGGGAAATTATTATCCCACAATTATCTTTTGCTTGGTCAAAACATATATATATGTTCCTAAAGTAATATGGTTTTGCAACAATATCAGCTATGTGACGAGAAAGGGATTCATCTAGCTATCTGAAAAACAGCCATCTTTACAGGAGCTTGGCTGGCACCTTCTCCTTTCTGTGATAGGATTTATTGTCTAGTATCTGTTTTGTAAAATCAGTTTTCAAGGTTCAGAAAGAAGTCCCGGTGTAGGAAGCAAGGAAGTCACTTTGCGATCAGAATGTCAACCCTAATAACTAAATGGTGAACACATTACCGCAGCGGATAGGCACTGTACTAGTAATCGGTGGTTACAAGTTGTTCTTGACTCCAGTGGTCTCACAAGAAGATATTGACCTGAAATAGCTAATTCGTGAAATATCTTCAGTTTCTGCTACCTTCACGGAATCAGAGTCAAAGAAAAATAAGTTGCATAACTGAAAAAGGAGCAAAAGAGAGGAGAGGGAGACAGAGAGACAGAGAGAGAGACAGAGAGAGACAGAGAGAGACAGAGAGAGACAGAGAGAGACAGAGACAGAGACAGAGAGAGATAGAGACAAAGAGACAGAGAGACAGAGACAGACAGAGAGAGAGAGACAGAGAGAGAGGATCCCTGTGACTGTGCGGATAGCTTACATTATTTAAGCATCCAAGTCTCTTTGACCAGACTTTGTATCCATTGATTTGTTTTATCTTCACAATGACCACATGAGGCAGATGCTATCACTGCCCCTTTATTCCAACAGAAGACAATGACACTGAGAAACAATAAACAGCTCTCAAGGACAAGCAACTAATAAGCTACCAGGAATTTAAATGCAGATGGGCAGAAGGATGCATGCATTCATGAAGCACCCGGAATTTAAATGTGGACTGGCTGAAGGACACTGACATTTACCTCATGGCTTTCAAAGACAACAGAGAACATTAAAATGCAGAGTTTAAGCTGTGAAAGGTGTGACTGGATTCAAAACCAAAGTCTTCATGCTTTACCAAAGATAAGAAGTTCTCCCTTGTATCACTTTCAGTCTCATTGCCAAAATTGTACTGTCTCGACTGTGCCAGACTAGAGAGTTCACTTGAGTTACTTCTCTGTACTTGGCCACAATTCTGTTGGGAATTTCACGCCCAATCATTATTGTGAGCTCCACTACAAATTCAGACAGTCGGTTCTTCCAATTATCTTCCAACAATAGGAACTCCTACCAGAGAAGTCCATACTGCTAGTTTACTGGTGGGCTGTAAGGGGCTGCTGTGGAGGGTTGACATTAAAATTTCAGAACTATTCATCATGACAAGAAGAAGAAAAAACTTATCAGGTGACTCCTACCCATAGGCATCTAACATTACTAAAAGAAGCTTACCTAACATCTAATATCTTACCAAGGACTTATGAAGATAAGCCAAGAATCTTAAATCTTGCAACATTTGATTCTTGATAACTGCCTTTTCTTCTATTCTTTTTTCTCCTATTCTTTTTTCTTATTAAAACTGCTTTTCTGCTTCTAAGAAGAATGCTAATTGAGTTGTTTACCTTGAGTTGAATTATACTGTGGGTGAAAGAGATACCCATTTCTGACTCTGAATAGCTTGCAGCATCAGAGCCTCTTTTCTCGTTGGTTGTTCATTGTGTGTAGCGCTCATAGATCCGCTGTGGCTCTCGCATTTGGAGTTCACCCAGATGCAGTTCTATTTGGGACTGTGGGTCAAGAGCTGCAGACAAAGCATTGTGGTAAAACCACAGAGTACAAAACGTAGACCTCACACTCAAGACTGCTTGCTGATATTTCTAAGCACGCTTGCTTGGCCCGAGCAAGCCACGGAGAGAAGCATCATGACAACTGGCAAGAAAAACTTGATCCTTTTTATAAGCCTGTAGGTTCACCTAGTTAATATCCAGAAAATGGTATACTCATCATATTTAAGTGTATCTATCATATGAGGCTAGGGAGGTATATTAACAGTGTAAACACACAAGCAAATAGAACATCACCTAATATTTTTATTTTTATTTATTTTTTTTTTTTTTTTGGAGAAAAGCCATCAATGCAAATGAAGTAGACCTTGACCTTCTCCAGGAGCAGAGCTTTAGGGAAAAGTCAGTTCCAGGTATATTCCTGACTTGAAAAAGCACAAAGCAGAACGCAGCGGATGCTGAGTCGGTGGTGAAATCACTCTACCACTGGGCTCACAGCATGAATAGGGGCATGACGCTTACTTTGAAATGGAAAAATTCAACTCACCGCACTGCAGGTCTTTTCAGGTAAGTTTCCTGGACTTTAAAGATTGATGGAGAGCAGGGAAGCCTCTGGATGTCCATGAATCATAAATCAAGGTACTCATCCATCAAGGCATCATTTGAGTCGGAAAAGTTCCGAAAAGTGGGTGGAAGCAGACAGTCTTACAGTGAGCCTTGTGGAGTTTGATCCGGAAATTGAGGGATATCAAATGTATGATTTGGCTGCCATAACCAACTGCAGCCATTTTAAATGGATGGAAATCTTGATTGCTACTAGTTTAATCTGTTTCTAAATAAGGGGATCTGTATCCTGAGGGGATGATTAAAATGAAGGTTTGAAATGTTATTTTTTTGAAAATCAAAATGAGATCTAATTTACATATAGGAAAAGGAGCTCACCCATCTGTAGAATCTCAGACATCAGACCTCTTTATGTGTTAGAGTTGTGTTGTCTAGCATAGCATAGTACTAAGTCTAAAATGGTTATACCAGTGTCTGTTAGAATAAGAATCACGGTCCTGGAGACTTATGAGAAGAGTTTCCTTGATTCTTCCTCAGCCACAAACCAATTTGTGACAGAAATCGTCCTAGTTGTCACAAAGAGAGGAACAGGCAGCAACAGTTCTCATGTGTCCCTTGATTTCCAGGTTAGCTAGACACACACATCTCAATCTCATGTGCGGCCCAGGTGAGAGTGGCCATAATGTTGGCGGAGCCCACCTCGCCCTGTGCTTTCCCCCATCTTCATTGGACCTTGGCATTTCCTAAAGTTATAAAGTCTCCCTTTTTCCTCTCTCTTCCCTACAAAGTTTTATCCTTTTGTGTGTTTATGTGTGAGAGCACACATGTGGCTCTGAAGTTGATATCACATGTACTCTGGATAAATCCCTGCTTTTATTTACTGAGGCAAGGTCTCTCAGTGATACCAATTCCTGCCAAGGGCTAGGTTTGTATCACTGATACCAGCCTAAAATTGTTATACCAGTGTCTGTTAGAATAAGAATCATGGTCCTGGAGCTTAGCTTAGTGAAGCTTAGGCTAGCTTAGCCAGCCAGATTGCCCTAGATTCTGAGCCTTATGAATGCTAAAATTGTAAGTAGTTGCCCTGCCTGACCAGGTTTTGTGTGAGTCTGGGGATGTCCATCTGACCCTCACACTTGCATAGCAAGCATGGCATCCATTGAGTCATCTCTTCCTCCTGAAAAGTCTATCAAAAATAAAAACTTCTCAGCAGGTACTTTAATGATGGGGGGAATGTAACTAGGAACTCTAGGCCATGATACGCAACAATGCTTTGACCAAAGGAATATTGAGACAGTGAGAAATTCAAAGCAACTGTGTGTGTGTGTGTGTGTGTAAGGAAATGTGATATAACTTCTTTGTAAAATCACACAGCAGAAAAAAATTATAAAATGTAAAAATGTGATTCAAAACAACAATGGATCCATAGTGAAGTTACATGCCTTGCCCATCTCTCTGAAAAATGCAGATGTAGGTTTTTGTTAACTGAAAATATTTTTTATACAATATATTTTGATCACAGTTTTCTCTCTGCAAAAGGAATAAAGAAAGAGATACTTAACAAGTTTTCTTGTTGTTGTTGGTGGTGGTGGTAGTTTTTGATATAGGGTTTCTCTGTGTGACAAAACCTTAAGATGTCCTTGAGCTCACAGAGATCCACTTGTCTCTGTCCCCTGAGTGCTGGGATTAAAGGTGTGTGCTGCCACTCCTGGCCTTTCTTTTATTTAAAAATGTGTGTGTGTGTGTGTGTGTGTGTGTGTGTGTGTTCACGCCTGTGCGCTCCCATCTTTGTGTATCTACATGTATGTGCATGCAGATGCCTGAGGACATGAAATGAGGGTCTACATCTACTGGTACTGGAGTTACAGGAGGTTGTGACCTGCCCAATGTGAGTGTTGGGACACAGCAAATTCTTAAGAGAACTGGAGAAAATCTTTCCTCAACTTGACCTCCAAAATGTACTTTTCCCTTAGGAAAGACACACTGAACTAAATATTCTTACAGTTAATGAAATACTAATTTAATTTTCCATAACTAATGTGCTTGAAGAATGTTAAGCATTTATTTGCTTTTATTAAATGCTCTGTGAGGATTTAGTTTTATTTCTTTTTTTTTTTAATTTGCACTGAGAAAATCTGAATTTCATCCCTGCCTTTATTTCTCCAGCAGCCTTCCAAAGCCAGGGAGTGGAGTTTACAAGAAAGCCACACTTAGTGCATGTCTGTCATTTTTTTCCCTTTCTTTCAGTTCTGGGGATGGAACCCAGGCCCCTGCATATGCTCCACAAGCAGTTTTCCACTACAATTCAGCCTCTCCCCTCAGCTCTGAAGTTTGTTTTGATGTTTCTTTACCTGATTGAGCTGCTTTGGTAAAGAAATCATGGCCAAATATATCTCTTTGCTACAACAGGGAATATGTATTCTACTTAAGCAGAAGGACAACTCACCTGTGCTGATGATAATAACACCACCATCTACCAGGTAGTTTTCAGTTACTAGTCTAATATGCAAAAATTACCAAAGGAATCTGAAACATGTTTGAAGTTTAGAAATGTATTTTAGACTAATACAATGCCCTTATAATTCACAATTTGATTTCTCATCAATAATATCCATGTCTTCAATTACCTTTCCTTTTCATCTTCATATGTTATGTCGATTTACATTTTAAATTAAATATTTAAGTTTTGTATACGAGTGCTCTATCTGCACGTAAACCTGTATGCTGGAAGAGGGCGTCAGATCACTTCATAGATGCTTGTGAGCCAGCATGTGGTTGCTGGGAACTGAACTCAGGAAGTCTGGAAGAGCACCTAGTGCTCTTAACCATTGAGCCATCTGTTTACCTTGTCAATTTACACTTTATGTAAATTACCTTTGCTTTGTTCTGTATTTTGTCTCCTGAAGTCTAAACACTGCACTCTTTAAGACCATATAGAATCTTCATTTGTGCATAGCACATTTTATTTATATTTCATTAAAATGTAGGGACAATAGATAGCATTGGCAACATGTGCTGTATTGTATGCTAAAACCTTACAGCTAAAACATTTTGGTTTTAATACTTCTGCAAATGATATAGAAAATTCTAGAACAGTATGACCTAGTAAAAACACAATGTAGACGATGTATAAGATTTGTAGAAGGTATGTCTTTAAAGGGAAGCAAAGTTGATTAAAACTACATAGTAAAACCATACACCTACTGTTATCATTTCTAGTGTCATCAAACAATTATAAAAATTTCATAGTATTTTTTTTGTCTAAACTACATTTTACATTTAGAGGGTAAAGACTGCCTAGGGAAATCTCTGCACTCAGTGGGTGCAGAGACTAGTGCTATATACCTGACCATCTGACCTAGATGAAAGGCTTACCAATAGAACTTGATATTTGGCCATTTTAAACAGGCTGCTGGTTCCCTGCCATGGAAATAAAAATTGCAACACTTTCTATTGCCCATTCTGTCTTATAAGTATTCTAATTGTATACTTCCATTTCTTTTATTAGCCATCTCCATTGTTGTTAAGTCTATACCTAATGTTTATTCCTTGAATCACAACTATGTAAATTATAGAAATTAATATTATTTAACTCTCTTAACCTACCAAACTATATTTCCAAAGTTGGCTGCATCGCTATAATTACATGGTTTAGTTTATAGCCTAGATATTCTGTTCTATCGCCTTTATAGATTAAGATGCCTTGTGTTGTTTTTAAGTCTCTTATACGACAAGACTTATACAACCAGTAACAGATAAATGTCTCAGTGAACAAGGGTGTGTTCCACCCAGGCTGATGACCTTAATTCCATCCCAAGGACCCACATGACAGAAGGAGAGAACCAACTCCCACGAGTTGTCTGACCTCTTTATATGTGCATCATGGTGTGCAGAAATCACCCTGGACAGGTGCATATATAAATGAATTAGTGTATGAATGAATGAATCTAGATCAGCATTTCAGATAGTCAGAGATCTGAAAAGTGTACTGGACAAAAACAGGCTGTGTAATGGAATCATCCAGAAGCAGGCACACATATTCTTAGTCTCTGATACTTGAAGAAAGATTCTCCATATTAAGGATAAATGAATTCTCATTTCCCACGCGCCATCATTTTTCCTGAATCTCACTTCAGTTCAGTTTGCTTCATCTGAGAACCATACTTGTTACACAACGTTACGTCTCCCTCTGTTCCGTTGGCCTTGTTAAGGCAGCCAGCCATCGTAATCTCATGGCATTATGTCTTTAAATCATTCAAACAAGTACGTGAGCATGCCGTCCTTCTCGCCTCCTGTCTGGAGTAGCCCTCTAACTTGCTTTCTAATTTGAATTTATTGCCTTCGATATCTGCACTGAACTGTGATTGCACAATTTTAGTTGTATGATCTATAGGCCAAGGCCAACTTTTCTTGTATTCCAAGGAAGCAAAGATATTTCATTCTTAAATAATTTGAGGGAAAACAGAGCATGTAAGAGAACTAAAACTTTCTGAATCTTTAGATGTATAAAAACATGTTTATTTTCCTTTCACACTGGATCTGTACATTATTGTTTCCTAAGAAATATAGAATTCTATTAAAAAAAAAACTCTTGAAAATGCATGTTAGCACAGCTCCATTGCTCAGAAATCCACAAACTAAAAGATTTACACAAAGAATAAGATGACCTGTGTTTCTAACGATGGTCCGGACTTGACTTTTAGCCACGATTTTGTACTAGTTGGGAAATCAAAAGTTTCATCATATTACATTTCCCTTGGTAGATGCTGGGAGAAATCATAAATTCCATTAGCATATTCTGAAATGTCCTTTTCCTGATCGTATTTTTCAGAGATTTAATTGCCTGGTGAGTGCTTTGGGACTTTTAAGACACATCCTGTGATCAAGAAGCAATGCAGACATGTTGGTCAAGCTGCTGGTTTTCTTTGTGGACCTCACGCTTGCCTCAGCCATTGTTGGTACCCTGTACACACTCTACTTGGCAGTAGCCACTGGTACTTTTATCTTTGCTATTTTTTACATTTTCAAAGGAGAAATGGGGAAAAGCTATGACCTCAGCAAGGACCGAGGCTGGGTGCTGGATTCTAACAATGCTACAGAGAAGCCACTGGCTGGCAATGGAAAGGGAGTCAGTTCTCAGATGCCTGCGGGACACCTCTGAGCCTTCCGGCCCACGAAGAAAGAGTCCCCCTTCTGAAGAGTTGAAGTGCAGTGGAAGGGCCACATGGGAGGACTTCCAGAACGCTGTCAACAACTAAATTTTATTTGTTAAGGTGAGGTTGTCAGATGTTCAGCGAATTTCTCCTTCGTATGAGAAAAGTAAGTAACATGCATGTTTGGGATGAGAGGAAAGACACTTTGTTGTTTTAAAAGTTCTGCTTTCCATTTCTCAAAAACAGCAGTGGTGGCCTTTGTGTGTCTCGTAGTAATGGATTTCAGCTATAAGCCTCATTCACCAAGAAAAACACGTGTTACCATCTGTATCAAGTGCTGACCAGAGAGGGAAAAAAAAAAGAAATTTCCACCTTCTCTAGCAATTTGGATAAAATGTTTGGCAGAAGGGAAAATGTAAGAAAGCTGTTGCTTTGACCAGGTTTGGAATGTTCCCCCTTGATTCCACGTGGCAAAGAAAACCAATGCACTGGAGTGGATGCTATGTTTTCCGAATGGCCTTTAAGGCATGTGAGTGTGAAGTGAGTCCTGTTTCTAGCTTTGGTGACTGGAAACGGTAGACTCTGTAAAGAAGACATGTCAGTGTGGTGGAATGACACTTCAAGAGCTGGCATGATGCGGATTGAGAAATTTATTTTCCTCGCTCTACTTCACAGCTTTGGTTCAATGAAAGCAAGCAGGTTAATTTTGTCTCCTGCTCTGTCTGATAAACATCTACCCTAAGTGCCTTGGGTTGAGTTCTTGTGGGCAAGTTGTTTTTTATGTACATATATATAATTTTGGTTGTAGAAGACTGATTATTTGAATCCATTTGTCAGTCACACTATAACTTCCTAATACCAACTCTTAGAACTCTTATATCTCAACCTATTCATTTCTCATATCCTAACTTTTCCCAGACATTTCTTTCCAACGAACTGAAAATCTCTGTATAACACTTAGGTGAACACTTTACATTTAAAAGTAGTAAAATCATAGTCTATAAGAAAAACTAACAACTTCATTCTACAATCAATAAATGTCTAAAATCACAGAAATCAACAAATTCTATTTTGTGTGATATATCACTATCTAGTGTGATATAACACTTATCTACTCCCCAGTCTAGTCCAATATCATCTCTCCAGAATAAAGCTGGTAAAATTTGGTTGACTGAGTACAGAATCTGGCAATGAATTTGAAAATTATCCTCACTGCATAGTTTCTACCTTTATACACAGATACAGAAGGGGCTGACTTAACTGCAGGGAATAGGTTACACTGCTGAACCATGCCTTAAAGTGGCAGCCCTATGTGGTGACTGCTTGCATGAACTTTATAACATAGAAACAGTTTCTCAAACTTGACTGTTGTGCAAATTCCATTCAAGAAGGTTGCAGTCAGTCCTCCTCATTGGAGCTCCACTAATTAATACCACGACATATCTAAAAGGACCAGGGAAGTGAGGGATGGCTCACAGCCTTGATTCTGAGAGTAAAGATGAGGAAATCCCAAATAAGAGGGCTTATCTGAGGTTAAGGACTCTAGGAAAGGAGGAGGAGGGGCTGCGAAGGTAGGAAGATGACTGCAGAATGGACAAGACCAGGAGGCCACATGTGAACTGAGAGAGGTAAAACGGAAAAAAAGCCGAGGAAACAGTCAAAGTGGACTGGAGGAATTTTGGGGCACCTAAAAAGAATCAACTGTCATTTTGGTAACATTCAGGTCTAATTGTTATAACTATAACCCAGTAAAGGCTCCTTGTGTGACCTTTGCCTGTCCTGTGTTCATGGGGGAAAGGATAAAGTTGATGGAAATAATGTGATAAGAAATGACATCAAAATTGGTTCTTACTTTGACTCCGTTGACTCTCAAGCCCTCCACCTACCTGTTCTACACCCTCTTCAGATCCCCAGAAAGCCTATCTTTGGGTCTATGTCATTCCAGATCTTTCTGAAACCAGAGAACTAACTGCCCTTTGGCCTCCACGTGGATGTCGAAAACATAAATACTAAATTCAGTTAGGTGAGGATTCATTTCTAAGACATTTTTATGTACCAGGGATTCATCCAGAATCTGATGATTCTCTAGAGCCTTCCATCCTTTTGATTTAAAGGAACACAGTCAGTTGTCTAGTATGCTTCTCATCCAGCAAAGGAATATCTTCTGCAGAAGTCCTAAGAAGGAACTGCCCAGTTTCTCCAGAGACATTTGGATGAGAGTCTGTTTCTCACAAGGTAGCCTGTTCTCTAGAAGTTCTTTGTAATATCCAGTGAAAATCTGAGTTCCAACACTCTTGTATCTTAGCCCCATTTCTGTTCTGTTAAGCAATCCCCAAAAAAAATTTACTGCACCAGAATCCCAGATTCTGAGAAGAAAATAGCGTTTCTCTTTATGGATTTTCCTCTTAGTGAACAGGCTACCTTTTCCTGTGCAAATAGGACTGATTAAGATTATAATGGTTGTGTTATAGTATATTTCAAGGTTTTTAGTGTATAATTCATTTAACAGAGGTTCGTGATGTATCCTTTCTGACTTCTTGTATATACTGCTTAACCAAGAATTTTGAAAAGCCTTCCCTCAAAGCTTCTGAAAACCCAGTTTGCTCTGAAGAACACCATTTTGTTAGCACGTCTGACACTTTCAAAAAGTAACCCTAGAGCCCTGACCCACTTGCACTTTACATGGAAAACCTAATTCAACCCAAATCACTCCCGTAAATGTCCAATGATTTTACAGTGAATGCCATAAATTCGAAGAGCTGGAGAATCTGGCCATTCTGGACAACTGCTAGTCAGTCTTATCAATATAATATTTTGTGGACACACTAACAACAGTACAGCAGTGAGCTATGCTTTCTGTAGAGAATGAAGCCTCTTTATTCAAAGATGGAGAAAACTGAGAGTGCTGTCCAGCCTAAATCAGTACGATCAGCTAAGGTAGAACTGTGGTCAGAAGGAATAGTTCCTATGGGCAGGACCCTTGTGTATCTTCATTACTTTGGGGGAAGTCAGTGCAGAAACCTAAAGATTCTGTGATTGGTTGAGAGAGAGATAATCCTGGGAGACAAAGAGGGACTCTCCAGCCCTAAAGTGCATACATACACTTCTTTCTTTTTTGTTCTGCCTCTGGTGACCACTCTAACAATATATAAGCCTTTGGACTCGACAATCTCATTAAGATTTTGACATTACTTGCTGGCAGCCTGTGTTGACTTGGTGTCTCCCTGGGTCTTCATTGCTCAATCTTTGAAGGAAGGCACAGGAAACCAATCCCTTACATGGCTCTTTAAGGTCTATATGCTGCACATTTCAACAAGCAAAATGAGCTTTAAAATGCAGAGTCTCGTCATCCCAGATGGAAGTTTACAGAGAGTTTCTTTTTGCATCTTGACCTCTGACATGTCTGAGACATGGGAAACCCCAGGGACTTGGTGCTTGTTTCTAGGAGCATTTATAGAATTCAGGCAAAGACTCTACAGACACATTTATGGGAGTATCCATCCTCACAGTTCCCTTGCATCACCCAGTCAGTTTAGATGTGACACAGCATGACAGGTATTCATTACCTCACGCATTCTGAAAGGCAGTCCAAACTAAAGCCATAAGCTTCTTTTTTTTTTTTAATTTTGTTTTAATTTTCTAAATTCTTTGTTTACATTCCAAACGCTTTCCTCTTTCCCAGTTCCCTCTACTTCATATGTCCCATAAGCCTTCTCTACACCCATTCTCCAATCACCTCCCTCCTTTTCTCTCTGTCCTGGTACACCCCCCTACAATGCTGGCTTCTATTCTGCACAAAAGCGTGGCATCTCCTGCACTCACTGTTCGTCACGGGCATTGCTTTTCTTAAGGATCCCAATTGACTTGCCCTAATCAAACCAGGAACCTGAGCCTGAACTGCTAACTCCCTGGGAGGCTGAAGCTGGAAGACATGCAACTTCAAGGACTGTTTGATAAGAGTGCATTCAGGGTTAGAATGAGAAATGAAGCTAGACTCTTCCCTAAAAGAGTAACTGGAAAGCTAAGTGCACAGGTCAGAGGTCGAGAATGCCTGGTATATGAAGAAACTTAGTTTGATGCAGAGCACTGTACACAGTAGTGTGGACACACTACTTAGCACTTTCTGGCTTAACAGTTTGTTACTTTGGATGTATACTGAGAAGATCTTTAAGAGTCACTAAACCAAACAGTATAAGCTAAATAAAGACTTCTTGTGCTCTGGCTTCAAAGCACTCCTATTGTGTTTCCACAGGAAAGGCCCCATGACCACATGGGGGTGAGATGCTTAGGAGAAGTCAGTCAACTAACTAAGCAAACAAGATGCACTTTTTTTCCCTTCAAAAATTATAGGGTGAGTTTCAATAAACTTCCAATTTGACAGTTCTGTTTTTCTCTGTTTTTAATATCTTGTGTTCTGAATGACAAAATTAATTCAGGCTGTCCAATTGATTTACATTGCAAATCATCCTTTATGTCTTACAAGATGGATTTTGTTAAAAGCAAATGAATGGCTTTGGCAATGATTTCTTGGATAGGATACTAAAAGCATAGGCTAAAGATGTAAAAATACATAAAGAAGACTACCTTAAATTAAAACCTTCTGTGCATCAAAAGACATAATTAAGAGCAAGAATGCAACTCACATAATGAGGAAGAATATCTCTCAATTGTCTATCTGACAATGGTTGGTCTCCAAAATGCATAAAACCTTAATAACAACAACCCAACTGAATAATGTGACAAAGGTTTTAATAAACATTTCCCCCAAGAGAATGCACAAATAGCCAATGTATACCTGAAAAGGTGTTCCATATTATTAGTCATTATGGAAATGCAAATCTAAACCATAATGAGATGTTGTCCCATGACAATAAGAAACACCACAATTTAAAATGATAAAAATAAGAGATGTTAATAAGTACTTGGAAAGAATGGAACACATGTACTTTTGGTGGGAATATAGACTGATGTGGCCGAGTGATCCCTCAAAATATCAAAAATATAATTATCATGTGATCCAGCAGCCTCAACTCTGATGGCACACTAAAAATAATTTTAAAGGAAAGTTTTAAAGCATTTTCTCATCCATGTTCATAACTCACAATAGCCAATGGGTAACAGTAATTCATGTGTGTATAGACAGCTTAAGGTACAGATAAAATATAGTGTATATATTCAATGGAATATTGTTCAACCTTAGAAATGAACCCTATAATATGAATACTAAATATGAATACTAAAATATGAATCAGTTTTGAGGACATTAATGAAATCTCACTTAAGAAAATAAACTCCAGTCATAACAAGACAAATTAATTTATGTGATCCCACTTACAGGAAGTCTCTAGAGTTGTCAAATCCATAGAAAGAAAGTGGAATGGTGGTTGCCTGGGACTTGGCAAAGGTACACATCTCTAGTTTTGCATGCCACAAAGAGGTCTGGAGAGTAATTGTAGCATGATAGTGTCAATATGGTTGAGGTCACAGGGTGGCACTCAAGCACGGAACTTTATGTCCTCCAACTTAACAACGTTAAAAATAATAACCAAAGGAAGTAGATGAATTACAATCCAGTCACAATTTTATTTTGTTTCAGAAATAAAATATAGGATAATACATGAATCAAAATCCTCTTAATTTTTGTATGACGACAAAATCTAGACCATAGGGAAAGATGCTCATGCTGAAGAAAACATTATTTAGTTTTTTAAAATTTGAATATATCATTATGTCCAATCATGTCACAGTCAGTCCCAAGAATTTTTAAACGACAATTATTCTGTCTTGGGTCAAAACCTGCTATGCCAGATTTGCAAAACATCCCCTAAGTGGTTGTAATGTGTAGGCTGGTTTGATACATTCTGGTAATGTAGCTTATTTGGCTCTGGCAAGCATAAGGTGTCTCCATTGACTGTTGGCTTTTGATGACAAAGGATTCATTACTAACAAGTCCCATGATGAAAATCCTGTAAATACATACTAAAGGGTCTTCAGTGGGTTGAAAACAACTCATGACCCAATGCAATGCACAACTCTTAAATTTGCTTTTAGCTGTCCATACTTAGTCAATGCAATTGATTCTTAAGGAAGCATTCAATTACTTTAAAGAAAACACAATCATGGCCCGAAGCTTTTACCTGAAGACCCCTGTTAAAAGTCACTAGAATGAAGACTACTACAACAAAAATTGCCACAAAATATTCTCCTCAAAACAGGTGATAACTTGTGTTATCTTGAATGTGTGTGTGTGTGTGTGTGTGTGTGTGTGTGTGGTATAAGTTATTAGGTATACAGTCACTATTAATACTAGTTGTCAACTTGAGTGGACTTGAAAATTACATGAGATTAATCAACCCGTAGCAGAGTGTATCTGTGAGAGTTTTTTCAGAGATTACCCTGTCTTCCTGTATGGTTTAATACATTGATGTATTCAAGATTCAAATCCCTACTTAAAGGAAATCGGTCAAGAAGAGGCATCCTTGGGTGTGATACTTTGGCCTTTCTGTCCCACTCTGCTATGCATCATAGTGGACATTTCTCTCCCCACTACTGTAAGAAAACCTCTGAAACAGTAAGCAGAAGAGAGCGTTCCTTCCTTAAGCTGTTTTTGTTGGTGATTTGGTTCAGTAATGATAAAACTAAGATACAATCATACTCACTAAGATTTGAATTCATGTTTCTGTTTTAGCCTGAATCCATTGAGGTAAATTTCCAACTTTGACTTTGTCACATGACCACATAAATTATCCATATGACCATATGCATGCTCATATTCTTATCTCCAAACTAAAATCAAGGTTCTCCCCTACTGTGAGAGCTATGCAAGATGTCTTAGTTAGGATTTACTGCTGTAAACAACACCACAACCAATGTAAGTTTTATAAACGACAGCATTTAACTGGGGCTGGCTTGCAGATTTAGTCATTAATGCAGAAGCATGGCAGCATCTAGACAGGCAAAGTGTAGGAGGAGTGGAGGGTTCTACATCTTTATCCAAAGGAAGCCAGGAACAGACTAGGCATCCTCAGGCCACTAGGAGGAAGATCTCCAAGCCCACCCCCATAGTGACACACTTTCTCTAACAAGGCCACACCTTTTAATAGTGCCACTCCCTGGAATGAGCATATGTAAACCATCACACAAGGATAATTTAAAAATCTTTTCCCTCTGTCATTTACATTAATGCCAGCATAGTCTTGGTAAACATAATATAGGTATTCATCTGTATTCTCCTTAAGTACTGGTATCTTACCTTTTGACAACCAGAGATTCCATTATGGGTTGCTGCAATTCTGTTGATTTAAACTCTAAGGTTCAAGTTGGATCAGTATCCAGAGCACTAGTGTGTCATACTACTTGGATTACTTTGAGCATGGCCTTGCCATACCAAAATTTGACAGTACAATGAGAAGAACTGAGTGCTGTGTGTAGCCTTTTTTTTTTTATTGGATATTTTCTTTATTTGCATTTCAAATGTTATCATCTTTCCCAGTTTCCTCTCAGGAAACTCCCTATCCCATCCCCCTTCTCCCTGCTTCAATGAGGGTGCTCACCTGCCCACCTACCCACCCACTCCTGCTTCCCTGCTTTGGCATTCCCCTACACTGAGGCATGGAGCCTTCTCTGGACCAAGGGCCTCTTCTCCCATTGATGTCCAACAAGGCCGTCCTCTGCTACATATGTGAATGGACCCATGGGTCCCTCCATGTGTACTGTTTGGTTGGTGGTTTAGTCCCTAGGAGCTCTGGGTGAGTCAGGGAGAGGTTCTGATTGGTTGATACTATTGCTCTTCCTATCAGGTTGCAAATCCCTTCAGCTCCTTCAGTCCTTTCTCTGACTCCTCCATTAATGATCCTGTGCTCAGTCCAATGGTTCGTTACAAGCATCTGCCTCTGTATTTGTCAGGCTCTGGCAGAACCTCTCAGGAGACAGCTATATCAGGCTCACTCCTGTGTGTGTAGCCCTTTAAAGTACAAGTACATTCCCACATTGCTTTACCTTCCCCTGGCAAAGGAAGTCTCAACATAGTGAAAGATCCTCTGAGTAAAGAAACACCCTCCAACTCTAACAGTCAAAGTGAAGGCACAATTTGCTGAATAATTAAACTATGATTAATAGAAGAATCCAACTTTATAATCAGTAGATTATATCTAAAAAGCTACTAAATATTATTAACTTGCTTTCATTCGTGGGAAATAAATATGATACAATTACACTTAACATTTCTAGGCAGAATTTTAGTACACAATTTAAAATCTACTTACTGGAGGCTTTGAGATTTTTCCTTAATTGCAGTGAATGAAATTGGTCTGGTTGCAAGGCAGGAATTAAAAGAACAACAATAACAGCAACAGAAACAACAACAAAAACAGTGCTTCGAAGCTGGATCTCCCCATGCAGTATTTTCAAGGACAGAGATTGTTTCACTGTGCACCCTGTAAGTCATTTCCTCTACCTACATCATGTAGCATCCCATTAGAAAGTGAGGGTCTTAGTGATAGAAAAAGGTTTTAGGTCAGGAAACATCCTGGATCTGTCACTGCTTAGTTCCAAACTTTGACAATTTCTGTAAACTCACAAGTAAAAAATATATTAGTGAAACTTGCCTGAGTGGACTAGGAGGTTGTTGTATTGATGAAATGAAATAACATAAAAACCACAAAGCATTAATTAGAAAATATGAAAATTGACATAAATTTCTTAGACTATAATTAGCAAGTTTTTATTTCTCTACTACTGTGTTTATTTGCTTATTTTAATTTGTTTTTAATAATCAGTTACCACTAGAGTATATTTTTTAATTTTTTTAAAATTTTTTCATAGGTAAGAGAAATGTTTTTTTTTTTATTTTCTATATTCTTTGTTTACATTCCAAAAGCTTTCCCCTTTCCCAGTTCTCCCCCCCACCCCCATATGTCCCATAAGTCCTCTTCTCTCCATCCATTCTCCTATCTTTCCCCCTCCCTTTTCTCTGTCCTGGTACTCCCCTACAATGCTGGATCAAGCCTTTCTAGAATTAGGGCCCTCTTCTTCCTTCTTCATGGGAATCATTTAATATGCTAATTGTATCTTCAGTATTCAGCGCTTCAGGGCTATTTTTTTTATTTTATTCGGTATATTTTTTATTTAATTTACATTTCAAATGATTTCCCCTTTTCTGTTCCCCCACTCCCTGAAAGTCACATAAGCCCCTGTCCCTCCCCCTGTTCTCCCATCCACCCTTTCCCACTTCCCTGTTCTGGTTTTGCCTTATACTGCTACACTGAGTCTTTCCAGAACCAGGGGCCACTCCTCCGTTCTTCTTATACCTCATTTGATGTGTGGATTATGTTTTGGGTATTCCAGTTTTCCAGTCTAATATCCACTTATTAGTGAGTGCATACCATGATTGATCTTTTGAGACTGGGTTACCTCACTTAGTATGATGTTCTGTAGCTCCATCCATTTGCCTAAGAATTTCATGAATTCATTGTTTCTTCTAATGGCTGAATAGTACTCCATTGTGTATATATACCACATTTTTTGCATCCATTCTTCTGTTGAGGGATACCTGGGTTCTTTCTGGCTTCTGGCTATTATAAATAGGGCTGCTATGAACATAGTGGAGCATGTATCCTTATTACATGCTGGGGAATCCTCTGGGTATATGCCCCGGAGTGGTATAGCAGGATCTTTTGGAAGTGACGTGCCCACCACTAGAGTATATTTACTCCATTATGGATAAGTGGCAAGTAATATTTCTAAATTAAATAGCTGTCCTTTGAGACTAATATGTGAGATAGATTATAATAAATATAACAATTATACAAATTCAGTTTCAGTAATTTGAGCTATCATAGTTTCCACAAATTTAATTTTGTTTAAGGTCAACTAATAGATATTAACCACAAGAAAGATAATATAAGAAATCACATAATAAAGTATCCCAATTAATACTTTAAGAATTACTAAGATCAAACAAAATATAGCTTTAAAAATAAGGATTGGTTAAATTCTCCAGTCCAGTTTATGTGTAAATGGTTTGCTAATTGAGAGGTAGAATTACTGATGTGTAATCTGGAAATGGCTTAGTCTGAGCTTTGATATCTAATGGTTTCCCTGTAGAGCATCTTTATAAACGACTGTGATTTCTCATACTTGTTCATCCTGATGAGCCCAAAAGGAACAAATAACAGATTTCTGTGCAAATGAGATTCATGTCTCTGAAGCAGGCCTGGTGAATTTAAACACACACACACTGGAAAACACTATTTTCCTCTAGAGGACACGAGCTCTGTTGCTTGACTCATTTAACTGGGAAATGCTTGCTGTCTGGTGGGGAAAATGACATAGAGGCTGATATTATGGAACACCTATTGTGTGTAGATGCTCA
Organism: Apodemus sylvaticus; assembly: GCF_947179515.1. Taxonomy (NCBI): domain Eukaryota; kingdom Metazoa; phylum Chordata; class Mammalia; order Rodentia; family Muridae; genus Apodemus; species Apodemus sylvaticus. The sequence goes on from NC_067476.1 coordinate 119,466,347, forward strand.
CAAGTCACAGGCATATAAATTGATCATAAAAAAGAACAATTACCGAAAATGGACATAACTACGATAAAACCTACCAGCAGCTGTATAAATTAAACATTTCTTAAGGTATACTAGTATAACATAAAAAACAAATGTAAATAAATGTACAATTTCTCCAAAATGGGTTTAGTCTGAAAATATAGATTTCCAGAGTCTATAAATCCCTATGCAAGCATTGCAGTGATCCCCAGGTGCAGAAATCATCAATATTTTGGTGTAGAAGTCCTACATCAGTCACAGAACAAAGCACCACAAGAGTCCCCAAAGGAAGGGCTGCAGACTTCAGATTGTCATTTGTTTTTGAGAGATAAAAATGTTTATTATCATCATTATGATTGTTATTGTGATTAATTATATTTCTTTTTAAAAGTTTTTAAATTCACACATATTTTGATCACATTTTTCACTAACTGACTCCAGAGTCTCTTCCCTTCCCTTCCCTACCCACCTAACCTTAAGTCCTTAAATTCTTTCTCAAGAAAGAATCAAAAACCCTTCTTGGGCAACCTACTTGTCTATGAAAAGAGATAGATAGATAGATAGATAGATAGATAGATAGATAGATAGATAGATGATAGATAGATGATGATGATGATAGATAGATAGATAGATAGATAGATGATAGATAGATAGATGATGATGATGATGTTGATAGATAGATAGATAGATAGATAGATGATAGATAGATAATGATGATGATAGATAGATAGATAGATAGATAGATAGATAGATAGATAGATGATAGATAGATGATGATGATAGATAGATAGATAGATAGATGATAGATAGATAATGATGATGATGATAGATAGATAGATAGATAGATGATAGATAGATAATGATGATGATGATGATGAAGATAGATAGATAGATAGATAGATAGATAGATAGATAGATAGATAGATAAAAAGGCTTCTAATGATATTCTTTTATACTCATGGCCAAGCTCTCTTGTTCAGCCATCATCTTCCTCCAGCATCAGATGGGAACAAATTGAAGGCGAATATTGAGAGGTGACGGAGAGTGAGAGTCCTTGGAGCACTCAATCTTAGGCATTTTGCCTCCCAAATTATGAGGTAAATAAACTTCTTTTGAAAAATTCAGCTTCAGATACTTTGTCATAGCAAAAGAAAATGGACATGCACATTTTAAGTTGACACAAATGGTGTAAAATAATGAAACAGAGTATAGAAAACGAGGATTAAGAAGTTGGGCTAGAGGTGGTGGCACAAAGACTGGTAGAAAAAGAACTTAGTGACTGAGTAAAGTTGATTGAGAATTAGAGATGGTTCCATTGAAAGGGAGAGACAGATGGCAAGAGTTCAGGATAAGGCTACACCCAGAAGGGAAAGGAGCTATGAGTCAGCACAGCTCTGCGGCGTGAAAGTACACACACCAATGACATCACTCAGAATTTCTGGTAGTTCTAAAAGTATACCACACCAAAACCAAACACAAACAAACTAACTAACAAAAGAATGAAAGAAAAGCAAGGGAAGGGGTGCACCTAGATGTTAAAGATGGTGGTGAAGAGTAATAGCTTTGTTCAGGAGCCCCCAAATGCTTATCCAAATCTACACCCAAGAAGTTGGCCCTAAAAATAGGCACACAAGCAACACTAAACAGATCCAGTAGGCTACATCTGTATATTTCTTAGCCTATAACAGCATGTATATGTGTAACAACAATAATTAAAGAATAAGAATTTGAAGAGGGTAGGGACATGGAAAGGATTTAGACAAGAGGGAGGAGACATGATGTAACTACATCTTAATTAAAACTTAAAAAAAATATTACATGTTGGAGAATCTTCTGGGTACGTGCCCAGGAGTGGTATAGCTGGGTCTTCCTGTAGTACAATGTTCAGTTTTCTGAGGAACCACCAAACAGGTTTCCAGAGTGGTTGTACCAGCTTACAATCCCTCCAGCAGTGGAGGAGTGTGTTCCTCTTTCTCCACATCCTCACCAGCACCTGCTGTCTCCTGAGCTTTTGATCTTAGCCATTCTGACTGGTGTGAGGTGAAATCTCAGGGTTGTTTTGATTTGCATTTTCCTGATGACTAAGGCTGGATGCCCCAGTATAGGGGAATGCCAGGACAGGGTAGAGGGAGTAGGTGGTTGGTGAGTAGAGTGAGGGGGAATTGGATAGGTTGTTTTTGGAGGGGAAACCAGGAAATGGAATAACATTTGAAATGTAAACAATGAAAATACCTAATAAAAAAGTAAGTAAAAAAATTTAAAGTATTTATCTATATTTGAGGAAATACTCCAATCATGACTATTTAGCATAGTTGGAGATGAGAAATATTTGTCTGACTATTCACCAGTTTGGACAGATTTTGCTCCCTCTGCAAGGACAAATTAGAAATGGTAGGCTACTCATTCGGAGAGAATCCAGAAAATTCAAATACAGTTTGTTTGTTTTTTTTTTTTCTATTTGGGAATACATGATAAATGAGTCAAATAGAGACCGAGTATCAGTATCAGTATCAGTATCAGTATCAATATCAGTAACTGGATACTGGAGAACAAAAGATGGTTGACATCTTCCTCCCAGCAAGCCCACATCCTTTTCTGCCTTTGCCATTGCTTTGCATGATTTATTCAGCCCTCCTTTCTTGGCTTAGTAAACTCCAGACCAAGAAATAAATCCAGCCTTGTATACCTCCTTCTTAGTTGACTTTCTGGAGTAAAGGACTTCCAGACTACTAGTGGCAAAATTAACTCCCAACAGTGAACAATACTGTTTTCATTTCATAGCACTGGGCCAGTTTTTGTGTTGTGATCGTTTAATGCCCTTGCCCTCCGCCTCCCACAAACTCCTTATGTTGGTCAGTCACACATTCACTGTTTAGGATTCTTCAGCAGCTGCTGTATCATTAAATTAACTTTTTTAAAGAAACTCATTCAAAGTTAAATACATGAATATTTTCCCACATAGTATGAACATATAACCAACCCAATTCTTAGTTTAAAATTGGGTTGCAGTAAAGACCATTACAATTCACCCTCTGAGTTTTAACTGATGAGAAATTGTCAATGATCAATGTGATATGTTAATGAAGGGAGTAATGTTCTATGATGTGATAATTAGAATTTGTCATGAGAACGGATGGGAGGGAATCCATCTGAAATGCCATGTCACTCACCTTACATAGCACTTAGGTGTACATGAGCTTGCTTCTATCCCAATAAGTAGTGAGAGAAACAGAATCATTTCATGTTGGAAAAGAGTGAGTTACCCTATTATCTCTATCTGCCATGGCAACTAACACTGCTTTCCTGTAATAGATGACCAACAGAAAGTAGGAATTCCTCACCGTTACTCACGTCAAATATTACTTTACGTGATATTTTTACATGATGTAACATGTCTTCTTTTTCTTTCTGCATAAAGCAAATGACCCTTCTACATCAAAGCTGGACCATGTTGTGTACATGTGTCTTTGCCACCAGTAGCCCTATCCCAGTGCATCCACTATGATGGAGACACATCAGAAACAGATATATGAGATTTTTTTTATTAGATATATTCCTTATTTACATTTCAAATGTTGTCCCCTTTTCTGGTTTCCCCCCTCCTCTGAAAATCCCATAAGCCATGTCCCCTTCCCCAATCAACCCTCCCCTGCTTCCCTGTCCTACACTACAGCATCAAGTCTTTCCAGGACCAAGGCCTCTTCTCCATTTGGTGTTTAACAAGGCCATCCTCTGCTGCCTATGCGTCTGGTGCCATGGGTAACTCCATGTGTACTCTTTGGTTAATGGTTTTGTCCCTGGGAGCTCTGGGAGTGCTGGCTGACACATACTGTTGTTCCTCCTGTGGCGTGAGTTTTTTTTTTTTTTTTTTTTAATAGCAAATGTGTAGTCTCTTCCTTACCACAATGCCCTGACTGCCCTGCTCTGTGACTCTGTGGAATTTATAGTTTATTTGTGAAAGAAAGCTTCCCGCAGTCTGCTAGAGAATTAATTGCTCTTAGCTTTCATGGCAGGAATGGTTTCTCACTTAATACCAGTTTTGGATGTGTTTAAGACAGGTAAAATAGTCTCCTCACTATAACAAATACAGAACCAAATAATGGACATTTCTTTATCATGAGCATGGTGTGCTGAGATCACAGCTCAGCTCAAGAGGGCCACAACCTTCCAGTTGGGGTTTTGCAATGATGAACACAAGGAGGTCTGAGGTTATGGGGATAGGCTTAGGTCTCACAGTCCCCATGATTCTCACACTAGGATTTCGGTTGTGATCGTTCTCCAAGTTTATATACACAAATGTAGTAAGGAACTCAGAGGAAGTGTGATGATTCCATATCTGTGCCTGAAAATAAGCATGGAAGATACACCAAAAGTTTAACCCACCTTGGCTGTTCCTTGACTGTTTATTAAAATACCAAGAGACTTAGAGGGAGAAATACTCTAGACCTCCTCAAGTTTTCTTTACATTTTTTCTTGGATATTTTGTTTATACTCTGTTTTGCATGAAAAATTAAGGAATTGCTACGTCATTTGAGTCATGGCCCTGGTTCAGCATTCTTGTTCCCAATTCAAATATCATATTTTGTAATGTTTCTCAGAAATCAAAGACCCCCATAGTAGGGGAAACCCAATCTACAAAGCAAACATTTGTTCCACAACGGTGTCACAAAGGCCTTTTTTTAAATTAGATATTTGCTTTATTTACATTTCAAATGTTAAGCCCTTTCCATGTTACTCCACTGAAAACCCACTATCCAGTCTCCCTTCCCCTGTTCATCCCCCCCCCCATTTCCTGACTTGCATTCCCCTATTCTGTGGAATTGAGCCTTCATAGGACCAATGGTCTCTCCTCTCATTAATGTCTGAAATGGTCATTTTCTGCTACATATGTAGCTGGAGTCGTGGGTCCCTCCATGTATACTTTTTGGTTGATAGTTTAGTCCCCGGGAGCTCTGGGGGTACTGGTTGGTACATATTATTGTTCCTCCTGTGGAGCTGCAAACCTCTTCAGCTCCTTGGGTCCTCTCTCTAGCTGCTCCATTGAGGACCCTATGCTCATTCTATTGGTTGGCTGTGAGTCATTGGTGTTTTGGTCCACTTTCCAATAAGGATCAAAGTATCCACACTTTGGTCTTCCTTCATCTTGAGCTTCATGTGGTCTATGGGTTGTATTTTGGATATTATGAGCTTTTGGGCTAATATCCACTTATCAGCAATTGCATAACGTGTGTGTTCTTTTGTGATTGGGTTACAGCACTCAGGATGATGGTTTCTAGCTCCATCTATTTGCCTAAGAATTTCATGAATTTCTTGTTTTTAATAGCTGAGTAGTACTCCACTATATAAATGTACCACATTTTCTGTATCTATTCCTCTGTTGAGGGACATCTGGGTTCTTTCCAGCTTCTGGCTATTATAAATAAGGCTGCTATGAACATAGTGGAGCATGTGTCCTTATTACATGTTGGAGCATCTTCTCGGTATATGCCCAGGAGTGGTATAGCTGGGTCCTCAGGTAGTGCTATGTCCAGTTTTCTGAGGAACCACCAAACTGATTACCAGAGTGGTTTTACCAGCTTGCAATCCCACTAGCAATGCAGCAGTATTCCTCTTTCTCTACATCCTCTCCAGCATTTGCTGTCCCCTAACATACTATTTATTTACTCATACTTCATCTCACAAGTCAAGGAAAACACGGTACTATATCTGTCAGTAGAAGTGCCATCCATTTGAAATGTGAATATAAAGTAGGAGTCTATCATTTCCTTATTGTCAGCCTGGTGACAATTGAGATCCCATACATGCCTCCCCCTTACAAAGTCAGACCCTCTGTCCCTTTACAAGCCTACTAGTCATAAAACAATTCTGTTTATCTTTGTACCATTTTATTCTAGAGCAGAGATGGAAACTGGGACGACTTCTAAAAATTTCAGTTGTGAGAAATGTTCGTAAGTCAATCTGACCATATCTCTTTATGCCTTTATAATTTGAAAATAATGAAATAAGGTAAAAGTAAAAAAACAGAATTACAAATGAGCTAAGTCTGTCTCGAACAGAGTGAGCACCCTCAAATAAATAAAAAAATAAATAAATAAATAAATAAATAAATAAATAAATAAATAAAATAACAGCCAAATATGGGGGTCACAAACTTAATATACCAACAAATTGGTGGCTCTGGAAAGGGGTATCAGGAACTCCAGGACAGCCTTAACCAACCAAAGTGGATACAGTAAAGCAGAGACACAAGCAATAGAGCCTGCTACTAGTGCTGTTTTTGTTGTTGTTGTTGCTTTTACAAAACTCATAAGGAACTGTGACAATTGCTGTGTTTGAAGCTGCTAAGCATCCTATTTTTAGGAGATAGACAATATGTGAGTGGCTGTTATAGGATTAGCACATTTGCAGCACTAAAAGGGTAAAGTCCAGTTAGAAATGGCATGAGTTATGGCATTATTATTTTCATGGTTATATTTTTCTAGGTCATTCAAACTACCACCCACACATGCATAACAAAAAAATTGTCATTTAAAAACAAATGAACAAACAAACCAAACCCCGAGAAATATCCACAAGTGATAGGTGAGAAGAGAGTTCTAATACTCCAAAGCTTCACATTTTAGGACATCATAGCCTCAGGAAAAAGAGAAGCCATTACTCTGAAAGCTCAGCCTTGGAGAGAATAAATGTTTTATTTAATGTTACTGTACCACACTTGATGAAACGTCTTCAGAGCTTAGCATACCTAGAACTATCAAACTCTTCTCAAGACATTGAAAACTGTTTCTTCAAAACATCTGAGCCAGCAAAACTCAAGCACTGTCATTATTGTAAAAAATAAAATAAAAATAAATGGTCATCTTCTTTGCTGGTCTCAGCATGGTCCCAAGAGACCATCCTTCACTACTCAACTGATGGAGAACAGTGTAGAATTTGTGCTTCTGCCCAGCCATGATTTCCCTTGCCTCCCTGACATGTTGGAAATGTCTTACTTGTCTCCTTTATCACATTATCTTTCACTGGCGTAGACTCTTTGTAATTCTCCTCCTTTCTCTTTGCACTGCTCTTAAGTGCAATCAGTTGCATTTTAGCAACCCAGTGTTTTTTAACAAAGCTTTGCCACATGCTGTAGCATGCAGAAACATTTCCCAGAATCATCAAGTCCTCACAAAATTTATAGCAACAGCTGTAAGCACCATAGAATCCAAAGAAAAATGAAAACCAATGAAGAAGTGACAGCTGTTTGGAACTGAAAAGGATTATTAGGGTTCCAGAATATATATGCAAGCAAGAACAAATTAAATGCACAAGTATTTTCTCCTAAGAATGGTTTAGCAGAAGAATATTATTTCCTTTTTTTAACTTACAAACTGTTGGTCACTTTAAGCCAAGTTGTTGGTATTAGAATCTGATCTGAGAGTGTGATAGGAAAAGTAACTGGAAACGGAGTAGAGATGTGTGGTCAATGGTTGCAAAGGTTCCCTCAAGTTGAGCTTGTGTTTGCATACCAAAAGACTCTTTGTGCAGTTCTTTCCTAGGGTGCTAAAATGGAAGATTGGGCAAATCAAAATAAACAGTGTGTTACACAATCCAGCCACAGCATGCCAGTGCAGTTCAGTACTCTTAGGTGGCATAGAATACATCTCTAAAGTATCAGCCATAGAGCCGGAACAATGCCAGACACACCAGCCATGGCTGCAAAGGACCCAGGTCCAACTCCCAGCACCCACCTGACTGCTCACAATCCTCTATAATTTCAGTTCTATGGCATGTGACACCCTCTTCTGGCCTCTGCAGGACCCACAAGTGCATTAGGTACATATCCATGCATGCCAGTGAAATATTAATATGCATGAAATAAATGACTATTTAAAAAGATTTTTTAAATTATCAGTGAGAACAGAGAACAGTTAACAGACCATCTGTATTCTTGTCCCAAGAGTCTCCTAGCTAGGGTTTTTGCTGAACACATGAACATGAGGAAAGAAAGACAGCTCAGGGGTTAAAATCACTTACTGTTCTTCCAGAGGACCAAGATTCAGGTCCTAGCATCCACACGATGACACAAAACTGCTTGTAGATTCACTTCTAGGGCATATGGCACTGCCATCCGGCCTCTCCAGGCACTGACTGCATGTGCATGGTACACATTTGGACAAACGTTCACACACACATATGCATGAATAAAAATGAACACTTAACAAAAAAAGAATGCCTAAGGGACACACCAGAAGGCAATACACTGAAACCCTGGAGAAAGAAATAAGATGCCTGCACTGAGATAAAGTGCCATCTATCAGTGACACAAAGTTGGTTGTTATAAAATGGTGGCCCCATGTAATAAGGATACATGCTCTACTATGTTCATAGCAGCCCTATTTATAATTGCCAGATGCTGGAAAGAACCCAGGTATCCCTCAACAGAAGAGTGGATACAAAAAATGTGGTATATCTACACAATGGAGTACTATTCAGCCATTAGAAACAATGAATTCATGAAATTCTTAGGCAAATGGATGGAGCTAGAGAACATCATACTAAGTGAGGTAACCCAGACTCAAAAGGTGAATCATGGTATGCACTCACTAATAAGTGGTTATTAACCTAGAAATCTGGAATACCCAAAACATAATCCACACATCAAATGAGATACAAGAAGAAAGCAGGAGTGGTCCCTGGTTCTGGAAAGACTCAGTGAAACAGTATTTGGCAAAACCAGAACGGGGAACTGGGAAGGGGTGGGAGGGAGGACAGGGGAAGAGAAGGGGGCTTACGGGACTTTCGGGGAGTGGGGGGGGGCTAGAAAAGGGGAAATCATTTGAAATGTAAATAAATTATATCAAATAAAAAAAAAGACAAAAAAAAAATAAAATGGTGGCCTAGAAAATGTAAACGAAGCATATACACTGGCACTTCAAAGCACGTGAGACTGATGCAGATCCATTTATGCTAAAAATCACTCACTCAGCGTTGGGCATGCCTCTTCCAGACATGAGTCAAGGAAGGGCGCCTCTTGACCAACCAAAGAGCAGCCATGGCTGTAAGGCTCTGATGAAACTGCTTGGCGACATGAAGAGTCAAGAGCATGAGGTACTGTTGATGCCTTGGACCACTCTACACCTTTCTATGTGTCAATCATAGACCAGCATGTACGGGGTGTGTCAAGCATATTTCTATATGTGTGTCTGATATTCAGCTGCAGCTTGTTTTAACTTGGGTGATCTGACAAAGCAACACCATCTGCCAGCCACTTTATTTACACACAAGTAAAGTTACTTTATTGCCTTAGGTGCTCTGGTTTTATGCACTTGAGGGAAAGCCTCCAGTTCCTTAGTCCACCACCTGTCTTAGTTTCGATTCTTTAAAGTTCAGTCATGAGATAAGACATGGGAACAATTATGCTATTAGTGCAGCCCATGCTGCAAAGCACTAGGGAGTGAGGCAGCCATAGACATATGATTGTAAAAGTACTGTTTATTTTTGTGGTGCTGCCGGTTGAACTCAGTATGAGTTTGACTACTGAGCCATGCCCTTAGCAAAAGCACCCAATGAAAGGAGTGGACAAGCAGGTTGCTGCTGTCTCAATGGTTCTCTGAGTGTGCCCCATCAAGTCACAAAGAAGCTGCACTGTTTGGTTACTGACTCCAGTAATTCACTGGTGGAAGGCTGGTATTGGCACCATTAATGGCACCCTTGGCTGGCATTGGCAGCATTAAAGCCCTTTGCATTTGTAGGTGGCAAGCCATGAAGGTGGCAGAATGATCTCTTCTCTGTGGACAAAGCCTCCAGGTGGAGTCACAGCTGAAGAGAAATGAGCAGGAGTCCCTACAGCTGCCGTGAATCCAGACACTGCCTAAGAAGATAGTTGGGCATCAGAGCATTTTCTGTTCACTCAGAGATAGCCTGTCACAGGTTAAATCTCTGAACAGTGAAAACAGCAACTTTTTCCTGGCTTCTACATGAAAAGTTGGTCCCTAAAGACAAAGGAACTAAGAAACTCAGAAACTCAGAGGTTTTTTTAAAATCAACTTTGTAGACCAAAACTTCCCACTGACATTCTGTCTTCTTACTGAAAGACCCCTTACTGCTATTGGAGAGAAAAGCTGGAAAGAGACCAACACGCTTATTGCACTGGCAATTGAAGTATGTAAAATAACAACTGTTTGGCTTGGATCCCATAATGAACACATGGAAATAGTTCAATTTTTTCTTATTATTTTTTTTGCACTAATCATTGCTTTGGACAATTACCAATTTGGAAACACTCAAAGATGAATTCTTTTTGATGAACAACATAGATGCCAAAGACTGAAAATGTGAATTTGGCCAGGGATAAAGCCTGGGAAGACACAGGAAGACTGCAAGGGAAACCTCTTCCACAGCTTTACAGATGCAACAGGACCGCACTTCGTCATTCCTGTCAATAGAATTGTAGGAGCATGCCTCTCCTGCGCCTTACAGTCCATTGAGAGCAGGTCCCATCCCTGTTCCAAGGTAACTTGTTTTGAACAGTTGCCATGACATAATTTGCATGTGGGATTAGACTGTTGACGAAGATGTTCACCTATGGGATGGATGCTGCCATGACTCTAAATCCTGGAATGAACCAGAACAGCCTTTAATGAAGAAGTAAGGCGATATCTTCTTCTCCATGTTGCTGAAAGTCACTACATCATTTTTCCAGTTGAAAATGAACTTTAAGTGTGCCCTTATGCATAGAAATGAGTATACAATGAGACTCTATATGATTGTAATTTTCTTAAATCGAGCAATGGTAAAAACCACAAGGAGTAGAATGAAACAGTATGCTGTTCCAAAATTAAATAGATACTGACATAGAAAGAGAGTAATTTTGACTAAAATGTTAAAATTTTAATGACATTGAGAAAACTTACATATGTTTTTTGTGTGTGTTTTATATGTATAGGTATGTACACTTTTGTAAATCCACTTCTAAATGCACTGGCAAAGTTTCAGTTAAAAACAAAATATTCATTCTGCTACTCTTATTTTTATTTGCATATATGAATTATTTAGTATTTCTAAGTATTTGTTATTCTGAGGAGAAAGATTGAGAAGGATTAAGATAATGATAAGTTATCTTATTTTATAAAAATTATTTCATGCATTCTTATAATTATTGAAGTTTTTACTTCATTATTACTTATATAATAATAAAAAAATAAATTTGATGAAAATTGTTTCCAAAAGGAAAAGTTTATAAGTAAGATGCACTATATTTGATTAGAATGTATTTATTAAGGTAATATTTTCTTATACTTACTATAATGAATTAAAATCCCATTATTCAAAATGTCCAAAGACATCACCGGGCAGCTGTTGAAATGCATACCATGAGGCCCCAACTAAGATCAGCCAAACTGTGTAGTCAGCTAACATGATCCCAAGTGAATCTTGGGCTTGTTACAGATACATTCCTATAAAACAGAAAGGATCTTGTTTTATGTTTCAATTGTAGAAAAATAAACCATTTTAAAAGGAAAATGTTTCAGTTAAATTTTTTCTTAGTATTTGGAAAAAAACACTTAAATGTTTTTCAAATATAAAAGATAATGTATGGAAATAAGCTTTTCACAAAATTAACTTTTAAAATGTGAAACAGAAATCCAAAAATTTTCAGTAAGTAAAGAAATAAAAAGAAATGCCATTTACCTATTTTAAGAAAGTTAAAGCAATCTGTGTAAATCATGGTATTTTCCTTCTACATTCCCACATCCTACATGGAGAGTCAGCCAAGTCCAGATGTCTTGAGTCCTTATTCCCAGGGAACTCAATCAAGAACAACATGGAGAAGAAGCGACATATGGCATGAGCTGACACTCTGCAGAAGGTGTAACTTCCTGCTTCCAGTAACTCAAGTCCAACCCCGTCACCCTCACAAGCTCTCAGAACAATCCCACTGGGTCTTCTAATAGCATCCCTCGATAGAAACTCCCTGGACCAGGTGTGATTCTGTTTCTAGCAATTCCTTGCTGCAAGAGCATGCTTGGCCTGTGCTTCTCCTCATAGCATCATTAACATAAGAGAGTGCTCCTGTTGTCCTGGCAACCAGAAGCAACACACTATTGCTTCTGTTGACTGTGATCCTGCTTTAGTTTCTGTTGTGCTTTTAGATCCTCAAATGTTGTGGTCAAATGAATACAATGCTTTTTCAAGTAGTCTCCCACTGACTCTGCTGTCTCTCTTTAACTTATTTTACATTTATTAATACATTCATTGTATATTGTACCGTGTAATATAAGGATATTTTCATACATATGTACATTGCTTGTTGATTTTATCCTCCATACTTTCTCTCTCCACCATTTGTCCTCTCTGCTTACCTGATGTCTTAATTCTACAGTCATGATGTGTGTGTGTGTGTGTGTGTGTGTGTGTGTGTGTGTGTGTGGCTGGGTGGGTGTGTGTGTGTGTGGGTGTGTGTGAGAAAGAAAACAGTTTCTGAGATTGACGTAATTTTTACTCAAAACAGCCAGCTCGGTAACTTGCTCACTCTTCGATGTGTCTTTCCAAGATATTTTCACAAGTCAATTTGATTTTGGAACTTTCCTCACCTGTCTTGCCTTCTTTTGTTCTCAGTTAAGTTAAACCTGATACCCTCTATTATTATTGCTACTTAAGGTAAGCTACATGGAAGTAAACTACGTGCCCAGTCCTGTATCTTTTTTATTAATTAATTGTTTTATACTCCATATTTTATTTCCCCCACACCTATCCACTCTACAACTGTTCCACATCCCACACCTCCTCCCCACACCCTGTCTTCATGTGGGTATCCATACTCCCCACCCCACCTGACCTCTAAACTCCCTGGGGCCTCCAGTCTCTTGAGGGTTAGGTGCATCATCTCTGAATGAACACAGACCTGGCAGTCCTCTGCTGTATGTGTGCTGGGGGCCTCATATCAGCTGCTGTATGCTGCCTGTTTGGTGGTCCAGTGTTTGAGAGATCTCAGGGGTCCAGTTTAATTGAGACTGATGTCCTCCTACAGGGTTGCCCTTCCTTCTCCTTAGCCTCTTCCAACCTTCTCTAATTCAACAACAGGGGTTGGTCACTTCTGTCCATTGGCTGGGCATCTTCATCTGACTCTTTCAGCTGCCTGATGGGTCTTCCGGAGTATGGCCATGCTAGGTCCCTTTTTGTGAATAGCCTCAGTAATAGTGTCAGGCCTTGGGACCTCCCCTTGAACTGGATTCCACTTTGGGTCTTCTTTTCCTCAGTCTCCTCTCCATTTCCATCCCTGTAATTCTTTCAGACAGGAACAATTACAGGTCAGAGTTGTGACTGAAGGATGGCCCCTCTCTCCCTCATTTGATGCCCTGTCTTCCTGCTGGAGGTGGGCTCTATAAGTTCCTTCTCCCTACTGTCGGGCATTTCATCCTAGGTCCCTCCCTTTGAGTCCTGGGAGTCTCTCACTTGCCAGGTCTCTGAAAGCAATCATAAGAGGGGAGGGAAGGAATGACCTGGGAGGAAAAGTGGATAGGAAAAGATGTGTGGGGTGGAGTGAAGGGGAGACGGGAACCTGATCTAATATTGGGTGAGGGAAATGGACTGAAGCCCTGAGGGCCATCAGAAAAAACAGAAACTGGCAACCTCAGGAGATAGGAGGTTGGGGGGACCCAATTCTGTATCTTAAAATCTTGTTTTGCTTTGCTTTCAGTCTTGGCTGCATGCTGCAATCCTCTTGATTATTCTAAGAATTACTAACATTTGGGTTCCACTTCCAGAGAATCAATATAATTGGCTTGTTAGGCAAACTGGGAAGGGCAATTTTAAAACCTTATTGAGTGGTTCTAATGTAGACCAGTTTGGAAAGCACACTAGGCCAAGTTTTTCAAGTGGACCTGTTCATTTTGTTTTTCTAAACATTTAACAAAGGCAAATTATGAATGAACCCTTCCCTTAAAGGTTCTCTGTCAATCTGTTCAGCCCTTCTTCCCTTTCTTCCATTTTCCTTCTGTTATTATCCTCCTGCTCTGTGTCACAGAGATGCTGAAACTCTCTAGGCTATGCTGCAAGTGGGAGAAATACTGACTGCATGTTGTCTCCAGCTGTGTCCCAAATGTATCTTTTTGTGAGAGAATCTTCTTTCATGTTCCCAGGTATATTCTAGCTTGTGGCATTAGTTACTGTAGCCTCTTTCCATCAAGCACAGGGATGAATGGTTTTCTGCCATAGTAAAACACTGAATGGTCCCACCATTCCATATAGCTTATCAATTAATCCACCACTTCTGTAACTAGTAACTATTTCTGTAACTAGTAAAATTTCATTTGAATGGAATATTTTGAAAGGAGGCTGAGGCAATGGCTCAGACAATAAAATGCAGGTGGAGCCAAATTTAGATTACCAGAACGTGTACTAATACAAAGCCAGGTATGGCGGAGAAAAGCCGTAATTTCAGCTTGAGGTTGAGTGAGCTATATGGATCTCAAAAACTCAGTGGACTGCCAGCTAGCAAGTCTAGCAGAATCAATAAGCCTCAAGTTTAGTAAAAGACCATTTCCAAAGAAAAGTAATTACATTTAGTTAACATTTTAAAAGTAGAGAATGGTCAAGGAAAGACACATGATAGATGGATAGCCTCTGGCCTCCACCTATACACAGCTGTGCATGTGCACTAACAGACACATGTGCACATCCATATTAACAAGTACATGAAACACACAGACAAGCAACACAACATACTCACAAACACTGGAAGGACTTAGGGTTGTTTTTGTGGCAGTGATGTCATACTTACTTGTATATTGCTGTGATAAGCACCATGCCCAAGGCAATTTATAAAAGTTTATTTGGGACTTACAGTTTCAGAGGGTGAGTCCATGACCATTGTGGTGGGGAGGATGGCAGCAGAAGGGTAGGCATGGCACCAGAGCAGAAGCTGAGAGTTCACACTTTGATTCAAAGCCACGAGGCAGGGAAAACTAAGATGGAATAATGTGGGCGTTTGAAACCACAAAACCTATGCCCCCAATGGTATGCCTCCTCCAACAAAGCCATACTTCCTAATTATTCCCAAACAGTTCCACCAACTGGAACCCAAACATTCAAATACACGAGCCTAACAAAGACATATGGCATATGGTTTCCTCAATGCAAATTTCTAAGGTTCCTTCCTCTTCTGTAACTATGACTGACCTTCAGGAACAATAGTTCTAATATGCAGCATCCATTTTCTTGGATGGAGCAAAGGTTGTGCCTCATTTTGAGATATGTGTTATCAGTCATCCGCTCAAGATCTGTTCTTTGGAGTAACCCCTTTCACACTGTAGGTAGATAAGGGATCTTCCAGCAATATATAACTGCAGATGGGTGCTGTGTTATGAATTGTACCTTGGAACAAATTCTCCAAATCTTTGCTGTCCTAAATGTAGTTTGTAGATCAAAGACTCAAGATCACCTGGGAGTTTTGAGAAAACCAGAATTCTAGGATTTTCTCCAGATTTTATTTTTTTAAAAAATTGAGACGTCTCATTCTATAAAATTCATCCTTTCAAAGGATGTGAATTCAATGGGGGCTTCTTGGCAACATGGGAGAATGTCACCACTAATTCCAGAATATTGACTAAGTTCCAAAAAAATAAATCATGAATCTGTAGAGTCATTTCACACTTCCCCATCTCCTAGGCAACTGTTAATCTATTGTCTATTCTGGATATGCCATATACATGCATATGAATTTCATGTTACAGAAATACTAAACACTCATGTAATGGAATTTACTCATGTAATGGAATGTCATTGGCACTTTATATCTTACAACTAGGTAATATCTCTTATGACTTTACCACATTTTCTTTGTTTGTTTCTTAGCTTCTGGGTATTTGGATTGTACTGACATAATTGCCTGTTATAAAAATGACGCTGCTATGTACACTCATGTAGAAGATTTTGTGCATATATTTAAAATTTATTGTGCACATTCCTAGGAATGAAACTGCTTGGTTTTATTTTGACCCTGTCTCACAAATAAGATTTGTGACAGTAGTCTGAGTGGCTGTACCACTGTCAGTTGCTCTCAGCAGTAAACAGGTTCTGTTTTCTACACATCCTCTTCAACATGAGGCACAAGCTTTTTAGCATCACCACTGTAGCTTTCTTAATTTCTTTTCAATTGTTGTGATAAAAGATAAAAGACCAGGGCAACTTATAAGATAAAACATTTAATTGGGATTACAGTCTTAGATGGTTAAAGTCCATGACTGCAAAGCAAAGGCATAGTGACAGGAACAGTGGAAAGCTTACATCTTGGTCCCTAAAAAGGAGACAGAAAGCACACAGAGAGAACACTGAGATGGCCCAGGGTGTTCTGAAACCTCAGAGCAGGTTCTCACTGCTGGACCTCCAGCTAGGCCACGCCTTCTCATTCTTCCCTAAACAGATCTACCAACTGGAACCAAGTATTTCAATATTTTAGCTTAAGAGGTCCATTCTCAATCAAATCATCAGATAAGCTGATTGGAACTGTGACATCATAATTTGAACTGGTGTTTTCTAAGCAACTAATGATTTGATCCATTTTTTCAGATTTATTGCTCATTTTTATATATTCTTTGCAGACATATAAACAACTATTTTTATTTAATTGCCTTGCATTGTTGTTATAAGTCACTATATATTCCAAATACTATAATCTTACCAGATTATATGATATGCAAATATTTTATGATATGCAAATATTTTATATGATATGCAAATATTTTTCACATTCTTTAGGTTGACTTTTTACTTTCCTGAAGGCACCATGAGTAGTGGTTTTAATTTTCATAATATTCAATTTGTCCATTTTCCCCTTGGTTGTTTACATACCAAGAGTCATGCCTAAGAAACCATACCTAACTGAAAGGTCATGAAAGATTGTTTCTATGTTCTTTGCTAAAAGTATTTTTTAAACTTTTCATGTAACATATGAAACTATTATGGTTTTCTCTTTTCCCAAAGCCTCTCATCCCCTCTGGCTTCCTTCCCACCTAATTCATGTTTGTTCATTCTCTCTCTCTTTCTCTCTCTCTGTCTCTCTGTCTGCCTCTCTATCTCTGTCTCTGTCTCTGTCTCTGTCTCTGTCTCTCTC
Organism: Apodemus sylvaticus; assembly: GCF_947179515.1. NCBI lineage: Eukaryota > Metazoa > Chordata > Mammalia > Rodentia > Muridae > Apodemus > Apodemus sylvaticus. The sequence goes on from NC_067476.1 coordinate 119,483,460, forward strand.
TCTCTCTCTCTCTGTGTGTGTGTGTGTGTGTGTGTGTGTGTGTGTGTCTGGCCCTCACTTTCTCCAAAGAAAGAAATAACAAAAATTGAAAATCAAAACAAGTAAAACCAAAGTTTTATAACTTTATCTTAACACAGAATTCTAAATACATAATACTATGAGTTACTTTTTAAATGATGTGGTGTAGATTCTAAGTTCATCTTTTTTGCATCCTTTTATGAAAACATCATTTCTTAAACAGGCCAATTTGCCTCATTACATTGTTCTGACAACAGTGTCACAAATCTAAGTATGTAGGTTTATTTTCGAATTTATTCCATTGATTGATTTATCCATTTTTTATGCCATGCTGCTTTCTTTACTCTAACTCTGTAGTAAGGTTTAAAATCAGAGGCATTTGTTCCCCAATTGTCTTCTTTTTCAAAATTGGTTTGTTTTTAAATTTATTTTTACTGATAAAGCAAATATGTACATATTAATATGGTGGTATGTGGATTTTCCATCCATGCACACATTGTGTAATATTTATATCAATCAAATTAAACCTATCTCCTCCACCATTTATCACATTTTGTAGTGAAAACTTCCAAGATACTAGCCTTCTGAATGCACGGAGAAGCCCTCATCTACCACCGTGGTACTCTGGAAGGGCCCAATCTCAGGAGCTGAACTGCACAGTACATGGGTGTTATATACAGCCAGTATAGAGCAGCAGCAGCCAGTGTTCTTCCCTGACATCCAGCACCACTGCCATCCCAGATGACAAGATGACAGGAAGTCATTCTGTCTATGGATGAAGTTTGTTCCATTTCATATATGCACCACAGTTCTATTACCCAGAAAAAGTACAGAATACCCAGAATAAGGCCCACAGAACTCCGAGAAAGGTAAAGAAAGATGCAGGGCCCAAGTGAAGATGCCTCAATCAATCCCACTTGGGAGGGAGAAGAGAGCAATCACAGGAGGGGGTCCTGGTCGAGAAAGAGGATGGGGTGGGGGTGGGGAAGGGGAACATGATCAGGTATTGGGTGGGGGGAAAGGACTGAAGCCCTGAGCACTGGGAATTAATGGAATTGAGCAACCTCAGGAGGTAGGAGGTGGGGGAACCCTCCAGAATGTACCACAGACCTGGCAGGTGAGAGACTCTCAGGACTCAAAGGGAGGGACCTTAGATGAATTGTCCTACAGTGGAGAGAGGGTGTACAGCCCACCTCTAGGTGACAGACGGGGCATCAAGTGAGGGATGGGGTTATCATCCGACAGTGAAAACTCTGACCCATAATTGTTCCTGTCTGAAAGAACTGCAGGGACAAAAGTGGAGAAGAGCCTGAGGAAAAGGAGGTCCAGCAACAGGCCCAAATTGGGATCCACCTCAACAGGAGGCCCCAAGTGAACCCCTACTACTGAGGATACGGAATGTTCACAAAAAAGGGGGGCTATTGTGGCTGTCCTCTAAAAGACCCAACAAGCAGGTGAAAGAGTCAGATGCAAATATTTGCGCCCAATCAATGAACAGAAGCTGGTGGTCCCTGTGGTTGAATTAGGGAAAAGTTGGAAGAAGCTGAGGAGGAGGGCAACCCTGTAGGAGGACCAGCAGTCTCAATTAACCTGGACATCCAGGATCTCTCAGACACTGAGCCACCAAACAGGCAGCATACACCAGCTGATATGAGGCCCCCAACACATATACAGCAGAGGACTGCTGGGTATGGTTCAGTTAGAGAAGATACATTTAACCCTCAAAGACTGGAGGCCCCAGAGAGTGAGGAGGTCTGCAGGGGCGGGGAGTGGGTGGAAGGAGGTATGGGATGTGGAACAGTCAGAGGGTGGACCAAGAGGAGGATAAAATCAGGAGTGTAAAAAGAAGATTAAATAAAATTTTTAAATATATATTTTTGAATGGTTTTGTGTGTGTGTGTGTGTGTGTGTGTGTGAGAGAGAGAGAGAGAGAGAGAGAGAGAGAGAGAGAGAGAGAGAGAGGAAGAGAGAGGGGGAAGGGGAAGAGGAAGAGGAGGAAAAGGAAGTGATGATGGAAGAGAAGTGAGGAGGTGGGGGGAGGGAGAATCAGGGGTTGACCTTGCACCACAGTACGTGTGTGCATGTCAGAGGAAAACTTTCAGGAGCTGATTCTCTCCTTCTATCATGAGTTCAAGAGATCAAACTCAGGCCACAAGGCTTGCAAGGTATATGCTTTTGCTGCTTGTCTATTCACTGGCTCGTATGTCCATTTCCTTGGTCACTGGCATTGCAGGCATGAGGTCATTTCCATTTCTCAACTATTAACAACCAGTAAAGACAGCAGTGCAGCCATCTCACATGTTGACTACTTTTCTTAGGATATAAATCCAGAAATGAGACTGTTAGAGGATATGGAATCTCTCTTCCATTTTCTACATATTCCCAGCAGTCTTGCTATGCTTGGTCTTGTTTTTTCTTTCTTTCTTTTTAATTAGCTATTTTCTTTATTTGCATTTCAAGGGTTTTCCCCTTCCCAGCTCTCTCCTTTGGAAACTCCCTATTCCATGCCTCCCACTCCTGCCTCTATGTGGGTGCTTCCTCACCCACCCACCCACCTACCCACTCCCTTCTTCCTACAATGGCATTCCCCTGCACCCTTACACTGGGGCATCAAACACCCTCAGGACCAAGGAACTCTCCTCCCACTGATGTCCAACAAGTTTCACAGACCATATTGAAGGGCAAGAAGAAGGAAGATGCTTCAGTGCTTCTTAGAAGAGGAAACAAACTACTGACAGGAGAAAATATGGAGACAATATGTGGAGCAGAGACTGCAGGAAAGGCCATGCAGAGACTTCCCCACCTGAGGATCCATCGATTGTATACTTACCAAACCCCAACACTATTGTAGATGCTGGGAAGTGCTTGCTGACTGGAAACTGATATGGCTGTCTCCTGAGAGTCTCTGCCAGAGCCTGACAAATACAAAGGTGGATGTTTAGTTTTTTACTAACACCCAGGGTGTCTCTTTCCAGTCCTTTTGTATATCCAGAATATTATAGTATTGGCTTATTAATTTCTATAAAAACCAAAACATCTGGGATTTTGGTAAGCAGTATGTTTAAGTTGGAGATCACTGTGTCAACAAAATTAAGGCTCTCAGTCTATAAGCATGGGCCCCTTTTTTTTTTACCATTGTTCTAGTCTTTGATTTTCATTGACAATGATTTAGATGGTCCATTTATAAGTCTTATGCTTCTTTCGTTAAGATTTTTCTCTTTTGTGGTATAAAATGGAATTATATTAATTTTTAATCAGTGGCCTGGCACCTTAAAAGTCTTCATATTGAGCACGACCATTATTTTTATACATGACGACAGTTTAAGAAATACTGCTGTATTGAGAAACTCAATCCAGTGGCATTCCAGTACAATGTTCCCTTATCCTGATGCATGAAGCTGTTAGCTTTCCATTAAGGACTTGAGGCAGCATTCTAACAGAAAACAGTATCCAAAACTAAGCCACCTAAAGGTTTTAAGTAAGGGGGAACAATTGGATAATACAATAAGAGTGCTCTAATTTACAAGCAGCAGAAATTTACTATTAAATAGCCATTTCATTTAGGATGCTATGATGCGAACTTTTCCCACATTAAATGAATAAGTCAGCTATTTGGAATAATCATGTGGATGACTTTTGACACTCCACTTTTAAATGTATTTTCATTCTTAGCAACAAAAATCACAGTACTTAGACCCCATAATGGATTTGCTTCTTAAACCCCTTTTTTGTGTTCAATTTCCAGTATGACATCAATCATCCCCATGATGTTGAACAAAATATTGGTGTTTCTAATTTAATAAGTCTACTGAGCAATGACAGAACTGAAAAGATTTATTTAGCATCTTCTTCTTTTGACTCTACCATAGATAACTCTTAAGTTTCTACCATGGCCATTCAATTTTATGAACTATGTATTATTGTTTCAAGTAGAAGTTATAAGAACTCTAATACTAAAAGAAAGCCATGAAGTCTATTGTGTCTGTACATAACTATGGATACCCCAAATTCAATGCAGCATTTTTGTAAAGTAATAACATACTCCCTTCTACTGTAGTATCAGGAAACAGTAGTTGATGAGAAAATTAAATGGAGAATCCCATGAAATCCATTGAAAATAAATTTATCTGTGGAGCGCCTCAAACTTACCTATTCTATTTTAATACATCCCCCTCTCCCGATCTCATTCCTGATTTCTAAAAATCTGTATACAAGCACCATATCAGCACAGAAGGTGGGTGACATGATGCTGTCCAAAGCAGAAGCAAACGTTTTAGTTTGTAAAATACTGACAAGCAGTGAGTCTTTAGTAGTCATCATCTTGTGAGTTCTGGAACAAAGCTGTGCCAGCACCAGTGCCTTATAACCCAGCAGAGTAGCTTTATACCCAGGTGAAGGAAAAGTCAAAATAATCACAGCCATGCCATAACGAGTGGAGAAATGTGTGACCTATAGGAGGCAAGGAGAGCATGAGCATCATTTCCAAAGCAGTACTTTCAACGAACAAAGAAAGCATGGGGATTTTATGTTGGAACTATGTATTCTGGGGGTCAGCGAATCTGAAAGCATCCTCAGTTTAGCAATAAATTAATGAGTCTTCTCAGTTCAAGGTTGTCATTTCAAAAGAAAAGATAGTAAAAGCACAGTTGGGTGAGCTTCGCCCAAAGTCACTGAGCACATAAAGTGTTGGACAGAAATTCCTTTGCATATGATCAGATCCCACCACAGAGTTGGCTGAAATTAAAGGAAAGTATACTTTGAGTGCAATATCACAGGAGTCTACACCTGAAAGTGCTTTTCCTACTCAGCCACTCATACCGTGAGACAAAAGAAGAAAGAAGCGGACAGATCCAGAATTGCACAAATATGGTGTACTGGGAGTAAGACCACTCGATCCCCATGACTGGGCCAGAAGTAAGTGGTGGGTTCCAAAAATGATTTCTTTTAACATGGTATCATTGCTTATCTCACAGCACTGAAGACATCAAGCACATTCCTACAGATGATGACACCAAGGTCACTGTCTGAAGCCCACTAGACACACTCATGGTTTTGTTGCTCATGGTGTTTTGAAAATACAATGGAAAAATTGGCAAAGTAAAATGTTTACCTTCCTTTGCTCAATATCATCCCATCTCAAAGGACAAGCCAGTCTTTCTAACCATCTCAATCTTCAAACTCTTCTCATCCCACATAACTGTCCTAACACACCAGCTGCTCAACAATACCCAGCAACAGCACCTTCTGGATCCCTGACCTGACAGTGTGGCATAAACACTACAGAATATTTGACTTGCTTGTACTCTTATGGGACCTAATTCTTCAGTTCTTATCAATACCTCAGTAATGTGTGCTATCACCATTATGTGTTTCTTCGACTTCATTGAGCAAAGACACATAAGCTCTATTGGACTCATCCTATGTACAAGAAAATTTCAAAACTAATTTTCATTTTTATTTGCATTAATAATTGTACAACTGGTTTCATCTTGGCATCTCATACATGTATGCAACATACATGATCATCTTCAGGTTTTTATTATCATATCCTGCTCTTCCTTCCCAGTGTTCCCATCCCCTACCTCCAACCTCCTTCCACCTTCATGAATTATTGGTATTCTTTTACTTTTATTAATGACCAAAAGCAACTTAGCTGTAAAAACCACCTAATGGCTCCCAAGAGTTTGTAATTTCAGCAGTTTGAAGACGGAAGCAGGAAGATGAAGAATTCAAAACTAGCCTTGGCTACAAAACAAAACCCTGACTCAAAACCTGTTCAGAGTTTATCACAATACAAATTACTTCATGATTTTCCTAAAGTATGTGATAAGCATTTTTTAAAAAAGTAATAGAATGAAAAGGTTTTAAAAAAACATTAATAGTTTTCTTTTCAAAAACTTCTCAAAAATGTTTTAATTGGTTTGAACATGAGTTACTTTAAAGTTGTGAAAAGTTAGCAAAGAAAAAACTTTTCAGTGCAACAATCATTTTGCTGTTTGGTTCTATGTCATGGAAACAATGTCATAGATGTTTCTGATGAAGCTGGACATGGTCATGGGGAAAATGACAGAGTATGCAAAACCACTCAGATTATCCCAGGAATTATTTTCTATCACAATCTCAGTTATTTAATAATTTAGCAGCATTTGAGATAGCTTTACTTATAAGAAATAAAAACAAACAAATCAACAACTTCAAACTCAATGAGTATACCTACATGCAGCGCTCTGACCAAAGCATTGCTTTAAATAATATAAAATGAAATAAAAATCAAATATTGTTATAGGATACAAATATAGGTATATAAATCCTATTAGAATTATACCAGATTATTTGGATCCCCCCCAGGAATTAAAATGAAAAATTATTTTCTATAATTTCAGTAAATTAACAATACTGATTTCACAGTTGGCTTTGCCTGATCAAAGCATTGTAGATTTACTGTAGAGACATGTAGGATAGTAAAAGAAAGTAGGAAAAGAATAGTTTATCAGTTAATATAGACCCTTCTTATTTCAAATCAACTATACTTGAGATCATCACACTAAAAGGAAATAAGTGTTATGAAGTATGAAAACACAGTGCTTGAATTTTATTTATTTAAAAGTCTTCATTGAGCTGAAAATTTTCCTCAAAAAATCTAAATGCTTATTTGAATATTAAATACACTTTAATTACTGCAATCAGAAAGAAGGACCAGCTAAAACTGCATTGAGAATCAATACCTAATCAGCTTGAGATTTGGCAAATATTTAATTTGTTTCAGGAAGATCTAATTTTTAAACAATCTTAATTTTATTCTTTTTTAGATATTATGCTTATATTCTGGGATATGTTGCCAATAAATAATTTAAAGTTGTACCAGGGGTTTTTTTGCCTTTTTCCATAGTAATTCTAATATGCCCTTTATATTTCTGGTCAACTCCAATCTCTGCATGGGTATCCAAATCATAGTCACATTATACAGAGTACACACAAAGACTTATTTAAGAAAATGAGCCAAATGAAGATGAATATTTGATACAATGCCAAAAGAAGTAACTTTTTTAATCATTAAGGGACTTATCTTAAAATGGTTTAAAAATATGAGAGTTTCATTTAATTTAGGTTCACTGAAGATGAAAGTTTTTGGAATTTGCTCTGCTTAGTTTGGGCTGGTTGACTTTTGTGCTGAAGCATATCCTCCCAGGACCAGACTACATTTGGACACTTCCTAATGAAATGTGACCTATTTATTCCAGCCAAATCATGGAAACATTGTAACAGAGATCCAGACCTGACTCCATAATGGAAGTCCCATTCAAGATGTAAAACTCACAGCATAGACAACACCACCTGCTGAAAGGAAAACAGAGACCTAATGTATATAGTTCTGGGAAAGTTTCAAAATGTACTAACTTTGCTTTTTGGCTTCTGTAGTTCTGCTTCTGGCCAATTGTTCTTGTTAACTGAAATATGCCAAACCAGAGCATGGCTTTTATGTTTATACATTCACCGTGAAAAGGGTTCAGTGCTATATTGGGATCTTGAACACCCATTTCAGTCACCGGCTGGCTAATAAAGACTTTCTATTGGCTTAAAGCCATTTCCCAGCCATTCACTCTGGTGAACTCCCTACAAGAACATAGCCATCTTTTCATTAACCCCCATTTTTTATGGCTCCCATTTTTCTTGGTGTTGAAAAAAATAAAAGTTTTCATATGCAATCTCTAGTCTATGCTAGGATTATTCTTTGTGTTATTAAACTAGTAGGCATATGTAGTCAATTACGATGGTTGGCTTTAATGTCCATTCACCATAAATTAGAATCACCTGAGTACAGAACACACCTGTAAAAATTTCCTCATTGCTTTAATGATTATGTCAAATGATGTAGCCCACTGTGGTCAGTACTTACTGATAGCAGTCCTGTTAAAAGAGGCATGGCTGAAGAAACATTGTCTCAACTGTTACAACTTCCCTATTATAACTCTGTTGTTGTTTTTGCTGTTGCTGCTGCTGCTGCTGCTGCTGCTGCTGCTGCTGCTTCTGTCAACAAAGATGAAAGACTAAGGACAACAACCACAACAGCGATGATGATTCCTTCTATAATATCAGTACAAGCATTTCCAAGCTTTCATCCTGGACTAGGAACCAGCAGCTCTCCAGGAACCTTCTGGATTTCTGTTGCCAGCTTCAAACTGGTGGACTGAGAAACTACCAGTCATTGAGACACCCCCCACACACACCCTAAGAAAGAGACAGTCATTGTGGGCCTACTCCCACTGCTGAGAGACTGGGCCTCTAGGACTGAATAACTACTGGGCTTCCCAGCTCTCAGGTGTGATTGTGAAGTTGTTATTGTTAAATTCTGATTGACAGTCATTAAATTTGTATAACATTTTAACTTACTACATTTTTGCATGTTAATCTCATTGGTTCTACTCCTTTAGAGAACCCTAATAGATCAATAAAACCCAAACTATCAGTATTGGCATGTGTGCTGGTTTGAAAGAAAATGGCCCCCATAGGTTCAAAGGGAGTATGTGTATGTGGGGTATTCACTTTGGTGTTTAGTCTTCCTTTCTGCTGCCTTCGAATCTGGATGCCGAACTCTCAGCCCCTTCTCCAGCACCATTTCTACTTGCATGCCACCATGCTTCCTGTCAAAACAATAATGGATTAAAGTCCTGAAACTGTAGGGCAGACCCAATTAAATGATTTTCTTTCTGAGTTGCCATTGTCATGTTGTCTCTTCGATGGTCAGTGATGGCATCTCAGTGGAATACCTGAACCATAATGCCTCTCTTGATGAAGTCAACAGTTAGCTCCACTGAGGTACTAGGCAGTCAGGGAGAGCCAGATATTTAAATAACTACAGATTTATGCAAACTTCAACATAACTCATGCTTTTTTGGATATTATTCAACCTGGCTCAATCAGCACTTCTGATCTAAGCCTATAAACCATAGATTTGTTTATTCATATAAACGTTATGGACTCTTGTTGTTCCACTGTTCCTTTGCTAGCCTGACTTGCAGCATCTACTCATTAGCTAACCTCAGAGATGCCCTTTGGAAATCCGGAAATTTTAAGATTCCTATTTGTTTCTCTCTAAAAGTTTGAAAGAATAACTAGGAAGTGGCCAGCCTTGCTCATTCACAGTGTCTGTTGGCTTAGATCTTGCATAGCGCTTCTTGTCTTTGGAAATCTCTACATAAGTCACCATCTCCATGGTCTGGAACATATTACATAGAGATGGTAACTGCTTCTCATCTGGAGTGGCTCATGCAGACCTCTGTTCTCCTGGTATAGCCTAATTGTACTTAGGAAGAGTTCAAGAATCAAACTGCAACAATCTCAGCCATCTCCCCTCTCCCCTCCCCAACCACATCCCCTATTTATAATTCTTGCATTTTGGAATGGGAGACTGACAAATCAAGCATTTCATAACAAATCTTCATGGAGTCTCTCTCTCCATGATCAGCTGGATCACGCTGGATGATCGCAAAGTCTGATGTCGCCAGCATCACTTGTAACTGCATGCACAAATACTTTGTTGGAAACTGTGTGCTCTGCTCTATCCTGTTGACAGGCCTTGGCCTCCCAGGCCCTCAGAATCAAAATCTGCATTTTAACTAAGATCCCCAAATAATTAATAAGTACTTTAATGTAGCATTTTGCCTGTTTTGTGCTGTCAGTGCTCATAGAAAGTAATTAAAATAAAAATTTAAAGAAATGATTAAAATCAAATGTATTCTCAGCTAAAAACCCAAGTCTGTTTCTTGAAAGAGGGTCCTGGTCTCTAGGCAAAATTAATAAAGTGCCAATCAAAATACCTTGGTTATTTTCCAAAAACTTAAATAATGAATTGAAAATGTTTTAAATTTAAGGAAGAAGCAATCCTTCATATATATAAAACACAAAGGACATTTCATCAGATGTTCAATAGGAGTACAATGTCCATTCACTAGAAGGAAATGGGGGGTGTTTGAGGGTAGCAGGAAATGTTTATGGTACTCAGGGAAAAAAATTGAAACCAGGAATTCAAATCATAACTATGATACACATCACGGTAAAATAAACATATTCACAGATTGCAAGAATTCAGAGAATCTAGCCTTCAAATATCCAGCTGAGACAAATTTTGGAGAAACAACTTTCATCACAAGCAAATGATCCAGACAGAAGTGTTAATGGCTGAAAATGAAAGGAAAAAGGTATAGTTGGGCATGATGATAGATGCTTGTAATCTCAGTTAAGATTCAAGACTTGTCAAGCCATTGCTATTGACTATTAGCTTCAGTTCCTCACTATCCTCATATCAAATATTCGAAAGGTTAGAAGCTATGGTGACTTTTGAGACCTCATCTGTGATGTCCCACTGTTCTGTCCAATACAATATATTAGAAACAAGAAACAAGATGTGTTATGTATGAAAGGAAGGTACTTAAGCTGTGTGTTTCTGAATGGAAAGTTAGAAGATAATATAAACAATTCAAATCACCTTAATATTATCACTATTTTCACAGGAGTATAAATTTCTACCTTTCCTCACATTTATATGGACAACCAGAAATGTTGCTGGAATAGCCAGACTTGAGTTCTAAAACCTATCACCATGACTCTACCCCAGAGCAGAAGATATGGTACTTATGTAGCAGTGATAGGCCAAAGCCAGGACTCAGGGGTGTCAAGAAACAGCAGCAGATAAAGTAAAAATCACTAGCAGTATAAGAAAGGCATGATTGAGCATTCTTATTTCAGAGGACTTAATATATTATAAACTGAACCAATTTAAAAAAATCAAGCATAGAGGAAAATGGAATAATACAATAAAGTTGATTAAATGTACTCATTTCATTTCCCACATAAGGTATTTTTATATGTTTTATGAATTATTTCTTAAAATCAGTAAATAGTCCTGCTATCTGATTATTTATGATTGTTGTTTGAATATGCTTGGTCCAGGGAGTGACACTATTAGGAGGTGTGGACTTGTTGGAGTAGGTGCGGCCTTGTTAGAGGAAGTGTGTCACTGTGGGGTTGGGCTTCGAGACACTCCTCCTAGCCTCGTGGGAGACAGTTTTCTCCTGTTTGCCTTTGGAACAAGATGTAGAACCCTCAGCTCCTCCAGCGCCATGCCTGCCTGGATGCTGCCATGCGTCCTGCCTTGATGATAATGGACTGAACCTCTGAACCTGTAAGACAGCACTAATTTAATGTCCTTTATAAAAGTTGCCTTGGTCCCGGTATCTTTTTACAGCAATGAAAACCTTAACTAGCACATATATCAAAAGTAAATTATTTCAAAATGATCAACAGTTTAATTAATTGAAAATTAAGCAACATACTTCATTGTGGCATCAAGGAGAATACAAGTAACATTACCATTCAGCATGAAGCAATGAAAAGGCTACTTAATACTTAGACCAGGAGACATGGATGAAACCCTGTTCAAGGAAAGATATATAGCCTTTAGGGACTGTGTTAATAAAATGTGTCAGAGATAAAACAGTTTCTGGCCCCCAAATTTGTTTTTTTTTAAATGTGTGTAAAATGAATGATTCTATTAAGAGATAGTAAAGGAAGATAGCTGAATTCAATGAAATTAAAAATAAAAAATACATTAGATAAGATATATAATAAAATTTCCTTCTTTGTAAACATCTATAATAGAGCAGAACAGTCTTTGTGGTTCTGATTATAGAGAAAAGCTTCACCCATGATTAAGAAGTTAGAAGACAACAACCACATCATCTGAAAAGCTACAAGAACTCCTATGAAAGAATTTATATCAGTCATATGTCAGTCAATTTGAAAACTTGCACAAACTAATATGAATTACTGGCAATGATATTTTTCATGCATAAAAATCTCAGATGTATGAACTGGACATGGTGATTAAAAGCATATCGTTAAAGATGCAGACCAAATTACTCCCTAAATATTCTGTCTGTCTTTAAGTCATGAGTACTTCCACTTGGTCTATTTCAGAATGCAAAAAAGAGAAAAGTCTTAGGAATAAATGAGACTATTGAGAAGAACCAAGGCTCAAACTGTGAAAATGTGCTCAGCAAGAGCTTCATAGATATTTATTCCCCATGAGATCCTAGAATAGCTTTACTCTAAGCTAGAGAAAGAGTAGGTACTTATCTGAATATAATTATCCATAAATTGCTCATATTATAAAGGAATCACTCTTCAACCCTCATTCAAGACACAGCTCAGAACTACTGAGATGTAAGAGTCAAGGTAAGCTGCTAATAGAACTGCTAAATAGTGCTTTATGTTGCCTAGCGATTGATTCCTCACTTCAAAATTGTTGGACAGGTTTTTATTTATCATTTAAAAAGATACAAAGTATCTGTTGTTGTTACATGATTTTTTTTTATGCAACAGAGTTTTAAATCCCTGTTCCTCCTCCATAGTAAAATGGTACATCCCGTAACAAAGAAAGCATTCAAGCAAGGGTGGGTTTTAGAAGACACCAATGATTTTGTAAAGAATTAGGAGAAGAAGACAGCAACAGTAAGAAACCTTGAACAGCTTTACCTTGATCCTATGTGAACATACTCAAATCCAAAATTTTCGAAACTTCAGAAATTTTATTTCTAATTAACTATGCATTACCCACTGGCATGGCTTATGAGTTACCAATAATCTTCTAATTTGAATTAAATAACATACTATGTATCAACTTCTTAAAAGTTTGTCTTCCAGGCCAGAAAAAAATGATTAAAAGTTTCTGGTAGCAAAAGCAGTTCACTCATGGAGATTTTTCGACAAGTTTTATAAATACATGTGAAATGATTCAATAGAATCACGATTACTAATCAAATATTTGGGGATATGTTGGAGATCAAGAATAGCTGCCTATTTACAACCAGGTTGGATAGTTTTAATTAGAGGATTGAATATTAACATCAGTTAAAGATGAAACAAGTTAAGTTAATGGACAACTTAGCCAGTGTGCTGATTTGCCTTCACACTTTATGTTGGTAGAAACTAAGTGTCCCATTTCGTTAGTTTCCAGTCCATGGTTCTGATGTAATTACTGTTCCATTCCCTTCCATCTTCTAAAAGTGATTCCTCCAAAATGTACCAGATTCACAACTTCCTGAATTTCAGAATTAAACCAGGCTACCACTAATATCAGCTGTGTCACCAAGATAAGGAGAACAAGTTATCATCCTGCTACTGGGTGCAGTCTATGACCCAGAAATTTCCCTGATAACACTCGACTGAGAAGTTCTTGAACTTAGGTTTTCTAAAGGTTATGCACAAACATGATCCTAGAAGCTCTGCTTTAATGCCAAACATGGAAAATACCTTGACTATCCACCAATAGTAGTGCTGTCTTAAACGAAGCACAAGATAGGAATACAGTGGGATAGCATACAACTGTTAAAGCGCCAAGTGTGTGGGGGGAGTGGGGGGTGGTAGTGGTGGTGGTGGTGGTGGTGGTGGTGGTGGTGATGATGGTATTGTTGTTGTTGACACAAGTGTCTCATTATGTTTATGCTAGCCTTGAACTAGACCTAGACTCCCGCCTAAAGCTCTCAAGAGTGTAGGGACCATAGACATGAGTTGCCACAACCAACTAATTTCTCCATTTTAATAAAATTTATACACATGTGATTCTATCATAAATGCCAATTATTTAGGTAACCATTCACAGGAAGAAACACATTTCTGGATGCTATGGAACTTTAAATACAAAATTCAGACAGGGGACAGGAAGAGAGGGTACAGTATCAGGAAGAAATACACGGGGCCCAGTGGCAAAACCCGGCCTTTATGTTCTTTCCTTTCTCTCCTTCACTACCCCTTTCTCGAGTCCCCTTTTCTCAGATTTCTTTTCCAGCTTTATCTTCAGTCACATGCACGTTATGGTCTTCATACTATCATACAATCTACATATCCTTTAGTATGATCTTCACACTATCATACAATCTATATATCCTTTAGTATTTTTGTGTGAAATAATCTTTAAGATATTTTAAAACAACAACTCTGTGTTGATAAGTTGAGTTCCAGGAAGCTTTTAATTAGAAACTTTTCCATGTTATTTACTTCTAACCATACATGTTTGGGGTAGAGTTATGAATGAAGAGTACCTGCTATTCTTGGAGAGACTCTGTGGGTTTGGTTCTTAGCACCCATGTGGCCACTCACAGTGTTTTGTAATTCCTGTTCCAGGGAATGCTTCGCCCTCTTCTGACCACAAGCACTTCCTGCACATCAGTGACTTGGATGCCTTCTGTAAAACTCTCATACAGGTTTTTCATTTACATAAACAAAATTTCAAAATTTGCCTCCAGAAAGATAGGGGGAGGGTGTCTCTTAAATAAAATTATTTCCATATTTATTTTCAAGTATTTAATAAATAATTTTAGGAGTGAATAATCGAAAACATCATTTGTTTGTACAATTTACTGCATTTTCACTTTCACTTAATTTTACTCAGTAAACTATTACGTATTTAATTATTACTAGTTACCATACGCAGCCTTACCTGTTTCTATTTACGTTTTGATTGAGGGCAGAAGGTGGCTAACAGAATGAAAGGTCTGAGTCCTAGCGTGCCACTCCCTGCACACTGTTCAGGTGCATCCTGGTTAGAGCTAAGCCTCCGCGGTGCCCCCCGCGATGGGCGGGGCCTACGAAAGCTCCGCCCAGACGAGCACTTGCGCGGTTGCCCTGGCAGCAGGCTGTGCGTGGGTGAGGCTCACAGTGGGCCCAGCCTGGCGGCCGCGCTTCACCCCTTATGGTCACCCTGCTGCACACTGGCAGACACACACACACCCTTCACTGCTGCCGGCGCGCGCAGGCTGGCTTGCTCTGCCAGAAGGGTGATTCACTGGGGCTTAAGGCCTTAGCTAGGGCCGGTCCCAGGCGACAGAGATCAGAAGCAGGGAGACCCTCACAAGACCAGGGAAGCAAGTGCTCAGAGAGAAATGGCTCCTGGTCCCCTGTAGGACTAAAAGGTAAAATTTGTGCCCTACCCTGTACTGTGAAATGACATCTGTACTTATCCTTCGCATCTCTAGATTTTTTTTTTTTCGGAAAACAAACACAAAAACTGAAGGCCTAGTAGAAAAGCCCACAAATGTTGAATGTTGCCTGTGGGTGGGATGGAAGGAAACACAGAGGTGATGATTGTTTTTAGCCAGTCTGTCCTGAAGGGCTTGTCTAAATATTTTGCAAGAATTCTCTTGTTTCTTTTGAACCAGCCCCACAAGACAGAGAACTCTTGTGTATCCCCACTTCAGAGATGAAGTCACCGAATAGACTCTTACAGTTAACCTGCCCAAGTATGCAGGCATTGGGTGAAAACGATGCAGAGGAGGAGAGATCACAGTAGATTCCCCTCTGCCACACTCCTCTGTTGAGAGTAGCTTCATCCATTTCTCCAATGGACCACCCCTCTTGTAGACCTTGTGGAGAATCTGAAAACATAAAAATGTGCCCACGTCACCTGAAGCACACAAGAGAAAGGAAGACGGGGAGGGTGGTGTGTGTGAGTGTGTATGTGTATATATATGTGTGTGTGTGTGTGTGTGTGTGTGTGTGTGTATGTGTGTGTATTCAGATTCCAAATAAAACACTCAAGACAAGATATTGTAATTATATCCCACTGTCTTTCAACTCTTGCTAAATAGACTCGGGGCTGCTGGGCCATTGTTAGACTTGATTAGTCATGATACCAGTTTTGTTATTCTCCTTGTGGGACATACTTTTGTTTTAATAAATAGAATCAATGTCGAAGTGCCTGACTGTGAAGACTCTGTCCTCACAAATAAAATGTTCTTGGTTCGTGTGAAGCGGTTAGAGGCATCTTGTGCTATTCTGTACATATGTGTATATATATGTGGAGCATGGCACTGGGCCACACGTGAGCTGTGAAGGCATCTGAAATGACTGTCAGCAAGCCATGCCGCAAGGGCAGCTGGGTGACTCTTAGGCAGACCTGGGCTTGACTTAGAGCATGTTTAGACAAAGGTCTGAACAAACTACATTGTCTGGTTTCCTAGTCTACCACATGCTAGAGACAGACTAGAAGGGAAGAGACAGGCTACAGCAGGGAAGTAGGGCATTAAGGACGCAGCCCCTGTGTGCTGGCTGGTATCTCAACAGCAAAGGGGGAAGAAAAGGCCAGAAGACAGGGCAGAGGGAAGGCCTGGCATTATGGATTCAGTATCAGTGGTTTCTCTTCTTGACTCCGTTTCAGCTGCCCTGTAACTGCTTAAGACCTCATAACCCACCACAGACCTGGATCAGACATCTCTCCTGACATCTCAAAAATTGGATATTGGCTTGTCTATCATCTCAGCATGCCAAAGAGCCGTCTACTCTGCCTGAACAATGTGGCACCTACCATGAGCAGCACACTTCAGATACTGGTATCTAGTGGTTCTAACCAGAAACCTGGGGGTTTCCTTTCATGCTTCCTCTTCAGTTCTTTTAACTTTTAAGTATTGAGAAAAGTAGTCAGTTTTGCCTTATATAATTCAGATTCTAGGGTAGAGAAATAGCAGCATTATAAATCTTATATGATGACCATATTCTAATTGGAAAAAATGCGCAAATTAAATATCTCTCTCTCTCTCTCTCTCTCTCTCTCTCTCTCTCTCTCTCTCTCTCTCTCTCTCTCTCTCTCTCCCTGAAACAGGGCTGTCCTGAAACCTGCTGTGTAAACTAGGCTGTAAATTTTATATGTGCTCACTTCATTATATAGACAAACTATGAAAAGGACTGAAAATACACAATAGATCCAAGTTCAGGATGTGTATGTTAGAATGTGTCTGCACTTTGAATTGGATAAAAAGCTGACCTTAATAGTAGACAAAGGTATAGACAGATATGAAGTCAAGCACGTACAGCCTTATTGGTAGCCTTTGGGTGATACTTTGCATTTAAAAAATTTCACCCTAAAACTTTAGGGGTCAAAAGCATGTGTGATTCTATCTGATCGACATGTTGAAAAAATTTCTCTCTTCTCTAAATACTGGAATAAATCGGGCTATTGAAGTTCTGATGGACAATCTAGAAGCCTGGCAGTAATTTGTCCAAGGACTGTATAGTACACAGTCAAGATATATACTATGAGCAGATATCATCGATTTGCTGATGTGTTTTGAATGGGGGTTTCTATGAAGAAAATCAATAAAAGAATGAAATATAACTCAGCTTAGGTTTAACCTGAGAAAGTGGATGGTTGCTGCTACCTTCACAGGAATATCACCCATTCTGGGACGGTCATATTACTTTTAAAAATTAATTTATTCCTTGGGAAATTTCATATGTACACAGGATATATTTTGTCTGAATCCACTCTCTCTCTTCCCCCTTCAGTTACCCCTGGACGTTCCCTAGCATGTCCCCCTCCATGTCATCTTTTTTATTTACCCCTTTTAGTGTTCTTTGTCCAGTAAGTGCAGCTAGTATATTCAGGAGAAAAGGATCATCTGCTGAAGCACAGACAACCTATCAGTGGTCCCAAAATGAACGAGAAATGCTCGTTCCCTCCCAGCACCTCTCGTTGACCCTTGGCTATTACATACACTAGATACAGATGGATAATAGTTTGTCTTTCACTCTGGGGAGAGCTAGTGGGAGCTGTGAAAACCTGAGCATGAAGAATCGGAAGCTCAAACTAAGGATGAAAGTCAGGGGATAGCACTAGTTACAGTGTTCCCAAGGATAAAAAGAGTCCTGTGACCTTTCAAGACATTCCAACAATGAGACATCAATCATAAAAAGGAGAGCCAGCAAAGAATACAGTAGAGAAGTAGGCAGTGGTGTAAGAAGAATCTGCAACAGAGACACCCCACTTGCCTATGGTGACTGGTGGACGGGATCAGCGGTCGGTCCACTTCACTGCCCTAGAACATCTTAGGTGAAGGCACTAGTTTGTGGTGGGGGAAAGAATGTGCATACTTGCTGCTTTTGCAGTAAAATAGTCTATCTCTACTGCAGATGTTAACCGGAGGATGGAATATAGGGGCTGTTGTGAAAGCAGTAAGACGTATGGCTAACTGCTTGGTGCCCAGTTAAGACATACAGGAGGAGGCTAGATAGATTTCTCCTGCGACCTTCAATATAAGGCTGAGGAGGGTGGGGTGAGACCCAGGGTACATACAGCTCATGCCACCAGTTGTCTTCATCTTTTGACCGTGTGCTTTCTTACAGCCACAGCAACATAGTCCGCTGCTTGGTAGCGTTAGAAGTGAGCCTTTCCACGTAGATCTGATAGAGCCTCCCAGATGCTGACTGTCTGGCCTAAGCGTATCCAAATGAGCAATTCAGTGCACCTGAAGACAGATGGTTCCCTGTAGTGCGCCTTGCCGTGTTTACAGACTAAGTCCTGTCCTATGGGCAGAAAAGAAGCCCCATTCAAACTACTTAGAGTTGATTCCTCATATGCTAATGAGAGAGGTTTTTGTCCAGGAAAAATACAAGCAAGCTGAGTGTATCTATAATCAGGGTCTACTGTTTATCCAAATGATTATCTTTCTATTAAAATTATAAGTAAATTACATATTAGAGTACCCAATTTAGCATTGACACTATTTATGAAAATTTTAGTTGTCTCTCCTTGATGTAGCTGCCTTAGCCTCACTTAAGATGATGTAAGAGTCAACTTTCTGCAAGGATCCCTGCAAGAGTCACAATGGTAGCAAAATGAGCTGGGTGAGGTAAAATGAAACTCAGGTCACCACAACTGAGCTGGTGCTGGATCAGAGCTTTTGGAGTCTGGCACTAGGCCAGTTTATCTTAGACATATTTAAATCCAGCACAATTTTGAAAACAAAAAATTTTCTGGTAATAACCATTATCCAAATCCCATGTACACAATACAGTTTAAGGTGTGACTACTTCAAAACTCTTTTGCAAAGTACATATGACCTCTACCATGAAATGGGTTCTATAGTTTAAGGGCGTAGGATCTATTAAGGTAGCTCTGACTGAGATAGCACAGAGGTCAGCAGGCAATAAATCATATGTGACATCTCCCCTAAGGATGCGTGCCAGTGACTGAGAAGAAACAACGCTAAAGAGAAGCTCTAGGGAGAGAAGAGTCTGGGATAAAAATTCTGGGGATTTGGGTGAGGTCTGGCTCTGTAGATAGCAAAGATCACCAGACAATTAAAGATATTAACTCCCAAACTTCTGGATGGAAAGTGGGTATTTATTTCCTTGTTTGAGACAAACTTGCATGATTAAAATGTCTGGTTTCTCCAGTGCTTCTCTGTGAGCAGTCCTGCCTTCCCCAGCATTGGTGCCTCCCTCACACAGCCCAGTTTTTCTGTTCTTAATGAACATGACTAAATGATGTAAATAATTCAATATAGGGGAAATACTGGTGTGGGCCACCATATTTGGGAACCCATATCCAAATGTTGGCAATTCAGTTGTAAATGCTAGGTCAACTCAGAGAGGTTAAGTGTGACAAAAAGGGAACGGGCCAAATAAACTAGGATTCGTTTCTCTGGGAACATTGGAATATCTTAAATGTTGTGTCAGCAGACCGTTTTTAAGTTATATATAATATTTTTCTGGAAGCAGTTGCACTAAATTTCACACACACACACACACACACACACACACACACACACGCACGCACACAAACCTTTCTGAGCTTTAAGATATTATAACTCAATGACAGTAACCATTAACCTTTTCTTGTTTTCCCTTTTTGCTCTGTAGTTTTTGTCTTAGTCCAGAGAGCATTTTAAGGAAGACAGCATCAAGCATGGCTTTAGCAGACAAGAGACTTGAGAACTTACAGATCTACAGAGTTCTGCAGTGTGTTCGCAACAAAGACAAGAAGCAGATAGAGAAGCTGACCAGACTTGGGTATCCTGAGCTAATCAACTTCACCGAACCCATCGACGGGCTGAGTGCTCTCCACTTAGCCTCGGTTTCCAATGACACCGACATGGTTAGCTTTCTGCTCGGACTTGGTGCTCATCCTGATGTGCAGGACCGCATGGGCTGTACTCCGACCATGAGAGCCGCAGAGCTGGGCCACGAGTTGTCAATGGAAATTTTAGCCAAAGCCAAAGCTGATATGACAATAGTTGATAATGAAGGAAAAGGTAAAATTCCCACACTCTGTCTCATTCACAGAAGAGTGTGCTCATTTTCTAGCCAGAAAGCAAGAAGTGAGGTTTTTTGTTTGTTTGTTTCCTTGCTTGCTTGTTTCCCAGCTTTCAAAGTAAATTAAGATCTTAAGTAAAAGATTCAATGCCCATTGCTGCACCCAAATATATGGTTTCTTCATAGTCTAAAACAATTTAGGAATATTATAGGGAAACAAGTTTTGAAAGCCCTCTCATATAAAAACAATTAATCTGTATTTAAAGGGTTGATTCTTTCCTTCCTTTCTTCCTTCCCTTTTTCCTCCTCCCCTCCCCCTCCCCCTCCTCCTGCTTCTGCTTCTGCTGCTTCTTTTTTAACTCTTGAGAATGAGTCTCAGTTTAATCTTGCATCATCTTGCGAGCTTCTGGATCCCAGATAATGAGACCTCTGTCTGGCTTGATTGATTCTTTCAAGTGAGGTCAGCTTTCAACTTTATACATGCAGACATTATCATTATCATTTATGGTAAAGTGTAAAATCTTGTTTAGAAAGAAGCATTCCTTGCCTTTTAGATCACGGTTGTGTTAGACTTAGGACTCGTGAATTTTGTCCTGTCTGGTGCCAAGGTTAGCATAGAAAGGACTGCATTTAAGAGCCTGAGAAAACTAAGGTAGATTTGCTAGAACTCCAACTTTTATAAGGTAAATTTTAATACATTTGGAAATATAACTTGAAATATTACACATATACGGCTTTTGAGAATTATTGCACGTGTAGTTCTGCTGACAAGCCCTATCAATCCAAAAACCATGGTCTGGTGATTTTTTGCCTAGTTGAGGACCAGGTCAGAGTTGAGACAGCCTCATGAAAATTAACAAAAGAATTACAAACAGACTCAGTATAAAGTGGTAGATGGAATCAGTTGTCCCAGAGGATAGCCACAACTACAAGTCACTGACACTAATATACACTGATGAAATAAATCCCATTGACATTGTTAATATTTTCTGTCAGGAGGAAAACCTATTTTGTAACTCACTACCAAGCTGATATTTGATATAGAGTGTGCACTCAAACCACACAGTAAATAAACTTAAGAAGCATTCAGAGGTCATATATGGTTTAAAATTTTAAAATACTGGCAATGCAGGTTTTGAGCTTCATAGAACGGATGGGCAGAGAGGCCCAGGCCTGTACTCCCAGTACCTGAGTCACAGAGGCAAAAGGATCGTACTGGTTTGAGGCCAGCCTGGTCTACATAGTGAGCTTCAGCTCATCCAGGGCTACAGAGAACACTCCATCCTGAAGTTTCACAGAATACCATGAGGTGTCTTCCATGAACTATAGAACAATTGAATTCATTAGCCAACCATTGAATAAAACAAACTGAGGCATCCTCCTTTGTTCCTGCTGGGACAAAGTCAAAATCTCTTCTAGTGTTTATTTGGCCATGAAGCAGTTTTTCCACATGGCATCAAACATATTTTAAGTTGTATAGAATAAACTTTGAAAAATACTGTAATGAAGTTTATTTTCTTAAATTGAATGTTTATTTTCTTAAATTGGAACCAAGCTATATGTCAAACAGAATATATCCAAAGGAGACATATAGCTTAGAAAAATCAAAAAATGTAAAGTCTTTTTGAAAAAAAATCACAGAAAAATAAGAACAAGGTTAAGTAAATATTTGCATCAAATGCAACAGCCATATGAGTAATAGTTACTCCCAATCACATTACTGTTAAGCTAATAAAGGTATGAGAAAGGTGAAATGTGAGTCGCGTGGGGAGAAACAAAATATGAAGTAAAATAAATGCAATGTGCTTTTCACACATAGCCTTGAAAGCTGATTCATTAACACAGACCCGTCTTTTCCCACGGAGGGAGCTCTGTTTGGCTTGCACAGCCGCAGCTGGGGGCCAGTTCTTTGTTTATTCCAGGATGCTCTCTGACATTGACACCCTTTTTTTCTGACTGACTTCATGCTATTTCTACAAGACAAGAAACATGGAATACTTAAATGGGTCATTAAAAGGATCTGACACGCTGTAGGCTTTGAGCTATGAGTTACAAAAGCCATCATTACAAAATATTCACTGCATAAGTACCTTGGGGCTTCTGTAATAAACAGTCTGGTATTCCATTCAGAGTTTGATTTGATGTGGTTCTCTGTTATGCTGCTTTGGTCAGCTCTAACTTCATTTTTTAAATTTGACTCTTGGGACTCTAGTGTATTTCCAGTCGTTCTCCCCTCCCGCTCCTTTCCCCAAACCCTCCCTATATGCTCTCCTGCTCCCCTCCATATTCATGGCTCTTCCCCAGGTGTTAATTCATGCATATATGTGTATGTATATACATATATATTCCTACATATAACCTTTTGGGTTCATATATCGTTACTTGTACGGGTGTTTTCAGGACTGACAATATGGCACAGAACAACCAATCCGTGTGCTCTTCCCTGGGGAGGACTTCCTCTCCTGCTCTCTGCTGTCTCCAGTTGCCAGTAGTTTGTGTAATGTTAAGGCCCTGTGGACTTTTCCCCATCCTTTCTTGCATGTCCATCAGTGTCGTCTGTGTTCAGGTCATATTTGGACAGTCATGGTGAGACTTTATGAGCGTAACTGTTGCTATTACTAAGAGACATAATTTCACAGCAAACTCCCTGACCCTCTGGCTCTTAGCAATTACTTCCTATATATAACATCCTTTGCTTTTTATTTTAACTATGTCTTTGACTGACTCTCCATCAGGATATTCATTCTTCCCTCTCTTCTCTCCTCCCCTCCCTTCTCACTCCCTCTCCCTCCACTCCTTCCTTCTTAATTCTCCTGTAGTTTGGGGGATAAACCCAGGTCCTTGAGTAGTTAGATAAGTTCTTTATCTTTAGCTCCATCTTTGTATTTCCACATTTCTGAGTAAACCTATGTTAGGTGTGTCTTCTTAATTGGAAGACATTTAGGGTTTTTTTAAATATAAGTTCATTTCTAATAGCGAAAACTTATGTATCTTAAGTGTCCATAAATTAGGCCTCAGAACTGTCATTTTATTTTATATTATGAAGATATAACTTCACAGAAATTTTGCATTACTGTTTTGAAATATACAAAAGTGTCTTTCTTTGTGTTATATGTGTTATTTATTTTATATTCTAAGTTTTTTATTTTTTCTAAAACTAATAGTCTTTTAGTTTTCTCAAAGTCTAATGTGACAGTCTTCTGTATCCTTGAGCCTGCTTCCTGTCAGCATCTTCAGCTGTATCCATTGATTCTATTGTGAAAAATCTTGTTGATACAAGAATTTCCCACCACTACACTCTATTGTCAGTTAACTCTCCAGTAAATCCAGAAATCTGTTCTTTTTGGTGTTTGTCTTACATTTTTAGTTGTGAATGAATTTTATTTAGTTTCTTTGCTAATATAAAAAACAAACCAGACAATCACATTTTATTAATATGGTTTTTACCTGAATATTTTTCCTGCCTTTTATGACCCATTTTCCTGTCTTTTTGGTGGTGTATTTTTCATAGATCACAGGTTTCTTTGGGGCTGTAGTTCATTTTGAATGAAGCCATGTTGGGGCACAAGCTCATTGCAGTCAGTTTGCAGTTTATCTCATATTTATCTACAGTTTTCTTAGCATCACTCTGTTAAGGTTATAAGAGTATCTGGCATATAGTACATATTTAGCAGAGTGTGCTGATGTGTAGAGTATCCTTTATGTCCCAGGGTACATATTTAGCATTTTCCTCTTTGGGATGCAATAAAGTGATTTAGCAAAATGGCAAAACAGCATTGGTTTTCCTTCTTACTGCTATGGGATAGAGCACCTGCCCCCTATAAATGAGTTCAAATGGAACTCGGGATACCCTAGAAACTTTCAGACACACACAGCTCTGAAGATTTGAGTCACATGGGGTATGGACCATACGTTACCAAATCCCAGGGCCATCAAGGACTCCATATCAGAGCTCCAATTCTCCCCTAGCACAAGTCCTGTAAGATTTAGCCTTAGCTGTTTTCTAACTCTGTCAAAGACATGTCTAATGGGCTTTTAAATTCTCCATTTGTTTCTTGCCAGATTCAAATATATGTAGAGTTTTTTTCTCTTTGAGATTTTAATCTAATTCAGTTTAATTATCCTTTCTCCCTTTCCTTTTCTTCCTTCAAATCCTCCCATATACTATTTCCCCACTCTCCTTCAAATTCATGACCTCTTCTTAATTAGCTATTACTATATGCATATATGTATTTGTATTTATCTATATATTCCTAAATATAACCTCTTGTGTCTATATAATGTTACTTTTATGTATGTTTTCAGGGCTGGCCATTTGTCACTGGACAAGGAATTCTCATGGCAGAACTATTTTTCTACAGGTGTTTTGTTTTACTGCATCTTGCCCACTAAGCGGCACTATCGATGTTCACTGATTGCCTTGGACCATGGCGCCGATGTCAACAATATCACCTACGAAGGGAAGCCAGTGTTCCTCAAAGCTTGCGAGGAGGCACATGATGTGAAGGATATGTGCCTGACATTTTTGGAGAAAGGAGCCAATCCTAATGCGATCAACACAGTATGACTATCCCTGTGATTATTTCCTTATTCTACTATATCACACAGCCAAGTTGTTATTTTATTGTTGTTGTTGTTTTGCACTTTTTCATGATATAATTGGGGTCCAGCATGGTAACACATGGCTTTAGTTCCATTTACTTGAGAGGCAGAAGCAGGCAGATATCTGGGACCAGCCTGGTCTACAAATACTAGGTCTTCCACACAAGCAAGTCCCTGTCTCAAAACGAAATATGGAAAAAGGCATGCATGTTGGAGGCGGGGGGAGACATGGTAAATCTGTCCTGGGAGCTCATAGCTGTTCATCTCTATCCGAAGTGCTGAAGATGATACAGTCTCTTCACATTGGTGCCATTCTGCACTTTATTTGCTAATTGTGTTTGGAAATCAGTCCTTGTTAGCCATAGTGTCAAAACATCACTATAGCAAGTAGATATGGGATCACTGCCACCTAACAAAATACACCTCCATAGAAAGAAAATTCTGTTTCCACTCATCTCTATATTGATTCCTCTTTTCAGCTGGCTAATATGGGGTTCTCAATTTATCCAATTATCATTTCTAGACATTCAGAAATAGATTTTCTTGTCATTAGAAAACAAAATTCTGCCTAATTTTAGCCCTCTGCTCCTTCCTTCCCTCACCCTTTCGTTTTATACACTGCTTTCTCCATGGCCGTCTGCTTTGTTTGCATGACATTCCTATAGGGGAAGCAGAACAGCTGGACTCTGGCTTTAAAATTCCATTCAGTCGGTCATAAATATGTGGACTGAGCGCTTCCTCATTTTAAAGAGAAATCAACAAAAATTCAGACCATTAAACATCAAAGATACAGCTAAGATCCAGTGAATTCAATCCATGTTTGTATTGACTGTGGTTTATGCATGAACACGTAACTAGTATTTGATCTGTCTTGTGTCCAGTCCACAGGGCGCACAGCTTTGATGGAATCGTCAAGAGAAGGGGTGCTGGAAATAGTTCGAGGTATATTGGAAAGAGGAGGTGAAGTGAACGCATTTGACAATGATAGACACCACGCTGCTCATTTTGCTGCCAAAGGAGGTTTTTTTGATGTAATAATTGCTCTTTGCCTTAAATTTGACTGTTAAAGCCTTCTTTTTCTTTTTTCCCCCCGTTTTTCAAGACAGGGTTTCTCTGTGTAGGTTCAGCTGTCCTGGAACTCACTCTGTAGACCAGGCTGGCCTCGAACTCAGAAATCTGCCTGTCTATGCCTCCCAAGTGCTGGGATTAAAGGCATACGCCACCCGGCTAAGCCTTCTTTTTCTTTCTTTATTTCTTTTTCATGCAGGTCAAACTAAGGCAGGTATTTTTCTAAGTTACCAATGTTGTTTTTATCTTCATCTTCTTATCTTCCTGTTGTGAACCTAACTGTATTCCTTAAAGTCTAAACATTCTGACACTTTAGCAGCACAGCTCACAGATACCCTGGCACTGCAGGAACTGTGCAAGAAGCAATGCTATCTTACGTTATAAAATTGTACATCTTACCTAAAGGTGCTTTACTCAATTTTCTGTGTTTCAGCACACTACCTGTGTTTGTGTCATGGTGTCTTTCCTGTACAATAAAGATACATCCAACAGTAGAATCTGGAGTGGGTAAAGAATTTGCATCTCTGATTGTACTTGGCATGCTTTGGTGCTTTCTGAAGTTACCTGCCACCAAGTAACAATGCCTGGCTGTTTCTGTCATCTGTAACAAGGATGATTGTTGGAGCCTTTGGCAATGATGAAAACCTCAGCAGTGCATGGCCCTTGAGTACTTTAAATGTGCCCAAGAAGACTAAAGAATTGGACTTAAAAACTTCATTTCAGTTTGAATTTTCAACAGCCACAGATGGCACTAGACAGAACAAAGGGCACGGGTCTAAGCTGTCAGTCTTGCAGTAGACAAGCATTCCCATTTTCCTCTCTTTATTCTGCAGATTCTGAAGCTCCTCTTTGCCTACAATGGAGACATGGGGTTGATTGGAATGGATGGGAACACACCACTTCACTTTGCTGCTATGGGTGGTTTTGCGGATTGCTGTAAATATCTAGCTCAGCGAGGTAAAATTGTGGGGCAGCTTTCTGTTTACCATGTTTGTACTCCACCCATGTCATAAATGATTCGAAAGCTCAGGTTTGTCATCAATCTGCTCCCAAGGATGTAGGATAAAAATTGAATATTTTTCATACAATTGCACATTGAACTATGAATCTAGTAATAAGAGGAATTAAAACCTAAATCAAAAGGGATTTGATTTCCACCTGCTAACTATTATAATGCTTATAATTGATTAATAATAATATATTAAGAATCCCAACATCAGTCTCAAGGAAGATAAACACTGAAAATACTTTTATCTTATCTGAAATTTTAATTATTTTTAGAATACATGTCAAATTTGAAAAAAAGAAACATTTCTGAGTGATTTGTAGTTATAAGGGAAATACTGTGTGGGAAATAAAATAAAATGGAAAGATTTATGAAAAACTTGAAATACAAACAAACATATAATGTGTAGATCTTCTCAAAGCTAAGAAACATAAGTTATCTATGCATAAGTGCAGACTATAGCTTAAAAAATTCATTTCAGTGAAATACTAACTAGCTAAATTAACAGCGTAGAAGCCCTCTTGTCAGTTGCCCACTAATTGAGTGTGTATCCAAAGTCTAATTCCTATAGAGATGCATTAGTACCTTGTTGAATTTTATATTTTTTCTAGTTTATGAAAAATAGAAGAGATCTATACAACTGTATTGTAAACATCTTTTTTTCTGCCCTCCACATATAAACTTTACAATCATTAGCCTATATGATTGACAGGCCCATATAACTAATAGTATAACTGACCTGGTTTCACTTTATAAGCTCAGAGTTCCCCCAATAATAAACTGCTTTAGCAAATAACTAAATTGTCATATGCAATTTTTGCCCAGAAAACTAATTAGTCTTACTTTTAAATTTGTCACTCTCAACATTTTATTCTGACATTTCATTTTTAACAATGTAGATTTCTAAACATTAGTAATCTTTCAAGACTGAGTCAGTCATCATCCTTAATATGTTGAACGATTTCTTGCTGGGACAAATGTCACCCTACATGAATTCCACTGATAATGTATCCTAGAATAATATGCTGGGATGCAGCCCTGAGAGGCAAAGGCCGACACATGGATTATGCACAAAGGCCTGACCTGGTGATACAGAACGGTCCATCTTCCTGGATGGTTCCTAAGATGATTTCCTAAAACAAATATCTGAACATCCTCTAGGATCTGTAGAGTGTTAGGAAGTATCAGACAAGGTCAGAGGGAATACCAGTCTTTGAACCACCAGAAGGATTTTTTCCTAGGAGGGCAAGCTAAAGTGGTTTAAAAATCTCTTAGCTTTCTGTTGGGTGGTGAACATGAAGGAACTGCCTTGAGAGATTTCCTGGCTTTAGAATCCCAGGCAAAGCACAATAGTCACAGGAAGACAGCAGCAGGCCTGTGGCAAATCCATGCCATGGATTCCTCCTGGGATTGTCCCCCATCTCCTGTCAAGTAAATGACTATTCTTAAAACCGTCAAGTATAAACTTGCAAAAGTCCCATTGTCACATACCCTTCTGAGAGTTTTTATTACTGTCAAGGTTATTAACCTTAGTATAAATATAAATCTTTGGCAGTTCCAATAAAGAATGAATTGAAAACCAGGGCTGGTAGATTTTTCCCCTCTTTTCATCTCCTTTTTATGGGGGAAGGGGGGTGCTTATGTTTCTAGGTGTCTTCTCTCTTGTCCCCAACACATAGAAGGAGCATGGCTTGCATCCCCAGGTCTGACAAAGCTAGTGCCATTGGCATCTTTTTTTTTTTTCTTCTAAGAAATAAAGATCAAATGCCCTCAGTGTGGCCTGCCTGCTTCTATTATATCATGCTTGCAAAACAGCTGCCCAGCCCTCATCTAGATTGAAAACCAGAAAGAATGTCCTAATAGATAAGACTTATTTATATAACGTATTTTTAATATCTCATGACACATTGATAGCCTTCTTGGTAACAATAAACATTCCGTGATATAATTAGAAATGCCCAGACCTTTAAAATTATTTTAGCTTTAACTAAGGAGTTAAAATAATGAATTTAACATTTATCTTATAATTTATCTTGTATACAAACACAAGTCTGGAATGTTGAGCTTTCATTAAACAAATTAGTTTTTCACCTGCTAAGGTTCTTCCCATGATCTTAACATGAAACAGCAAATTAGAATAAGTTATCTTCAACTAATAGAAAAACCATGAAACATTGTTTCAGCATGTAAAAGCGTTATATTAAAAAAGAAATAAGCTTCCTGCTGTATATAGTCTGAACTGATAGAGGCCTGTGCAAGCTGTTTGGATCCAGAAAATTCTTACTGAATTCTAGGGTACCCCCTCTATTTCCCTGTTAGCACCATCTCCCTAGCAAATACCCCATTGATTTTATCTAAGTTGTCTATCTACAGGGATACCCATGAGCAGATACATACTATAAACTTGTGACTTCGAAGTCACTCAAATGAAGCTCTCAGGAAAATAAGTTGCTGAATGTTTTGGTAATTACAAATGGCTAAGTGTGTCTTCATACATCAGTTTTTAAAAACAAACTTCTGACTAGACGGAATGAAGAAAATAGTTGGGAATGTGGTTTTGTGGGGCCAAGTAAATAACTTTGGCATATTCTTAACAGCAGTGCTTCTTTTTTAAGGATGCGACCTGAAATGGAAAAATTTGGAACATAAAACACCCCGAGTTGTGGCAAAAGATGGAGGCTTCAAAGCTGCTAGTAAGGAAATACGGCGAGCAGAGAGGACTGCGGCTAAACTTGCTAAGCCAGGAGTAAAAAATCCTAACCCACTCTGGGCCCTCAGGCTGCATGACTGGTCCATAGAGCACGAGACTGTCCTTCGGGATGCCTTTAACTTCGTGGACAGGGGCGATGGTGTAGTCAGCAAAGATGACTTCGTGGTGACCCTGGAGGAGAGGCAAGAATATGCCAACTCAGAGCAGTTGCTTTCCATTGCTCAAATGCACGAAAAAAGCCGGGGAGGTGGGGTCAACATTAATGAGTTCTTCAAGGGAACCAAATACTTAAGCAAGTCTTTTGTCTTGGGATCTTTCGGGCCTAAGAAAAAGAAAAAGGGGTTGGGCAAAAAACCAAGGAAAGGCAAGTTTGTTTTGCCTCTCCCCATCTGCACCATCCCTGAGAACGCCTTTCCTCGGCGGCCGGATGGGGGCCCGCCCTACTACATGGTTGAGACCTACCAGAATGTCACCGACAGCCACAGGTTCAACCGGGACCACCCACCCGAGCACCCCATCCAGGATGATTCCGAGTGGTACATCGATGATCCGAATAGGGTCTTCGCAAATATTAATTTTATCACCAAAGCAGGCGACCTGGCCTCTCTGAAAAAGGCCTTCGAAGCAGGAATACCTGTGGATATGAAGGACAATACTTACAAAACTCCTCTCATGACAGCGTGCGCCAGCGGCAACATTGATGTGGTCAAGTTTCTTATCGAAAAGGGGTATGCTTTCAGGTTGTCGTTTGGGGTTTCAGGTTTGGTGTCTGTTGGTCTCTTTGCTGTGGACAGCCCAAAAAATCGGAAAAGAGGATGCAGGCTAAGGAGGGCATGGGCGAATGGGTGCACAGAGACAGTAGCCCACCAAGATGATCACAGGGTGAAGACACAGTTTTAACCCGGGGTAGTGACGTCTTCTAGTTGCTCTCTCTTGCTTCTTGAGCTAGGGACTGGGCAACTTGGCTTTGCCTTGGGGTTATACCTAGATGGTAAGATGGTGGGGAGTCACGTTTTAATTTGCCTCTTTTATGGAGGATGAGGCAAATATAAGCAGAAGGACTGCCACAGTGACAGAAAATGTCCCCACCTCTTCATTTCCTGAAGTCCAGCGAGGGGAGCATCTCCATCTATAAAGATCTTTAAAGTGTGGTCTTTTCGTTTATTTCTTAAAACTAAACCAACTTCTGGGTTTAATTGCTATTTCTGCCACAGTTGTGTGACTAAAAGCAAGTTTAGAACACTTCTATGCCTTGGTTTCCCCAAGTGTGCAATAGGCTCTAACAGGAAGGACCCAGCTCCAAATTCATTGACGATTAAATGACTAAAAATATGTAATGCTTTTATCAGCACAATTATTGCAAATACTTGAAAGTTGTTTAGTGGGGTTACAGTATTTTATGGCAAAAATACTTATTTGCATATATATATATATATATACAACTGAAAAATAAATTTTGAGTAGTGAATAAGGACTAAAATTTTATTATATTACAGTACTTAGATTTTAAAATAATGAACATTAAAAATTTCAGAACATGCAGAGAAAGTATACACAAAGAATAATGTACATTTTATCTTTTTGCCTAGATTTTATTCATTGAAATTGATTTAGAATTTAGAATTTTATTGCTTCTTAACCCTTGGGAAAAAATGTAACTCCCAGCACCTAACTTGCTTTTCAAGCTCAACAATATATAAACTATATATCATATTTACATCATATAATATATGTGCATTTCCAAGCAGGGCGCTTCTTTAGGGGAGCACACGGTCACTGGAGAGCCTTGTAAGGCAGAGATCAGGCAATGAGAGCAAAGAAATAAAAGACCTAATGCCATCGCACTGGGGCCTGGGGAGTGCAGACAGTGGAAAATGAACTGGGTAAAGGAACTGGGCAGAAGGGACAGAGTTCTAGTCAGGACTAAGTGTGGCAGTGGGGTCCCCACCATTGCAGCTCCTACTATAGGCACAACAATATATATTGTGCATATATAATATATTGTTTACTTATTATACATATTTATTGCTTAGCTTGAAAAGTTTTATGTGTGTGTAAATAGATAGATAAATAGATAGATAGATAGATGATAGATGATTGCTAGATAGATAGATGATAGATAGATAGATGATAGATAGATAGATAGATAGATAGATAGATAGATAGATAGATAGATAGATAGATAGACATTCACACAGAGGAAGTTAAGGCTGCTAAATAGTGCAAAACAAAGGTATTGGGGAGCATATGAAAGTGTAAAAGGGGATTTATACAGTTTATTCTCCTCAGAGCTCTTCTGATTGATAATTTAATGAGGTTAAAATTGCATGGAATTCTTTACTTTGACTTTTTAGGTTCCAATGTTTGAAACCACCAGAATTCTTAATGTATTGTATTTATGTTATATAGGGCAAACGTTAATGCAACAGATAATTTTCTGTGGACTCCGCTTCATTTTGCATGCCATGCTGGCCAGCAAGACATTGTTGAGCTTCTTGTTAAATCTGGAGCTGCAATAGATGCAACATCAATCAACAACTCCACTCCGCTGAGCAGGGCCATTGAAAGCTGTAGACTGGACACTGTAAAGTACCTACTTGATATGGGCGCCAAATTCCAGATGGAAAACAGAAAAGGTACACGTCCATATTGCTGATGATGGGGGCAAGAAAGGGGGGCTGATTTTAAATTCCAAATCCTGTTGATTTTGTTCTTGAAGAGACATAGTTTCCCTGATTCTGACAGAAACACAAGCCTTCATTATGAGGTGGGGAAGTGTCTTATATCTAGCCATTTTCAAACACGGGTTTAAAGGCTCAGCTCTTTGTGTTTGTAATCTTTAGAGCTGATATTTATGTAAAGTTAAAACAGAAAAATTATGTGGTAATGGATAGAAGGAACCATGAAATCCAAGCCCAAAGGTTTTTTTTCATATTCACTAGGTTCAAATGACAGAAAGTTTCTCTATTGCGCTGCTGAAGTACTTTCCACAACCTTAATCCTTAGCATGTGTTTTAACCTCACCGTGTTCTGTTTCATAGCCTCTTTTTCTTTGTTGTTACTTTCTCTCTCTCTCTCTCTCTCTCTCTCTCTCTCTCTCTCTCTCTCTCTCTCTCTCACACACACACACACACACACACACACACACACACACGCATGTAAACAAATAAATACAACCTGCTCATTCTATTGAATGTTACTTGTATGCCTATGTTTTCAAGGCTGACCATTTGGTATTGGGTAACCAATTGGTGTGTTCTTCCCTGAGGAATTCCTGTAGAAATTTCTGCAGGGTTCAGGGCTCCTGATTTCCCTTGTCCAAGTTAGTACATCTAATGAGGTCATCCTTGTTCAACTATTTCTACACACTTTACTTCTGCAGTAATTTCATGTTGTTAATCCTTAACATAGAACATTTTTGCAGGTCACACTTAGATTATCAGTGATAAACTTGTTTCATAATTACTGGCCATTTGGAGACTGTAAACCTTGATGCTCTTTTAATATTGGGCAAACCACTGTCTTGAGGCCTTCATAGCTCTAGTACACACATGGTGAAACACTATTTGGGAGTGTCTTTTTTTGTTAGTTGGAACTCATTACTGCTTTAGGCTCTGTACGATAGCATCCTCTGAGTTGTCCCTGAATCATATGTATCATTGGTTATCATTGGTTATGTGGTACTGGTGATTTAGAATGTTGAGGGTAAAATAATAACTGTCTAAAAGCATCAGTTTCCTGGGCCATCTGGTAGGGTTTACCTCCTTGTAACATGTACGGATTAGAAAAAAATCATCACACACACACACACACACACACACACACACACACATACACACACATGATGTGGAATGGGGATGGTGGAGTGATGACAACCAATTTAATATTTATCCACTCACATTTTAAGATACATGGTCAAAAGATTTAAGAAAGAAGTTGTGTTTGTAAATGGCACTTGGAATCTGGGTTTTGGTGGTGAGGTCCACTCTGGAAAATATCTATCATGTTCTGTGAATTCACACTGCCATATGCTAACATGCTGATTTTTTTCTACGTAGTCTGTCATTAAATTGGTTTATTATGACTTTCAATTTATGCTTATGTTTGGAACAGGACATGCTGCCATGGATATTGCAAAGGCATATGCTGATTATAGAATAATTGATATGATTAAAGAAAAGCTAGATAACCTGCCTAAACCAACAGATAATCAAAAAATGAAAGGCAAGCTTCCTAAACTGAAGACAGAAGGCGCGGATGTTAAGAAAGAAGAGGTAAAAACAAAAAGAAAGCTACCAAGCAGTAGCAGGACATCCTTAAACTCTTGGGGTGTCGGTGGCATTATGTTATGCCTTTGCACAAGGGAAAGCAGCATGCTATGTGAACCTTTGGCAGTAATTATAAAGACATATCTAGCAAGGAAATCACTATTACTGAAGACTATACAATATTCATTGTAAACAGAATCTATATGAAATACAAAGGATTCAATCAAATCATTAGGATACTGAAAAAAGAACTGATGTTGAATTTGTATCTACATGGTCCCAAATTTTACAGATTTGGTGAGATGGCCCAAACATAGAGGTGAAAAGACAGCGAAGAGGAAATTGGTATTAGTCAGGATGTCCTAAGTGCTTTTCCAAGCTGGAGGCTTTTTTAGGGGAGCACATGGTCACTGGAGATCCTTGTAAGGCAAGATTAGGCAATGAGAGTAAAGAAATAAAAGACCTAATGCCATCGCACTGGGGGCTGGGGAGTGCAGACAGTGGAAAATGAGTAAAGGAACTGGGCTGAAGGGACAGAGTTCTGATTGTGGACTAATTGTGGCAGTGGGGTCCCCATCAAGTACAGCTCCTACTAAACACGCCATTATCATTTTAGTAGGCGTCCATCCCATGAATGGCTATACATCAGGGATAGGTACCTTGAAAACTCATGCTATCTGTCCCCAATAGGACTAATCAAGTGAAACCCAACAAAGCAAGCTAATTATCTCACCATGCTTAGAGCTACAGTATTTACCATATTCTAGTTTATCTCAAATTTTACCAATTTCTTTCTTTCCTAACTTCAAAGTAAAGTGTAGACAAAAAGGTATCAGTGAATGGTTGATTTTCACAATTTATACTTTAAAAATGTTTTTCCAGGAAACACTGTCTTCCATTTACACTGTGCCAGCAATAACAGAGGAGAAGAAAGTACACAGGGATAGTGTGGTTTACCTCAATTCCCTGATTACCAGTGGCTTCACTAAGAAAGTTGATATCACATTTATCCCCAAAAGGGTAAGTATTTTGAGGAAAGCCTCTATACCACAATGGAGAGCATAATGTCGTGTTGTCACATGCTGACTCCTCAGGTCATCTGAACAAATGCCAGCATCCATCTCCCAGTCAACTCTGAGGTAGTCCCTTGACCAGGTTCTGTCACACTCATCTTAGTGAGACCAAATGTTAATTCCCAAAGTCTGGCTCCATTTATATCTATACTAGCATTTACATTTCCGTAAGGGACTGAAGACTTTAGTCAATGGCATTCTTTAGAGCCATTCAGTCATATTCTAAAGACACTTGGTATTGTAACTTCTCAGAGCCTATTCCTCACCAAGACATCTTGGAAGCTTCATACTTTCAAGGCTGAGCAAACTCACTAGTCTCCTAGAATACCTGCCTTTAAATAGGTAGAGATATCTGTTAGGACAGGAGTTCTCTTTCCAGTACGCATTCAGCTGTGCTGACTAAGAAGCATTCTCTGCCTTGTGTTACAAAAATAACTTGGCTTCTACATTAGACTTTCCAGTTCCTTTGATCTTGCATGTTGATATCATGAAACAAAACAACAGTTGGTCCCGAGATGACTGGAAAGGAACTGAGGAGCATTTCTGACCTCTGTTCTTAGAAGGGTCTCACCAGAAATAGTGATGTTCACATAGCCATTACAGACATAAGATGCTGTGTCTACGGACACAGTAGAGTGCACTTCCGATGTGTATTTGATAGTTCCAGTTGAAACTCCAGGAAGTCTTAGGGTTCTCATCTAGCATGTGCTTAGATAAAGAAATGTATGAGAGTGGAAATTGCTGGCCACCATGATAACGACTGCCTCAACTTTGGCTATTTATTTAAGATTTGGAGTCCTGAAGCCACAACAGCAGAGCTGATCAGGAAGAGAGAACTTCGGAGGGAGAGGTTCACATATGAGGTGGACTTTGATGACTTCATGATGCCTTTCCAAAAGAACATTACAGAGAAAGCTCAGGCAATGGAGGCACTGCTCAAGAACTAAGTCACTGCAGTGGCCGCCCAGGAGAAGTGCTCTGTGGCCCAGAGTCAGAGTCTGGAGAAAGTACGTATTTCCATCAAAGCCAAAGCAATTCACCCATTAAGAATTTGTTATTAAAGACCAGTTCTTGGCATAACAGCTGTAAATATCCTGAATTGTATCATGCAGCTCTCTTTCATATTACAACGAATGGCATGATAGGTTAGCCATACAAATTCCCAATCTCCATTAAGTGGTGAAGGAGGTCACATGGCAGTTGTAAATATTGTCAAAAAGTTATCATGTGAGCTCCATTGTGTTTATTAAAACTAATTCTAGTACACATGCAAGGCCCTGGGATCAATGCGCAGAACCATGTTTTTAAAAAGAAAACTAACAATAATTTTGACATAAAAAACTTTAAAAAATTAACATAGGTAGAACATGCCTATAACATGGAGACAGAGGATTGCAAACTGGAGGCTATCCTGGGCTATATAGCCATATCTCAAAAAAAGAAATGCTGAGAGCATAGCTCAGTGGTAGATAATTCACCTATCATATACATGGTCATGGGTTTGTTTATAGTGCAAAATAATAATAATAATAATAACCCTAGTAGGAATTGATGGGAACACAAATTAATAAATTCATATGAGGAAAGTGAGATGCCATATAACTCCTAGATGTTGGAATTTGTTCCACAAACTGCAGTGTAAAAGTGCCTCAAACAACTTGGGCCAGGTAAACTTTGGACACCGTACATGCCACTGTTTTCCTCTACGCTGAAACCCTAGAGCTCTTGGGTCTTCAATAGCAGTTCGATCCCATGGAAGCAGGTCTCTCACCTTCTGGTTGGATGACTTAAATGTATATGTTCTTACTGGACCACAGAGTCCTAGGATAGAGTTAAGGTCTATAAGGTCACATTCATTCACACATATATCCTCCCAAATATACCTCTCTCTTTTTCTAGGTAGCTTCTTTAAGGGTCCAAACTAACACAAAACCATGGGAATAATCTGAGTTATGATCCCAAAACTTCTATCAAAAGCTGTAAAGATAAATTCCTGTATTTTCCACTTATTATAAAGCAGAAATCTTCTCTACTTTGGATACAAGTCCATCCAAATGGTCTTCATATAATAGCTGATAATTTGAGAAAACATTCCAGATACTAGAAAACTATACAAGAATAACTAGATCTATCATATTCCTTTAATATGTTTGGAGAAAGGGAAGCAAAGAATAAAGATGGATTTAAGAAATCCTGCATCAAGAACTGATAAAAGAATTATGGGAAAAGGGAGCCTAGCACAAAAGCTTCTAACTTCCCAGAAGATGTAAACTTAACACCCGATGATTCCTTTTTATAAAGATGTCTTTAAATGCTGCATTTAAGAATACAGGGCAGTCATTTTTCAAATACCCCTCGTTTTTTGTCACATTATTTTCCCAAGAACAGATTCAAACACTGTTAGGTAACAATACCAAGAATGGGACATGCACATTCTTCAGTGCCATGTTAATTAGAAGTCAGAATTGGCAAGTTTGTGTCACACAATGTACTGTGTCTTGTGTCTTGGGGAGTATCTTTGAAAGTATGTAAAGTGAATGACTTTTGCTCACTATAGTTAATCCATGGCTGATTCCTTATGGGATCAGTACTACAGTGATATGATATTCGATGCTGTGTTTCTCTTTCCTATACGTATGCCTTCCCTCTGATGGCCAAGCTCTCTCTTCTCCCTTAGTCTTGGTAATTTAAGCACTATATGCTCATGTATTCATTTCTTACTTGAAAGCCTGTGACTGCAGAGACAACTCCAAATGCAAGCCCATTACTTATCTGCCATCAATTCCTCTTCTAACTGGAGCTTTTACAGCAAGGAAAACACAAGCAAATCTACTCCAGATCTCTTTTCCAGGGGAGGTTTACAGCACCAAATACAGTGAAGAGACCACATGTAGCTGTGTAGGTAAACATTAGCACAAGCCTCCTATCTTCTGTTTGTCTTCTTGAAATCCCAATTTTCCAAACAAGTTGGTTTTGTGTCTCCCAAGGGCCCTGTCTCCTCCTCATTTTCTGTTTTTTTTAATTGCTTTTAAATATTTCAGTTTACATTATCTCAAATGTACGCATTTGTGAAGTATAACATGATGTAGATGTATTAATACATCTCAAATTACTGGACTGGAGAAATGGCTCAGCAGTTGAGAGAGCTTGTTGCTCTTATAGAGATCTTGAGTTCCATTTCCAGTGTCTTCAGGCAACTCCTTCCTAGCTGCATGTAACTTGTGGTCAGGGGATCCACTGCTCTCACACTCATGCTGTGCTTAGCATTCTTGTAGGTGAAACACTCATGTACAGGAATTTTTTAACTTAAAAAATTCTTAAATTCTAATGCCACCTACCTCCATGGGCCAACAAGAATATGAGCATACAAATAAACTTTATTTTTCTGCTATTAATCTGTCTTTCTTTACTCTTATTCACAAGCTCCACGTGCTGAACCTAAAGGAGCAGAAGGTTCTCTCCTCTCTATCAACCTTTACTAACATCATTTACTTAGCTTGACTCTCAAATTGTCCCTTATTCTGCCAGCATAAACCATTACAACTTAACTGCTGATAACAAAGATGTCTCCTGATAGATCTACAGGAGTCCATATTTCTTGCATGTTGGAGGAAACACTTATTCACTCAGGAACAAGAGAACTGAAGGCACTGTATCAGATCTTCATCTCAGTCTTAGTGATGTGTAGAGATCTTTGGAAACATACACTGAGAGGAGACTGGTCCTACTTAGCACTCTTTCTCCACATATGAATTTTCTTTATAATGGCTTATTTGAAATGGAACTCTGTGTGAAGGGTATTCAAGTGGAGTTTAACACTGTGACCATTTGGTCAGAGTTCCTCCAATACCCTGAGAAAGCAAGCATTGGTCCTGTGACCCTGGGTGGTCTATGTACAGCAGCAGCAGGAGCTGGGTCTGGGTCTCACCTTCAAAAACTAGAGTAGAAAAGTCTGGGTGTGCATGACAGTTACTCTGTAGAGGAAGCTTTACCATTATAAACATCTGTCAGTGTCACATCAAAAGATAACTGCACAGACTGTACAGCGTCTCAGAATTGGAATTATGCAATGTGTCAATGGAAATTTTCTAGGTTTTCTGGGTTTGGGGTATAAATGTATTTTATCTTCTATTTTATTCTGACTTAACTTGTATTTTCTATTTTTTAACCATGAAAATGGAGTACTTTGTAAAAAGCACACATTTGTTATTTTAAAAGACAAAAGGTTGATACACAGAGGTCTAGAATATCAAAGAACTTGTTTCTAGTTCTAGACTCTGAGTCAAGAACTGAGGAACAAGTAACCTGTAAAAGGAGCACCCCTGAGACAGAGGGAGACACACAAAAGGCGAGTGAAAGAGATCAGGCAGGGGAACTCCTGGGCCTGGGAAAGGGGAAGGTAGAACATCATCAAAAGATCAGAGTATCTGGGTTTCTGAATCACCATGAATCCCTACCAGCAGAGGGATGAAGAGAGGTTCAGTGCCAGGGATAAATCCATGGAGGCCATGATAGCTATCTTCTAGAGAGCATGGAGAAACTGCGGATGGGTGCATGGCACAGTAGAAGGTGCTTGTTTGATTTTGCATTCTGGAAACATGGGTAAAAGCCTGAGCTTTATCCCCAGACTCAGATTTGAATCTTTAGTGTCATTTCCTGACTGTATGTCTATTTGCCAAGTACCAGAAGCCTGTTTCATGATTTGTAAAGAAGGGATAATAGTTGTGTGACCTTGGGTGACAGTTTCACAGGAACCAGCCAGATGTGTTAACAACCTTCAAGGCAACCAGCCCTGTGCCCTTGTACATTGGTCACCAGTTGTGATTCATTGTGAACCATCAGGAAGAAAGGAAAACCAAAGTAGGCAAAAGGAATAGGAGCAGACCTGGACCTAGAAAGCAAAGTAATGAAAGCTTGCTGACACACCCTCCTCACCTCTAGTGAGTTCAGATGTTAATTTCTTAGTTTCAGTGACTTAAACATGCACTTGTTTACATAGCTTGCTTTCTAGTAATCAGACATGGGCAAATCATACTTGCTAGAAGACATCAGTACTAATTCTAGTAGGGTTTAATTTAATTTTTTTAATTCTAGTAGCCAAGGGTTTGCTTTATACAATTTTGTCTTCAGAAGTTGATTTCCTCTAGCATCTACATAGTTTTGTAGATTAAACTGGTTCATTGAAACAGAGGCTGAGTCAAGATCTCTAGTTCAAGTACTCTGTAGACAAAGTTCTCAGACGAAACTGGCCAGAGAAAGGGACAAGATGAAGCAGGATAAGGAATTAAGGATGTGAGATCAAGATGGAATTTGCTCTGGTCTGTGACGTGTGACACGGTGGAGGATGGATTGTACCAACAGAGGTTGTCTTACCCAGTAAAGAGGCTGGGCTGTTACCTCCAGCATCAGACATTAGCTAATTCCTGGTCAGGAGAGAAACCTCCCAACCATCACCAACTGTCTGGGTGATGAGGGACTCCTGTCAGGCAAGGTGTGAGTCACTCTTCAGCATCATCTTTATCAGGGAAGAAGGGCCTAACCAATCAGCTAGGGCACACCAACATGCAAGTCTGTGAGACCATTTCCTGAGGCCTCTAGGTCATTAGAGGTCCAGATGGTTTGGTTCATTGGCAGATTTGAAATTTGAATAGATTAC
Source organism: Apodemus sylvaticus (assembly GCF_947179515.1). NCBI lineage: Eukaryota > Metazoa > Chordata > Mammalia > Rodentia > Muridae > Apodemus > Apodemus sylvaticus. Next base: position 119,523,946 of record NC_067476.1, read on the forward strand.
TGGGAGGTGATTGGAAGATGGTTACTGAGAGTGTGTCCCTGAATGCTCTATCTGGCCTGGACATCTTCCCATTTCTGAGTCTCTCTGATTCTATTGTTGGGGTGATAAAGATGGTCTTGTGCCACATGTTCCCCCATGATGAGCCCTGGACCATGGAGCCAAGGGAGACTTGTGATCTAGTACAAAAGAACAATACTCCAGAGAGGGAGGCAGCTTTGAGCCCCCACTCTCTCGTCAGCTGAGCATGGGATGGGCTAGCTGACATGAGGGGGACCTAGATAGGAACCTAGCTTCTACAAATGTGTGCTTTGTATTGAAAAGTTTTAGGGCAGAGGTCTATTCTTTGAGGTCCTTTTGCATATCATGCTTTCTCTTTCAAATGAATTTGATTTTGCAAACTTGCCCTATTCACCACTAAGAATAAAACTGAAGAATGAATGAGGACAGCAATGTAAACTCATCTGACAGCTACTTAGAAGAACGCAATTCACAGCCCCCATTGCTAGTTTGTGTTTCTTCAAACTTTAGTATTATTAGACATTGGAAAGTAAAAACATCATAGACAGAAAAATGATTTCTTCCCCATGTTCCGGGATAAGATTGCATCTACTAGGTACAAATGAATTGGCCCCAGCAAAGTCAGTTCAGCAACTTATATTAAATTTTCAATTTAAGAAATTCAATGTGGAACCACAAATGGTGCCCAAGAGGCCCACTGAACTCACATCTTGTATTGAAGGAAGGTGGTATAAAAGAGAGAAGGAGGAAGTTAAGACACCTTCCGCACAGAGACACTAGTTTCAAGAAGCCAACTGGACTTTATTGCTTTTTTTAACCATATCCATGGACTACATGATTTTTGTTGCTTTCTGATTAACTTATGGATCCTAGGGGAAATTTACAAATGAAGGTAAATGGGACATACATGCAGCTCAAAGTAGCTCAGGATAACATCCTCAGATCCTTCGGTAGTAATTACTACATAGCTATGTCTGGGTAACAAGGATAAACTAAATTTTCTGTTTGCATTCTGGAAGTCAGTGGAGATTTCTCTTATCCCAAGTAAATCATTACTGTGTGATGCCTGCGTATTCATTCAGGATTACTAATGCTGATATGTTTCCCTTTTGTCTTCATAGGTAAGACTTTGAAGAGGAACTGATACAAAAACTGATCCCCCTAGATTATAGTGATTTACCTGATGATTTGTAAAACTCCCCTGATTCTCTAAAACTGAAAGAGTATTATGGTCTTTTGTTCCTGAGGCTTCAGTATCAAGCTCATGCCTAAGGATGTGAAAAATACAACGTTCCTCATAGGAATTAATGAAATCAACATATAAAATAAAATGAGCAATATACAAAGTAGTCTGGATAAGTCGGAATGAATCCCTGGCCAAAGCAACACTACACAGCTAAAGAAAGAGTCAGCCAGAAGCGGGATTTATCAGCAACAGGACATCACAGGAATAGCCAGGTAGACCATACATCCCTAGATAATATCCTAGGTAGGGACCTCTAAATATCTTCCATGTGCATCATCCTACACTTCTAAACCTTCTGTATGGTCGTAGGCTGGTAGTATTGTCATAATGTTGTGTCAGCCAGCAACCCTAACTCTGCACACCTTTAACTTTATTCATTCACTCAGCATAGATCACTGAATCCATCATCTGCTTCCCAGATGGATTCAGAGAATGGAGCTCCTGTGTGAGACAGAAGGTAGAGGGAGGTGTGGAGAAGTGAGAATAATTCTCTCTCCCTCGTTGCCTTTAGTAGCATCCCAGGCAATAGCTGTGTCTATCTCTGTTCTCACTGCTCAGCTTCTACCTAACAGTCCTGCCACATTTCCACCAGATGATACATCCTCTGTGTTCCATTAGTGCTACCTACTCTCCCTGTCCTAGCTCCTAGGGATAATACCAATGGCCTTTGTTCTTAGAATCAACTTGTTAATGGAAATCTCTTCCCTAGTGTCTTCTGCATAACCATACATCCTTGGCCATACTCTCCTTTCAAAAGAACCCAGAGGTCTCCCTTTCCTTGATGGGATCCTTATTTACTAAGCATCAAACACTGGTGAGTCAAGAGGCAATGGACTGCAAAACCAGACTTGGTGACTACCTCAATAATTAAAAATTATAATGCTTAAAATATTCTGCAATGTGTTTCTATACAGTTTAATATAGTGAAACATTTGATACAGTGATTGTGGTGGCTTGAATAGCTATGATCCCATAGACTCATGTGTTTACCTGGCCCATGAGGATGGCACTATTAGGAGAGGTATGGACTTGTTGGAGGAAGTGTTTCACCGTGGGGTTGGGCTTTGAGGTCTCCTATGATCAACCTATCTATGCTCAGTGTGGCACCCAGTTTCTGTCTACTGCCTTGGTATCAAGATGTAGAACTCTTGACTCCTCCAGCACTGTCTGCCTGCACATTAGCATGCCTCCTTCCATGATGACGTTAGACTAAGCCTCTTAAACTGTAAGCCAGCCCCAATTAAATGTTTTTCTTTATAAGAGTTGAGGTAGTCATGCTGCCTCTTCACAGAAAAAAAAAAAAAACCAAACTAAAGCACTAGGACAGAGCACAAGCAACCATAAACAGTGTAAGATTTCTAGTCATAGCCCTCTATGCTCTATCTTTAGTCATTACTGACATGATACTCAAATTATATACAAATAAGATAGCTGTGAGCTCAAGCATGTATTTATTGGACCATCTTTTACAATCACTGGCCATGAAGTTAAGCACATACATTATTAAATTTTTCATTACTATAATGAAATACTGGTGACAGGCTGACTTTATAAAGAAAAGAGTATTAATGATTTATAGTTTTGCATGCTCAAAGTCTAAACATCATAGTACGATCTGGGTGGAGAACATTGTTGGCTCTTGTCTCATGGAAGATGACAAAACTAGAAGCATGTGGAAGTGGAGGTCACATTGACAGGCAGAAATCCAGAGAGAAATTAGGAGGGACTAGTATAAGCATGATCTAGTACACTATTGTTCTCATGAGACATAACTAGGGTATCTGTAGTGGCTGATTTTGTGTGTCAAGTTGACACAAGTTAAGAGTCATCACAGAGAAAGGAACCTCAGTTCAGGAAATGCTTCCATGAGATCAGCTGTAGCACATTTTTCTAAATTAGGGATTATCCCATTAAGGACAGTAGTCCTGAGTTCTGTAAGGCAGGCTAAACAAGTCAGGAAAAGCAAGCCAGGAAGCAGCACCCTCCATGGCCTCTGCATCAGCTCCTTCCTCCAGGTTACAGCCCTGTTTGTATTCCTAACCTGACTTCCTCCAATGATGAACTATGATTCAGTGTAAGCTGAATAAACCCTTTCCTCCCCAACTTGCCTTTTTGTCATGACAATTTGTCACAGCAGTAGAAACTCTTAAGGCAGTATCCATAAGAAACCTCTAATCCCCCTGCAAAAACACCCCAAATGACCCCTAGGCTCCATTTCTATAGGCGCCCATCCTGGAACATGTTAAGTTTAGTAGCCCGTGAAAACAAGTGGGATCTGCCAATCTACTCAGCTCTAGACAATTTAGAAAAGCTAATGCTGGGAGATTCCAGGAATTTTTTTTCAGATTTAAATAGGACATTGTCAAATCCTAGGATTTCAGACATGCTAGGAGCAAACCATAGATCTACGTGACTAACTCACACAACCTGTGAACTGACAGTATATAAGGCAAAAGCAGGGAATTTAGTGAAATGTCTTCTGAGCTGAGTTCTGTAGGATGCAGGCTCAACAAGGTCCTCTCCTAGAAGAGGAGAATTGGATAGAAGCAGTGATATCCTGCAGAGCATATCCATTCCAGAAAGAGGAATAGAGGGAAATATAAGTAAAAACTACCAAGAAAGGGGCAAAGCCAGATTCTAGGAACCAATTGGGGGAGTGACTCACTTCCACTTTATTGTGATTCCTCCCTCTGCCTAGACTCTTCCTTGGTATTAGTAACACCATGGACTGTTTCGTACTTTGAAGTCTCATTCATAGGTTATCTTCCATAAAACCATCAGTAATCTCACTTCAATATGGAGTTTGTTAAAGCCAATGGTTCAAGGGGAAGATTGAGCAAGTCTGATCCTTAACATCTCTGGGGATGGTGTCTCACACCTAGGCTCTGGAGCAGTGCTCATACCACAGCTTCTGTATTCTCTCTGTTCTTCCTTCTATATGAGCTCCAGTCTCAGTGACAAGGAAACAAAAGGGACCCAGACTTCCCTTCCAGAATCCTGAACGAAAATGGACTCACCTACAGTGAAAACAGCATTTTGGGACTCTAGACATCACTATGGCCTGAGAATGCAGCAGCATTGTTAGTCAGATGGATTTTGCAGTGTAATATCTATAGGATATCTTCTGTAATCACCAAGACTATTACCTGAAGAGGTATGCCCTTAAAATAAAAAAAAACAGATGTATTTTACCCCCCCCAAAGAAAAGCCATGAATGTTGGAACATAAAAGGAACATTTACCCACTACAAACCCTGTAAGAGCATTAAGTACCATAATTTCTCAAACCCACCTACCAAGCTTTTGTCTCTGCACATGCTACCTCTTCAACGTCCTTAGACCTCTAGTTGGAATGGCGTCATATCTTACTCAGGCTTGTGTCTTTAAATCTCAGTCCCATCAACATATGACATTTGACAATTTTTAACATTTTAATTTTAGCATACAATTAATGGATTTCATTTTGACACTTTGTACCATACTCACACTAACCACCCCTCTGCCTTCCCCATCTTGACCCTCCAATAACCGCACTTCTGTTTCCATGAATAAGGTTTTGAATTTACAATAGTTTCAAACATCAACTCTCACTGTACACTCACTGTGTTCTCCTGTCGAGTTAGCCTTCACTATTTCCTGGTCCACCACCCATTCTAACATGAAACACAAACTCCCAGTCATTTTCATGCTATCTCAAGTTCCTCAGTACTCATCTGTTGCAATTCACCTCTATTAAATGGCTTAAATTTATTGTTTGAACTTGCTCCCCACTAATAGCATGGAGCCCTCACCATTTTCTCTCCATACCAAACTAATGAGGAATTTCCTTTACATTCTTTCCTTTCCTGTAGTCTATTCACTGCTTCCAAATGTTTCTGTTTCAATGAATTAGCATATATAATTAAATACACACACACACACACACACACACACACACACACACCACAAATTCATTGAAACGGAAAGAGTTGAGACTGTTGGCCCTCATGGCTGCTGCATTTGTGAATCCTTGTATCTGACAATAGACCTTGTTTTCTGTCAGACTCTGAGATTTTTTTGGGGGGGGAGGGGGGCTGCTACATAACAGTTTCAAGTCGTCTTCAAAACAGTTTCACTACTACTCGTTGGTACTGGGTGTCCCCTTACTCCATCTGATCTCATAGATGAGTCTCAATTCCAGTATTACATATGAGAAGAAGCATGATTATCCTGAATGCATGAAAAGATTGCAAACAAGAAAGGAAAGTAATTCTGATCTCCTTTGCAAAAGACTTTGCAGGTCATTTTTGACAGTGTGATGACACAACTGGGAAAGGAAGGACAGTATGTTCCCACAGAACATGTCAGCAGATAAATGTGTCTTGCAGAAGTAAAATCCACTCCTAAATGTGCCACATGTCTTGTGATCAAACATGAGCACAGGCCTTGCCTCACATGTTGTTCTGTAGCACAGATCCAAAGAATCACAATAATATCAATTGGTTGGCAACACGTTTTTTTCCAGAGGTCCATAAAGCTTTTGAACTTCCTTCACTAGAAATGAACAATTAGGGATACACACAAAATGGCAATAGGTGATCATATTATTCAAGCTATTTTGTAACAAATTCCTGGCAAATGGAGATAAATATTGGAAGGGTTAAAAGAGGGAGGGAGGGAGGAGGGAAAGATTGAGCTAGGGAACATATTGATTGGTTCAGTTGCAGTAATTGGGTTGGTGGTTTTCTATTTCATCCTTCAACTTAAAAACATCATCTAGGTTGGACCAAAATGTACTTAAATCCTTTACACTTTATTCTAAAATCAATAGTTCAGAAATGCAATTCTTTTTTAGGCTTTTGGTCTAAAGAAAATTACTGGAACAGGGAAAGAGGAAAGGTGTCTTTATTCTAGTCCAAACACTGATTCTGGTACCTCCCTATTCAATCTTTTACCTCTACCTTGGAGTTGTTGACTTTCTTTTAAAAGGAGAGAAATGGAAAATTAAAATCGTTAGACATTTATATAGAATTTCACCTAAGCATAAAAGTCATTTGTTCACTCATTTGTGCCTTGCAATAAACTTTAAGAACTTACTGTTCGCATTCTAGTGTCTTGATCCAGTGTCACGGTGGATCCCGTCTCCATAAGAAGAAGAAAGTAACTAAATAACAGACTAGTTATTATAAATTGAGATAAATATGATGAGAGGAAAAAAGCATCATGTGAGGCTTTAAGTCAAGGAAGACTTCCCTGAAGTTCCCTGAATGAGAGAGAGTGGTAAAGGGAGACAGGCTGTGCAGAGGGAGGAAAGGCATTTATAAATGAAGAGCAGACCCTTACAAAGCTCTGAGGTGGTGACATTTGATGGAGAGCAGGAAGAAGTCCCGGGGACTTAACACAAAGGTGGTGGCAAGATAAGAGCAATGAGGGTAATGCTGATAAGACTTAGGCCTAACTGTGAGGGCCTTCCAGAGAAGAACACGGATTTCCTTCTAAATTTGATGTAACATAATAAAGAACTAAGGCCAGCATTTACACATCCAAGCCACTTAATTAAAACATTTCTCATTGACTTAAGGGCAAGGCTGAGTTGAAGAAAGGCAGCGAAGCTACCTGGGAGGGCGGGCGCTGTGTTCCCTGCAGGATGTGATTTGACCTCTAAGATTATCTGCTTGTATTTGCCAGTCTCCAAATTATCCCTAACATTTCTCTTTTAATTCTCACACTTTGGTGTAGCACCTTTACCCATCCACTGATCAGGCCTGATCTGGGCAGCCAGGAAGATGAGTCAAATATGGTGTTCCAAAGGTAATCTATAAAAGATAATGGCAATGATGGTTTGCTGGGCCCAACTGATATGTTGTGAGAACAGGGATGGTTCTTTTTTTGTAAGAACTGAGGCTTCACATGGCAGCCAGCGCAAACACTCCAGCTGTGTATGTGGACCACACTGGATGGAAGACCTTGCCACTTATTTGGCTTTCAGATGACGACAGCCTTCATAGCATCTTGTTCACCAGGTAAAAAAAAAAAAAAAAAACCAAAAAGACGAACAGTCCTCTAGGAGGCAGTGAAGATGATCATAGGAAAGATGGAAAAAACAAAAACAAAAGACTCAAAGACAGGCTAGAAATTGGGAGGACTGGAGGTCTATACCACACCAGCCCTGAATGTATTTCTCAGAGACTTTATATACTTTATAGTATCCTGGGAAACAAAGTCACAAGTTAGCAAAGACAATTTCTGATGTACATAGGATATCTGTTCCCATCAAAAGGCCTCTCAGTTCCTTCCACCAATATTAATAGAATGTACAGCCCCTCGCCTTGAGCTTCAAGTGTGGCTTCTCTTATCAGTCCATGTGTCAGCAAGCCAGGAAATCTACCAGCAGATCCTGACCTGCCTTGACTCTGCCAGACAAGCAGGCTTTCACAGAAGCAGGCAAAAAATGGCTCCTGACAATCTTGAGTGCATTTTCATGAGCAATCCCTGGCTAGAATTACCCAGTTAAGCTGCACCCAAATTCCCAACCTATGGACACTATAAGAGATAGACAAAGCCCACTGTTTATGTCACTAGGGTATAGGGTAGTGTGATGTACCAAGAGATGACCCATTTTATTGTGGAGGCTCAGAGAAGAGAATGAATTTGAAGAACACCATAGAGGCCCACTACATAGGACATAGTGAGGGTCTTGTTTGTGGGTGTGATCAGGGAAACACTGAGGGCACCTCTAGGTTTCTGGCTTATGTGGCTGTAGACTCTGCATCATACAGTGCATAGGATGAAGGCATGCCAAAGGAGTACACCAGAGAGACACCTATGCCATGTGTTCAATTAAAGAACCAAAGATCCAGCTTAAAGAACACAGGTATCCCTCAACAGAAGAATGATGCAAAAAATGTGGTATATCTACACAATGGAGTACTATTCAGCCATTAGAAACAATGAATTCATGAAATTCTTAGGCAAATGGATGGATCTGGAGAACATCATACTAAGTGAGGTAACCCAGTCTCAAAAGATCAATCATGGTTTGCACTCACTAATAAGTGGATATTAGCTTGGAAAACTGGAATGTGCAAAACATAATCCACACTTCAAATGAGGTACAAGAAGAACGGAGGAGTGGCCCCTAGTTGTGGAAAGACCCAGTGTAGCAGTATAAGACAAAACCAGAACAGGGAAGTGGGAAGGGATGGGTGGGAGAACAGAGGGAGGGAAGGGGGCTTATGTGACTTTTGGGGAGTGGGGAACCAGAAAAGGGGAAATCATTTGAAATGTAAATAAAAAAAATATATCGAATAAAATTAAAAAAATAATCCAAATATAAAACAAAATCCTTTAGTAAATGTTAAAAAAAAAAAAGAACCAAAGATCCAAACATGCTCAATAGGAAAAAAATGTAGTGACTAACATACATTTGAGAGCTTTTGGACTGCTGGTGATATTTCAGATCCTAGGAATACATTACAGCAATAAGACCAAGATGATGATTCTGGCACAGGAGCTGAAATCTGAAGTTTTCCTTCATGTATAAACCAAACAAGATGTTGGTACGTGAAAGCAATGAGGAAAATGATTAGAGGAGCTGGAAGTGAAGATGTGTTTAGCGATATGGCATCAAATAACCATCAGCAGGAGGCCACTCTTCCTATCTGCTGCAGATATATGCATGTTTCACTCAGATGAATTATAGATAAAGCTGTCATATTGCAAAATTCCAAGGGATTGCTATTTGGCAGGTGGTTTATATTAAGAGAGGGTTCTGGGTGTATATAATGCATTGGTCAAAGCCCAGCAAACTAGAAAGAATGTAAATGGAATGACCATATAATGAGGGAGACAGTGCTCTAACCAGACGTCTTATGCCAACAAGTAAAACCTCCAGCAGCAGGTATAGTTTACATTTTGTTGAGACATTGACCACAGTAGTCCCATGGAATTCTCCAAACATTACAAGCTATTGGCAAGACTATTGGTTGTTCTATACTACCTAATGTCAAGGCCCAATTGCTAAGGTCAGTTATTATGTCATCAAATACAGAGAAGTTAAATGAGAAGCTTCACCCCTACGAAATAGCATTCATGGTGCTGGAAAGTTCTCTGCACCGTACTGTGGAAGAAAATAATCATCAATACCACCACACAGCAGTGACCTGCCTGCTAGATATACTGGTACAATAGTGGCATAAATGTTATGGGTGTAACCATAATGTTTTAATTATGGATTTAAGGTACATGGGGACAAGAGCAGTAATGGACCTATAGGAAAGCATAATTATCCTAAATGAATTAAGCAATAAAATGGCTCCTAATGACATACTACTGATCAGTAGATCAGTGCCATCATTTATTACTCATTACAGAAGCTTCTTGCAGTAGACGGTAACAGACCAACAACTGGACAAGGTTGAGAGAGGGAGAGACTGGAGCACTCAATGATAAATGGGATGCTTTCATCAAAGCTCTCCCCTCCAAAATCTATGTATCAGAGAAGGCTAAAAGATAGCCAGAGGTGATGAATGATTCTAAGAAAACTATGTCTTCTAAACACAACAGGACTAATGTGCATACAAACTCACAAATCTGTTGCAGAATACCACTGCACAGGTCAGCAAGGCAAAAATCCCAGCACAAGAAAGTAGACACAAAGTCCCGCCCCTAACTAAAAGGCTATTAGCAACTGATAGCTGCTGAAAAGGAAAATGGTGTGTCACTGAATGTAGCAACCACACTCTAAGGCAGTCCGCACACCCAGGACTACTTGGACAACACAATACAAAGTCAATGATGTTTTAGTTTTGTTTGAGTGGGATGGGATAGGGGTTGTTTCAGTGTATTTTGTTTTGGAAATTTTTGTTTTATTAGTCTTTATGTTTGAGGAATTTTTTTGTTTGGGTTTTCCTAGTTTGATGGTTTTTGAGAGAGAAAAAAAACCATAAAGATGTGTGGATAGGCATATGGAGAGGATTGGGAGACATTAGGAGTGGGGATAACATTATTAAAATATATAAATTTTTAATAACAACAAAATTATAGTTAATAATAGGGCAAATTTCATACAGTTTTGGCCCTTCTCCTCAGAAAAAAAAAAAACAAAAACAAACAAACAAAAAACCCAAATGGGACTATATTGCATTAAGGAATCTGAATATTCCATTAAAGTTTCAGCCAATAAAAGTTCCTCTTTCAAGTTCCTATGGGTATATTTTAGTACTTGCCTTTAGGTTTCAAAATTTCCACCTGGGTAAATCAGCACAGTGTGCAGAAAGTATATGCCATGCACCTTGGTACCCACTTGTAACCTGGATTACATTACTAATAGTCCTCTATGCTGTTCTGGTTCCTGGGACCTGATGCAGTTGAGCTGGTGTAGAAGCGACAGGTTATGAACATTTTCACAAATTGCCCCACCTGTGTCTAATAGTAGCCTGGGCTGAGAGCTTTAGAACTTGATCAAGTGTAATGTGTGGAGTGAGTGGCAAGGTTATTACGTGGCTCTGTTTAGTAACTATGGCATCGGTAAGGGCTTTTAATAGTGGCATGCCCCCTTCTGCTTTTGAGTGGCAGACTAGCTCGAGTTGGTGAAGGAGTCCCTGGAAGTGATTCTTGCCTCTCCTAGGCTGAAGTGTTTTATTGCCATGATGGTTAGATTCTTACTTCAGTGGCTCTCAACCTTTCCAATGCTGCAACCCTTTTATACAGTTCATCATACTGTGGTAACTTACAACCATAAAATTATTTTTGTTGCTACTTCAGAACTATCATTTTGCTACTGTTAGGAATCATATTGTAAATATCTGATACGAGGGATATCTGATCTGTGACCCCCATGATAGAGTTATTGAACCTCTCAAAGCAGTTGGATCCATGAGTTGAGAAACACTATTCGAAGTTATCATCATCTCTGTTGCTAGCTACTTTTCTAGCCCAGGAAATCTAAAACAAGGTCCAGAGCTGGGAACTATGGGCATAGACTTGTTAGGTAATAAGTACACAAAAGTAAACTTGGAATGGCTGTGGTACACCTTTTAATAACCTTTCAATAAATATATGCACATAAGTAATTAGCTCATTTTTCACCAGGTGCAGTTACTGAAACATTACCTATCAATAAATACTGAAGATGAATCCAAAACACTTGTATTTTCCAGAAGAAAATCAAAATAAATGATACTCAAAAAATACTTTCTTCCCTTATCTCAGTGTCAGTATTCTCACACATTGTATTTATAACTATAGACCTGTATAGATTATGTATAAATATATTGCTGCTTCACAAAAAAATCTTTTGCTGAATATGTAGAATCTTCATATCTGCTGCATTATGTACCAAAGGATAATATATCTGGCAGCAAAAATAGTTATATTTCATTAAAAGCTGGCTTTAAGTGCTGCTCTAAGACCAACAGAACACTTAGCTTCCAAATGGTCTGAAATACGGTCTCCAATTTTGTAAATTTCCAGAGTCAAATTTTATTTTCTTTCAAAGGACAGGCATCAAAATGCACATTATTTTTATATGTTTTCCAAATAATAAAGTTAAATGTCTTGACAGTGAGATTTGATTGAATTAACTAATCTCTTGGTTTGATTATTTAATAAAAATGTGAATTATGTTATTTACTTTTTAGGAGTTATATAAAATTTGATCATAAATGAAACAGATTGTATAAGAGAAAAACCCTGAAATGCAGATGAAAAATGGGGGGGGGGGAAAGTACATAATTCCAACTCTAGAAATAAATCAGTTACTTCAGTCTTTTTTCATTCTACAAATATTTGCCTAAAAGATCCACTATAATAAATACAACATAATCTCTAATGGTTCTAAACTTTGTTTCTTTTTTTATTTATTTTTTATTTATTTTTAACATTTTTTATTTTCTATATTCTTTGTTTACATTCCAAATGATTTCCCCTTTCCCGGATCCCCCCTCCACATATGTCCCATAAACTTTCTTCTCTCCATCCATTCTCCAATCACCTCCCTCCTTTTTCTCTGTCCTTATATTCCCCTCCAATGCTAGGTCAATCCTTTCCAGGATCAGGACCCTCTCCTTACTTCTTCATGGGAGTCATTTGTTATGCAATTTGTGCCTTGGGCATTCAGGGCTTCTGGGCTAATTAATATCCACTTATCAGAGATTGCATTCCATGTGTATTCTTTTGTGATTGGGTTACCTCACTTAGGATGATATTTTCCAGATCAAACCATTTGCCTAAAAATTTTGTGAATTCATTGTTTATAATTGCTGAGTAGTATTCCATTGTGTAAATATACCACATTTTCTGTATCCATTCCTCCTTTGAGGGGCATCTGGGTTCTTTCCAGCTTCTGGCTATTATAAATAGGCTGCTATGAACATAATGGAGCATGTGTCTTTATTGCATGCCAGGAAATCCTTTGGGTATATGCCCAGGAGAGGTATAGCAGGGTCCTCTGGAATTGTCATGTCCAGTTTTCTGAGGAACCGCCAGACTGATTTCCAAAGTGGTTGTACTATCTTACAGCCCCACCAGTAGTGGAGGAGTGTTCCTCTTTCTCCACATCCTTGCCAACACCTGCTGTCTCCTGAGTTTTTGACCTTAGCCATTCTGACTGGTGTAAGGTGAAATCTCAGGCTTGTTTTGATTTGCATTTCCCTAATGACTAATGATGTTGAGCACTTAAGGTGCCTCTCGGCCATCCAAATTTCTTCAGGTGAAAATTCTTTGTTTAGATCTGTACCCCATTTTTAATAGGGTTATTTGGTTCCCTGGGGTCTAACTTCTTAAGTTCTTTGTATATATTGGATATTAGCCCTCTATCAGATGTAGGGTTGGTGAATATCCTTTCCCAATTTGATGGTTGCCGTTTTGTCCTTTTAACAGTATCCTTTGCCTTACAGAAACTTTGTAATTTTATGAGGTCCCATTTGTCAATTCTTGATCTTAGAGCATAAGCTATGGGTGATCTGTTCAGGAACTTTTCCCCAGTGCCCATGTCCTCAAGGGTCTTCCCCAGTTTCTTTTCTATTAGTTTCAGTGTGTCTGGTTTTACATGGAGGTCCTTGATCCACTTGGAGTGAAGCTAAACTTTGTTTCTAACAATAGATGCCACATAATGTGGGTCCTAACAGGAAAATTTAAAAATATGAACATTATTAATACAGAAATATATCCTGTTGAATAAATATCAGAAATAGTCGCTATTTGTGTCTTAGTACCTTCATCATGTGAGTTCACCACAAGGCATGATGTGCAGAACAACCCTGAGGAGCACAATCAACATCTTCCAGATGGCCAAGTATTTAGTCACATCACAGTTAGAGTGGTTACATCATCACATGTTGATAAAATAGAGGAACCTCTATGTGCTATAGACAGAAAAGACAGCCTGATCATTCCAAGAGCTCTAGGCATGCACGATACTGAAGAGAACCCATCTACAATGGACAGTTGTAAACTCAGGCTTTGAGCTTAGCAGGGCATGCAATGCACCTGTGCAAGAAACCCAGCCTGGGCAGGGAGATGGACTGAGGGAAAGCTCGCTCTTGGACTTGCTCTCAGGGCTGGGGACAGTCAAAACTGGAAGAGAGCCTCCAACCAGAAAATAGTCCAGTCTCAAGTGTTATTCTGCATAACTGAAGAATATGAGGATGAGCTATGAAACAGAGACATTGAAGCAGACTTTCATTAACTAGTAAGAAACCCAAACATTAAGAAGAAGTAAGTGAGATTCTTTATGCACAGTGACATAATCAGGTATGCGGTTATGAAAGAGCTCTTGGGCTGAGTATAAAGGAACACACCTATAATCCCAGCACTCAGGAAGCTGAAGAAAGGGATCTTTAATCCAAGTCCATCTTCTGCTATATAATAAAACCATCCAATGAAGGAGAGAGAGAGAGAGAAGAGAGAGAGAGAGAGAGAGAGAGAGAGAGAGAGAGAGAGAGAGAGAGAGAGAGAGAGGAAAAGGAAACCAGCAGGACCAAAAGGAAGAAGGGAAGTGTAGGGGAGTGAGTTCTCTCTGGTGGGAGGAGAAAATGAAAGGCTAGCATTTGACAAGGCTGATGCTAGTGAAGAGACCAAGGCAGCGCACTCATCCAGTCTGGAACATAGAGTGTCCAAATGAGGCCAAAGCTGTGGCAATCTCATCATATTAGGACTACCAAGGAGATGTAGAATATTCCTTATGTCCCACAGGCCACCTGGAGAATTATCTTAGATGATGGTCACAATGTTAAGTTATGAGGAAGACAATATCTCAATATATCCCTCAATACCTCTTTAAATCTTTCCATATGAGATTTTAAAAATACAAAATTATGTTTGGATTGTCCTACAAAGGGACCACTGAAAGACCAGAGACACTCTATTCATAGCCAGGAAACAAAGGCTCGTGCTACATCACACTGCAAGCAGATGGTTCCAGGTTATCACTCCTAAGACCCTTTTTGGCCAATTGTCTGGTGTCAAATAACTAGGTAATCATTATTCTATTTCTCTGAGGTACAAACAGAAAAAAGAATAATCTATTCTAAGCAACAGAATTTGCATGCCCTAGTCATTTGTAGACTATCACTGAGATGGTTAACTAAACAGACACTCACTTTCTAGGTAAGAAGATGAGCTGGATTTTTTTTTATCCCTTTACAGATGCCAAGGGATGCTAGGGCTCAACCTATGCTTTTCTCTTCCATTGGGTTCCTAGCAGGTTTATTTGCACAGTCTCCTTTTATTGAGACAGACAAAATAGAGGGCTATACAATCCACAACCCATCATTTATCTTCTGAATACCACCTGCTTAACAAGTAGAACTTTCTCAAATTCTTTGGAATTTCCCTGTGAGTTTTCTGACACTGAACACACTCAATGAATAAGTACATGAAGACCATTCAGTGAACGAGCTTAGGTAAGAGTCATATTAAGATGAAAATACTGATTTTAAAGCTATCAAGTTTCCTTTAAAGTTTTTTCCTTCTGCTACAACCGTGAATATACGCTTCTGTGTAAAGAAATTCAACTAAGTAGATACAACTTTTCAAATACAAGGTAAGAAATTCTAATGCTTACACTCTTTTAACACCCATCTTAAGGTTGTTGTAGCTTTACTAAGTTCAATATTTTTTCTTTTTTTCTATACTCTTTGTTTACATTCCGAGTGCTTTCTTCTTTCCTAGTTCCCCCGTCCCCATCAGTCTCATTCAATATTAAAACACAGTGATTTAAACACATTAACTAATTGACCTTTGTTGAGACCTTATTTGGCTGGTTGATATACAAGAAATAAATCACTTGTGAGGGGTTATTGAAATGTAATATTGCAAACCAAGCACAGATGTCTATTCACATTGTATTAAAAGTAAATAGCCTTGCATTTTATATAAGAGGTTCCACTGAAGAAATAGAAATTGTGAAAATATCTGATCTGAGACAGGTGCAGAGAAGACGCCAATAACAAAGCATCTGCAGAAGAAAATTACTCTTTTAAAAGTCAGATATAGCAAGTGAACCCTTGAGGAAAGCAGATGCCACTGTTGGAGTGTATGAACGAGGGAAACACCAAAAGGAATTGCAAATGGGAGATGATGTTTCCTTCTCTATAAGATCAGGATTTTTGACTTGAGCTGAGTTGGCTTCATAATCACCTAATGTTTTTAGTATTCTGTTTCTTGAAGTTTTTCAAGAGAAAAGCTGCATGTCTTCAATAATGTGACAGAGATGCTCAGTCAGTAACAGGAAGTCTAAGATCCTCAGGAATCTCATGGAAAAATCCAGGTGCAGCAGCATCTACTGATAATCCCAGAGCTGGGGAAATGGAAGCAGAGGATCACTGGGACTCTCCCAGTGATCAGTAGTCAGGATGAGTGAGTGAGTCCAAGTTGAGTAAGAGATCTTGTCTTAAAAATAATGTTCAGAGTGGTTGAGGAAGATACTTAATGTGTACCTCTGGCTTCCACATGTATGCATACACATGTACACAAATATCATACACACTCATGTACACATGTGAATATGTAGAACACACAGATAAATAGATAGATAGATGATAGATTATAAATGGATACATAGAAGGATACATAAATACATAGATTAGATAGATACATAGATATATAGATAGATAATAGATACATACATACATACTTAAATACATAGATGATACATACATAATACACAGATATGTAGATACATAGATGATAGATAGATAGATAGATACATAGATATATAGATATATAGATAGATGATAGATACATATATGCTTAAATACATAGATGATAGATACATACATACATAATACACAGATATGTAGATACATAGATGATAGATAGATAGATAGATAGATAGATAGATAGATAGATAGATAGATAGATAGACAGACAGACTGTGGAATAAAGAAATGAACAACTTGATGATGAGACTAGCTCCATAGTAAGGAAACCAAACCCGTGACTTAAGGCCTTTGTGTGAGATGCAGCTTGCCCACCCTCCTTATGATACTATGTAACTGGAGTAGATTATGACTTTGAGAGAGGATAAACCGGGTGGGTGGCCTTTGTAACCAGATGGACCTAAGTTCAGTCCCAGGAATCCAAAGGTTCCCCTTACCATCTACAGATGCACCTGAGGTTTCCTGGGTCACAACAGATATTTCCCATCTCAGTGATGACATTTTCCATGTAACTTGTGGAGGAATTAGCAAGCCCTAGCATGGAAGATGGGGACTGTCAAGAAGCACAGCTGGCAATCCAACTGAGGAATGTGACTAATGGGTGGACGCAAGCTGACTGGACGAGAGAGGCATGAAAAGTGTAATGCTACCAAATGAAAAATGCAGACCGCAGGACGGGGCTAAGCAATTTTATTCTGAATGAGAATGTGATTGAGAATCAGCTCTCAAGCAATCCAAGATTTAAAATCTTGTTTCAAACTCAGAATTTAAACAGGCAAAAAAACATGCAGCGGACTTGAAAACATCTGTCCCTTCATTTGTCATATGGCTGTCTTCTCCCCTTCATCTAGGTTTTACATCTTATGTAAGATTTTCTTCAACTACTTAGCAATCTCTCGACTAATGTGGAGCATTGAAATGCAACACATGCATTTTAAAGTCAAGAGATTAGATGACTCTGATTTCTGAATCCTGATCATGGAAATATGTGGCCATAACAGATGGTGTAAGAGCATCCATATGTATGTTGGCCAAGTCCTGTTAACATTCTCTCCTGATTCTCTCCCCCTCACACCCCACTAGAAATCCCCCAACAAAGCAGCCTGCAACTAACATCGTATGGAAAATCTTGGCTTAGTGCCCCAAGTCTCCACTTCTTGATTGGGACAATCTTGAGGCATGAGAACATGCCAAGTAATTGCGAAGTTCCCAAAACTCTGAGTCCTGGCTACCTACAGCAGCCATTCTGTTCATTGGCATTCCCATGCCTCCTAAATCATCTCCTGATGAACAGCTTGTAACCCTGTCTTTGTCTAGAGAATCCCAATACCCGGTAGCATTTTTTCACAGAGGAAAATTAAGCAAACATAACAGGATCTAAATTAAGAAGAGTCCAAGCTATGACAGATGTTGATAATGCAGCAAGAACAGCTACAGTTAAAGGTTGTAAGCAGGGACTCCCTGATGAGGCTGTGTGCTCCCAGAGCCTCCTGAGAATGGATATGACTTCCTGGATGCTGATGGCAGGATTTGGTGTAGCTGTGGCACGTTTGAAAAAGCTGGATCACGTTTAGTGAAAGCCACCTTTCATGCAACTTCTAAACTGCTGCTCTTAGTAAATTCCAGTGCTATATATAATATAGAATATATATATAAAAACTTTATAAACACCAACTTTTATTAGAAGTGAACTCATAGTAGTTGAAAGGCCAATGCATCAATGAAAGGCCAATGCACCAATGAAAAGGGCTTAAGAAGAGAGAATGGAGGTTAAGGGAGTGTGGCACGGCACGGGCCCATGTCCAAGCACTTCTTCCCCCTGAGGGACCACACGCACACAGGGATGGTATAGAATAGGGTTTATTCAGGGTAGAGGTTGGGAGTTAGTGGTAGAGAAAGGCAGAGAGAAGGGGGGAGGGAGGGAGAGAGGGAGGGAGAGGGAGAGAGAAAGAGAGAGAAAGAGTAGTGGAGGCCGGCCATGACCACTTGGAGAGAGGGGGAGGGGAGGAGAGCCTAAGGGGCAGGGGGGGATGAGAGTGGGATGAGAGGCGGGGGAGAGAGAGAGGAGAGGCAAGTAGTCCCTCTTATAGTGGGCCAGGTCTATGGGGCTGGGCATACCTGGCTGTTGCCAGGTAAGTGTGGGGTGGAGCTTAGACAGAATACCAACAGTAGTATTTTACTTAGATGTATATTTTAAGTGTTTTATTATTTTATTTATTTGTTTATTTATTTAGTGTGTGTGTGTGTGTGTGTGTGTGTGTGTTTGCTTGTGTGTATTCAGGCTTAGTGGAAAACTCCTTTACCTTCTGAGTCATTTTGTGGGTCTTTGTTACATATTTTAAATTTAAATGATATTATATAAAATATTCATTCTTCATATAAGAATATCTCAGTATTTTATCACTTAGAGCTTCAAGTCCCACAAGCCCTGTGGATGGTGAACCACGTTTTTTTGTTTTTTTGTTTTTGTTTGTTTGTTTGTTTGTTTGTTTTTTTCTGAACTAAACAGACAGGGGTCAGGGGCATTATGTAAAAACTAACTACCATGAGTAAATACCACCTCTTTCTTTGCAGTATAACACTTAGATTTTAAACATTAAGTTCTTAGGTCTTAAAAGAGCAAACACTCCTTTGGAGGGAAAAGAGAAACACAATACTCTAACCAACCTTAGGTGTGATATTTACTTTCTCTTTCTAGCATCAAAGCTGCTGAGTCTAAACTGGGTTCCTGCCAGCTTATCACATTCCTTTAATGGTGGTTTTTTTTTAAACAGAAAGTTCTGCAAGACATGAGGAAACAGTTACAGGAGGGGACCAGCCATGCTTATGTTATTGAATGTTTTATTTTGTGGCAAAGGGGCACACAGATATCCCTGCATTTGCTGGTAGTCAATTTCCGTTGGGTGGTGCTCTTTACCCAGAAGTCAGCTTTCAAAATACCTTTGTTTGCAAGCTTGTCTCCCACAACTGGATGGTGAAGGCAATATATACAAAGACATTAGACCCCAGGGAACCAAATAACCTATTAAAAAATGGGGTACAGACCTAAACAAAGAAATTTCACCTGAAGAAATTCAGATGGCCGAGAAGCACCTTAAGAAATGCTCAACATCATTAGTCATTAGGGAAATGCAAATCAAAACAATGCTGAGATTTCACCTCACACCAGTCAGAATGGCTAAGATTAAAAACTCAGGAGACAGCAGGGGTTGGCGAGGATGTGGAGAAAGAGGAACACTCCTTCACTGCTGGTGGGATTGTAAGATGGTACAACCACTTTGGAAATCAGTCTGGCGGTTCCTAAGAAAACTGGACATGACACTTCCCTGGAAGGTGATTTTTTTTTAAAGCACTCCCTTTACAGAGAAATCTGCCAAGGAACCCAGCAGGATTTCTAAAGGGTCCCATCTTCTAATGCCAGCTGATTTTCCAAAGTAAAAGCAAGTGAAGACCCCTGAATTCTAGAGGGCATCTTTGAAGTCCACTCACCCAAGGATCTAGAAAGGCACATACTGGCAGCACAGCTACTGTCCAAGTGAGATGAGACATCTATTCCTGAGCAACCCAAAATCCACATTCCTGAAGATCTTGGAGTTCATTAAGACAAAAGAGAAGAGAAAATCACACACACACACACACACACACACACACACACACAGAGAGAGAGAGAGAGAGAGAGAGAGAGAGAGAGAGAGAGAGAAACAGAGAGAAACACAGAGAGAGACAGAGACACAGAGAGACAGAGAGATGAATACTGACCACTAAGGATATTTTGCTAATTTTGATTTGAACTTTGAAATCAGAGAAATCTCTCTCTTTAAAAAAAAATAAGAACAAATTCTATCTGATAAAATATCTGTACAAGGATGAAGAAAACTAAAACCATCCAAATGCCAGGAGAGTGATAAGAATTAGCAGTCACCCTCTCGTAACTGGAAAGGCGGTTGCACATTTCTGGGCATTGGTTGCATAATTCCAGCGCTTGAGCATTTAATACATCCTTCTGTTGGTCGTTGGAGTAACACAATTGCTCAATGACATGTGAAGAGATTGACAAGGACTATTTGCATGGTAGTGTGCCAAGTCTTTGCTTGAATTTGCTTGCTTAATTAAGTATCTACTTGTGGTCTCTTTGGGAGTTTCTGAATTCCATTACCTCTTTCTTTAAAGAAAATTTAATCTACTTGAGAAAGTAAGATTATTAATCATAGGCCAATAAACACTAGTACTTTCTGAGTAAGTAGTTCTAAGACCCACTTTTCAGACAGCTAACCAAGCTAACAGGAACACCAGGGCAAGATGTAAAATTTCAGAACGGTGGTAACTTGTTGTAGCCAAAGTGATTTGGTGAGTTAAGCAACAATAGAGCAAATGATGTTCATCTCTTCATTGACAGAAATCCAAAAGAAAGCTTTGTCCTAACTTACTCTGTGATCATCCTTATATTCTGATAAAAACCATCCACATGAACATAATTTTTTTTACTGTCTTCAACTGGAAAAAATGTATGGCTCAGGTCTGCACAGTCAGTCCTTGGGGTTTTGAACTTGAATAGAAAATTTTTATCTTTTCAAATTAAGACATGTTAAATGGAGAAGGAATTTGAAAGTTTTCTTTTTAATTTTTAGACTCCTCCTACTCTTAATTCTTATGATCAGCAGAATCATAATTTTGTCAATGTGTAGATCCTAACTCCAAGAACAAGGTGCGTGGTATCTTTCATTGTAAATGAGCTTCTGTAGATATGCTTCAATTAAGGCTCTTAAGACATGCAGGACATATCCATAAGTGGAGGAATATAAGTAGCTTTATAGAGCTGGGGGAAAAAAAGACAAAAAAACTAGATTTGTTTTTTGGAGTCTTCAGAAAAAAGGCATTTGGCCTGCTGACACCTATGCCTAATGTAGACCTATTCCAGACTCCAGTGTCCAGAGTTGGGAAATAAAAAGTAGCTTGCATAATTTGGGTTAAGTTTGCAGCAATTTGATCTAGTAACAATAGTCAAATAATACAGTTATAATAATCAAATACTTCCTGAAAGGAAATATAATAAGAAAAATAAAGTACTATAGCAAGGTTTATGGTGATGGTTTCTTTTTCCTTCTTTTCTGTCATCTAAAATTAGCAGCCACCAACATTTTGCCTTATGATCTTCTGTTCTGCTTTGGAAAGGAGTACAATATTCGTTTATTATATAAATATGAAGTCCAACCTGTAGCCCCTAAGCCCTTTCATCATCCATAATCATATTCCAGCATGGGTCCTTACAACTTATTTTAAAATACCATATGAAGATTAATAACTAATTTTTGTATGACTGTGGATGCAATTTCTACAATGTAATTTTAAGATATAATGTCATGGGATAAAATGTATTTTATACACCCTAAAGCACAGGAGACACAAAGCCACCACCTGTGAAGATGCATGCTAAAAATGAGAGGCTGTGCCTCTTGGCCTCTTCCTGGCTCCCTGTTATTCCCTTTCACCTGCTCTTACTTCTCCATAAAACAAGCCAAAGGACTTGTGAGTCTGAGAAATGCATGCTAGAGATGAGCTGTTTTTAATGCAGCTGATTGCAGAGAGGAGAACTGAAGACCTCAGAGCTGCAGGCAAACGCCCGCTGTTTGTTTCTGAGAGTGTACTGTGGAGTCATGATTAAATCCCTTTAAAAGCTTCAAATTTCCAACCTGCTGGGATGATCAAATCTTCGTTTAGTAGTTGTTTCATTGTGTCAGAAGACCTTAAATACCTTTAAAAAATTCTGAAGGTCATTCTTAGCATGCGAAGAAGACCCACTGGATTGGAGTGGCCAGTGGCAGGTCATCTCATGGTTGGGTGTGCCAGGGGACTTACAAGTTCATTTGTCCATGAACTGGAACTGCATTTTTAGGTCTCTGGACAAGTAGATCATGGGGTAAAGGGGAATATCAGCAATGACCTTAGAAAACTGTACGAAATGAAGCAAAGGAAAGTATTTACAAACTTTCCATGTTATTTTAATATAAATATCAGACACACAAGCATTTATTTTATTTTGGTTTTTTATTAGATATATTCTTTATTTACATTTCAAATGATTTCCCCTTTCCTGGTTTCCCACCCCCGGAAAATCCCATAAGCCATCTTCCCTCCCCCTGTTCCATAATCAACCTCTGCTTCCCCGTCCTGGTATTCCCCTACACTGCTGCATCAAGTCTTTCCAGGACCAGGGGCCTCTCCTCCCTTTGATGTCCTCCCTCTGATGCCTATGCATCTGGAGCCATGGGCAATACCATGTGTATTATCTGGTTGATGTTTTTGTCCCTGCAAGCTCTGGGACTACTGAATGGCCCATATCCTTGTTCCTCCTATGGTTCTGCAAACCCCTTCAGCTCCTTGGGTCCTTTCTCCAGCTCCCCCATTGGGGACCCTGTGCTCAGTTCAACAGCTGGTTGAGAGTGCCCCCCTCTGTATTTGTCATGCACTAGCAGAGCCTCCCATACAAGTATTTTAAAGGACAATATTGCAGTTACATGCTGTATAGAAAAATTTCTAGCACTTTATATTTGGCATCATGGAAAAGAACACTTTTCCATTTTTTTAAAGAAACTCCTGTTTTGTTCCACATTTCTTTCCTTTTATTAATTTTTTGAGAGTGTAATATAATTAGTTATATCATTCTTTCCCTACTTTTTCTCCCAATAAAACTTTCCATATACCATTCTTTACTTCTCTTTCAAATTCATGGCCTCTTTTTTTCCCCTTTAACTATTCTTCCATGCATTATGTATTTATATATATGTAGGTATTCCTAAATGCATGCTGTTCAGTCTTATAATGTTGCTTGTATGGAGATTTTCAGGGCTGAATATTTGGTATTGGATATTTGGTATTGGATTTGGTATTGGAACCAATTGGTGCATTCTTCCATGGGGAAGTCTATTTGTCTTGCTCTTAGTATTTGTTAGTGGCCTATATTTTTCAGGTAGGGTCAGGCTTTGTGCTCTTTCCCTATCTATCTTGGTATCAGAAACCCATGTTTTGTACACTTAAGTTAGAAAGCAAATAGGATAAGAGGACAAGCAAAAGTAGTGCAGAAATATCAAATAATGACAAGAAATGTAATCAAAGCTCATGATTAGGTTGCTCTATGCTTGTTAAACAAACTAAGAGAAGATTGTGACCACATTTCTTCAAAGTATTTGAAGAATGGAAGCTAAAAAACTTTCAAAGCCAAAGACTGATGTCATGAACTGAAGCCTCTGGGTATAAAAAATCATGAGTTATACAGAAACCCTAAGCTAATACTGTTCATTATGAATGTCATGTAAGTCATGTTAAATAATCAAAAGGCAACAAATTAATTTTAATAGTATAAGTTGAGTATCTCACTCTAAAAATCTAATGCCAAAAGTACTCCAAACATCTAAATGTGTGTGTGTGTGTGTGTGTGTGTGTGTGTGTGTGTGTGTGTGTGTGTGTAAGAGAGAGGGAAAGGGAGAGGGAAACAGAGCGAGTGGATATCTGTGGCAGATAGGCATAGAATATCTTCCTCTATTAATCTCCTTTGTATTTCATTTAGGCATGATCCCTCATTGAATCAGAAACTAAACATTTTGCCGAGGCTGTTTTCCAGATATTCTTGTCTTTGTACCCCAATGCTAGGCTTTCAGGCATACATGGCCATGTCCAGCTTTTTACCTGGGTGCTGGAGACTCTAATTTGGGCTTCATGCTTGCAGATCAAGTGATCTTACTACATACTAAAGTTGTTCCAAGCACATCTATTTTAGAACTTAAAGATAGAATCAAATTTCATCTCAGTACTTGAGAAGCTAAATAGAATATTGAGAGTCTGAGGCCTCTCTAGGTTACACAGATAGATAGATAGATAGATAGATAGATAGATAGATAGATAGATAGATAGATAGATAGATAGATAGATACATAGATACATAGATACATAGATAGATACATAGATAGATACATAGATAGATACATAGATAGATACATAGATAGACAGATCCTTTCTCAAAACAAAACAAAAGCAGCAACAATAAATAATGATTCACAGCAGGATCAATGAGCTCAGTAAACACATGACATCTATGGCCACAGTACTGGAAAGCTCTCAGATCAGATCTACAATGATAAGAACATGTGAGACAGTTTCAACCATACATAGCTTTGTAATGATAATCTTCTATATAATCAGTTTTCCCATCAACAGAATTCGTTGGAAGCTTTTATGTCTTTATCACTGTTGACAATATAAAGAAGTAAAATGGCTACAGAAAGAGAAAAGCTTTATTAGAGAAGGTTCATGGGAATATCAGAGAAAGCGTCAGCCTGAATGGCCAGGATTTCTTGAATAGAAAGAATGGAGGCCACTGGGCAGGAGCCATGACTTGTCCTTACAAAGATTCAAGTTTGACTTTTTTTTCTTTTTTTTTTATTCGATATATTTTTTATTTACATTTCAAATGATTTCCCCTTTTCAGGCCCCCCACTCCCCGAAAGTCACATAAGCCCCCTTCCCTCCTCCCTGTTCTCCCATCCACCCCTTCCCATTTCCCTGATCTGGTTTGGCCCTATACTGCTACACTGAGTCTTTCCAGAACCAGGGGCCATTCCTCCATTCTTCTTGTACCTCATTTGATGTGTGGATTATGTTTTGGGTATTCCAATTTTCAGGGCTAATATCCACTTATTAGTGAGTGCATACCATGATTGATCTTTTGATACTGGGTTACCTCACTTAGTATGATGTTCTCCAGATCCATCCATTTGTCTAAGAATTTCATGAATTCATTGTTTCTAATGGCTGAATAGTACTCCATTGTGTATATATACCACATTTTTTGCATCCATTCTTCCATTGAGGGATACCTGGGTTCTTTCCAGGTTCTGGCTATTATAAATAGGGCTGCTATGAACATAGTGGAACACATATCCTTATTACATGCTGGGGAATCTTCTAGTATATGCCCAGGAGCGGTATAGCAGGATCCTCTGGAAGTGGCATGCCCAGTTTTCTGAGGAACTGCCAGACTGATTTCCAGAGTGGTTGTACCAGTTTGCAACCCCACCAGCAGTGGAGGAGTGTTCCTTTTTCTCCACATCCTCACCAACACCTGCAGTCTTGAAGAATGCGAATTGATCCATCCGTATCTCCTCGTACTAAGCTCAACTCCAAATGGATCAAGGACCTCCACATAAAGCCAGACACTCTGAAGCTAATAGAAAAGAAACTGGAGAAGACCCTTGAGGACATTGGTACAGGGGGAAAGTTCCTGAACAGAACACCAATAGCATATGCTCTAAGATCAAGAATTGACAAATGGGACCTCATAAAATTACAAAGTTTCTGTAAGGCAAAGGACACCATCAAAAGGACAAATTGGCAACCAACAAATTCACCAACCCTACATCAGATAGAGGGCTAATATCCAATATATATAAAGAACTCAAGAAGTTAGACCCCAGAAAACCAAATAACCCTATTAAAAATGGGGTACAGAGCTAAACAAAGACTTTTCACCTGAAGAACTTCAGATGGCTGAGAAGCATCTTAAAAAATGCTCAACTTCATTAGTCATTAGGGAAATGCAAATCAAAACAACCCTGAGATTTCACCTTCCACCAGCCAGCATAATGGCTAAGACTTTTTTTTTTTTTTTTTAATAAATGGCAGAAGCTGGATTGGCTTTGAGGATTTAAAATATATTTTATTATTATTTGTGTATATGTATGTTTATGTGTGTAGATGCCTCATATTTATGTGCCAGTGAAAAACAGATAAGGGCATTAGATTTCTGGAACTGGAGTAAATGACAGTTGTGAGTCGCCCAGTATTGGTGCTGGGAGCCAAATTCAGGTACTCTGTAAAGACAACACAGCATACTCTTATGTGCTGAGAAATCTCTTCAGCCTCTGTGTGTGTGTGTGTGTGTGTATGTGTGTGTGTGTGTGTGCGCATATGTGTATTTGTGTGCATATGTGTGCGTGTTAATCTCTTAGTACCAGCATCCCTTTTATTACTTTGAATCTAAGAGTTTTCCCAAAAGCAAAAAGATGTCTACTAGCTGTTATAGCAGCCTTTTGCCCTGTTCTTTACATTGCTACCAGAAATAATATGTTACATTCATAAAGGCTTCATAAACTCAAAATCCCAAGGTTATGCTTACAGGCTATTAGTTGGGCTATAGCTGAAATTTAATTCTTAGTGATAGGGTAGAATATGGAAAGTTAATTTGATTTTGGTGTTTAGAGATAGCGTGTTTTGAGAGGTTATTCAATTTAAACATAGCTATCACTAAATGTTAATGTCTTTATAGGAAGAAAATGAACACATTCAAAGGTGTGTTCTTTATATCTGGCATGCTGTATCTGGAAGGGCCTCCAGGCTCCATCAGCAAAAAGAGTATCACCAGATATGGCTCTTTGATCTTGACATGGTCCAAAATAAACCACTCCACAGCGGGTCACATTATAGTTCATTATACAACTTATCCCTAGGCTTGACCCACTTGCCATTTTCAGAGATCCAGGCTTGGGTTTTTCCATTCAGAGTATGTGTAGTTGGTGGAAGGGAGTCATTCTAACAAAAGAAAATCAGTTTTCCATTGCTAAAAGAAGAAAAAATGGATCCTGGGAAGGAGAAATTTTTCCTATGTCAGTCAAGACTCGTGGCAATGTGTGGCTAGTTAGTTCCATAGACATGAGTACTTAATTCAGAACATCTACTTAATAAGTGCCAAGAACCCCATCTCCCCCTCTGTCCATTGTTAGTCATGTGCAAACTCATGCCTTTTTAATACTACCTAGCCTAAGGATCTGGGCTTCAAATTATATAGCTGTAAAAAGTAGGCCCTTCATCGTCACGAAGGTTAAATTAATTAAATTAAGTACATTCTGGCAGTAGATTCTAGCAGATGACAATGTTAAAAAAACTAAATAAATATGCAAAGCATGATATTATATACTTTGCTCAGAGGATCAGGTGTTGTAGCTAATGATTTCAAATATATTTCTTCCTGTCAAGGTGGCAGCAGATACCAATGAAACTGGTTATTGAATGAATAAATCTTGTTTTAAGGGTAAAAGTGTATATACTCCCTGCCAAGAGACACACATGTCCTTAAATATGGTTTACCTGTATTGCAATTCCCCTCTGTGAGTATGCTGCAAAAATGTCATTAAATAACACCAAGGGTTCCTGTCGAGGAAGCTCTAGCTAATGTGATGATGAAGGAGCAGTGTGGGCATTATGGCCATCATGAGGAATCACTTCTGTCTCCACCATACTCTTGGTGTCACCGATTTGACTTAATAACATTACGTGGGATCATAATTATAGCCTGTGGAATTTCACCAAGGAAAGTCTCCTTGAAAATGGTGGTCACATTTCTGAATGCCTCTGGTGGGAAAAGCAGAATTCAGTTCCTATTGTGGCTACAGAGACTCCCAGACACAGAGTGATATTGAGGATGGTAATTGCCTGCCTGCTCTAGAAAATATCAAATTGATGTGCTCTGGGAGGCTGAGTCTTTTGAATCCCTTTGGTGTTGGATACTTTCAGTCAAGAAAATGAAACAACTTGCCCATAAAAGGTGACTTCAGATACAACATGCTCCACTTCTCCAAAAAAGTACTAGTCTAAAACTACAGCCATGTTGTTAAATAAGTGCTGCTTGGCAAGGTGCATTTACTACCTAAAGGTAAACCATTCCATCCCAACCCTAACCCAGAGTCACATGATCTATCTCCATCTCACCCAGCTAATCAAGGAATGATCCCAGTCTCAACCACTATCACCACATTACACTCTTCAGATAGCATTACTGTTTGCTTAAGTGGAAATTTTGTTTTGGTCCTTTACAGCTTGCTTTGGCCAATGGCATATGGACAAAATTGCAATGTGCCAGCTCTACACATGTAGGGAAAAGACTGATCTCCTGTATGTGTGCTTGCCTCTCCTGCATTTCTGCTACATTACTACCTTGTTCTTGAAGAATCTAAGTCCCCTCAAATATTAACTAGCCAAACAGTAAATGTAGGAGCACAAAAATAAATGCTTATTGCATGTCATTGAGATTTAGGTTGGTTATGATTCAGCATCTTTGTGACAGTTGACTAATTACATGTCAGCCTGGAGGGAATGGATGCTCCAGACTTGGCCACAGCTAACAAAATTTCTAATGAGGGAAGGCAACATTTGTGATATAATGCAACTAGTTCTAAATTAGGGTAAGTTTTTAATATTGACTAAGATCAGGTTGTTCCCTGTTCTAAATAATTCTGAATCATGTAAAATGGTGGATTCTGCTTTTTCTAGACTTAGGAGCATTGACTCTACGTTAAATGCAAATACATAAGAAGGTGACTCTGCATCTCATTGTGTCTGTGGATACCACGTTTCTTCCAGCTAAACCCACAGAAACAGCCTGATGAAAAACACCACCCTATAAATTTCCCAAAGTATATAGGGACCATATGAAAACATGCATATACTAAAACCATATCAGACAAACCAGATTTGTATAAAGAGAATATCTTTTGCATTGTGTGAATGCATCACCTGGCAATTAAAAAACCTATTGCCTTTAGGAAAAGGTAGAATAGAATAGAATGGGACATCTGGAAGGCAGAAAGAATTCTAGGAAAGAGCCATGTGTGGGGGATTTGTCAGGAAAGATATAAGTTAGACTAATGGTACCTGAGCACAGGTAATCAGCTACATGACAGAATGTATATTAAAATAGGAGGGATAATTTATGTTCTAATAAGATAAAGGGCTAGGTATATGGCCAAGGTATTTGTAAATATATTTTGAGTCTGGTCTTATTTCTGGGAGCATGGGGTTAGGAGGAAGAATCAGACCTAACTTCTACAAACTTGAAATGTATTAAACACACCAAGACCATAAAACCCTATAACTCCATCACTTGTTCACCAGAAAGAAAAGGATACCAAATACTGCAATGGTTATGATCATCTTGGTCATGCTGTCCCTTCATAGCAATGAACGCTTAACTCAGGTACCCAGTAATATGTCATTTGACTATTTGTTGTGCATGGCAAGGCACCAAGAAGCAGAGAACCGACAACTGTTCCTGAGTCTTCAGCTCAGCTTCAAGCAAATGCTGACATGACCTAATAAAATGGCTGTGACTCCATCCATTCATCCACCTGTCCATTCATCGTTTTCTTCTCTCTAGACATGGTGCTGCACCTCACCTCTGCAACTGGTGTCAACTGAGTCCTCATTCAAGCCTGAGTCGCTTCACCTCCCGCAGCCTAGTTCTATTATTCCAGCAGCTTGCCAACAGGTTTCCTTAATATTTTATCCCTCCATTGCAGTGGCTGGCTGCATCAATAACAGCTCTCTATATTTGCTACTAGTATGATCCCTTTAGCTTTTTGAAATCTCCGGTAGCCTCTCTAGTTCTTATATAGCCATAATAGAGCTCATACATAGGCAAATAAATAAAGATAATTATTGTGTGTACTCTGTAACGTGTTCTTTGACCTGAGAGTTAATAATAGTAACAAAATTAGAATATAAAGATCTGAATTTACCAATGGTAAGCTATCAAAAATGTGGGACTACTTTGAAAATTACAGCCAACAAAACCATTTTGTTGTTTACTAAATGAATTCTGACATTGTAGAAAGTCGTAAATATATACAGCCATGTTTCTGCTATAGGACACACAATTATGTATTTGCAGTCCCAGATCCCTTCAGGAATGATACTGACAAAGGAGAGTATACCTTAACTCCAGTAGACTTGGCCATTGGCATCCAGAAAAAGACTTGTTTGAGAGCCCAGACTTATGGGAGACACAGCTGTCTGTTCAAGTGTGCTGGCTTTTGTTCCAAGCTCTGTATAAACTGAAATGCTGTGATTGGAAGGCAGTTGTGGTCAAAGCTATGAGTAAGTAAAGCTTTCAAGTTTATATATTCTATGTCATTTTTTATGGGAGTGACCAAATGACCAAGCCTAGACCTAGGGCTTTTTGGGTGGAGCCCCTGGCAATGGTAGGAACTTTGTTGCAACCATTTGCTACTCCTCTTTCCTTTCTTCCTTTAAATTCAGAATTTGAAATTATCCTACTCAACATCCATGACTGTTACTATGGTGAAGTGTGGTGAAGTGCCTCATGATTCAGTTCAAGCCCATAATAGTTTTGTAAAGGACTATTTGGACAACATTGTTGTCTTAATAAGAAAAAAGGGGACATCATTATAGCCTTTCTCCCATCTTTTTTCTGCAAAAACAATCTTGACCTCAGTCTACTACAGCCATCCTGAGCACAGAAGGAAGGTGGCATGATAAAGAGAAAACAAGAGTTTGTGAAGGGCAGAGTAGAGAGATTTAAAGGTCTGAGTCTTGTAATGTGATTACATAGAAAACCATCAGTGGTGACAATGCTTGCCTTCTGTCTCTTATGTTTTCAATTCATCGATGTATATTTTCTCTTATTCTTATAATAAAGTGTTCTGGTATTGAAAAATAAAGAAATTTTTGTACATATGCTTATTTTACTGTATGAGTTGGTCTAGGCCAGGCTGTTTGCATCAAATAAAGATAGTATTTTTCTACTGGACATTGGAAAAACCTAAAGTAGATGGAAATTCAAAGGTGTCTTACCCCGGGGTGGGGGGGGGGCATAGAAAGAAGTAGAGCTGTGATCTCAACAGCAAGTAAAAGTTTCTTAGGAATGAAGAATGGGGAAACTTACATGAACTCTCTCTACTCCGTGTTGACTTAATTGACATAATGATATCCACACAGCATTTTAGCCTCTTCCATCAAAAACTTTCTCTGAATCCTTGGTATCAATTGTTTATTTTGGTCTACATTTCCCCCTTAACTGACATGTAGCCCTGTTTAAGTTCATGTATACTATGCTTGCCTTCTTATGAAGACAATGTCTTAACAGTCCCTGTAGAATCTCTGTATTCACTCAGCTTGCATCATCCCTTTAGTGACTACAAAATGAATATGGGATTGCTTACTAACTTGCCCAGGATCACACCCATGCCTACGCAGTATGTCTGGAATCCTAATTAAGGGCTGGTGACACAAATAGCTCTACTAGGGCTGCCTTCGACTGCAAAGCAAAAGCCTGGAGAGAGAAATGACAGAGGACAGAGAGAACAACAACTCAAAGTCACCTCCAACATCACCAGAAACTATATAATTCATTCCCTCTTGGGAGCATGCCTATCAGACATTCTGATTAAAAAGGAAAAAAAAAAGCCGCAGAGAATCTGTCATAGCTTTTCATTTTTACCCTGTTCTTCAAAATATGTTGCCTCCTAGATCTTTCACATTCTACATTAGACAAAACAAGAGAAAGGGGATCGTTTCAGTCAGAAAATGTTAGAACTCATATTTAACAAGGGCAGGAAGAGGAAAAGGAGGCTGCTTAGATTGTGTCTCTGAAGCAGGAATTGAAGCAAGGAATTGAAGCAAGGAATTGAAGCTATTAGAGACCAAATAGCTTTCTTTGGAGGCAGTCTCAAGAAACAAGCAGGGGAGTATGGAAAAGGGAAGGAAAGAAAAGTTACAGCTACAATGAGCAAGCCAGGCCTGGGGGTTGCTAGAACTCAGTTGTGTGAGACGCTCTATATCGAATATGCTCCCAAATTGTTCTTTTGGTGTGACTAGGAGCTGGAACACTTCCACTAACTCATTTATCATCAGCTGACACCTGGTCCTTGGGACATCTACACGCTGGCTCTCCCAACCTTCCCCACTCATGAGTGAACACCTTCTTACTGTCAGAGGCTAGGTGCTTGAAGTAAGAAGCCATGGGCACACACAAGGATTATGAGCTCTGAAAGTTTATAGGCAGGAAGTCAGTAGTGTCTGTTATACTCAGGGGGAAAAAAGAAAAGAAAAAAAAATCAAGAAAAGAGAGGGACTGAGGGCTAAAGTGAGGGAGCAGCCATAGAGAGCTTCTATAAGCTAGAGCTGATACTTGGATAGGCCAAGTCAGTGAACAGAAGTAGGCATTCCATTAAAAACAGCTTTGGAGCCCGGTATTACACCTCATAATTATTGTCATTTTCTTTAGATATTAGGATGCCCTCAAAAAACCAAGAGGATTAAAGTTCACACCAACATTCATGATCTATACCAGGAGAAAATAAAATTCTAAATGTACAGGGGAATAGTCTAAATGTTTTTAAAATTATGATGAATATTTTAATTAAAAATAAGCAATATTTAGCATCCAAAGTTAAATGTTCGTATAAAAGGCAAGATCTGAACCTGACTATATAGCAGGGCTTCTACATATACATACATGCACTGGGCCAATATCAAAAGGAAAATAGATTAAAGCTCCTGAGAATTACATGTGTACTTACTTTTCTCTGCTTTTTTTTTAATATTTAAAACTTTATAGAGATCCTTCCCCATGAACGTACATTGCTTATATGATTTGTTCATAATATCTTTGAGGATAAAGTTATTCTTTTCTAATAATGGCCTGAAAATGATTTGCTACTTTGGCCCATGTGAGCATCAGTTGTTAGATTCTGTCTGGGCTGTGATCAAAGACATCAACTTACAGATTAATGCCTTTAACTCTTCTCTTCTCATTCCCCCCAGACAACCCTGGAAACATCTGAGATCAGCCAACCAATCAACCAACCATCATACTGGTTGATTGGTTGACTACTGAGGCCAACCAATAAATAAGACGATAAATGGCTTATTTATTTACCCTATAAATCTTATATTTTATAGGGTTCCATTGTGTGTCAGGAACTGCCCTAGGCTCTAGACAAAACCAAGAATAGTGGTTCCAGTGTTTCTGGAGGGAACTTAGTAATAAAAGAAAACCAACAAAAATGCCATCTTTCAGCAAGACTAAAGAACAGAGACTCATGATTCTATGAGATTCTTTAGCTGGAGATTTGGATACGAGGAAGTGGGCTGCCTTCAGGATGTGAACTTCAACCTAATATCCAAAAGATGCATAGGAGTTAAAAGTAACATCTGTTCAGTTAGGTTAGGCAACCAGGGCTGCAGGTCTCTTTACAAAAGGATGTAGCCATCATTCTGAAAAGCCTTAATCAAGTGTCCTAAAATAATAGTGTTTGGGGGGGAACTGTATTGGATTAAGGTCTATAAGAAGACAAAGGAGTCCAAAAGTGGCTCTAGCAGTAGGCAAGGGGTTCTGACATGAACCTTGGGCTTAAATAAGTGAAGAATTAAACAGTGACCAGAATTATAAATAATTAAGCAGTCCTGGTCAAGGACTTATCTGATTGTCCAGTATCTCAGTTTGGGCTCTACAAGATTGTCTTTAATAAGTCCTTATTCTTTTAGAGGACAGATTAGTTTTCAGAAGAGAATTACTCCTGCCTCTAGCATCATGGGTAATTACTGTGATTTGGGGAGTGGTCTGTCCCATGAGGTTCTGCTCTTCCTAAATCAAAAGTGAATGCAGGTTTTAGACAATGGCTGAAGACCCTTAGGAAATGTTTGGGAGTCTGGAACAGGATACTGTAAAAGTCTGGCTTTAAGAGACTTCAGTTATTCTTTGTGCCTTTAGTCTAGTAAGGGAATGAGACAAGTTAGATATCACTATTTTCTAGGTAAACATTCCTGGAGTGATTGATATGTACATGCTGGAACAGACAGGCAGGTGACGAAGAAGAAAGAAGAAAGATGCAAAATGAAGACAAGGACGTCAGGCTTCCTGTTGCTTTATGAAAACAAGGATGGACTCCAGGACTTTTACAATGGAATTTCTAAGTGCTTTTTCGTACATTTTCCTCTTAAGCTGGATTTTCTCATCAGCTATGCTTTCTTTACTATCTTGAATGAAGTTTTCAAGATTGTTATATTAGCATATTCCCTTCATGTACCTCTGCTTTCCCCACCCTCTGATGAGTCCCTTTTGGTCCCTTAGATTTTCATGTACTCTCATGCTGTATACACATGTAAGTTGCATATTTGTATAAAATGAGAAACATGCATAGCATGTGTCTTCTTGAAACTGCCTTGACTTAATCCAGTTACATCCACTTTCCTCAGACAACATGACTTCTATCTTCTTATGCAAGCACAATATTCTCTGGGTTTTGTTTGCAGGGCAGCATGGAGAAATAAAGGGATGCTTAAGCCAATATCTCCCAAGCCTCAACCCTACCAGTGCATGCTACAACAAGGTTTCTATTCAGTTAGACTCTCACAATGGGCCTATATCCTTACCTTAACTTTTACTCCAATGATATAGGTCAGTGTATTGCCTGCAAAAATAGGTTACCAGTGAATACATTGATCAACTGATTTTCTAACTCTGCCAACAAAGAGACTTTCTTTTTCTTGTGTGATGCTAAGAGCCCATTGCAAGTGGTTCCAGGAATGGAAGTCAGTCCCCCTAAACATCAGATTCAACCAAATAGTTGAGCCTCCACACTGGGAGCAGATTTGCTGGGACAATGAGGCCCTCTAGTGGCTATCTTGGGCTCAATCCCTATGAAACTCTAGTTCTTTCTAGCCTATTAAAATTTCAACCAGCTCTTGGATTTAAAAAAAATAAAATAAACAAATCATTGCTTTGCTTCTCCCTAAATATAGAAAGCTAATTTAGGACTAGTGGATTCTCACACCATGAAGTTTGCCTGGCCTTTTTGTTATCACCCAGTTGCTTTGTGTTTTAATGAGCTTGGAAGAGCTTGTCAGCTTATGCCTTCAAGGTCTAAATGTCTTCTCATCACAGAAATGCACAAAGCCTCTAACTGGTTTGCATCTGCAGATGAGGCAGGTATCCAGGCCTGGGGGCCATGATAGCTTTCCATTGACTCCAGTCTTTGGAGGCCTCCGGAGGCAGTGACAGGACCATGAGCTATTGCTGCATCTTGTGGCTTTGGTAAGTAGGCAAGCTCAGAGCACAGACTGAAACCGGTTCTGTCAGCCCTTTCGTGAATCGATTTGCACAGCCTCAAGGGAAGCTTCCCTAATATAATTAGCCAGCATTGTGGTTGCATCACCTTCATCTGACCCCTGAGAGCTATAAAGAAGCCCATCATACTCACCTGGCTTTTTTCCCAACCAGACAATTAGGCCATTGGCCAGGAGGAAGCAGCAGAAGAAGAAAAGCCTCCATTTCCATGTCTGATGACATCTGCTATTCCCTGGGCTCAAAAGAAGAGACATAGCAAATCTTTCTGTGCTGGGCCTTAGTATCTCTTACTTTACAAGCATTATCTTCTTCATTGTACAAATGAGGGTATTAACACATATTTATCAGGATCACACAACAAAATAAACAAATAACTCTTCTTAAACCCACACTTTTGTCAGACTTGCGTCTTATTCCACTTAGCTTTGGGTTTCAGGCCCCTGACTCACAGATTCATATGACCATACCTCCTGGACAGTGGGTAGACTGTATGGTCTATCCACCAAGATAGATAGATGGCTCAAGCCAATCTAGCTTGAAATACTGTGTCCAAGAGTCTCTCTGCCTTGCCTGTAACCTGGAGTCTTCCTACTCAACGTACAACACTGGAATTTGCAGTGTCTGAAATCACTACCATTTAGCCAGTCACAACTCCAAGGATGAAGCTCATCCCCAGGACATCTTGTGCACTCAGACCACCCAAAGTTCTTAATGGGGGGTTTGGGGCCAGGAGAACTGAGAAGGATGTTGAGTGTGTCTTCCTTAGCTAGCTCCCAGGAAGTGTCCATGACGTGAGCCACATCCAATTCAAAGTTACCTAAGCTGCATGAATGTCTATCAGAAGCACTAGTGCTCAGTGGTGAGTTTAGGTCTGGTGTGCACCAAATAAGATGCAACAAAATTTGCCTGGCTGAACCATGTGCTGTAGAACTACCCTTTTGATGGAAGTCCCTTTGTAGCATGGAGAGAGGTCTGAGTCTACACGTGGTGGGAAGAGGAAGGGGTCAGCCTAAGGGATGCCAGCTTGACAAGATGAGAGAGGAAGACAGAATTTCTGCAAAAATTCCCCAGTAAGGGCTCAAGGACCCCAGCCCAGCTATACCCATCAAGCATGCAGCTGGGATCCTAGTCCAGTCTACTGATTCAAAGTGTCTCTTTGCTTTGCTTCTATAGAAAGATGAGGTTGGCTAGCTTCCTCCTTGGCAAATTATTTATAGTTGTTTTCTCCTTTATTTTTCTTGTTTCCTTCATTTTTGAGGAAAATTATCAAACACTAGAGGCACATCGTTTACATAAATAAGGGTGTCATGTTTTTCAGAAAAGATTGATAGGACTTGAAATCATCAAGCCTGAACTCTAAATCTGTGCCATATATCCTTGAAACACGGACTACAGGGCCCCACCTGAAGTTCACATACGGGGGGGTTTGAGTGGGGCTGGCACAGGTGCACATCTGGCAAGTTCCCCAGGGGTATGGTGCTGCAGATCTTGCTACAACAAGGAGAATCACTGTTTTAATCTGTCAGAGACACTTACTCTTGCTTTTGTTTTTTTATAGAGCTTTTCATTTGTTTGAAGCCTTCCTTAACCCTTGAATGCTGGCATATGAGAATTAAAGGGATATCGGAAACCAAGATATGGAAATACAGGCCTCGGATCTCTCCCAGGGCCACGGAATCAGCCGAGAAGCAAAGCCAGGACTGAGCATGCTGCCTCGCTCTAAGCTGTGCTGTTTCCTCTGCATTCTGCTGACTTGAAAGCTCCACACATTCTCTGGCTGCAGTATCTGTAGTATTCGGTGAGCTCTCCATCTCAGGCAAGCTTTATGCTAGAGTCCCTAACAGATACATATGTCACCAGCACAGCCTGTGAGAACGAACGTACAAGCCTCCTACCTAACAGTTCTGGGAAAACAGGACTTTGGAAAAAACCAGCAGCTGTGCTGGTGGTCCCTGGAGGAGAAGCAGCACAGTGGCCAGCCAGCAGCCTAGACAGATGATTTGGCCCAGCGTCCCTGAACACAGGAATAAACCAAGACACTGTCAAAGCTGGTGCCCTGGCTCTCCTGGTACCTCAGAGGAAGTCATTGAACGTTTCTGTGCCTGAAAAGGTTATTATGCTCAAGGAAAACAATTATTCACATGGAAGAGAATAAACAAGAAAGAACTATGGATTTAGGATAGAGTTTTGTCAATTTCCACTGCATGACAAATCACCCTGTGCTTTAAAAGACAATTATTTGTCACAAATCTTTGAGGAATGGGAGAAATCTGTACAAGGTCTCTTCCTAGACTCAAATCTGTGTTCATTAACCAATGCAAACCCAAGTCAAGCCACCTCTGCTTGGGAGGACACACCATAGGGTTGGATACAAATGGTGCTTTATGGTCATGTTTGCCCTTTGCCAGAGAACAGTTTGTTTGCATGGTTCAGGAGACTCTGAGAAAAAAAGGGTGAAAACACAGGATTTTGCCTATTTACTTGAAAAAAACAAATGAAAGAAAGACTGATAGGAGACGAGAAACTGGGATGCAGAAAGAATGCAGTCAGAGGAGGGGACAGGCAAGTTACCTATGTGTCTAAACAATTTGATCTCAGCGTCTGCAGGGAGATTCCAACAGCTGGTGTGGGACCCGGGCTTTACTACTATTACCCAATCCAGGGAGGGAGCTGCAACATTGCTCCAGCAATTCACTTCTAGAGTGGCTCGAGGCTGCTCTCCGGGGACACTAATGACCTACCATTTCAGGCTCACGCTGTTCAAAGCTGCTCAAGTGATGGGAAGCAGAATCTTGACAAGGAACTGCTAGGACTGCCATTCAGGCTACTTACTGTATACCTGCATGGCTCAGGTGAGGGGATAAAAGAGCAGAGACCTGAAATCTGGGGCACACATAGGTTCATGTACTGTGAAAGCGATGACAAGGAAATAATTTCAAGCTTCCCGTTAAATGACTCCAGTCAAGCACATTTCTTTTAGTCAGCTTGCATTGTTTTGGTTGATGCCTCTCTCTTCCTCTGCAAGCAAAGGTTGGGATGCTAAATGCCACCAAATTGAGCTGTTCTGCCTGTAGTTCAAGAAACAAAATGCCAAGCTATGTTCTTAGTCGTCCTTGGAACTAACAATTACAGTGTGAGTTGAAAGCGAGCAACTGTCCCCGGGACAGTGATGACGATGACTTCAGCCCTACCAAGGCCACTGTGCACTGAAGCTACCATGGCAGCAGCATCACAAGCCATGGAAGATGTAGAGACAAAGCACAGAGGCAGGCAGGGGCAGCTGAGTTATCAGATGGCTGTGACGGTTAATCATTACTGTCAGCTACCAAAGACTTGGAATCAACTTAGTGCTATAGTAAAGATAGAGTGGAATTGAGGGGAAGGTTGTGACTAAAATGCTGGTATCAGGAACATTGGTCATGAGAAACAAAAGAGCTTGCATCTAGGTATGAGTCAACTAAGCTGACCAGATGGGAGACTGGATAGGGCTTGGAGCCATTGTCAGCTGACTCAGGCTGGTTCCCATAAATTACCCTTCCTAAGGAACCATACCAGGCACAGTTACCATTCCATATACTACTGGCTTTAACTCATGTAATTGCAAGGAAGGATGGCTTCTATAAAGCTTCTACTTGTTTCAGAAAAGAGACCACCACAGATTGCCCAGGAGACAGAGATAAATATAAGGTAGCCAAGAATGATTGATACATCTTGGTAGTTGTGACAAGAAAACCACAATGCGATCATGCAAACACAAAAATAAAGAGAACATAGTCTAATGAATAGCCAAATAATCCCACAAAGGCTTAAGAGAATGCCTTTAAGGCTGGCCCAACTAGAAAGGCCAGCCTAGGCTGAGAGCCAGTAGACAGTCAAGGTCAAAGCAAATGAAACAAGATAGAGATAAACAGAGAGCTTCAAAGCATGAACACTACTCTAAACAAGAGAATTACACCTAAACAGGTCATTTCTTGGCTGGCCCAAGAGTCATGCATAAAGCCTGCAGACATTCCATCAACATGGGAGATTAGTCGATCTCAATAGAAATTCCTTCAGTTTTTTCACAGTGTCAGCCATGGGCCTATGAAAAGCTCTTAGATGAACAAACAGCTTGAATGGTCTTCCCTACCACTCCCCGAGAGATGCTTGTATTCTGGAACTCTCCTTTCTGTAATTATCTTTCTTTCTTTAATCTTCTTTTCTATATAAAAATTCTTTTTAAAACTCAAGCTTCTGGGGCTGGAGACATGACTCAGAGGTTAAGAGCACTGACTGCTCTTCCACAAGTCCTGAGTTCAATTCCCAGCAACCACATGGTGGCTCACAACCATCTGTAGTGGGATCTGATGCCCTCTTCTGGTGTGTCTAAGACAGCTACAGTGTACTCATGTACATTAAATGAATAAATATTTTAAAAACAACAACAACAACAAAAATCCTGATGCTTCTGGTTTCCTATGAATTTCCCTTTTCTCGTTCTCAAGATAAGGACCCAGAACAGAGCCAATCTTCTAATTCAAAAAAGACCCCGTCTTCATTTCAGTAGGTTACAAGCCAATGGATGTCCCGTGAAAGTGTTTCAAAAGGAGATCAACTGAGGATGGAAAATTCACCCTGGCTTGGCTCCCAACTTAAATAAAAAGGTGTTGAGCACAGTGCCAGCATTTATCTCTACTTATAAGTGTGGACGCAGTGTGACCTGCTGCCTCCTGCTCCCTGCTATGGTGTGAACCATCAGATGGTGAGCCAACTCCCCATATGCT
Organism: Apodemus sylvaticus; assembly: GCF_947179515.1. Lineage (NCBI taxonomy): Eukaryota > Metazoa > Chordata > Mammalia > Rodentia > Muridae > Apodemus > Apodemus sylvaticus. Next base: position 119,564,025 of record NC_067476.1, read on the forward strand.
TTTGTTGGGTATTTTGTCATGTTGGTGAGAATAGTAACTAATGTCATCACAAAACTCCTCAGAAGACAGAGCAGGAAGGAAAACAAAGTCTTCTAGATACACACACACACACAATTGAAATGTGTAGAGTGGAGAAGGTGACAAAATAACAAAGCTTAGGAGAGTCTGTTTTAGGTGTATGTGGGAATACAGATGGGATGGAGAAGGTTAAAGAACAGGTGTCCCTGCCATTTACCCTTTCACCAAAAGTAAACAAAGGAGACAATGCCAACAAGGGTCACATCTTCATGCCAGTTGTCATGATGCCACCTCTGTTTTGAATTTTCACCAAAAAAAAAAAAAAATTCAGAAATTATGGGTTCCAGGGCAGGGAGTTTGAGGTCTTTGAGATATTACTGGGAAAAAGGAAACAAAACAAAAAACAACAAAAACAAACAAAAAACAAGGCCTGTTGTTAAATACATTCAAAGGCCTGTACTGTGGCACAAGGTTTTACAAAAAGGAAAGTTGATCTCTGCAGCCTGATGTCTATAAGCTCTAATTTGCCTCCTAGGTCAGTTGATAGTGGTAAACTTTATGAGAAATAATAAGAAAAAGGCTCTTTGTTTCCTGAATGGCAAAAAGGTTGCAAGTTTGTTTGGCCAGGTTTTGTGCTGAAGGAGGACTTAAGCTTCTGACCTGATGCAGCAGATAAGGCAGGCTCGGCTTGTGTACATTTGTGGAAAGCCAGTTCCAGATGGTAAAAGTCCTCAAGGAAGGGTCCTGTATTAGCTGCGTTTCTCTTGCTCTAATGAAATAGCATTGTAAAAGCAATTTAAGGAAGAAAGGCTTTGTTTTAGCTTACAGTCCCCTGGAGATGGCATCCTCATGGAAGGGAACAGATGAGTCACGAAGCTAGGACCAAGAAACTGATCACATTGAATCTAAACACAAAAAAGACAGAGAGCATAGAAAATGGGCATGACGACGAACACACGAAGCCCACCCCTGGTGATGTACGTAAATGTTCCATGACATCCCCAGACAGTAACGACTGGGAACCAAGTCCAAATACATGAGCCAATGCAAGACATTTCTTGTGCAAAGTACCACAGACTTAGAAGCTTTCCTAGGAAGACAATGTGAGGTCAAGAATTAATGCCCTGTGATCCTAGGCCTTGTCTTGTTTCAATATTGCTAGGGATTATGCATGAGCTTTGAAATACTTCCTCATCTTGCTGATGAGATATGAGCAAATTATCCTCTGGACTCTACCTCCCCAATGCTGGAATTAAAGCATCTCCACTGTACCCAGCTTCTGTACGAGGTGCTGTGGATAAACACAGGTTCTCATACTTTTACAGCACGTACTCTGTACAGAAAGGGAATCATTTCTGAACCCCTCAAATATTCACGGATGATTTGTATCATTTCTTTTGTAAACTGTGTTCAGGTCCTTAATCCATATGTTGATTAGATGATTGGCATTGGTGCCTATTTTTTTTTGATTCTTTATATATTCTTTAATATCCTGTCTGATGAGTAGTTGGCGAGGGTTTCCTTTTTCTATTCTGTAATACGGTCTTCACTTTGCTGACTGTGTAGAGATTTGTACTTCATGTAATCCCAGTTGTCAATTCTTGGGATTATTTTCTGTGCTATTTGAGACATTTTTAGAAAGTTCCCATCTATGTTTAAATCTTGAAATGTTTAACCTATGTTTCTGTCTTGGAGTTTCAAAGGTCTTTGTTTCATTTTGAACTGTTTTCTGTGCAAGATGAGAGATATGAGCCGAGTTTCATTCTTCTATATGTGGAAATCCAGTTTTCTCAGCAACAAAAGTTAAAAAGACGCCTCTTCTCCAGAGTGTTTTGCATCATGGTCAAAATTTGGGTGACTGTAGCTGTGCATTTATCTCTGAGCTCTGTGTTCTAGTCCATTAGCCTACATGTCTGTTTTCAGACCAGTACTATGCTGTATTACAATACAGTTTGAGGTCAGATATTGTGGTACCTCCAGCTGCTTACAACTCCTTCTTAGGACTCTAGCTAAGATTTCAAGCACTATATTGAGTGAGAGTGGAAAGGGTAGAGAATATCTTTACCTCATTTCAGATTTTAAAAGACATGCTCAGATTTTCCCATTTAATGTGATGTTATTAATACATATTTCACCCACAGCCGTTATTCTATGATATGTTCCCTACTGTTTCTAGCTTCTTCAAGTCTGTCTTGAATATTCATCACACTTTTGCAATCTGAGTATTTTGCTTGGATGTATATATGTATACTACTGGTATATCTGGTTCCCACAGAAGTTGGGAGATGGCATCAGATTCCCTGGAATAATGTTATGGGTGCTTGTGAATCACCTTATGACATGGATTCTGGGCAACAAACCTAGGCTTTCTGCAAGACCAACAAGTACTCTAACTGGAAACCATCCCTCCAACCACTTTTCAGGGATTTTAATACAAAGTGAAACTTCAACTTTGTCAAAAGCCCTTTCTGTATCAACTGAAATCATCATGTGATTTCTATCTTTAACACTATTCAAGTTCTGTATCGCACTTACTGACCCACATGTGTTAAATCAAATTTGTGTCCCTGGAATACTATCTACCTGATTTTAACATAATATGCTCCTCCTCTTTCTCCTCCTCTTCTTCTTCCTCCTCCTCTTCTTCCTCTTCTTCTTCCTTTTTCTCCTCCTTCTCCTCCCCATCCTCCCCTTCTTCTTTGTCTTCTTTTCCAATGTGTTCTTAGTTAGGTTTGCCAAAATTGCATTGGGAATTTTTCTGTTCGTCAAGGAAATTGGTCTCTTATATCACCAACAACCATAGCATTACCATGATTATTTTTCTTGTTATTATTGATATTATTGATATTATTATTATTATTTGTGTTTGTGTGTGTGTGTGCTCTTATCTGGTTTCAGTATCAGAATAATACTGGTTTTGTAGAATCAATTTGGTACTTCCTTTCTTATCCATTTTATGGAACAGTTTGAGGGGCTGAGATATTTTTTCTTTAAGGTTTGATGAGTTTCTGTAGGAAGTCTGTCAATTCATGGACTTCTCTTATTGGAAGACTTCGTATTATTACCTCTATCTAATTAATTGTTAAGGATCTCCTTAAATTTTTATATCCTATTGACTTTATGTTGTCAAGTCATGTGTATTTGTTTAGGAATGTATCCCTTTTTATTTTTGCCTAGCTTTTCCAGTTATTTGGGATATATGTTTTCAAAGTATTTAAAGGTTGTTTGAATTCCAAGATTCTTTTTTGGTATCTGCAGTAGTTTCACATTCTTCATCTATAAGTTTTATTAATTTTGGGCATCTCTTTCTTTTGGATAGTTTTGGCTATGTTTTATCATATTTTTTAAGAACTCACACTTTGTTACTGTGGTTACTTTGGTTTGGGCTTCTGTTTACTTGATAGAATCTTTTCTGTCCTTCAGCTGTCCACCTGTGGTACATTATTTCTCAAAAATAAAGAAGAGTTTAGTCTAACTGTGTACTCCAGTCAGCCTGTCTGTCTGTATTTATTGGTGAGTTTACATTTATGGTTATTATTGATATATTTACTAATTCTTGTATTTTTTGACTCATTTTTCTGGTTGGATTACTATTTGATTTTTGCCCCTCTGTCACTCCATTAATTTAGGACTAAGGTAGTTTACTGTGCTAGATAGGTTTAATTCCTTTCTAACACTCCTGTTCATTAATTCCTTTCACAAAATGTTTTTCTATACTTGCGTGATTAAAGCTTTCTTTCTATCTTTGTTTCTTTTATTTTTGATATTATAATATAATTACACCATTCTGCCTTCCCTTTCCTCCCTACAACCACCTTTGTATACCCCATTTTCCTTTATTTCAAACCTATAACATCTTTTTTCATTAAATGGTGTATATACATGTATGTATATGTGTGTGCATGTGTATATATATATATATATATTTGTATTTATATATGTGTGTCTATATATGATGGATATGTGTATGTGTGATGTATACGTTTACATTCCCTAACACTATGCTCAGTCTATATAATGTATATTTTCGGGGCTGACAATTTAGTATATAGACTACCTGATTGGTGTGGTCTTCCCTGAGAAAGACTGTTTCTCCCATGTCTTCCATTCTTGGCATTTGTCAGTTGTCTACAGTTTATTACAGAGAGATGAGGCTTCTTTAACCCGTCCATGTTGCCCTGTCTATTGCTGCCCTTGCTCAGATTATGTTGGCAATCATGCTGATCAAATTTTATGGGTGCAGCTTCAGTTATTACTAGGAGACACAATCTTGTAGAAAACTCCTGACCCTCTGGCTTCAACTGCCTTTCTTCTGATTAGTCAAGTCTATGATGATACTTCCTTCACACCGTGTTTTTTACCTTTGACTCACGGATATTTTTATTTTCAACATTACTATTCTATTAACCTAACTTTTCTTCTGAGTTTCATTTTCATGTTGCTGACTTTCTCACCCATTTGGATGCATTTTTCCTCAATAACTGTATGGGGGGGGGATGTGGAAGTAAAACTTTGTGAAGAAAAAAGTGGGATAGAGAGTGAATCACTACAGGCTTCTGCAACACCTTGAAGAGTCCTGACCTGCCATACAGGACATTAAAAATAATATGGCGCCATAACACATCGTTTAACAGGCAACAATCCTCCATCCCCCGACCCCCACCTCCACCCTGCTCCTTTTGAGTTACCTCATAAATCAGGGCTTTCATTGGAGGATGGTAATGGTGTGGTGAGGTTTATATGGTTTAGCAGCTTGGGGTTGGCTCAAGCACTGTATATAAGTTTATGCACTGGGCAACAAACTCAGATCTGCACCCTGATGCTGGTCTCTGGGGTTGGATTTCCTGGGCATTCATCATATGATTCCATTGCTTCTCACCTGCCAATCCTTGGTCTTGTTCTCACAAATAACCATATTCTAGATTCAATCCATCTGTATGATCTTTCAGTTCATACAGAAGGAAAAAAATTAATGTAAGAGAAATAAGGAAAGAGTTTAGTTTTTCTATATTATGTTGCCTGTAGGTTGTCTGTAGAGCATTTTCTTTACTAATGATTGATGTGGGAGGGGCCCAGCTCATGGTGTTTCTGGATATCCCTGGACAGGTTGTACTTGGCTGTCTAAGAAAGCTGAGCAAGCAAGCCATGTGGGAGCCAACCAGAAAAAGCAACCCCTGTGGCCTCTCTTAAGCTTCTGCTCCCGAGTTCCTGCTTTGAGTTCATGTCTTGGCTCCCACAGATTACTGACTGTAATGACTATAATTACTATGTTTATGATGTTTATGTAAGCCAAATAAACCCTATCCTCTCCAACTTGCTTTGGTCATAATGTTCTATTGTAACAATAGAAACCCTAAGAAACATTGTAATGATTCATAATCATATTGTTTACTTGACTATTATTGTCTACTCATACCACTAAAGAATTACATTTATGGAGATAAGAAATATGATTTCCTTGCTTTCTGTCATATCACTAATCATAGTACATATGATGATTTCTTCTATTAAAAGAATAATATCCATGTCAAAGTTCTTGAACTGATTCATTCTAACCTTTTACCTCATTCTTGACATATTCTTCACTCTACTTAGGTATATAATGTTTAGGACATCTTTATGGATTAGATGTGGTCTGTACTTCAAAACTGTTCTTGTATTCAAGGGCTGCTTTCCCAGTGGGGGTGCTGTTTGGGGGAGACTCTAGAAAGCTTAGGAGGAGGTGCTTAAGCAGTGTGACCTAGGAAAAATTCTTTAGGACTAGATCTTTTGCAGGGACACTTTCTGTTTTCCCTCTTTCCTATCCTCCATGAGAGGAACGTCCTTCTCCTCCCAGTTGCTGCTGTAGCCATCATAATATTCTGATGCGCTGCAGAGACTTTATGGGACAAGCCATGATGGAATGAGACTTATTATATTGTGAGCTTAACATAAATTCTTCTCACCTTAAGTTTGTTTTATCAGATATTTGGTTACAAGAGCAACAAATGTAACACAGATATCAAATAAGAAGAGGCTTAGGGACCAAATTTAAAACAAGTGTATAGTTAAGCACAATTTATTTAATATTGACTTTGTTATAAATCTAAATCTTCATGTATTTAATTTTTAGATCTTGCTGCATGCCTAGGAGATTGACAGTGTCTATGTTCTCATTTTGTAGGTTAGAAAACAAAACAGAGAGGTTGAGCAGTTTTTTAACAGACTGCTGGTATTAACAATAATAGGGTTATTTGGCTCTCTGGAGTCTACCTTCTTGAGTTATTTGTATATATTGGATATAAGCCCTCTGTTGGATGTAGGGTTGGTAAAGATCTTTTCGCAATTTGTTGGTTGCCGTTTTGTCCTTTTGACAGTGTCCTTTGCCTTACAGAAACTTTGTAATTTCATGAGGTCCCATTTGTCAATTCTTGAGCTTAGAGCATAAGTTATTGGTATTCTGTTCAGAAACTTTTCCCCTGTGCTCATGTCCTCTAGGGTCTTCCCCAGTTTCTTTTCTATTTGTTTCAGCGTGTCTGATTTTATGTGGAGGTCCTTGATCCACTTGGAGTTGAGCTTAGTACAAGGAGATAAGAATGGATCAATTTGCATTCTTCTGCATGCTGACCTACAGTTGAACCAGCACCATTTGTTGAAAAGGCTATCTTTTTTCCACTGGATGGTTTTAGCTCCTTTGTTGAAGATCAAGTGACCATAGGTGTGTGGGTTCATTTCTGGGTCTTCAATTCTATTCCATTGATCTACCTGCCTATCCCTATACCAATACCATGCAGTTGACTCCAGAGAGCCAAATAACCCTATTAAAAATGGGGTACAGAGCTAAACAAAGAATTTTCACCTGAAGAATTTTGAATGGCTGAGAAGCATCTTAAGAAATGTTCAACATCATTAATCATTGGGGAAATGCAAATCCAAACACCTCTGAGATTTCACCTCACACCAGTCAGAATGGCTAAGATAAAAAACTCAGGAGACAGCAGGTGTTGGTGAGGATGTGGAGAAAAAGGAACACTCCTCCACTGCTGGTGGGATTGTAAGCTGGTACAACCACTCTGGAAACCAGTCTGGCGGTTCCTCAGAAAACTGGGCATGACACTTTCAGAGGACCCTGCTATACCACTCCTGGACATATACCCAGAGGATTCCCTGGCATGCAATAAGGACACATGCTCCACTATGTTCATAGCGGCCTTATGTATAAGAGCCAGAAGCTGGAAAGAACCCAGATATCCCTTAATGGAGGAATGGATACAGAAAATGTGGTATATTTATACAATGGAATACCACTCAGCAATTAAAAACAATGAATTCATGAAATTTTTAGGCAAATGGTTGGAACTGGAAAATATCATCCTAAGTGAGGTTACCCACTAACAAAAGAATACACATGGAATGCAGTCACTGATAAGTGGATAATAATTAGCCCAGAAGCTGAAGTACTCAAAACACAATTAACATATCAAATGATTCCCAAGAAGAAGGAAGGAGAAGTCCCTGGTCCTGGAAATGCTTGATCCAGCATTGTAGGGGAGTACAAGGACAAAGAAATGTGAGGGGGGTGATTGGGGAATGGGCAGAAGGAAGAGAGCTTATGGGGCTTATGGGGAGTGGTGAACCAGGAATGGGGAAAGCATTTGGAATGTAAACAAAAAATATAGCAAGTAATTAAATATATAAATAAAACAATAATACGTATTAGCCAGTATTACTAGCTAATAGGATACACTTATGATCACTTAAAGATCCAGTTGAAAATATCACCAGTTGCTCCTACTGTTTGTTGTCAATTGGCTCAATTTGTCATTGCTCAATGGATTATGGGTGGTTTAGCATGGATATTCATCATGGCCCTAAGTTGAAGATAAAGAAGTGACTCAGGAAGTGCACTTCTCATAAGAAATCATTGAAACATGTAGGTTTATAATTTCCTTATTATAAATAAGGCTGCTATGAACTTAGTGGAGCATGTGTTCTTGTTATATGTTGCAGCATCTTTTTGGTATATGCCCAGAAGTGGTATAGCTGGGTCCTCAGGTAATACTATGTCCAATTTTCTGAGGAACCACCAGACTGATTTCCAAATTGGTTGTACAAGCTTGCAATCTTACCAACAGTGGAGGTGTGTTCCTCTTTCTCCACATCCTTGCCAGCATCTGCTGTTACCTGAGTTTTTTATCTTAGCCATTCTGACTGGTGTGAGGTGGAATCTCAGGTTGTTTTGATTTGCATTTCCCTGAACCCAGATGTCTTTCAACAGAGGAATGGGTACGGGAAATGTGGTGCATTTACACAATAGAGTACTACTCAGCTATTAAAAACAATGAATTCATGAAATTCTGAGGCAAATAGATGGAACTGGAAAATATTATTCTAAGTAAGGTAACCCAATCACAAAAGAACACATATAGTATGTGCTCACTAATAAATGGATATTAGCCCCAAAGCTCAGAATATCCAAGATACAATTCACAGACCACATGAAGCTCAAAAAGAAGGAAGACCAATGTGTGGGTGCTTTGGTCCTTCTTAGAAGGGAGAACAAAATACCCACGGGAGCAAATAGGGAGAAAAAGTTTGAATCAGAGACTGAAGGAAAGGCCATCCAGAGTCTGCTCCACCTGGGGATCCATCCCATATACAATCATCAAACACAGACACTATTGTGTATGCCAAGAAGTGAATGCTGACAGGAGCCTGATATTGCTCTTTCCTGAGAGTCTCTGCCAGAGCCTGACATATACAGAGGTAGATGCCTGTAGACAACCATTGAACTGATCATGGGGTCTTCAATGGAGGAGTAAGAGAAAGAACTGAAGGAGCTGAAGGGGTTCACAACCCCATAGGAAAAGCAATAATGTCAACCAACCAGAGCTCTCAGGGTCTAAACCACCAACCAAGGAATACACATGGAGGGATACATGGCTTCAGCCATATATGTAGCAGAGGATGGCCTTGTCAGGCATCAATGGAAGAAGAGGCTCTTGGTCCCATAAAAAAGATGCCCCAGTGTAGGGGTATGCGAGGATGGGGAGGTGGAAGTGGGTAGGTAGGTGGGGTGCACCCTCATAGAAGCAGGAGGACGAGGATGGAATAGAGGCTTTCTTGGGGGGGGGGTGGAATCTGGAAGGGAGGTAACATTTGAAATATAAATAAATAAAACATCCAATAAAAAATTAAATAAATTAAATTTTACAAAGGAGGGATAACGAAAAAAAAAGAAATCGAGAAAAAATAAGGCTTCTATGTGGGCTTCAGTTCACATATTGTCCTGGTCCCATCTATTCAATTTTCATTTTTTTGTAGAAATTCTTCCTTTACACTTCGTACATAGTCTATATTATATAAGAGAACTACATTGTACAATAATGAGAATTTATACCTCAGTCACCCAAAATTTTATTAAATAAGCTAAATGTATACATGGTTTACCTTGGACTATATGTTTACTTCTGGATTAAATATTTGTACTGATGGATGATATAGGGAGATGAGATTACTTTGTATCCTGGGACTGATTTTATGAATGTAGCCAGTTTTCTAAATTAGATTATAGAAGCAGAGCAGGCATAAAACCTATCTATTCGGTTCTTGTTGAAGTGCAGTGTACTTACTGAAATGCTCACGAATCATAAATTCTCAGTCAACTTTGTCACTGATATGAGCAGAGCCTAACTTTTAAAAAGACTAAAACACCTTAGATTGTATTACAAAAGAAAAGGAGCTAAAGGAAACACACAGAAGCCAATATGGAAATTTTTCTGAAATGAAACAATCAAATCCTAAGAAGGACTAACTACAGAAGTAAAACGGGACACTGGATAAAGTGTGTCCTGAGAGAGGTCTGAAGGAGAGAGAGCATTGCAGAGAGAATTAGAAATATGGCCCAGAAACCAAAGGTGACATTGGGAGGTACTCACGAGAGGTGGCAGCGCCTCCCTGCCATTACCTGAGGGAGTTTCAAAGCACTTCAAGAAATATGATGCGGAACTTGTATAGAATCCTGATGGCACACAACGGTGAGCTTAGGCAGAAAGGCCTTGAGTGCCCACTCATACCCAGGCACAGAAAGCCCTATCCATCCCCAAATCATCTTACAAAATACATACAAGGGCCTCTGACTAGGGCGTAATAGCAGATAATCGATTACAGTAAGACAGTTCTCATTTGGCAGGATATTGAGCCTAAATTTGCTTGAATTATGGAAATTTTAGGTAAAAAAACAAAACAAAACAAGAGATAACTCTACTTAAAGGGAGAAAAACTACCGTTCCAACAAAGAATTACTGTCTCATTGCAAAGTAACTTGCAGTTCTTGTTCTGACTTTTATTTTTATTATTATTTACATTTTTTTAGGTTATTATTTGCAATTTTCTTAGACTAGTTTCTGGTTAGGTACTTCATTAGTTTTCTATTACTAGGATAGAACGCAATGACCAGGAACAGTAAAAAGAAGGAAGGTTTTATTTTGGCTCTTGATTCCACGGGGATAGATTCTATCACCCTAGGGGAAGCAGGGCATGACATGGGAAGCTAGATGGGGGAGCAGGAGTGGGAAGCTGAGTGATCACACTTTTATCTGCGTGAGCCAATCTCCCAAACATCTACATCGCTGTTAGATGTTTACACACCAAAGTCACAAATGTAACCCAGGTGAACAGGGCCAGAAACACCACAGGTTCACTACATATTTGCATTTGAGCTAGTCTCTGGTCATTACAGGTCACATTTGTGACCTACCCTAACAATTGTTTTCACAATTTCACAGGACCCATAATTTAAGAAACTGGCTTTAGCTGGGCAGTGGTGGTGCACGCCTTTTATCCTAGCACTTGGGAGGCAGAGGCAGGCAGATTTCTGAGTTCGAGGCCAGCCTGGTGTACAGAGTGAGTTCCAGGACAGCCAGGGCTACACAGAGAAACCCTGTCAAAAAAACAAAAACAAAAAACAAAAACAACAACAACAAAAAAAAAAACAAGAAACTGGCTTTAAACCAAAAACCTTATTTCCTTCATGAAGCTTCGGTTTTAACAGAGTTCAACAGGGATAGCTCAGTCAAGCTTTCTTGTCAACAGGATAATTTAAAGTCCTGTTCACATGTGGAAGTCACCTATCAGCTAGAATGGCAGTTGAACACTTTCACATGCGTCTGTACATGACTGTGACTTCTCCTGGCATGATAGCCAGGCTGTAAGGTGAACATCCTGAAAGAAAAGGCAGACACTTTGTGCCTTGTATGAAGTAGCTTATAAGGCACACAAAATCACTGCTCACGCACACTACCAATGGAGACATGCGTGAGGGAGACATATATGGAGATTATCTAAGCTCAAGAGAAGGGAAACAGCCTTGCACATTGGGTGAAGAATGACAAAAATCTGTGAGTATATATTGGAGTAGAAATGCTTATATGATTCTCTTAAAATATCCATTCATTCTTCCATTTCCCCGTGGAGACCTTTGTGGAACTTGTTTTTTCCAGTTAGTGTTGGGGGTCATGATTTTGTTGTCGTTGTTGCTGCTGCTGCTATTGCTGTTTAAATAAAATTGGAGCCTTATTCTACGCCCAAATCCCATGATTTGAAAATTAAATTGCACATTTGGTACAACGTGTTTCAAAAACATCTCATAAAAGAGAATTTCTAAATAAAGATAAATGGCCATTATGGTCTCTTCCAAACAGGCATTCACAGAAAAGTGGTGTTTTCCCAGATAATTTACAATCATGTGTTGACCCTGAACAGGGAACTCAGATCACCCTCTATAAAACAAGGCTAAATATTAAGGGGAGGCATAGTGTTCTTATCAGTTCTAATGCTTTTCAAAAACAAAATGAAAGGAAAAACAGTGTAAAAGCCTGGGTCCATCAAAGGAAGAAGCCAATTGCTTGCATAATATTTGAATGCTGTGCACAGTTTTCTTGATGGCAAAAATAATTTACTGATGAAATGCTTTTATTGGATTGCCTTCACTGAAGAGGCCCTGCATTTTTTTTTCACCAGTCTGCTATAATTAAAAGCACCAATAAACGGAGCCTTTCTATTTAGATTGAAAAGCAACAATTAAGCATGTCTGTCTATAAATAGGAAACAGCTTCACATCTATGGCTCAAGGGAACAGATTAAAAATCTTAGGTCCAGTGCCTTCAATTTATTCTACAGGACAAACCAATAAATTGTCAAACTACAATCTTAAAAATGAGATTTTCATACAAGATGTAAGTAGGAAAATTATGTGTCACTCTAGATAAAAACTGAGATAGCTGAAGTCAAGAATTGGCATATACCCTGGAAATCTAAGTATGTTGCCTCTCTATCTTTTAAAAAATTATTTTCCATTATCAAGTTATGGTTTGCCTTGGCCAACTATCAAAGCTAGCTTTCTTTTGCTTAGAAGGTATGATGGATTTAAGAAACTGAGTAGAGAAATAGAAAATATATAATTCTTTCTCAAGATTTCTATTAATAAATAGAACTCAACAAATTAGACATCAACATACCAAATAACCCATTTCAAAAATGGGTACAGAGCTAAACGGAGGATTAGCAACAGAGAAATCTCCCAAGAAGTACTTATCAAAATGTTCGATGTCCTTAGTCACCGGGGAAATACAAATCAAAATGACTCTGAGATTCCATCTGATACTTGTTGGAATGGGTAAGATCAAAAATTCCAGTAACAGTACATTCTGGTGAGGATGCGGAGCAAGGGGAACACTCCTCCATTCCCGGTGGGAATACAAACTTACACAACTACTTTGGAAATCAATTTGGTAGTTTCTCAGAAAATTTGGGAATAGTTCTACCTCAAGAGTTAGATATACCATTTATGAGAATATACCCAAAAGACACCCCAATATACCCCCAATAACACAAGTACAGTTGCTCACCTAAGTTCATAGCAGCTTTATTCATAAGAGTCTGAAACTGGGAACAACCTAGATGCCCATCAACTGGAGAATAGATAAAGAAAATGTAGTACATCTACACAATGGAATACTAATCAGCTATTAAAAACAAAAACATGAAATTTGCAGGCAAATGGATGGAACAAGAAAATATCATCCTGAGTTATGTAACCCAGACCCAGAAAGACAAGTATGGTATGTACTCATAATTGGAGATTAGCCATAAAGTGCAGTATAAAACCATGCTACAGTCCACAGACTCAAAGAAACTTTGTAATAAGGAAGGGAAGATGTGTGATTCTCATGTAGAAGGGGAAACAAAATATTCATTGGATGAAGAGAGAGAACTGGGTGGGAGAATGGGAGGAGCCAGAAAGGTCAAGAACACCACAGAAAGACCTATAGGTCAACTACTAACCTGGGACCATGGAGGCTCACAGAGACTAAACCACCCACCAAGCAAGGAGCATGCAGGGGCTGGACCTAGACCCTCCACACATTTTGAAGTAGATGTGCATCTTGATCTTCATGTAGGTACCCTAACAACAGCAGCAGGGGCTGTCTCTGCCTATGTTGCCTGCCATTGGATCCCCTTTCCCTACCTGGACTGCCTGGTTGGACTCAGTAGGAGAGGAGGTGCTTAGTCTTGCTGGGACTGGATGTCCCAGGGTGTGGTGGTACCTAAGGGGAAGGGATAATAGGTGGGTAGGATTTGTAAGGATAGGACTGGGAAGAGAGGAGGCAAGGGGCTGTAATTGGGGTGTAATGTGAACAAAAAAAAATGTAAAAAAAAAAAAAAAGAAAAGATTTCTCTTGGTACAAGTAAAGAAAACAAGATATAGGCACAAGATATGGGCATTAAGTGTTGAATATGTTTGAGTTAGCAAGTCTTTCATTTCATCTATAGTCAGATATCCAGTTTTCAGTGTTCATTAAGCAACTTCCTCTTCTGCAAGCAAAACAACTCAAAGGCCAGGAAGTCTATCTAGCCGAAGAACTTGGCCATGGCAGAGTAGAATTCTGCAGTCTTTATGACTGTTAATGTAGGAATTATTGAAAATATTTGGCCATTTTTTTCATTTTTTGTTATTTTCAATATAGAAAACAACTGAGATCAATGAGCTCTAAGTAATGATGATGATGATGATGATGATATAAAAGTCATAGGGTTCAATATTTCAAGTAAAGGATAGATTTCCCAAAGAGGTGAGCTTTTACTTATCTGGAAATGTGGATCTCTTTTGCTCCAGGAAATTCTGAACAGTTTTTATAGTTTCCAACAGAGTGGGTATCTAAAAATGCCTTGGACCATTGCAGCTTTGAAAATATGTGTATCCTTCTGGTATTTTGTACATGCCCCATGTCTCCTATTGACATAATAACATCATGTGACATCCTTTCGGTAATGTGCTGGATATTTTCTGTCATACCCTTTCAGTCTTCTCCTCTCAAGTCTGTCCAAGAGGCCCAGTTGTGTGTGTTCATTAATGATACCTAAAACTTCAATTTGAGTTTGACTGTTGGATACACAAATAAAGACTTTACAGAAGAAGAAGAATGAACTTAAGTTTCATTCTCCATTCTTTATTTCCTGAAGAGTGAAGGATAATTCTAAACCTCGGCAAATCCAGATTAGCCAAGTCCCAGAGCTATGAATGGAAATCCTGACTGTTGGGTTAAACCCATCAGTTTTCAGGAGTGATTTTTATAATATACCCATAGCTATCTAATATAAAATATGATGCCTAAAGGGAAGGTTTTAAAAGGACATTTCACCCAAAAATAGAAATCAAAAGTTTCCTTTTTAAATAATTTTTATTTTCAATATTCTTTGTTTACATTCCAAATGATTTTCCCTTTCCCGGATCCCCCCTCCCCATAAGTTCCCTAAGCCCTCTTCCCTCTGCTCATTCTCCTATCAACCCCCTCCTACTTCTCTGTCCTGGTATTCCCTACAATAATTAAAAACTTCTTAAGAAGTACATGGATGTGATACCAAACATCAACTGGGACTTATAGGAGGAGTCAGTTCCAGATACAGAAACAAATGTAAGTGGTTAGGTGTTTGTAGAGTGAGAAAACGACATGCATGCGTGGTAAGTGAGAGACTCACTCAATGAGGGCAGTTCTCCTATCCATTACAGGGTGCTCAAATAAATTCCCATGACTAAAGGCTTAACTGTTACTTGTTGAAAACCAGATTAGATAGCATGGGACATGAACAAAGAAATAAATCTTCCACCCTGGACTGAGTCTTAATTGCTGGTAAATGGACATGTGAAACTCCAGCATCAATATAGATTGGGAATGCTGAGATACCCAAGTAAAACCTGTTTTTGTACTAATGTTCTTCCAACGGAGTGGAAGAATAAATTAAATATAAATGTACAAGACAATCAGACATACAGGTAGATAATAAGAACCATGAACACACAACTAGACAGAGGCACTATTCAGGAACAAATACCAAAACAGGCAGAGAGATAAGGCTGGGGATGGTGAAAGAATGAATATAAGAAAGCAACAAAATAGTAATCTGATAGAACTTCATTAAATCAAAAGAAAGAAAAAAATATCCTAAGAGCAAAGGTTAAGTAAAAGGAAGAGATTAAAATCGTTCATTCAGAATTGAAATCTATGCATGGATAAACTTGATTTATTATTGGCTATTTATTTACTGTTGACTTGATAAATTTGATTTACAGCTAGCTATTCTATCTTCTTCCATAAGAAAATAGAATCCAAATATGTAGGTATCAAATTAAGGGGGACGTGTCCCATGACTGATATAGGGTAGTGTGGTTTTGAGTTACTTGGACGGAAGCCAAATATATTAAATAAATTCTAAGAATTTTTATGCTTAGCTAAATATTAATATTTAAAACTTCCAGTCATGAAGACAAAAGGAAGAGGAGGAAGAAGAAAGAAAGGAAGGGGGAGGGGAGGGGAGGAAAAAGCTAAATAAAGAACATGAAACCATGTAACATAAAATAAACCCAAATAAAACAATAATCAAAATAAATATAAAAGTTTTGACCATTCCTGTGGGAAGATTACCAGCCTAGATTTTTCAACATGCTTACATAGTTTTCAATAGCTGTACCTAAAACATGACTCAAAAAGGTTAAAAGCAAGGAAATGGAAAATGAATAGTAACCTAAGTTTATTAACATGGTAATTTAAACATCGAGTGACATTGAATTTAGGCCAAACAAAGTAAAAGAGTCATTATGTAGTAATGAAAAGAACAGCCCTGTATTTGAATGACTAACACTCTGGCTTGAAATGTAAAGAAAAAACTTACAAGATTATGAGATAAAACTGAAAATTCTATCATTCCATTCAAGGCTTGAAAATATCTACATGAAAAGTCAGTGTAGTCAGAAGAAAACATCCATTTCTATTCTAAAAGCATATAGGCTGCAAAGATGTATACTGATCTTACCCAAGAACACAGAGTTTGTCTGCGTGGGATGCAAGATGGAAACTCCCAGCTCCTATGGCTAATCCCAGGCCTGTACTACCTTAAAATAACCTAGGAATGAGAGGTTCTGCATTTGTAGACATGGCCAAGCATCTTTAGGTCCATGAGATAATCCCAATGAGACAACATGTCTGTCACCGTCATGTTCACATTGTCTGGGTTCTATTTACCTTTTCTATAAGCTTTTCCATGTCTTTGTGTATCTTGTTGCTTTGATTCTATTTAAAGAAGCACTCTTTGTCCCTGAGATACCTGTTCAAAGTTCTTACCCTTTATATCTTCATTGTAATTTGGAACTGAACTGTTCTTCAAACTCTATATCTTAAGGGCATGGTCATGAGCCTATGACACTACTGAGAGATGGTGTTAAACCTTTAGTAGATAGTGCCTATTAACAGGAAGTGAGGTATGACTTAAAGACACAAGAACCATGCCCCTCTTTCATCTTACTTAGGAAATCATCCTACTACATTCTCTCACCATTGTGCTCAGTCTTGCCACAAGCCACAAGTAACAGAACAAACTGGACGTGTATTAAAATCTGTTTCAGACATCCATGTAGTCTGAAAGAGTGCTCTAGTGGTCTTTATTTGCGGACTGGTGGTGTGGGAAAACATGAAAGCTCAGATTTGTCACCTTAGAGTTGGTGCAAAGCCTAAATTGTAATCTTTGCTTCCAAGTTTGCCTAGGGACCTGGCTGAGGCTGAAATTCTGCTGGAGAATTTTTTTTTTCTGTGTTCTATGCCTAGTTTCTCACAAGAATATATTCTCAATAGCTTCAGCTATACCTGAGCTCTTAACTTGAGAGATTTGCATCTGTTATGTAAGTTTCCTCTGAGACTGAAACATTCCGTCCTTCAGGGTGCTCCTCCAACAAGAAGGAGCTCCTTCCTCCATCGGTTCAAAATGACTTTAGGAAGTTCCTGATACTGACCAGACTCACTAGCTGCCCCTCCCTGCCAGAGAAAGCTATAAAAGCAGTGAGTTCTTCTCAAAAGAGCAAAGCTGAGTTACAAAGAAGACTCAGAACAGACCAGCTGTCAGATAGAGAAGCAGAAACCAGCTGAACTGCCTGGAGGAATTTTAGGCCAGAGTCACTTGAAAAGGACATTCTACAACCTATTGAGCTGCCTACAGGTGGCGCAATATGTTCTGGGCTTTCAAGCATTTATTTGCTGTTACCCATGCTAGGGTGGACTTTGGTTATGTAACTGTCCTTGAGTCTTCTGATTCTGTAATTAACCCCTTAACCATACTCCTATAAATAACCCCAATAAAAGTCATCATTAATCAAGATGAACTTTGATGGTATACATACTTTGGTCTGCAGAGAGTATATGTGCAGCATCTCCTTAGGAAAACCTTATGCCACACAGCAGCATCTGGACCACACTAATATGAATTAAAAGAATAAAGAAAGTAGGACATGGAACTAGGGAAAGCATAGTTTGGTGGCTGACTTTTTTCCTATTCTATCTTTGGAGACTTCCAATTATACTGGGCACTGGAGATTGCATGTATGGATTGTCTGCAAGCAAGGTAGAAATAAACCTTCTACTACAAAAGTAGATTTTGGGTAGAATTTTAACTGAACAGCTTTCTGTCGGCAACAGAAACTCTCCATCTAATTCTAGATCAACACTTGGCAATTCCAGAAAATTCTTAGTTTACAGTTCTTTAGTGTGCTATTTTTCTCTCATTTGTCTTCCATCTTCTCCTCCTCTTCCTCTTCTGCCTGGTCCTCCTCTTCTTTTTCTTCTTCTCCTCCTTTTCTTGCCCCTTCTCCACTTTTATTCATTTTCACCATTTGTCAAGATAGTCTTCCATCCTATGTGCCTTTGGCACTAAACATGCAAAGAAAACTTTCTCTGGGCCATAGGTCATCATGCAAGCAACTGCTTAGATTTTCCAATTGGTTTTGGGCATTTTTCTTATTAACTTTTTGCTTGTTTTTCTGTTGTGGGATTTCATTCTGTAAATATTATATAGTTGAGCTAACCTCAAATTTATGGGCTTGCACCACCACACTCTAATGATTTATTATATATATGTGTGTGTGTGTGATAGTACACATATGCACACATACATATATGTTATATGTATATGTGTGTGTAGATATATATATGTCATCATTCCCTTTGCCTGAGAGCATGCTCCTCAACCCAGCTATCCCTCTTCCATACAGTTTATCCATACAGTTTAGCCTTTACCTTATATCCTTTGTTGGGTCTTACATAGAAATTGAAGACCAACCTAAATAAGGGGAAAAATTCTATTGCTTGCTATGGCTTATAAGGGTACCCATACAGTAAAATACTTGCTATTTCTTTAGTGCATGCGGCATGCGATTTTGCAGATAGAAAAGAATAAGGCTGTACTCTGAAGATTAATGTTCTTAGACTGTCATGACTAATATCTGCGTAAGCCTCACCACAAGCAGATGAAAGATCAGGTGAGTCAGACATGAGCTCAGACCTCCTAGGTAGCAAAAAAAAAAAATCACAATCCTTCCTACACTAGATTTGCTGGCCCCAGTTGTAGCACTGGAGAACCTTGCTCTCCTCCACCTCTGCCCTGATTAAAGAGAGCTTAAGGCACTAATGCCCATCCTTAGCCCGCTTATTTCCCCTGCAGATACCTGATACTCAACATATTCTCAGCTTCCCATCCTGCCATTTTCTCCAAAGACAGGTGAGGATTCCTCCCTGAACACGCACTTCTTACGCTTCAAAGTCATGCCTTCCCTCTGTCAACTGAAACATATTCCCCAGAATTAGAGCCCAAGACAGGGAAAATCTGAAACACATGATTTATTGAGAAAGGGCAATCAATAACACACCTAATAGAGGAGAAAGGGGAAAAAACAGGAAGTGTAGGGCAAGAGTCATGTGAATATGTGTGTCCAGGTAAAATCTAAACTTGTTCTCATGCAGAAAAGACACTATAGCATAAATTATAAATCACAATGTCACTCCTGTGGTGCACATGTTAAGGCAAAGGAGGTGACATTTTGTCTTTCTGTATCAGTTAATCATTGCTATAGATTTGGATGGGGAAGTGTAGGGATTGTGATCTGCTAGGCATCAACAACTTATGTCCCTTTGAGGTTCTCCATCAGCCTTTAGAAATCAACACTTACTCAAATTTATATTACCGTCAAAACTCTGGGTTCTAAACACAGAGTATGAGATGGGAGGGAAGACCAACATTCAGCTTCCCTTTCTACTAACCCCACTCCCTGATTCTGACCTCTGGCTGCCCCCCACCATCATTTATGGCTGGAGTCCCTCATACAAGCTATCCAACCTCAGATACTTTATATTTTCATACAGGAAGGATCAACCACATGGGCGCCTAACCCTTTATTAGTCTTCTAAATCTTTGTTGACAGTTACCAAGACTCCCCAGGTGCAGTGCAAAAGTCAACAAGGAAATAAAACAGCAGCTGGTTTATTCCATGGGGATAAAACTCCCTGCTTGAGTAGCAGCTGGGTATGTGCCCACAAACCTCAGGGCTCGGCTAGTCCCAAGGGCTCAATGAAGCTTCCATTTTAATCTCTTTTCCCAGCCTGCCTGTGTACACAACACTTCCCCACATCTTTCAGCTCCTTTGTACCACTATGCCCTAGGGAGCTATGGCAAAAGTGAGCGATGAAGCTGCTCTACCACCTTTGACAGCCTGGAAGGCAGACATTTGATCCAACTGCTTGCTGCTACCTCCAACGATCTCTTGGCAAAATCTCTACCATCTTTTTCTGTTGTTTCCTTATTCTAAGGCTCCTATCATCTGATGTTAAACCCCAAATTATTTCCATTGTAGTATAGTAACCCCAATACAACACTCTACCCAACCTTATCATAAAGTAAAATGTATTCAAAGGAAGTCATGCAGAGGGCCTGAGACAAATACGTTCGTTCCCCGTTGTCACTTCTGCTTGCTCCTTTCAAGTGTGATGTCTCAAACCACATCAAATGTTAGCTATCCTATGAGAATGACAGTCAGCTTTGGGTCCTGTTTGTGAAATCTGGTTCTAACAAGCCATTGCTGGGTGACCCAAAGAAGCAAGAGACTTAAGATCTCTGGCATCAAATTTCTCCTGTCAAAGAATGCTACCTAATGCATAATTATTGTGAGGAGGACAACAAGCAGTCTCTGCATTGTGACATTGTAAATCATTAGTTCCAATTCACATTCCAGCCAATGAAATTTTTGTGGATTCTAAGATGTAGGTGTCTTTATCTCTGACATCCCATTCTAGTTCACTTAAAATACTATCCATTAGGCAGATACACAGTGAAAGAAGGAAACAGAAGGGAGCTCATGAGAAATTCTATATGGCATATTCCTCTGAATAGACACAGAGCCACAACTGGGTAGAGGGGAGTCTTGAAAATGTACTCTAGTTGTGTTCCCAGAAAAATAAGAAGTGGACTGGGAGCCAAACAGATAGGATGAAGAATACCAGAGCCCCAAAATGGGCTGAGCATTGTCTCCAGACTGAGAAACAGAAAAGATTTATAGTAACCACGGGGGTGGGGGTGGGGTAGAGGAAACCAAGAAAAAGTAGGTCTGCTTCCAATGATTGGCGATATCTAGAAAACCTCTCTGTTCTATTTCTGTATGTCCAAGACCAGTATGTCTCATGAGCTCCCTTCTGTTTCCTTCTTTCACTGTGTATCTGCCTAATGGATAGTATTTTAAGTGAACTGGAATGGGATGTCAGAGATAAAGACACCTACATCTTAGAATCCAAAAAAATTTCATTGGCTGGAATGTGAATTGAAACTAATTATTTACCTGTCTGATGACTACCCTGGAGGAGACAATGAAGACTGAATTCAGACAGAAATAAAAGAAGCAGAGAACTGTTTACCCCTGAGAAGGAGATGGTGCACTCAAAGAAAAGTCAGAGAGTCAGATTGGGAAGATAGACAGGATATTGCAAAGAAATGAGTAGAACTCACAAAGAAAACAAAAGAAAGCAACGCAAAACTCAACTAAAAACAAGTGTTCAATCTCACCTTTAACCATGACAAGAACCTTGCAGAGATCATAGAGAGCACAACCCTGGGTTAAAATTACTCCATGGAATCACCAAACCCTAGAACAACTCCAGCTGTCAAAGAGAAGATCTTGGTATTAGGTTAGAGTTAGGAATGTGAAATAAATGATGTTGAAGCATCTGTTTATTAGGGGTCCAAGATACCATGATATACTTGGAGAACTGGTTATTTGCACATGGTTGTCTGCTGTAGAACAGAACAGGGTGGACTGTGGTGAATCATTTCCTATGCATCCCTACTCCATCCCCATCTCTTCCTCTCCCTCTCCCTCTCCCTCTCCCTCTCCCTCTCCCCTCCCCCTTCCCTCCTCTTCCCTCCCTCCTTCTCTCTCTCTCTCTCTCTCTCTCTGTATGTATGTGTGTGTGTGTCTGTCTATCTGTCTTTCTGTGTGTGTGTGCGCGCACATATGCATATGTGCCTTTAATTCTATCTGCAAACACTATGTAGTTAAACTTTACATTAATGTGCTGATGACATTAGACTGTTGTATGTTAGCTTCTCTAAAGCACTCAGTAGTTCTGTTGATGGCACATTAATCCAATCCTGCAGTATATTATCACAACAGCAAGCAACCTAAGCCAAGAAATCATCCCTCTCCATCTTCTTCTCACAGAAATAAGCAACCTGACCCTTGCCTCTCAAACCACGTGCTTCTCCAGCCCAAAGATGGCAGACTTCTCTGCTTCTAGGCCTCCATGTCTCTTCATAGAATTTGACAGGGCTTTCTCAGCTCAGTTTTAACTGAGGTCAAGGGTATTTACCTATATCTCCCATGTTTGATCAGTGTGCCTGTTCTGAGATATACATAATTCTGTTTAAGTAACTGAGTCATTTCCTTCTAGTCAAAGCTCACAATAGATGGCTCAACATGGAGTGGGCGTGTGCTATTGCAGGTCATTCCGTCCTTTGTGATTTGGTGTGCCCTTCTGGATCTCAGGCTCCACTCACGCTGTTCCCTCCATCTTATACCTTGCTCCTATAGATTTTTTGTGTAGCTCTTTCTGGCACAGTAGATAGGACCTAAATCCCAGTGCTTCTAAAAGTTCCATTTCAAATAGCTTTATCTAATATACTGGGTACCTCTGTCACCTCCTCCACCTTCCTCTGCTTCCTTTATGATCTCAGCATGTATCACTCCGCTATTGTAGAACATATTTGTTGCCATTCATTATCTCCCCATGCCCTGTGTGGACAAACTTAATAAGGGAGTAGTTTCGTGTTATTCACTGTGTTATGGCTGGGATCATTGGGAACTTAATATTTGTTTGAATTGGCACTGTGTTCTATCGGTTCTGCTGCTATCAGTCCCTTAGGAATAATGAATAAAGAGTTGATAGATACACACACAAAAAAGAAAAGCTGGCATTAGGCAGGCTGTGCTCCCTGTAATGGAGTCACAAAAAAAAAAAAAAAAAAAAAAAAAAAACACGCAAGAGCCTGTAAACCCAGCTTGCTCTTGTTCTGTACTGCACAGGAGAGGGAAGAGGTCTGTTTAGGGACACAGACCAAAGGAACACTGCCAATTCTGAGCATGATCCCTAAAGGGAAGGCTTTTCCATTCCTGTAGGTTTAAGACATTGGTGTCTTTGACATAGCCATGCCCATGCCTACAATTCATATTTAGTCAGGACTCCTGCTCTTTACATATTCACAAAGAGCTTCCTCGCTCCTGAAACTGCCCCCTGTTGGTCTTTTGCTTGAGTATTAATCCCAGGCTTTAAGTTCAGCCCCAGTCACTCCCAAAACTAAAATCCTGCACTGATAGAGAACTACATATTGCCTGTCTGTTTTGGAACATTTGTGGTTTTCTAAGTTAGAATTTATGTAATTTTAGCCTTTCAGAAACATTTGCGGTAGGTAGCAATCCTTGGGATTCTCTGCTTTTCCTACAAAGTATATAAAGGTTCCTGGGGAAGGTCAAACAGCTTTTAATTCAACTTTAATTTATTTCACTAAGAACCAAAAATGTCACGAAGTTTCCTCTCAGTCTCCCCCAGCTTTGTAATAAAAACAGATTTCCACTTTGCTATTGTGCCTATTCCACAAGGAGATGGTGTTGGTTTCTGCGGCTGTTGGTTTCTGCGTTGATTTCTGTGGCTGCCGCTGCTGACTGGGCCACACGTGCGCAACCCGGGCGCCGGGCCGCGGCCCCGGTGGAACCGTGAACCGCAATGAGGCACGCTAGACCAAATAGTTCCACGTGGGCTTTATTCAAGAAAGGGGGGGGGGGGTAGACGGTGAGAAGGGAAGTGGGAAGAGAAAGAAAGAGAGAGAGGAAAGGAGCGCTGCTCAGTTATATACTGGTGGTAAAGGTAATTACAGGTAAAGGTGGGCTATGGAATTCTGGGTAGATGGCAGCCGTTGCCTAGGCAACGGACCTATACATTGCTTTGCATGGCTTCACAAGCTTTGCAGACCTCAGGTACCTACAGATGGTACGCATTATATTCCACACATAAAAACTATATCTGACTTGTTTGTTTTATGTAAGTAAAACAATAATAAGTGTCATAAAAATCACTGGATTTGACTAAAAAGTAATAGGCTCAGGCCAAAAGATTGCTTTGCTGATCTTACAATTTTACTTAGTATTTTTCTACTCACTAAAACCCACCATCTAATAACAAGACAATTTGATAACAGGCAGCTTCACTGTTCTGTTATGTTAATGGTGAAGGCGGTGAAGGTGTTTAAGATTCAATAAAAGGTGTTAGGCCTTTTTCCCTCTCCCTCATACAACCTCCTTTTTCCAACACCTTCACAGGCTTCCCTGAGAAGCAGGCTTTTAAATTCCACTTCAGGGTGTTGGTGCATCTCATTGTGCTTTCTCCCTGTGTACTGATTTAATAATGTGCTTAGTACTTGCTGTAGGGACTGAGTGGTCCCCAAGAGTAGAGTGCTGGGGTCTGTGTAGAAGATGCATGTGTCTTCTCACTTTACATGGCACAGGAGCCTTCTCAGAGTTTACAATTAACACTGAAGTTTACCTAGAAGACAAACTGCAGGGGTAAGAATATTAGATTGTTTCACAGTCCCTTCAGAGTGCCTCATGGTTTATTTCTAAATTTATAGTAAAGCTAATGTCTTTCACAGCTGACTGTTTCCATAGCATAAGCCTAAGCTGCCTCGCACTCTGAAGTATTGCAATATCCCCAGTGTTAAAGGGGATCACAGCTATTCAAAATAGGTCAGCCTGACCAGATGGAGGCCATTGAATTTGCATGTGCTATCTAAGCCTCTTTTCCAGCGCATGATCCTCCAAGAAGCCAGTTTTTCTCGCTATACCATAATAATCTCACCTCCTGAACAATTATTTCCATCAAGAGCAGATCAGAATCAAAGCAGTATGACCAAGAGAAGTTAAAAAGTGTTATTTCACACGGAGAAGTGGGAAATGTATGTATGCAATACTAGTGAAAAGCAAATAATGTTTGCAATCTTCAGCATAGTTTCAAGAGTGCCACACATGAGTTTATCCCCCTCTTGAACATAAGCTTTGTGTTTCCATCTTTTGAACCAATAAGGGGCTCAGTTATTGCCTGGATCAATCCATAAACTTTGTAGCAAAACTGGTTGTGTTGTTTCATCCAGTGAAACATCCTGAGGATGGTGTGTGTGTGGTGTGGTGTGGTATATGTGTGTGTGTGTGTGTGTGTGTGTGTGTGTGTGTGTGTGTGTGTGTAAGGGGAAAGCATGCCAGAGGGAGTTAGGGAGACTAACTATTTATTCCTAGCTAAAATCTTCCCAACCCAGGCACCATATACATAGTGATAATGCCTTCCAAACAACACTGCCCTACTGTAAACAGAGGCAGCTCCACCCAAGGTAAACAGATGAGCCCAAATGACATTAACCTTAGAACTAAGCCACTGTTTTCTGAGGATATTGATTCTATCAATAACTAAACACAACAGGGGGTATATTACACATAGTATAACACAGAACTTGACTTGAATGATTTTCCTGTCTGCTACAGATAATGAATCTTGATGGGAAGTAGTGGTCTGAATGCACAGAAAAAAGCCAGTGTTTCACAAGGCTAGTTATTGAATAGCCGTGAGCTATGATTTGAGGGATAGTGGATAAGCCTCAACAATAGACTTCTCCACTCTTAGCTTCTACCACAGTCATCATTCTGATAAGATGTGCAACTTAAGAAATTTTCACATTATAAATCTCCAATTCCAGATTTCTAATACTTAAGATTTTGAGAAGAGACTTTCAAGGTGGGACGCAAAACATCACTGGTCTTATTTAGGGTTGCAATTACTGTAATAAAAAACGATGACCAAACTGGAAAATATCATCCTGAGTGAGGTAACCCAATCACAAAGAACACACATGGAATGCAGTCACTGATAAGTGGATATTAGCCCAGAAGCTCTGAATACTCAAGACACAATTAACATATCAAATGATTCCCAAGAAGAAGGAAGGAAAGGGCCCTGGTCCTGGAAAGGCTTGATGCAGCATTGTAGGGGAGTACCATGACAGAGAAATTGGAAGGGGGTAATTGGGGAATGGGTGGAGGGAAGAGGGCTTATGGGACTTATGGGAGGGGGTGCCCACGAAAGGGGAAATCATGTGGAATATAAACAAAGAATATAGAAAAAAAACTATAACCAAAAGCAACTTGGAGAGAAAGAATTTATTTCAGCTTACAGCTTTCCGGTCACACTCTATCACTGAGGGAAGTCAGGGAAGGAATTCCAAAGTTGGGGCAAGAAATGAAGCAGAGTCCACAGAGAAAATATGATCTTCATGGAATGCTCAGTTTGCTTTCTTACACAACCTGAAGAGAGGTGGTACCTCTTTTCCTAGGCTGGGTCTAGGAAACATGAGTCATTATTTTAAAATTGCACCACAGACTTGCTTGTGGGCAAGCTGAGAGAGGTATTTTCTCAATTTCGGTTCCTCTTCTAGATAACTCTAGCTTGTGCTCAGTTGACAGAAACATTACCAGGACATCCTCTTACTCTGTTCTCAAGATTCCTCCCATCCTCAGAAGTATGTGGCCTACTATGCTAATCAGTGTAACGAGTTTCC
Source organism: Apodemus sylvaticus (assembly GCF_947179515.1). Lineage (NCBI taxonomy): Eukaryota > Metazoa > Chordata > Mammalia > Rodentia > Muridae > Apodemus > Apodemus sylvaticus. The sequence goes on from NC_067476.1 coordinate 119,590,542, forward strand.
TTGGCACAACACCATTTAATTGGTATATGCCTGAGCATGTAATTGATGTTACACTAATCAATGTAAATACTGAGATATCCACAGGGAATGCTAGAATGTATGTGGAGTCTTCTTCAGTAGATGAGAACTGAGAAGGATGGTGTTCTTGAAGCCATTGGAGCTACTCTATGACGAAGATGAAGAGGATCTGTGGATCCTGGAAACAAATAGACCAAGGAGTGATACTACTGAGTGGGAGAGGGGAACAATTAACTGGATGATTTTGAACCCTGAAGCCAACTACCTATTCTTGAAGTTGGATGTTTCCTATACTATTTTGTAACATTAAACTCATTTTTGTTTGTTTAAGCACCTAGTTTTGTTTTTTTGTTTGTTTGTTTGTTTTAATTAGTGAGTGCCTTATGTTAGGCATCTCTTGAACTTTTTTATTTGAAAGAAAAAAGATTTCTGATGTTACAATTATGTTTGGGATAAGTTGATATTAGTCCTGTTTGTCTACTGCTTTGGTCATGTAACAAAGCAAATGATGTGGTGGTAGTAGCAATGATGCTAATGATGATAATCATGGTGATGTTGATTAATAAGTACTAATCAGGTGTCAAAAATGTTTTAAAGGCAGGATGTCTATATCCAAGAATGACAAGAGGGTTTTTCCTGACAATTTTTCTTCAGGGACGACACAAATCTTTTCTACAAGCTCTGAATATAAAAGCTCAGTTATTCATTTCCATGTTGGTTTAGGGTGGGCCATTATTATCCCCATTCACAAATTACAGAATGGAAATAAAGAGAGAATAAATAACATTCTTCAGGTTATACAACATAGAACCTTGCAGTGCCTTTGCTTGTCCCCTATACCACCTCTGACAAGGTAGAGCACCTTTTCATTAGCTCCTGTGTTCTGGGCTCTGTCTTGCTACAGTGCCTCTGCTCTTACAGTCTGCAACCAAGAGGGTCCCTGATCAATGTAAAGAAGAGAATTTTGTCGCTGGAGACTTAGCCCGACCAGCAGTCCTAGCAGTCCAAGGTATTCAGCTGAATCATCCATGCTTGATCCTTCCTGAGAATATAGAGATCAAAGGGAAGAAGGATTTTTAACTCAAGTTGTCAGCCTGGTTCTGCTTCCAAAAATTCTCCTGATTATAAATATGACATCCTGCTTTAATCTTCAAAAGAAAAAAATTGTAGCTGACTTTAATTCCTTGTTTAATGTGGATAAAAGAAATATACTTTCAGTAAATGTGAGTTCTTGCATACTCCTAACTTCTCCAGATAGCTCTGGATGGAATATATAGCATATATGTGGGGGTCTTCCTATTGTCTCCTTACCCTGTAAGATCATTATTCAGATAATCTTTTCACTACTATCAATCTCAAGTACAGAGCCTTGCCTTTGACATTTTCTCAGAGCCTAGTATTAGTTTTCCCTCAAATGCCTTCTTCTACTGCATTCTATGGAAATGTCAGGGTGCAGGCCCATAAAAAAACCTGACAAAAAAACCTGATGGAAACAACTTAAGGGAGGAAAAATTGAATTTGCCTCACTCTTTGAAAGGACAGTACGGACCACTGTGGAGTTCATGAGAACAAAGTCTTCAATTGGGAATCCTTTGGAAACCCACATACCTCTGTGCATTGGGAAATAGAGCTCAGGCTAGAAGTCAGATGGATTTAGAAGCTCAAAGTCCACTCCTATAGCAACCTGCTAACTCAAACTAGGCCTCGCATCCCTCTCCAAACCACTAGGTATAGTGTTCAACCCCTTGAGCCTCTGCAGAAAATGTTACATTTAAACAAGTCCCTTCCCATTGTCTCATTTACTCTCCACCTTTCTTCCTTTGCTATGCTCTTCCATTGGGTGAAGAACACAGCATCAGGAATCTTAGGTCCCTTGCTTACCTAACCTTACCAAAAAGCCAGTAGCCAGAAATTGGTAAAAGGAAATGGCCTTGTTGATAGTGTGGGCCACAACTGAGGTGAGAAACGTGGCTTAGTTCCTCTGCCTTTCCTTTGGTGGATATTATAATTTATAGAAAAGATGAATTAAACCCCAGGAAAGGTAACTCTGTGCATTTAGCATTGAGATAAATGTCTAGAAATATGAGGCATCCTGCTCTTGGGGACTTGTTCTCAGGCATCATAGTACCAGGTTGGTCTTAATCTTAGCATGTTGCTTTTTAGGGCCCATCCTTTTTTCTATTAATTAATTAATTAATTAATTAATTAATTCAATTTATACCCTGGTTGCAATGGCTGCTATTTTACTGTTACACAAACATCCTACTGCTGCTCATACCATTTTTTGGAGCATTTTCCATACTACATGAGTCTCGGCCTCAATTAAAGTGGTCCAGTAAAAGAATCTCAGAGGTTTTGGACATCCAAACATCATTTATTTTAATATCTCTTTAAATACCTTTTGAAAAATATCTTTGATGTCCTGTCAATTTAGGAAATAGTGAGTAATTTAATTGATCATTCAATTTCAAATAAGTACAAAGAAAATTATAATGCCCTTGCACAGCGCTATAACAATTTAAGGAGAATGAGGTCCTTAAGGGAAGCAATTAGGAACTTAGGAACAGAAGAAACATGACTCTGATGTGGTCAAGGAAAACAGCTCAGGAATTTGTAAATCTTCTCTTATTTTGATTTTAAGAAAAACTTTTGAACACAAACCCAAAGGAGATGTTAACAAAAACTTGAAAACCACTAAGTAGAGGAATGTTATTGCTTTAATATGTACTAAGGAACATTGATAATCAGTTCTCTCATTTTTAAAATGATAATTCTTATCTAGCCTGTAGGCTTGATGTTTAGAAAGAAAACATTTCAGTATTCTGTCATCTATTAACATCTGTTGCTCAGCCTACACAGTCAAATTCCTAATCAGATGGGCCATCTGTAGACTTCCAACATAACCTTTCCTATCTATCTCCGTTTAAGTCTATAGATGTTGCAGTAATATCGCAGAGAGAAAGAAAATGGGCCAAGATTTTGAAGGCCACCCTTCAAGGAAGTAGTGAAATTACGATAAGAATGAACAAAAAAGAAAGAAAAGGCCTTAAATATGTTTTACAGGGGCTATCTTATAAACCACACACTGTCTCTGCCTGACTCCATGAAAGGGCTGAGAACTGCAATGCATGAGAAGCTAAGTGACTGAAGACAATATCAGAGCATTACAGTTTGTCATTCTGTCATCATTTTGGTACTTCTAAGGCTTATTTGCAGGTTTTGTGAAACACAACCCTTGAGTCTCTCCTCAATAAGCTGGTATAGTAGCTGTGAAAACTGAGGTCCGAGAGTTTACATTTCTAACAAACTAGCCATTGATGTTGGTGTCTCTAAGAGACTACTTTTGAGTGCTCTAGCCATTTGCACAGTGAATGACAACCATCATCCCCACATGCCTCTGTAGGATACACAGTCCCCCATAGGCAGCAACCCAGCTTGTAGCACATGGAGGGATGGAGCCATGATAAACAAGGGATCAGTAGAACATATGGAAGGGCTCCTAACTGCAAGCTTGGAAATCAGGTTGGAGTTCAGGATAAGCCAAGAACATTAGATTGAGGAGAAATTCTTGCCCTGTCAGAACATCTGGGATGTGGGATGAGGGAAAGTGAGAGGGCTCCAAGCACGGGGAACATTTACAGAGGCCCGATGATGAAGATGATGAAAGGACTATTCAGGAAGGATTAAGCCTTTGACTGTGAAAAAAGTAACACAAGGAAAAACCAGATCAAAGCACATCACAAGTTATTCAGCACTTGAAATGGCGATTGTTACCAAGATCTCACCCTGACTCCCCTTTGCTTTATGTCCGTTCAATCTCTGTTGACAACAGTAGAGTGGTAGAGTTTATTATTGAGTAAAACAGGGCACACACTCAAGGGTGGAGAGTGGACAGTGACCAAAAGGAGTGTGATGGTCTACATCAAAGCAAACTTTATCTCATTTCTCTGAAACAGGCAGCTTCTCCAGAGCATTGGACTTTGTCTCTGCCTGGTTTGAGTCTTAAAGGAGGAGCCATAGCACATCCTTATGTTTTTGTCCGGAAGTTTCCTGACATACTTTAATCTGTACCATTAAGACTCCAGGTTTAAATAATCATCAAGTAATGACCTTTCAGGATATTTGGGATTTCAAGTCTTTACCCATGGCCAGAGGAAAGACTCAAGTCCCATTCCAGTGACTAGTGATTGGAGTCCTGAAATTTCAGGTCTCAGATTTATACTAATTTTAAGAGAAAAATCTAGCTCAAATGTTCCCCATCTATACCAATTACTACTCAGTGTTTTGGGGCTGCTATCCTTGCTTCTGATGGCACCTACCCTCCCCAAGCCCTGAGTTTCGTTTGTAGTCTTTGATATGGCAGCATCTACAAAGTCTATCTTTTTTTACCTGCACAGAACACTTCCTTCTCACTCTCTGGAGCATCAGTTATCCATCTTCCAAGGCGCTGATGTTATTGGACACTTGCAAAAATTTGTGCTCTCTGCAATAAAAATGCTCAATGACTTATGAGGTAGCTGATCAAATCACTTAGCTCAAAGCTAGGCATGTTACACAATTAAGCCATCACTCAAAAGGTTGCAATGAGATGATTGAGTTTCAGGATAGCCTGGACAATATAGTGAAACTCTAAACACAAACAAAAAATGACTTGGTTAAAAGTAATGTGTTTACAAGTATTCAAGGTAAACTCAGTTTTAATTGAATGAGAACACAACAGCATTAATGATGGACAATTGCTTGCTATGGCAATAGTCATGATGTTTTGCTAAAATAATTATCATAATGACTTTTTGGTCAAGTGTCACTGGATATCATCAGCTGTTATGTACATTAAAATGATAGTGTGATAATATTTTTTACATCACTTAGATGACTAAACAAATGTTGGTAAAGGGAAGGATTTGGGACCCTGCTGTACTGCTAAGATTATAAACTGATACAAATATTTTTGAAAACTGGCCTAACAATTTTTTAAAAGTCAAGCATTCTACCTCCATTACATGTCTACATAGATAAACAAGAAAGAGAAAACATGTTCACAGAGAAACTTGTATATGAATGCTAATAATATCGTTTAATATTATCACAAAGTGAAAGCAAACCATATGCCCATAAATTGATCGATAATAGAATGTCATATATTCCATATAAAAATGTATCCATAAAATGGAGTTCTCTACTATTACATTTGGAAAAAAAAGATTAAGTTTAAAAACACTTTTAAATCTAAAGGACCATCACAAGAGACAAAATATTGTATGGTTTTACTTAAATGTAGTATGCAGAATAGGCTGCTCCATGGAAACAGAAGGTAAACTAGTGGTTGCCAAGTATGACGATTAATCTTCATTGTCAACTTGACTAGGTTTAGAGTCATCTAAAATACATATCTCTGCATGTGTCCTTAAGATTGTCTTTATAGAAATTTAACCATGCGGGGGAAGACCCACACTGAATCCCATAGGTGGGACTTCAGAATGAGCATAAAGCAGAAAAGTAATTCAAGCATCAGAATTCATCTCACTCAGAATTCATTACTTCCTGACTGTGGATTAAAGTGACCAGCTACCAATGGCTTTGTTGCTATCCTTTCCCTACTATGTTGGGCTGTGTTTCCTAAAATGATAAACCAAAGCAAACCTTTCTTCTTTTAAGTTACTTTTTATTGGATATTTGATCATAGTCATGAGATAATTCACACTGGGTAATGAGATGAAAAGGGAAGGTAGGAGCTGAGGAATGACTGTAAATAGGTGTAATGGTTTATTGAGGGTATGAAATGCTCAGAGATTAGACACTAGGGATGATTACCTATGTTGTTACTATACTAATCTCTATTGAATTATGTTCTTTACCACATTTTATGGTATATGAATTATCTTAGTAAATAATTTTCAAAATCTATATGTATTAAATTATAAGTATAGCATGTTTTGATCACAATAGTATATTTATTTGTTATATTCCCATTACTATTATAAAACACCTGAGACACTAGATGATGTGATGGTTTAAATTATCAGAATACTTGAGAAAGTAGAAGTGGTGGTTCAAATAAGAATGGCCCACACATGTTCATATATTTAAATGCTTAGGAAATGGTACTATTTGAAAGGATTAAAAGGTGTGGCCTTGTTAAAGGAAGTGTATCAATGGGAGTAGGCCTTGATATTTCAGGAGCCCACAATAGGCCCAGTGAGTCTTCTCTTCCTGACGCATGTGGATATGGATGTAAACTCTCAGCTATTTCTCCAATATCTGTCTGCCTGTGTACCGCCATGCTACCCATCATGATGAAAATGAACAAAGCTTCTGAAACTGTAAGCAAGCCCCAATTAAATGTTTTCTTTTATAAGGGTTTCCACGAAATTGGTGACTCCTCACAGCAGGAGAACAAGGACTAACATACATTTGGTATCAGGGGACATGGTATACTCTGTGACTGGCCTGACCATGTAGCTTTTGCTAGAATATGGACTTTGAATTTTGAGTTAGGAAAGCAGTTGAATACATTAAGCAGAGTTTAATGTGCCATCCTAGTAGGAGAATGAAAGACAGTAGAGATGGCAATTTAAATAGTGCCTCCCACTCAGGAAGTTTCAGAGGGGAAGACTATTAGTAAGTGGCCTAGGCACCACTCTTGTGATACTTTGGCAAAGAATTTGACTGCTTCTGCCCTTGTCCAAAATATCTGCCTGAGGTTAAATTGAAGAGTTTTGGATTAGCAGCACTGGCAGAGGAAATTTCAAGACAACCTACCATTGACTCTCTGTTGTGGTTATAAATGATCATCTTTATGCAAATCTATGATGAAAGAAGCAAGATGAGGAAAGAAAAATACAAAATGTTTAGTATGGGGAGAACAGGGGCAGCAGAAAGTGTAATGGAAAGTTCTGTGCTCAAGGAAATAAAAACATTAAAGAAAACCCTGAAGCTAAATAGAATAAAGGGATAGTGACTTCATGGCAAGATTCCATCCAGCTAAGCTTCCAGGTTGTGAAAAGGAATTAAAGAAAAGCTTATGCTGTGAAGGAAAACATCAAGAACAGAATGTTGATGCCGATGTAACTAAACCAGGGGGGGCATGTTCCAGCCCCAGAAAGTAGTAGAACTTGACAACTGTGGCCATGTGCTTCTGGCTTTAGAGTTAAGGATACAAGAAAGGGGTTATGGAGTTCTCCACCCACCATGACTAAGAAAACCCACTAAGGCAGGATGTGTCAGAGGTATCCTTACATGTAGCTTCAGAGAGGTCATTGTGGGAAGCTGCGAAAGTGATGCTGAATTTCACTAGGGGAGACCCTAAATGTTGGAGATGCCAGAGTCACGGGGTGCCTCCTGAGGAGAACTTCTAACAGAGAATGGAAACAGACAACGAGAAAGAAGCATGTTGCAGTCAACAAAGCTGAAAGGAGATAGAGATCTGAAGAGCATTTTGACACCAGACATAGAGATGAAAAGTTTGGAGTTTACCAAGTTGTTTTTTGTTCTTGATTTGGTCCCTTTTCCTCACTGTGCTCCCTTTCCTTCCTTTTGGAATGGTAATGTATATCCTATGACCTCATATGTTAGAAGTATGCGATCTGCCTTTTCATTTTGATTTTATTTTTAAGAGACTGACATGAGTCTTAGAAGAGATTATTTGGGGCTTTTAAACAGTATTGAGACTGTTAGTGAATATGGGATTTTTCAAGTTGGAATGGACGTATTTTTACATTGTTATGGTTACAAGCCTATAAGGGCCAGTGAATGGAATATCGTGGTCAGAATAGAAATGGTCCTTAAAAGATTCATATATTTGAATGTTTAGGGAGTGGCACTATTTGAAAGGATTGGGAAGTGTGGTTCTGTTGCATGAAATATGCCTTGAGATGGGCTCTGAGGTCAGAAGCCCACACAAGCCCAGTATCTCTCTCTTCCTGTTGCCTGCAGATATAGATGTACAACTCTCAGCTACTTCTCCAGCACCATGTCTGCTCATAGGCCACCATGTAGCCCACCATGGTGAACATGGCCTAAATCTCTAAAACTGAAAGCCAATGACAATTAAATGCTTTCTTTTGTAAGCATTGCCATTTTCATAGTGTCTCTTCACAGCAATAAAACACTAAGACAGAGATTATAAAGAGAAAAAGATTGTCTTGGATCCTGAGTGTGGAGGTTCCAGTACATGTTCATTGGGTTGGATTATCTGTATTGAGGCAGCAAATCACCATAGGACTACATAGCAGAGGAAACACTGCCTACATCACAAGCCAGAGAACAGTCAGTAAATCAGCAAAATAGAGCACAGCCTTTGTGACCTAAGGCAGTATCACCAAAACTTCACATCCTAAAGGTCCCAACATCTCCTGTTGCACCACCATAGCAACCAGTCCTTAAACACATGATGTTTTAGGGAAAAGTTACTCAAACAACAAAGTCACATATACAGATAATAATATATTATGTGCTGATTGCCTATTGTGTAATTCAGAAGTGTGTATTATTATATAACACATAAATAGAAAAGCTCTGGATATGATACAATTGCTAGTGAGTCTTACACCACTCTTGGTTCAATTTAGGAAGCTAAAGAAACTTGAATTTGTTTGAAATCCAATGGACTTCCTCCTCTAAAATGTTGCTGTGGCTTCTTTTAGGAATCTAAGTTTTAAGACAAAGTTATATAAAACAAAATCATCTGTGAATCTGATACACCAATTGTCAGGCCATTTTCTATTTGTTGGGTTTTTTGTTTGACTTGGTTTGGTTTTATTTGGTTAATGCATCTCAAACTTAAGAAACCCTAATGGGATTCTAACTCTAGCTTTACTCCCAGTAGCTATAATGCAAATAAATTAGCACCTTCTCTCTGACTGGATTATCCAGCTGTGAAATGGGAGAAATACTTAAGTCTCACTACAAAAGTTCATTGTGTGGACTAATGACCTCCTAAAACATCAATATCCTGCCATTAAAATAAGGGCATATTCTCTGAACTCATTATCAGCGTCATCATTGCCACCCTATTTGGGTCTAAAACATCTTGAATTTTAAGTTTCCTAAGATCTATAATTAAGGAGGAGTCTGCCTTATCTCTAATTGGATGAACTAAGGGAATATGAAAGGCAAAGTGTCAACAGAGCCAAACTTAAGTTAGCCCAGAGACTGGAACTTGATCTGATATTTACTGCTCTGTAAACAGTCTATATTTGCTTTTTTTCTCCCTGGCTGCAAGATTAATTGCTAAATCTGAGAAGAAAATCTTGGAGTTTCTCCATAAGACTTTGTGTTTGAAAGGAAGATTTTATTATTGAATATTCCGGAGTGAGCATGAGTCAGAGAGTGAGTCAGGAAGGTCATCTCATTGGAGATGGCTGATCATAAATTAGCTTTTGCAGAATATTAATCTCCTCCAGCTCCTTTGGGAAGCAAGCAATGATTAGTAGAAAGCATGAGAGTCTTCAAAAAAATGAAGATGACAATGTCACCTTGAGTTTCTTCTAAAGTCATGGGTCTTGGAGGAGAGAAAAGCCACGCTTTCAAACAAACTTCAGATGTAAATGGTTCTGAAAGGCAGATGCTGCCAAAATAAATTATTGTTGCTAGAAACTGATGAGATTCATGAACTAGAGCCCAATAAATTTCTTGCTACCTACTTCCCACTAGATTACTTCTACCTACTGATTAAAAACCAGAGTGCCTTAAAAGTAGCTTTGTAATCATTTGGAGTTTAAGTATTTGGAAACCAACAGATGAATATCAATGCTATTCATGTCTTTGAGCTTAGATAAACAGAGTCCCAGTACTAGATGGTTTTACAAAGTGAACATTGGTGTGTCATTGACTTAAGCCCTCACTGGAAACCATCACAGCCTCGCAGATATATTTTTATATTCCTTTTAGACCTCCAAATCAGTGATCACTTAGTGTACTATTCCAAAGGCCAACATCACTTGGAACCTGGCTACAAGTGCAATTTATTTGGCCCTATCCCAGATTATCCAAATCAGAACTTCAGGAGCTGAGACTAAAGAGTAGAGTTTTAAGATGCACTTCAAGATGATGATTCCAATGCTGGCCAAAGTCTGAGAATTTCTATAACAGAACCACTTCTAAAATGTAACCAGATAGATTTGGGGGTTGGAGTGGAGAGCCATGGGGGCAGCTCAAGGTCCAAGCATACTAAATGGTTTGATCTACAAGAAACAGAAACTGAACCATATTGTTATAAGTTAGGAACACTTTGGAGTCACAAGAATCCTGGCACTTAATACCCCTAGACAGATGCTAGAAAATTTGATGTCATCACCACTCCAAGTCTCTCCTACCTTTTTACCATGCCAACACTGGCTGGTGAATCTCCCTCAGTTTCAATACTTTAAGGCCTCAGGTCAATGTATTCATCTCTTTCTCTCACAACCATGAAACATGATAAAGAACAACAGGTAAGTCAATTATGCAAGCTGGTCTCCTCTCAAATGGTTATGAAAGCTTCAGCTAGCAACCATCATTCACATTGCACTGATAATGTCAGGCAAGAAGCTTAGAGAGCTTGTATTTTAATGGATGCTGTGTTATGCCAAAAAAAACCTCACTGTTCAATTAATAGAGTAAGAAGATAGCATGTAGGTAGCTAATTAGCAAAGGTGCCAAGTGGATTTGAAAGAGAATATTTTAGTTCAACATTAATATTAATTTATAATGTTTATATAAATTACAATAATACATTATATTTTAAATTAGTTATAATTGATAGTGTTGATATAAAATAATCTATTTTAAAAGAGTGTTAAAATCCAGTCTGGTAAATTTTTTGTTAAATGTTTGGTTTTATTTTGAACATTCTTCATCTTTAGATTGAAAAATATATTTACAATTGTTTTTAAGACTTCTTTTATTATTTCTTTACTACTAAGTGATTTTCTTTTTTGTTGCAAGAAGAGGCTAAATAGCTAAAACCATTTGCCTGTGGCAGGAACCACTATAGTTGACAAATGCTGTGATTTGAACCAATTACCTCTAAAGTTCTATGTGTTAAGGGCTTGGTACTCAGCTTGGTACTGTTAGAAAGTGATTTGGTTAGCAGCAATTTGGAATCCTTGGGGGTGGCTCTCTGAGAGAGAGGCTTGTGGGCCTTAGAGGAGGATGGTGGTACAGAAGCTCTTTCTCCCTATTTTGTACTGGCTTGTCATCAGGACAGGCTTTTCCCTAGCTTTGTCCACCATGCCCTCCTACTGCAATCTACTGAGTACTGTGACACCACAGGCCCCCAAGGTGCTGCCAGTTGGTCATGGATAGAAATCTCAACACCTCTATCCACAAATAAAATAAATCCTGCTTTTTATCTCAAGGGTTGGTTATCTACCTAGAATCCCAAGTAAGAAGGTTCATGTTTCTTGTTTTTCTGACTTACATTTTACTTCAAATGTGGAATTTTTTTCTATAAAATGTTACTTTCAGATCCAAAGTTTTTAGTTCATAGACAAGCTGTATGTTGAAATTTTCTTATAGAGACATACTCTCAAATCCACTTACTTTCCAATGTATCATTTAAGTGAGAAAACATCTCACTTATGCTGACTATAGACATTCTTCTAGCTAGCTCTTCTAGTACCAGACAAAGCTACACAAGGCTCTCTGTTATCTAGTAAGTATCTGTTGGATTACACCAGCTCCCAAACATTGGTTTAACTAGTAGAATGCTAATAGACCAAGTCAGTATAGGTAGGATGGGTTGGTTGTAGGAGGAACTAAGTCTAGACACTTATTTCTGAGACGATGGTCTTTCTACCACCACCACCAGCAGCAGCAAACCAAGGGCTGTGAGAAATGCATATCTGCAGGTATTCATTCTAAACCAATGGAATTGGGAATCAGAACTCATTTTACAAAGATCTCCAGTGATTGGTACCTATTACACTGAATAGCAACAAAAATGCTTTAAGTGTCATTCTAGGCCTGCTACATAAACTTCTTCTGAGAGAGAGAGATGGAAATGTAAAATTCGGGCCCACATATGACCTGTGGAACTTGGTACTCTGGTGGTAGTGCTCAGCAATCTGTAGCTCAACAAATGTACTAGGTGAGGTGAGCTAATGTTTGTGAACTGCTTCCCTGAGATGATAATATTCTACCTCAGAATAAATTTACCCAATATGTTTAAAAATTAGAACTCTCTGCACCTGGCCCTAGACATTTCAAGATGAGATATGGAAATTTTAAAAAGTTCCCAAGTGATTTTATTGAATAATTAGAATGAAGAGAAAAATCTGAGTTTCCTGTACAGATTTGAAAAACTAGACCAAGAAATTTCTACATCTGATGAACATTCTCAGTACAGTAGCAGGAAACAAAATTGATACACGAAATTCAGTAGCCTTCCTATATGCAAATGGCAAATGGATTGAGAAAAAGTCAGAGAAGCAATACTTCTCACAAGAGCTTCAAAAACATAAATTGGGTGGAGGTGCTCTAACTAATAAAGTGAAATGTTTGTGTGATAAAAACTTTAAGATACTGAAGAAAGAAATCAAAGATATAAGATGAAAAGTTCTCTCACACTCATGGGTTAGTAAAACTAACACAGTAAAATTGGTTATGCTGCCAAATGCTATCTACAGATTCAATGTGATCTCCATTATAATATGAACAAACTTTTTCACAGACCTGCAAAGGCAATTATCAGCTTCATTTGGAAAGCAAACAAACAAACAAACAAACAAAAGAGAAAAGAATAGCTAAAATAATCTCAAACAATAAAAAGATTGCTGAAGATCTCACTATTACCAATTTCTTGTTGTATTACAAAATTATAGCAATAAAAACAACATGGTACTGCCATCAGAACAGACATGCTAATCAAAGAATTCTAATTGAATTCCCAGACCCAAAAGCTGAAGACATAGAAATAATTTTACACACTATGTACAAGTAGTTTTTGATAAAGATGCCAGAAATAAACACTTGTTATAATACCATGTTTTTATTTTGTTTTGAAGGCTGAGTAATACTCCATTGTAAATGGTTCCCCTCCAAACCCCCCCTATCCCATACCCACTCCATCTTCTTCAATAAACGTGTTCCCCCACCCACCCACCCACTCATGCTTCCCTACCCTGGCATTCTCCTACACTGGGGCATCCAGCCTTCACAGGACCAAGGGTCTCTCCTCCAATTGATGTCCAACAAGGCCTCTACTGCTACATATGCAACTGGAACCTTGGTTCCCTCCATGTGGAATCTTTGGTGAGTGGTTTAGCCCCTGGGAGCTCTGGGAGGTCTGGTTGGTTGTTACTGTTGTTCCTCCTATGGGGCTGCAAACTGCCTCAGTTCCTTCAGTCCTTTCTCTGACTCCTCCATTGGGGACCCTTGTGCTCAGTCCAATGGTTGGCTGCAAGCATCTACCTCTGTATTTGTCAGGCTCTGGCAGAGCCTCTCAGAAGACAGCTCTATCAGGCTCCTGTCAGCAAGCACTTCTTGGCATACTCAATAAAGCCTGGAATTGGTAACTGTATATGGGATGGATCCTCAGGTGGGGAAGTCTCTGGATGGCCTTTCCTTCGGTCTCTGCTCCATACTTTGTCTCTGTATCTCCTCATGTGTGTATTTTGTTACCTCTTCTAAGAAGGACCTAAGCACCCACTTTTTGGTCTTCCTTCTTGAGTTTCATGTGGTCTGTGAATTGTTTCTGGGATATTCAAAGCTTCTGGGCAAATATCCACTTATCAGTGAGTACATGTTATGTGTGTTCTTTTGTGACTGAGTTACCTCACTCAGGATGACATTGTCTAGTTTCATCCATTTGCCTAAGAATTTCATGAATTCAGTGCTTTAGTAGCTGAGTAGTACCTCATTGTGTAAATGTACCACATTTACTGTATCCAATCCTCTGTTGAAGGACATCTGGGTTCTTTCCAACTTCTGGCTATTACAAGTAAGGCTGCTATGAACATAGTAGAACATGTGTCCTTGTTATATGTTGGAGCATCTTTTGGGTATATGCCCAGGAGAGGTATAACTGGGTCCTCAGGTAATACTATGTCCAGTTTTCTGAGGAACTGCCAGATTGATTTCCAGAGTGCTTGTACCAGCTTGCAATACCACCAACAATGAAGGAGTGTTTCTCTTTCTCCACATCCTAGCCAGCATCTGCTGTCACCTAAGTTTTTGATCTTAGCCATTCTTACTGGTGTCAGGTGGAATCTCAGGGTTGTTTTGATTCGCATTTACCTGATGACTAAGGTTGTTGAACTTTTCTTTAGGTGCTTCTCAGCCATTTGATATTTCTCAGTTGAGAATTCTTTGTTTAGTTCTGTACCCCATTTTAACAGGGTTATTTGGTTCTCTGGAGTCTAACTTCTTGAGTTCTTTGTATATATTGGATATTAGCACTCTATCAGATGTAGGGTTGGTAAAGATCTTTTCCTAATCTGTTGGTTGCCACTTTGCCCTATTGACAGTGTCCTTTGCTTTACAGAAGTTTTGCAATTTTATGAGGTCCCATTTGTTGATTCTTGATCTTAGAGCATACACTATTGGTGTTCTTTTCAGGAAGTTTTCCCCTGTGCCCATGTATTTAAGGCTTTTCCCACTTTCTCTTCTATTAGATTCAGTGTATCTGCTTTTATGTGGAGGTCCTTGATCCACTTGGACTTGAGCTTTGTACAAGGAGATAAGAATGGATCAATTTGAGTTCTTCTGCATGCTGAGCTCCAGTTGAACCAGCACCATTTGTTGAAAATGTTCTCTTTTTTCCACTGGATGGTTTTAGCTCCTTTGTCAAAGATCAAGTGACCATAGGTGTGTAGGTTCATTTCTGGGTTTTCAATTCTTTTCCACTGATCTACCTGCCTGTCTCTAAGGATGTTAACTTCAGGATACTAGAGGGGAATGTTTCCTAGCAGTGGGAAGGATCAAAAGTGTCCAGCCTTTGAGCTAGCTGAGGCATATTATAATTAACTGTGTGTGTGCGTGTGTGTGTGTGTGTGTGTGTGTGTGTGTGTGTCTTTTATTTGTGAATGCAAAAGACTCTGGCAGGTGGCTGGGAGCTGGACCCACTGGAGCACAAAGTGGTTAGTCAAACTACTGCTACAGGCAGCAACCTAGAGGCAGGAACTGATGCAGAGGCCTCAGAAAGTGTGGATTATTGGCTTGCTTTCTTATAGAATGCAGCACTAGCAGCTCAGGGATGACACCACGCACCACGGGCTGGGACCTCCCCACTGATCATTAATTGAAAAAATGCCCTATGGCTGAATCTCATGATGGCATTTCCTCAACTGAGGCACCTTTCTCTCTGATGACTCTAGCCTGTGTCAAGTTATCCCACAACACCAGATAGTGTGCGAAGAGAAGCTCCTATGAATTCACAGAGACTGAAATGCAAGCACGGGGCCTCCGAGGGTCTGCACTAGGTCTTCTGCATTTATATTAATTTATATTAGAGGTATCAATTTAGCATTTTTATGGGAACAAGTGTGTCTCTAATTCTTGTGCTATCTCCTGGGGCTCTTTTTCTACTGTTAGTTTACCTTATTTAACTTTGATATTTTATTTTGGCATATTTTTTGTTAGGATTCGTTGTTACCTCTCTAGTCTGTTCTTTTCAAATGAGAGACAGAAAAGGAGTGGAACTGAATGGGAGGGGTGGTGGTGAGAAACTAGGAAAAGTAAAGGGAAGGGAAACCATAACTAGGATATATTATATGGGTGGTTTGAAGAGGTAAAGACACATAGACTCACGTGTTTGAATGCTTGACTCATAGGAAGTGGCACTAGTAAGAGGTGTGGCCTTGTTGGAGGAAGTGTGTCACTGTGGAGGCTGGCTTTGAGGTCTCATACATGCTCAGATCATGTCCACTGACACAGTCTCCTTGCTGCCTGCAGATCAAGAGGTAGAACTCTTAATTCTTCTCCAGCACATGTCAGCCTGGATGCTGTTATGCTTCTCTATGATGATAATGGACTAAATATCTAAAATTGTAATCTAACTCCAATTAAATGTTCTTTCAAAAGTTGCCAGGATCATAATGTCCCTTCACAACAATAAAATCCAAACTAAGACAATGTATAGAAAAGAATAGAAAATAATCTATTTTTAATAAAGGGTGAAATCTTTATGTATTTGATAGTACATATTTTTAATGCTTCAAAGGCAATATACTGAGTAATGGAGTTTGGGGGTTAGAGAGAATGTATGCATAGTGACACATCTTCTTTGTGATGATCTACATCTCTGTTAGGGCCTAGATAGCCCAGAGCAGGTTACAAAGAAGAAATTGGAGCTAAAGCCTTATGGTGAGAGGAATGTGTTTGCCCTATCCCCTTTGCAGGCCTTTTTTCTGATCTCTAGTAGGAATATTATGTATTCACAAATGTGGGATCCCCACTGCTCCTTCTTCTGTGAGGAATGTAAGCACTGTCTCATGTTATCTGCCCAGAAACACCCAATCTCTTTCTCCTTGTATATTGAAGACTTCATATCCAAAGATCAAGCTTCTTATTTGTGTATTGTTCTAACTGTCCAATATGCTCCCCTCATAGAAAGTCCAAATCTGCCTTTATTGAGAGTCCAATTATAGGTCTAAGATCTGCCTACAGAAGGATTCTTTACCTGACACTACTCATCAAACATGTAGAGATAATAGTTAGGCATCTTGTATACTTTATCTAATTCTTTGAAGTTCAGAAATTGGCTTCTAGGCGGTTCCTCTTTGTAATAGCTACAGTTTGGGTCAAGCCAAGACCCCTATGCTGAACCATATTCCCTTTCTTTGGATGCTCTGAGTACTGGCTGATAAAAGCTCAAGCTAAATCCTTCCATCAAACATTGGCCTATGTTGATGAGAGTCACAACAATGGAGATCCTATGCCAGGGCCCCAAAGCCACAGCCAAAGATAGTCTGTCACATAAGCATAGTAGTCTTCTTATCTCAAGATAGGACTGTTACAACCATACCAGCCCCTCAACTGCTTCTGAGAGGCATCTATCTACATATCACTTGCCTTGAATCCATGCTTTAGGCTATTTTAGAAAATTTGATCTAAAACACTTGTCTTGTAAGCAAGTATGTCTGTGACAGCTCCTGTCATTTGTCCATCCACACTGACACATATTTGTTTCATCAGTGAAGATTAACATAGCCCACTAACCCCCAGAGGAGTAATCCACAAAAGATGACTGGAGAACAAATTTGACTAGTTTGTAGGGTCCTTGTCACAACGATAGTCCAGGAGGACCAGATAGAGCCATTACCTTACATAGATATCCTATAGAAAGAAGAGACCCTGGGTCCTAGTCTTTATAAATTACACCAAAATGGATATGTATAGATGGCATGAAAATAGAAGTAAAACTCTCTAAGAGGAATAAAAGACTAAGGGAAGGAAGAGGTGTGGGTAGATAAGAGATTCTGAGATTATGCCCAAAGGGCATTGTGTGCCTGCATGAAAATGGCCTTATATAACAATAAATGAATTTTTTAAAGACAAAGAGGACCCAATTTTTAATGCTACCATCTTTATACCTTAGTCAAAGTGAAAACTTAGTGTCAAAAAGGCTTTAATTTTGTCTAACTCACTGTAGGAACATTCATTTCAAGGTGATTTTGCAGCATTTCTAGTCCTGAAATGGGTTAGTTTCCTCCCCCTTTGAATCCAACCTATGACTTGGTATTACCAAGAGAATGTGCTAGAAAAGAAAGTTTGCCAATTCCAAGCCTGGCCTCTACTGACCTTGAACACCCTTCCTGTTTCTCTTCAACCCT
Organism: Apodemus sylvaticus; assembly: GCF_947179515.1. Lineage (NCBI taxonomy): Eukaryota > Metazoa > Chordata > Mammalia > Rodentia > Muridae > Apodemus > Apodemus sylvaticus. The sequence continues at coordinate 119,608,313 of NC_067476.1, forward strand.
TGGCAACTGCATGTGACAAAGCCCAGACAAATTTGCTACAGAATAACAGACACATGGTCTAGTCACACTAGAATAAAAATAGCCTCTTAGGAATGAGAGATGTTACATTCTTATGGATGTGATGCAGAGAAGGATGAACCAACAGTATGAGGAGGGGGAAATATGAAAGTATTTATCGGGAGAATGACAAGGGCCTAAGGAAGATAAGGAGAGACCTCTCTGTGTGGGCTACCAAAATGTCATGCAAGGAATTGTGAGACAGAGGTAAAATGAGTACATGCTTTTTACCAGATAAGAATTGATATGAAAAGATTAGTAAACTATATATCCAGTTGTACACAAAACCAGAATTGCTAGCTTTCAGAGAGAATTGCTACCACAAACAGGATTGGGGTTCTTTTACAACAGTTAGTAGGGGGAGGGTCACTTTCCCCAACATTTGTGCCCCTATGAGGTTCCTCTATCTGGAGAGGTCCCCATCTGGATCTCGTTAACTTGCAAACTTGACAGGGCCAGTTCTTGAGACTGGCCATTTAGAGCACTGTGCCACAGGTCACAAGAAGTTTGGCTTTGAATGTTTGTATAAAATATCACAAGTCATTGGGTCAGGCTCAAAGTTGTCAAGAAATACATTTTTATAGTGTGAGGATTTTTGCTTTTATTTTTTTGAGTTTTGTCTCCATAATGCCCTCACTCTGTAAAAACTGCTGGCTGCTAAGTTTCCCTTCCCCCTGTCAAAAATCAGTGAAATGTCAATGTGTATTTGTGACATACAGCACTGTCCTCATGAGATCAGCTATCCCACCTGTAGAACAGCATCACAGCTGGGTTTCCGTGAATCAGAGGAGGAAGAGGCTTGCAGCATCATGGGACCCCCATCTGAGTAGCCAACGCTCCCTCCAGACAATTATATGTAATTCTGAGCCAACTGGGTGTGGCTTTGGGTCTTAGCTAGGGGCCAGAGTATATAGGACAGGAAGGACAAGGGGGAGGGGATTCCATCTGTGTGGCCACTGAGAAGCCATCATCCAGGCTGACTGATGACATTCCAGAGAGGCTGGTTTGGGGTCACTCATGTTCTGATCAGTAACCACTCATCTGTGCTCCATAATCAAACCTAATATTCTCATGGGTTCATCAGGGTCATCATGGGTGGAATTGAAGCTTGTTTTGTCATCAGGACTTAGAAGGGGTATTTATACATTGTGTAGTATCCTCCCTTCCTGGGGAGAAAATTCTGCCAATAATTTACTGTGGACTTAAGAGAGAGGTTTCCAATTGAGGAGCAAGGAGACAAAAGAGGTTTTGGTGCCCAGAGGACACAGCACTTGGGCAGGAAAGGCTCAGAGCCCAGAGGGCAGCCCTGTGAGCTGCAAACAACTCAGCTTGAGCCTTCTGTGAAGTCACAGGGGGAGGACGTGATGAGAAAGCAGCTTCTATTTTTGATATGTGGTCTAGAAAAAGTACCTGGGAAGCCAGCAAGAAGCCAACCAGAGAGGGTGACTGACAGAGCCAGCACAGATTTACACTTTATAAGAGATGTAGGGGGAAGGGGAGAAGGGCCCAGAAATGTGAAGGGGGGAAGACAGTGGAAAATAAAATTAGAAGTAAACCCTCTTGGATTTTTAGTTTTAAGTATTTCTTCTTAATTTAAATATAACATACATAGCAAATTATGCAAATCTTAAATACCCAGCTGAGTAAACTGGCGAGTAAGCCCAGACCAACATGAAGGAACTGCTTGGAACCCACAGATTCCCCCACGCAAATTTCTTCTTCAACAGAGCTTCGTTTCTCAGGCTACCAGTCTTTTGACTTCTAGTTAGTTTTACTCTGGTTAATTTACAAATACTCAAACAGTAAATACTCCTCTATTTAGCTCTTTCTCTTTGTCATTTTGTCTATAAGACTCATACAGAGGGGTTGCATGTTGCAATAATTTGTACCATTATATGAATCAAACACAATTTAGTCTCCTCTGCTGCTGCTATTAGGGCTATGAGTTTCCAGATTTAGCTTTAGGGAGAGCACTCCTACAAACATTCTCCTTGTATTTTGTCATACATTATCTTTCTCTGTGACATTTAACCAACTCTCTTCTCTGTGTCATTTTGGCCTAAGAAGTAACCAAATGCAGTTACTGTTCATCCTGGCTAGGATCAGAAACTGTCTCTGAATCCAGGGCCCACTCCAATAGGAAGAGAAAAAAGGTCAAAGAAGGAAGGAATGGGCAGCTACACCTGTCTCTCCTAACTTTACCTCTTACGAAGAGCAGCAGGAATGACCTGCTTTTGAATCAGGGACATGGACACTTCCTCTTAATATGCAAATATGCTTTTCTTTCAAAGACAAATTGATAAAAGAACTGAAATGCTATACTTGCCTGGTACTTCATAGGGCCCAGTTGTTCTGTTCTATATTAGCCTCCTCTCTACAGTTATCCTTTAACCTGGGAGTTTGTTAGATGTGCAGAATGCTAGGCCTCACTTCACCACCTGCATTTTAAATAAGATTCTCCCCCAGGTAATTGCTGGGTACATCAGAGCTGGTGAGGTGCCACATTCCCCCACTTGCCACTTACCAAACTCCAAAACAGAAAGGGGAAGAAAAGTCATCGTGTTACAGAAGGGTTGGACCAGATGGAGGAAGGTGACCTTGGCATGCCAAGGGCTTCTCACTGACTCTGTCCCCGGAGAGTGCTCTCTAGAAGGAAGTTCAGGTGTTTTTCAAAGACAAACAGTTCCCTTAATTTTCACTGGTAACTACCGGAATGCCGATACTTCATCTGGCCCTCCATCCTGATCTTCCTATCGTGCAATATCCTAAGAGATGCAGGGATAACATGAGCAGCCGCTGAGAAGGACATAAATACTTCAGAGAGGTAAATACTGTGAGGGGATTGGGGGTCAACACAAATGGAATCCAGTGCCCTACATCATGTGAAAGATGGCAAGGAGATCAGAGGAAGCGTGGAAAGAGGCGAAGCAAAAGCAAAGAGACATTGCCCATCGCAGCAATCGCAGCGTGGCTGTCTGTTTCTTCCTTGACTGCAGCTGAGAGGTCTGTGCTGTGACTCAGTCTGCAAGCAGCTGTTGGCAGCCAGCCCAGAGCTGGCCCAGGTCCTCACTGCAGAGAAAAGGAGGCTTCCCGGCACACCTTTACTGGGGCCTGTGGGGCATCAATGACCACCTACACCTGGAGGGCACAGGCTCTGCAGTAAAAGCAGTCAGGCTGCAGAGCTGGCTGGAAAGCCAGTGCAGTAACTCACTTTGTCCCTGCATGATCTGAGGACACCGTGGCTTCATTGTTGCTCTCTGCTCCTTCCAGAAGCAGCTCCAGGTTTTAGACTATCCTACTTGTTCTGGAGATCCAAATGTTCCCCCTTGATTTTGAGCCCACTTGCAGTCCCCTCGCTGGGATGACTATAGATTAGTGGGACTCAGGTCTCAGCTTAGTAAATCCTACCTTCTGTACCGCTTCCCTTCCAAGACTACCTGAATGGGGTTAGAATTAACACCTGAAGGCAGAGCAGCCTGACAATATAGCATCATAGGAAGTTTCTAAGAAAGTAGTCAGCCATATACCCCAGCCACCCCAGTATCAGACATCAAAGGGACAGCTAGCTGTGGCCTTCCAGTGCCAATTTCTGGCTGATTTCTAATTCAGAAGGATAGTTCTAGTGGTACAACGGGAGCTATATCAAGGCCAGTGAGAGCTGAATGTGAGTTATCAACTCTTCAAGTCAAAAACTAAAGTCAGGACTAAAGTTATTGGGCAACCCTGAGCCTCCCTGTTCCTCCCAGACATTCAGTCTGCTTCCATATACTCCACCCTACACCATCAGTGTCTTCTCCTTCTTTAATGTTGGCAAATGGTCTGTGTCTATGAACATGTCTGTGTCTGCGCCCTGTGTATTCATTTGGGAACAAGTTATGTGGTAAGAGCACTGAGTCCAGCCTCCAAAGAGATGGATCTGTACAGGAAGGAGCATCACATTTCCAAACCATGGTCAGAAAGTTGCTCTATGTGTGTGCATGTGCATCTGTAGCTGTTCAGGCATGGAGAAAGAAAATGGAGGCCACTGGGAAGCATGTCAAAGCCACTGTTTGAGTGTAAGTCTTGTCTCAAGCATCCCAGAACATCCTTTTCACTTAGCTTTGCAGGAAGGTATACTGACTGGCTTTTCCTACCCCCTTTTAAACAAGACCCCAAGTATAGCTCATGAATAGTTTCACCTAAAGGTCTATTTTAACAATAGGGGAAACTTCAGACAGAGAAAATGTCCCATCTCCAAAGAGTTAAACAAAACAAAACAAAAATCGGTATGTTGGATGCTCTGTGGTAAAAGTATCAAAGTTCTGATTATGTATACCATTTTCCCCTGGATTCACTTCTGTGCATTTTCCATCTGTATCACTGAATCAGAGCCTAGATTGGTTTTTTTAGTCTTCTCTCACTAGCCACCTACACCCAGGCAGGCCTTTCCTCCATTTAGCTGAATAACAATTATTGAGCACATGAATTGAGCTGGAGAGGAATCAGCATTCTTTCTACATATAGAAGATGACTTATCCTACAAATATATGTTGAGCAATTCTTACTGGCATAGCACTATTGGGGGTGCTATCGAGTACACAAAGGAAGGGAGGATTCAAAACCCTTGAAAAGCTTAAGAGTCACTGGGGGAAATATCAAGGTCACAATGCAGCCCTTTTCTACTAGCAAAGAGTACACACTCACAGCCAGCCTGTTAGAAACCCAGACATACAGCATGTTAAGGAGATACCCCATGATATTCTATGTGCATTGAAGTTTGAGATTCACTGATCTAGACAAAGGAAATTCTATGAGTTCAAAAAGAGAGATTATCATGCACTTTGATTATCATTAAAAATTATGCAAGAATCTGCCTTTGAAGAATGTCTGAGCTTTAGCTGGGCATAGAAAGCTCAAGGAATAGTAATCTCCCACCTCCATTGAGTTAAAAAAAAATTATCTCTGCAAACTGCACAAGGCAGTGAAATTTTGCAAACACATTTTTCCACAACAGCAAAAGCTTTGAGTCATGCAGATGAGTCTGCAAGTTCTTGTGGCTGAGAGATCAGGATCCTCAGATGGCAGACTGCCTAGTTTGGACAGCTTCAAGGTCAGTTACTTAGGTGTCCTGGATTGGACCAGGCCACAGAAGATTCCTGGACTTGTCCAGCTTACCTATCAGCTAAGTAGATCAACCAATGAGAAACTAGCTTACTACTTTGTTGCAATTGTACATCCAATTGGCAGGTCCAAGGAACCCGAGTCTTGGAGTGGCATCACAGAAAAGTTGATGAGGTAGCTACTTCCTCACAGCACAGGCTAGCAGATATGTGAACTGTGAACTGACATTGGAGACTATTGTTTCGTGGGAAACACTCTGGGTGGGCATCTCAATTATTCTTTCACCAAACAATAGTATAATCAGTTTAATTATTAAGATTTTGTTTACAATCTGAATACTGAAACAAATGAATAAGCAGCTCAAATCACAGACTCTACTAATATCTTCTAAATTTACCTATGATCAACTATATCTGTGCTTCCATAATAAATGAGTCAGAGGAAATGGCTCTATATGATCAATTGACTCATCTACATGGACATGTGTTCTACAATGAAGAGCCTGCCTATTACTTCAGAATGCTAACCAAAGTTCTAGGGCCAAGCTTTCTACCATCGGTTTTGCTTGGCATTATTTTCTAGCAGTAATGGTGGTTCTGTACTGGCCTAGCTGTGTTCTGTAAGCTTTGTGGCCATGGATTATGCTTATATATTCACAGTAGGGGTGAGATGCAACTAAGTGGCAAAGCCTGGCTGACTGCCTCATATAGAACTTTCAATCGTCAGCTAATCCAGTTGGTCTCATGTTTTCTTCGTATCCAGGCACCTATCAAAACTCTCCACCATTGTAACAACTTTTCTTAGCTGTTTCTTTCTTTTCTCTGTCCCAGTCTCAAAAGTATCCCATTACTAAAGGTGCATTTTTAAACTGGTGAAAAGCTGTGACTGTATGTGACAGGCAGGTAAGATAGGTACCCACCAAGAAGAATAGACATTCAGGCCTTTACGTAAGGATTCTGTGTTTTATCTGAAAGCTTTTGAGTTGGGGTGGGGGAGGCTTAAACCTCAAAGGATCAGCTCACCATTCTCCCTCTGTCTTTCAAAGAATGAACAAATCCTCTGTCTTTTAAATGATCAAGATAAAATGGAGAAGTCTGGATGCCACACAAATGAGGATAGCCTGGATGAATTATGGAGCAAAGATGACATAGAAACTTTGTCCATATTTGGACATCCATTAGAGTCTGTGACTATTTAGGAGACATCTGTATGACATGGGAAAGGGTAGAACAGAATTTTGTCATTCCGCCATTGGTCTCCTTCCATGTATATTCTTTTCCTTTCCTTAGTAGTCCAGTACAGTAGGTATAGCTGTTATGTTTCATTTTTCTTTGAATCTCTTTGTGATTGACAAGTTCTTGCCTCAGGCACAGAAGTGTCTCTCTCTCCCCTCACACTACTCTGATATTCTCAGTATGTTCTCTTCAAAAGGCCTTCCCCCCAATTGCATCCTGAAATTTAGTTATCCCTTACCCCAGGTTTTCATCCCTCAGTCAGATTTAATGCCTGTGGGCACTTAGGTAGCTTTCCTGCTACTTAAAATTAAGTTAGAATTATATCTACTTATAATCTGCTTTTATTATTTTTCAGAGTTTAAATGTTCTCCAAAAACATTGTGTTGATGGTGAGTTTCCTGGTCTGTGGTGAGATCAAGAAAAGATGTAATCTTCAGGAGGTGGGGCCAAGTGGAAGGAACTTAGGTCCTTGTAGCTGTGTCTTTAAGGGGCAAGAAACCTCTGCTTCTTTCTCTGCCTCCTGTGAAATGTGTCCTCCCTGATGTCATATTTTCCTTCACCGCAGATCTCCAAACAGTAAAGTCTGACTACCAGGGGCTGCGAGCTCTTCACACTGTGAGCCAAACTAAATCTTTCCCCCTTTAAATTTGATTATCTCTGGTATTGTTTTCAGAGCAAAGGAAAGCTAACACATTCACATCAAGGAGTACAGAAAAACTTGCCTGGTTTTCTTTATGCCTCTAGTTCTTGTTTATAGAATTGGGAACTGGCACACAGCAGTTGCTCAGAGCACAAATAGTAGACTTAAATGCTGAGTCCATTGTACAGATGAGGAAATGGAGGCCTTTGGATGCAAAGAAACATCTAAGGACTATCCGATGAGTGCAAGAAAGAGGGACAAGCACCTTGAGTCTGTGGGTGTTACTACAATGCCCATTTGACCCTTTGAAGGAGCCCTATTTTCTCTAAGAAAAACTGAGGGGCTCTTAGAAACTCAACAGGAGGCAATGGGCCCTTGCTTTACTATTTCAAATAACATGTGCCTGTTAGTTGGTGGCCCCTGGATGTCACCGATATTTTTTTAAAAGGCCAGAAAGAAGTAGAAAGCAGAAAGCTGAGGACATGAAGCCAGCTTTTTCTTAGCAGGTCTTCTTGTTACACAATGATGGTTTGGTGAAGTGGAGCAGGTGGGTCAGAGACGGACAGAAAACAGCTTGACAATCACCTGGTCCTAATTTGTCCCTTGGCAGACAGACAGACTGACATAACCCCCATGCCTAAAATTAAATTTGCAAACTCAGAGCAGATTTCTTGCTCCTCCAGGTGATGAAGCCACATGCAATGCTGTGGCATCAAAGGGGATGAATCCACATGCCTGCATCCTTTCTGGGTAGAACTGGGATTTTCCATGGCAAAAGTCACTCATTTGAATATTCATCAGTCAATAGAGGGAGCACATAGACTTCTGCAGGTAATGAGAAAGAATATGGGCTTGAAAAATCAGATTAATCTTAGTTAGAATTCCAGTTGCCTCTCCTTCCTTCAGGTTTCTTATCTGAAAAATAGGAACTTAGCCTTTCAAAGGGTTTTTGCAAAGTTTAGATGAAAGCGTATTAAAGACGACTCCACTACTGATTCTCTCTTTAGTTCTCAATCAGCTGTTTACCCACCAACCACCTTCTAATCTCTCCAGAACTGAGTACAGAGGAAAAATGCATTATATGAAAGAGACATTAGTCTGCAATCCAAAGCAGCCAAATGGAATAAGCAAAAAGGTACAGGCATTCCAGTTTCTTATGGGCACAGAATTGTCTGAACTCCTAAGATATTCAGAGCAGATCAAAGCTTAATCATGCTTCCCATACCCTGGCCCAGTGCGCAGTGCTCATCTGGCTGCAGTGGAGAAGAATAAAGAATATCAAGACAGGTACTTCCATGACCACAGCCTATCCTGTTAAGCCAGCCTCTCCCTTATGAAAGGGAGTGGTGATTTTAATTGGTTTGATGTTTTGGGGGAATCTTTGTAGATCTGCAGAAAATTCTTTGTATTTCAAGGAACAAAGATTTGTTACTAAGTAGTTTCTAGTTCAACCCAATGAGTTCCATCCCAGAATAACCATGGTTATTCTTAATATCATCACCATGAACTTAGCAGCATCAAATTCATTTGGCATACCTTTTCGTCACAAAATCTGCCAACAAAACTTGGTGCATGGACTGGAAATGTCCTTGACAGAATGTGTGCCTCCTGTGCTCAAGCCTTGATTTTGATCCTGATCACTACTAAAGGAAAGACAAAAGTTATGTTCTAATAAACTTATGTAATACAGTACTGTTTCATGAAAGGGCATCAGGATGCCCATGGCCACCACCAGAAATTGTCTCATTAACTTCTAATACAAAACCATACACAGTAATATATTCCTGTCCCTGAAAGAAAGTAGGAAGCTTCATCTCTGATGTCTCTGCTGTGGACAGGTTCTATTTCCTTTGAAGACTCATAACATAGGAAAGGATATTCAAAGGTACATAGTGCATGGTGAACAGACTGTTCACTGTCTGGTACTTCAAAAGCAATATGAAATTTTCTGCACTCTTATCTGCTTGCTTTGAAACAAAACACAGTATTAAACATGATATCTTGGGAATGAGAAATCCGAATGGTGCCAGACACATGATCAGGGCCCCACAAATAATCTGAGTAGACAAAGAAGCACAATAATGTAAATGAAGCCTAAATCATGTGGCTTCTCTTAGCTGAGTGATAGATAATTTTACTAAAATGCTTCTGAAAGAAAAAAAGAAATATTTCAAGAAACTGTCTCAGTCAAGCATTTACATCCTATGGAAGATTTTAAATCTCAGAAAGGGAGGAGATAATTGCTTTCACTTTCTGTTTTGTTTTTGGTTTGGTTTGGGGTTTTTTGATGGGTTTATAAATAATGGAGGGATTCTGGTCTCTGGTCTGAAGGATTCACTTGTCCAGGTCTTCATGTTTGTTCCTAACAAATGATATGAGCTTTAGCGCTGTGCTTGTCAGAAATCATATCTCACATGCCATCCGAGTCTCTCTCTCTCTCTCTCTCTCTCTCTCTCTCTCTCTCTCTCTCTCTCTCTCTCTCACACACACACACACACACACACACACACACACAGAGAGAGAGAGAGAGAGAGAGAGAGAGGGAGGAAGGGAGAGAGGGAGGGAGGGAGAGAGGCATGGGGTTGAGAGAGTTTTTACAGCTCTGAAGCTATACACATTTGGAAATTTGGAAATACTTGACGTGAGCAGGTGGGTTGCCTAGCAAACATCCCAGGCCTTTGCTCACTACTAACCTCAAAAAATGCTCTCCCAAACGCCCTTATCCCCCCTCTTTACCTCTTATGCATCTATGGGGCCAGGATTATGCCCTTTAGGTTTTTAATTCCAGCATTCACATGTTAATAGCACCCCTTCCCTGGACTACAATAATCCAAAGTGTCTCCAGACCCTGGCAAATAGCCCCGGGATGCAAAATTAGTGTCAGTGAGTTGGTTGAAAAAACCATTCCTCCGTTGAAGGACACCTGGGTTCTTTCCAGCTTCTGGCTACTACAAATAGGGCTGCTATGAACATAGTGGAGCATGTGTCTTTATTGCATGCTGAAGAATCCTCTGGATATATGCCCAGTAGTGGTATATACTATTCAGCCATTAGAAACAATGAATTCATGAAATTCTTAGACAAATGGATGGAGCTGGAGAACATCATACTAAGTGAGGTAACCCAGTCTCAAAAGATCAATCATGGTATGTACTCACTGATTCATGGTATGTACTCACTGATAAGTGGATATTAGCCTAGAAACTTTGAATACCCAGGACATAATCCACAAATTAAATGATGTCCAAAAAGAATGGAGGAGTGGTCCCTGGTTCTAGAAAGACTCAGTGCAATATTATAGGGGAATTCCAGAACAGGAAAGTGGGAAGGGGTGGATGGAAGAATAGGGGGACGGAAGAGGGCTTATGGGACTTGCGGGGAGTGGGGACCCAGAAAAGGGGAAATCATTTGCAATGTAAATAAAAAAAGAAAAGAAAAAAAAAGAAAAAACCATCACCTGCTAGATAAATCTGATTTGTAGGCCTTTAAAAATTATAAACTAATTTTTCTCTAAGCAGTGTTCTGCCATGATGTCTGCCTTGTAGTCTGTGAGGTTCAAGGTAAAACCATTGCAGAAAATAGAAGTCCCAAAGGCCCTGAGTGCATAGGAAAAGGTATTATGCAAGACTATATTGTCTCAGTTAACTACTGACATTCTCATGTTGCTAAACAAACCAATTTGGAATCCAGTAGTACATAAATGTACTACTTCTGAGTCTATTGGTTGGCTAGGGCTATGTAGGGTCTATAGATAGAGTATTTTTCATCTCTTTTTGATTATTAGGCTAGAGTGGTAGTGCTGCTATCTAGTGCTTGTGATGTAGGGCAAAGATCCTTAGACCTCTCTGGAACTGTCTTCTTCAGTTGAAATAGGGCCTGAGCCATTACTACTCTAATACGTCCATCCATGAACAAATGAAGACCCATAATTGAAGTAGTTCACCAACAACTGGGCAGGAGAGACCATACCTTCCTTGCATATGTACTTCAAAGACCACATTTCAGAACTAACACTGGCCAGGAGCTATAGGTCTACAGCTCTCGCCTACTCTGCTTATTGTCATAGTTGGTTTGTTTGTCATACTGGGGACTGAACCAGGGTCTTACAAATGCTAGCCAAGCACTCCACCACTCGGTGGTATTCCTGGCCTTCCGTTCCACTGAAAGACAAAAATATAGAGTTGATGCTGGCATTGAGTTCATGTTTGCCAAACTAATTATGTCTTAGTGAGAAAATACACATCATAAGTTCTTTTATAAAAGATTAACTATGTTCAACAAATCTTATTGAATCAGTCATCTGGTAGGACATATTTTGTTTCCAGGACCTTTAGTATATATGGTCTTGGCTTAGATCAGATTTTTTAAAAGAGAACCTTAAGTATTCATGCAAATTATTTGGTCTATATTTAGAAGTCTGCTTCTTTGCAGCAGGAATACTAAAGAAATCCCTAGTACCTTGACAACAGCCAGCAGCTTACAACAGATGTATATTCTGTTTTGTTCCGCCTTCATATGTTCTCTGCATTAGTCACAGCTCTATTAAAGAGCTTGTGCCCTGTTTAGGTTTCTGTGCTTTCTAAAAAATAATATAGAAAAATTGAGTGTGCCCAAAAGAAAAATGATTATTTAATAGAACAGACATTACCCAATTCTAGCATTATTTCATTAATTAAAATGCTATAGCTAAAATCAAACACTGTCCATATATTCTTCCAGGGACCTCCTGAGATCAGTCTGTGATTTTACAAAGAAGGAAAATTAATGTCAAAGGATAATCTCCATGTTGTTCAAGGTTGGCTTTCAGCAACAATTGGTCCTATGCTAGCTCAGGTTTCCCGGACTCCAGTATCAGAATATTCCAGAAAACCAAATCTGTTTTATGAGATAAAGGAATTGTGGGTATTTAGCCTTAAGACAGTAGTAATTTTGGATTTTAACTATTGAGAATATTTTTCCATTATCAATATTACAGAACTGAAGTCTCAAAAGGAACAGACAAAATGCTTACGACACTGTGAGATGTTGTCTACGGGCTCCATCTTCAGAGAATACTAGGAGGAAAAAGCACTGAAGATCTTCCTGTTGCAGTGTGCACTCTGTATCCTGGATGCCATTTGGCAAAGCCAGTGTCAACCTCTTCTTCCACACCTCTTTATATTCCTCTCTTCTCACTTGCCCTCCAGCCTTCTCTTCTGCAGTATCTCAAACTAAGCAGGCAGTAGTTCTATCTACACAGCTACCCAAGGCAAAAACTAGAAGTTACTTTTCTATCACACCTCATATGTAAGCAGTCACAGGCTTGGCCATTCCATATTTCCAAGTATACCCTCTGTCTTTAATACTGACCTCAGTCGATTTTTTAATTACTCATTGGTCCCCTAACTCTTCTGAGCCATGCTCCAGCCTATATTATAACCTCCATCCCTAAAACCTTCTCCATATAACTGCATGCCATCTGCCAAGAGAAGAAATTTTCTAGATAGTTTTTACAAAGAAAGTATCAATTTGAGTTATATGTGGTTGCCCACTTCCTATCAGCCCTTATATTCTAACCATGGGGCACTGTTTATTCATTAGGCATTATTGATGAAGTGTGCTTTGTGGGTCTGACCTTGCTGAGTCAACAGTAAACATTTCAATTGTTCTTTTTAAAACCTAGTAAGGGAAGATATATAATACAAAACTAAATAGATAAAACACTAACAAATGATGTGAATTATATATTAAGTTGAAGTGAAAATTGCTTTTAAGAAAAATAGAATAGGGGAGGGCAAGGGGAGATATAGGAGAAAGTGCTCTATATGGTTGCCATGGAAACACCACACTAAGAAGATAACATTAAGAGAATAGAAGTTTTGAATGAGTGTGAATAATGCAGACATATGGTATTCAGGCCTGAGGTAAGAGCAGATGCAAAGGTCCTGAGACAGGGGTCTTCCTATAATGTGAAAAGACCAGAAGAGGAGACCTTTGTGGCTGGAAAGTAAGGAAACTAATAGCCATCAGTTTGTGTGGCTTTTAGCTACCAACAGTTGAAACACTACTTAGAAGTCAACTGTTTTTCAAAAGAAAGTCAAGAGGACCTAAAGGGTACTAGCACTATCCTTGTCAGAATATACTTAAATACCATGTGTCCAAGTCAGGTATGGGTGTGCATTGAACCATCTAAGTCTTACAACTTCAATCGCTTTGTTTCTTCTGGTATGCTTCTGTGGGTCAGTTGATAGTGGCTGTGATTAGAATCCACGCAAGTCAGATACCAAATTCTGCATGCAAGGTTTGAAAAACTGTACGCCTCCCACCATTGGTAGGAGATATTCTAAGGTCCAAAGCAAGCTATGTGCATGGGTATTCTACTAAAAGAGAAGAGTGGAGAATCAAGAGGAGACAATCAATCTGCGCACACTGTGTAGTTCTGTCCTTGGATGCCTTGGTGCTTTGGAGGGTTTTAGTGAGGTAGGAAGACCCACCTGACTGTGGATGGAACTATTCTATGGGGTGAAGTGCCATGCTGAATAAAAGGGTAAACTGAGTAGCAGCCATCATCCCTGCTTCTTGACTGCATATGCAATGTGGCTACCTTCCTCCTCTACTTGACACCCTACCTTCCCATCATGACAGACCGAACCTTCAAACTCTGAACCCAAATGGATTCTTCCTTACCTTGTTTTTGTCAGATATTTTGTTAGGGCAACAAGAAAAGAAACTAACACATGAACCTTCTCCTAATAAAAAAGCATCCCAGATTTTTAAGTATGGCATCCACATAAGGCTCCTTTCAAGTACTTAAGACACACTCAACAAGAAGGAAACCATGTCTGGTACTGGAAATCTAGCAAACCCCCAGGGTTAGAAAAGCCATGGATCTTGAACGAGAAACTGCAACACCATTTCACTAACCCAGCATAATCCCGTCTAAGTAATAATTCTAATAATTCTAAGTAGTTGTCCTTATACCCATGGTAAGTGTAGTCTTCGTCTCTGAAAAGGAAGCTTTACAGAGGATAATCCTCACCCTTCAACGAAGAAGTTTCTCTTTGCAAAAGATGGCAACCATTACAGAAAACCACAACCAATTAAAATGCATAGTTGTCCAGGATGTTCTTTTTCAGAGTAAGAAAGAGATTAAGAGCAGGTTGATTGTTTAGCTTTTTCTTCTTTTCATTTGGGTAACCATCTTTCCTGTCTTTTCTGACCTTTTCTACTCTGCCAACTTTTACTAATCATCTCTGCCTCTTTGTAATGGTGTGAATATGCTTGGCCCAGGAAGTGACACTATTAGGAGATGTGGCCTTGTTAGAGTGGGTGTGGCCTTGTTGGAAGAAGTAGGTTACTGTAGGGTGGGCTTTGAGACCTTCCTACTAGCTTCGTGGAAATCTCTTATCCTAAGTGTTCCCCAGATCAAAATGGAGAACTCTTAGCTATTCCTGCACCATGCCTGCCTGGACACTGCCAGGCTCCTGCCTTGTTGATACTGAACCTCTGAACCTATCAGCCAGCCCCTTTTAAATGTTGTCCTTATAAAAGGTACCTTTGTCATGGTGTCTGTTCACAGTGGTAAAAACCTAGCTAAGACAATCTTGCTATGGAAACGCCCCTCTCCAACTCTCCATCCTTATTTGCATAAGCTGACTATCGTACAAGGGCTGAGCACCTGACCTAGGCCTAGGGACCTAGATCATATCATCATATAAACCACTTGATTGGATCAGACATGGTTACATGATGCTACCCTTAAGAAACACAGGCAGCAGCCATGAGTCTGGGAGCTTTACACAGGACCATTTAGGGAGGAAAACACTCTATATTGGTGTTAACAAAGTGGATGGTATAAAAGTCTAGCAGTAGAGGGCCATGTCGCAAAATCTTGATAAACATGAAGCCAACACAAAGAAAGGATATCAGAAAGTAAAAGATAATAACAGAAAACACAAGACTCTTTTGATGTCCCATTGGTCCTAGATGTAGCAAGCCTGAGCTACCCCTTAGATGTGGTCCTTTTAGCTCCTGGATGTTATTTAGTGTTAATAAGTTTGATCTGGGTTTCTATTAGTCATCATTTTAGACAACCTGACCAACACCTCAGGTGCTCTTTCTCCATTTAGCCTGATACTAAGCAGAGTTGGTACATCTAAATCCCCTTTACAACCTGGCAAAAACTCTTACAACTCCCAGTCATCATCTATGACTCAGAAAAAGTTTATAAAGAAGTCACCAAATGCTAGGGGAATCCTTACAACAATTTTGGGGAGGTTTATAAGATACTAACTTCATCAGATCAATGATTTAAAAAAATATGTCATAGGTACAAAATGGAATACTATTCAACTACACAAAGAATTGAATCATTTGTGGCAACAGGATGAACCTGAAAGACGTATGAATAAGTCAGGCACAGAGAGACACATGAAATCACTAATATGTAGTAAATGGTGCCATACAAATCAATGGGAGAATGGTGGTTGGCAGAGGCTTGGGAGGGAGGAACTGGAAGAAAATAGGGAAAGGCCATTTAATTGGTCTAATGTTATATTTCTGTGTTCCACAGCAGAGCACAATGACTAGAGTTCATGAGGCATTTTACCTAGAAGTAAAAGTTTTGAATAGTCTCACTACAAAGGCATGAAATATGCCTACATGACTCAAATCATCACCTTGTGACTCATAAATATGTAAATTTTGATAAACTAATTGTGATAATCCAAATACTACTAAGAAAGTATAGAATTTGTGATTTAAAAGTTCAGAGTAAAAAAAAGTTCAGAGTAAATATACATACATACATACATACATACATACATATATTCAAGGCAATACATAAAGATTATAAGTCAACCATTTTTTCTCCATTTCAGTTAAAAAGAAACATGTTCATAGGTTGTTACCTTAGTGTCAGAAATTAGCTTCCAAATTTCTTTGTGCTTTTAATGTAGTTCTCATTTCTTCACCTTATGAAAACTGCTTAAGATCTCTGAGCCATTTTTTCTTTCCTGTAAAATCAGGATAAGGGCAAGATTATGACTTAGCACTGTCTCAACTAAAAATTTTGCAAATATACATCCATGGCAAACTCCTATGTTCTTTGAAAACAATTTCTGGTTCTGCTCATAGCACACATCTTCAATCTCTTTTCCCAGAGAATCAAATGTGCTTCTCAGAATTCAAGGAAAGCATAATTTTGCCTACCTTTAATTCTAGCGTTGGGATGTAGAAGCAACAGATCACTTTGAGTTCAAGGCTAGCCTGCTCTATGTAATGAATTGCAGATCAGCAAGAGCTACCTAGTAAGGTCATCTCTTACAAGAGAGAGAGAGACAGAGAGAGGGAGGGGGAGGAAGGGGGAAAGGGAGAGAGGAAGGAAGGGAGGGAGGAGAGTGTGGTGATCTCATTTCTAATACCTATAATCCACTCTATACACCTAAACTGATCTTTCCAGACTATACATCTACCAAATCAGATAGCACAAGTCCTAATAGCATCCCATCAACTTTGGAGTAAAAAAGTAGATAGTACCACTGACATAGCAGTATCTTTCTCCTTCCCCTGACTCTAGCCACACTGTCCTCTTACTCCCCCTGAACCCATCAATCTTATTTTCACAGAGATTTGGTCTGGAAACATGCTCTTCCAGAACACTTTCCCTGAGATCTTGGCCCAATTTCCCCCTTTATTTACCAATGTCCTCCATTCGAAGAAATTTCTTGACGCAAAGCTTCCAAGCTAAAATTACATCTGGCTCTTCCTCCTAACCTTGACTTGATTTATTTTCTCCCTAGCTCTTATCATTTATTGAAATTATAGTATATCATGCTATGACGATATTGTTATATAATTAACATTTAATTTAATATAACTTAATGTAAATTACATTAGCATAGAGAGTAACAAATAGCTAAGGCTCAGTTGGCTCTGTGAAATGAATGAGTAATTCTATTTCCCATAAGCCATCTGCTTGGCTTTGAGGTCTGTATGATGATACTCAAATTGGTTATAATATTCCGTTTTAACCATAGTTGGCTCTAATGTATGGGCAGTTGTTCTATACAATTATAAGCAAGTTTAGACAGACATCATTCCTGTGAATTCTCACAAGCTACCTCTACCTAAAGAATTATAGTAACTTTCAGAAGGAATTGATTGCACTTCAGCTACATGGAAGCTTCACCTGTGTTCCCAAAAAGGTCAACAAAGACACAGAAACCTAAATTTGAAGACAATCTGTTGTGGGTAGAATGGCAAATAGGATTCAGATATGATGCAAGCCCAGGTTTTAAGCCCAAACTAAGTGCTTTATTGATTTTTCTGTTGTGTTGTCAAACTTAATTGGCTACTAGATTCTTGAGATATGGCTCAGATGAAAGACTGTCTACAGGCAAAGTTCATTCAGCAAACAACCCATGGCAACCATCTGAAAGCCAATATCTGTTATTTCCCAAATTAAAAACTCAAGGACAAAGGTCTGGGTCAGTATCATGGTGAACAACATAAATTAGGAGGCCAAAGGATTAGAATCCTCCTATTTGTTTATTAAAAGATAACAAGAAAGTATAATAATACTTATAACAGTACCATTTTACAGCAAAAACTATAAGTCTCTATATAGTGTGAGTGCACTCCCATAAGTTCATTTGTGAAGACTTTAACTCCTCAGTATATTCATATGAGAAGATGGGGTCTGGTGGAAGGCAATTAAGTTGTAGGGCAGAGCCTTCCTGGCAAGATTAAAGCCTTTTTCCAAGGAATAAAATATGTGACCTACTTTTTCACTTGTAGCCTCTCTTTTGCTAAGTTATGTCATGACATGAAGCAACACAAAAACATCTCTATATTGGCCAACTGATCTTGTCTTTGCAGCATACAGAACCTTGTACAAAATAATTTACTCAACCCAAGTTATAGCCCCAAGAAACAAACTGAAATAACTTCCACATCTATCAAAAGTACAATGGACAACAGTATTAAGGCTATATTGCTATTTAGGTGATAGGTTTTTTTTTAAAAAAAATGAGAATATGTGATGTATAAATGCCAACTAACACTGACACATCAAAACACTATTGAGGAAACAAGTTAGGCAACACAATGTAGAATAACTACTAAGACATTCTCTAGGTAAAAGTTAAAAACAACCAAAATCCATAGTGTGAGGATTCTGGACAGTACTTATTCTTGATGGACTAGAAGGAGATACAAAACTGGCCTCTGGGGAAGTGAAGAGGAGCTATTTCTGCATTTAGGTCCCAAACACATAGTTATGTTACCTTAATCAAAATTAATTCAATTACTTATCTCTGACATACCCATATTCCTATATATGCTTTTTATCTCAAAAATAAGTTTATGAAAAAAAGAATTCTTCTTATGTTTAAGGAATTTTAAGCCAAGAAAATTAAGAAAACCCTTTTATAACTCATAGGTTTATCTGCCAACTTTCAAACCCATCAGAAGCATGTGTTAAAAAGAAGTTTAATTTTCAGCTGAACTTCATAAAAAAAATTCATTTGATTCTGAAGATCATCACAAATGCATCAAGAAAAAAATGACTTGTTTCTCAAAATCTTAAACCTAAAATCTTCAATTTCTGGGTCATTCACCAAAATCTGTATCTGTATCTATATATTTCCTTATGTACACATATGATATATTCATATATATACATAACTATGTGTGTGTATGTGTGTATGTATATATATATAAATATTTGTATATGTGTTCACACATATATATGTATGAGGTGAGTAAGCCTCATGATGAATAGACATCTTTTATCTCTTGCAGCTCAACTGACACAGATAAGAAAACTGCTTTCAGTCTGAAAGCATAAAAAAAGTGGCAAGTTGCTGAATAATTACCAGGCCAACATCCAAAGAAAGATGGAAAAGTAGAGCTTAATCACTATTGGGTGCCTCTCAGTCTGTGTAAAGGGTATGTCAGAGAGGCTGAAGGGGAGCCCAGAAGACAGAGGTTGGAATCAGACGCCCAGTTTTAATACACAGCCTTGATTTTAACTGCCTAAGTTTTATAGATGTGTAAATCTATAAATTGGATCAAAGTGACTACAAATGGCTAGTATCTGAAATACATGACAGAACAAAATAAATTATTTCTCTGAATTTTGCCTATTAGGCTAAAATCATTTTCACAAAATGTTTCAAAACACAATACCTTTTATGAGAGGAAATCAGTTTGAAATGGGATAATGTAAAATGCTATTAAAATAATTATGAATACCTTAGATAAAAAAACAGAATCACTGACTCTCTTTATACATACATACATCTAAAACACGAACTTTTAAATAATTTCTACAAGAAAGTAGAAAGAAATTAATACTAAAAAGTCAAAGCATTATAAAGATACTTTAAAGAATAAAATGAGAATTATAACTGAGATATATATTGTCAAATTAAAAACTAAGATATCCTAGTAATTATAGACTAGACAGAGTTATAGAGGAAATTTGTGAACTGGAAGACATGTTAGAGAGGAAAAACACATCAATCAAGCATGAGGGGATAAAATGGTAAGTAATACCAGTTTCCCCAAGAGACAGCACACTTTGTCAAAATTCCCTCTTCATGCCCCATTTTCATTCTCCCTTATCTGTCCAGCATCACCAGAATGATGACCCTACATGCTATAACTTGGCAATCTTTTCATTCCAATCTCAGATACATATTAGCAATTTTAATTTGATTTGAAAAGAATGAAAAGCTTTAGAAATAACAAATTTGAAAGCAGGTAACTACAGGCTTCATTCCAACTACAGAATGATGTTTTTTGGTTGTTCCACCTCCTTTTTTTTTTTTAATTTTCAGATACAAATATCTATAGCCTGGGAAAATAGTCTCTACTTAATCACTGTCTGAAACTACTCTTTGATATGTAATTCACAACTCATTACGCCTTTATTTATATTTACTTTTTGCTGGAAATAGAAATACACTCTACTTTTTACTTTTGAATGAATTCTTAGAAATCAAAAGAAAAATCTACCTTTTCCCATTTCCCGACAAAAAGAAAGTATCAGCAGGAAGCAACATTTATATGGAAGGACAGAGGTATTTGCATGGCCATGTCCCCATCCTTTGGAGTTTCCAAAGTGTGAGAGTAGATTCATCTGTGTTTGTTTGTATGTGTGTCTCAGAGAGTGACAGAGAGTAAGAAGAAAGATGAGGAATAATGACACAATTATTCACATATAGATCTCAACAGTACTAGGAAAGGATCCAGTGTTTATATAATGCTCCAATTCTCCAATAATTAGAAACTATTGGGTTGACCTCCTCTACTCACAGATTTGCTCCCCTAAATAATATATTTAGAAAACATTACCTCTAAATATGAGCCAAATTGGTAATTTTATAAAAGACACTGTATGTTAAAATACCAGAAATATATGAGACTAGCACACATCTTCAGAGTAGACTACCAGTGTTGCATGAGAGTTAAACAATACCCTCCAGGGATCAATGGAACAGGATTGAAGATCCAGAAATGAACCCACACACCTATGGCCACTTGATCCTCGACAAAGAGGCTGAAAACATCCAATGGAAAAAAAGATATCCTTTTCAACAAATGGTGCTGGTTCAACTGGAGGTCAGCATGCAGAAGAATGTGAATTGATCCATCCTTGTCTCCTTGTACTAAGCTCAAATCCAAATGGATCAAGGACCTCCACATAAAGCCAGACACTCTGAAGCTAATAGAAAAGAAACTGGGGAAGACCCTTGAGGACATCGGTACAGGGAGAAAGTTTCTGAACAGAACACCAATAGCGTATGCTCTAAGAGCAAGAATTGACAAATGGGACCTCATAAGGTTACAGAGTTTCTGTAAGGCAAAGGACACCATCAAGAGGACAGATCGGCAACCAACAAATTGGGAAAAGATCTTCACCAATCCTACATCAGATAGAGGGCTAATATCCAATATATATAAAGAACTCAAGAAGTTAGACTCCAGAAAACCGAACAAGCCTATTAAAAAATGGGGTACAGAGTTAAACAAAGAATTCTCACCTGAAGAACTTCGGATGGAGAAGAAGCATCTTAAAAAATGCTCAACTTCATTAGTCATTAGGGAAATGCAAATCAAAACAACCCTGAGATTTCATCTTACACCAGTCAGAATGGTTAAGATTAAAAATTCAGGAGACAGCAGGTGTTGGAGAGGGTGTGGAGAAAGAGGAACACTCCTCCACTGCTGGTGGGGTTGCAAATTGGTACAACCACTCTGGAAATCAGTCTGGCGGTTCCTCTGAAAACTGGGCACCTCACTTCCAGAAGATCCTGCTATACCACTCCTGGGCATATACCCAGAGGATTCCCCACCATGTAATAAGGATACATGCTCTACTATGTTCATAGCAGCCCTATTTATAATTGCCAGATGCTGGAAAGAACCCAGGTATCCATCAACAGAAGAGTGGATGCAAAAAATGTGGTATATCTACACAATGGAGTACTATTCAACCATTAGAAACAATGAATTCATGAAATTCTTAGGCAAATGGATGGAGCTAGAGAACATCATACTAAGTGAGGTAACCCAGACTCAAAAGGTGAATCATGGTATGCACTCACTAATAAGTGGATATTAACCTAGAAAACTGGAATACCCAAAACATAATCCACACATCAAATGAGGTACAAGAAGAAAGGAGGAGTGGCCCCTGGTTCTGGAAAGACTCAGTGAAGCAGTATTCAGCAAAACCAGAACGGGGAAGTGGGAAGGGGTGGGTGGGAGGACAGGGGAAGAGAAGGGGGCTTACGGGACTTTCGGGGAGTGGGGGGCTAGAAAAGGGGAAATCATTTGAAATGTAAATAAATTATATCGAATAAAAAAATTTAAAAAAAACAAAAAACAAACAAACAAACAAACAAAAACAATACCCTCCAGGACAATTTATCTCCTGAAAGCATTCAACTGGATCCCAGATCATCTGGCTTGAGAAAGTAAGGTCCTGGTCCCTGGTACTTTGGAGTCAATAATTCCCTGATAAAAGGCTGGGGAGATGGCTTAAGGATTAAGTGCACTGGTTGCTCTTTCTGAGATCCTGAGTTCAATTCCCAGCAACCACATGGTGGCTCATAATCATCTACAGTGGGGTCTGATACCCTCTTCTGTCTAAAGAGAGCAATGGTAAATACATTTAAAAAATAATAATTCCCTGATAACTCACCTGGTCACCATCACACAGCCTGTATAATACCATTTGTTAATTTTGAGCCTTGATGATTTTACCTATGAAGGGGCCACACATAGCTATTCTGTTTCCAAAGATGATTTCAGTTATAAAATGCCACCTCCTACCTGCAGCTTTCTGTTTTCTTAACTTGTGTAGTAGCGACACATGTATTTGAAGTATTTTCTCTGTAATTACTTTTAAAGTTGAACATAGATGCTTTATGCAACCTTCTAAATGTAAGGCTTGACAGTAAGTTGGAAGAAAAAAGCGTATCAAAGGAAGCCAG
Source organism: Apodemus sylvaticus (assembly GCF_947179515.1). Classification (NCBI taxonomy): domain Eukaryota; kingdom Metazoa; phylum Chordata; class Mammalia; order Rodentia; family Muridae; genus Apodemus; species Apodemus sylvaticus. The sequence goes on from NC_067476.1 coordinate 119,630,827, forward strand.
TCTAGTACCATTCTTGAATTCATAAAAGTGGGTGTGAAAATTGAATGTCAGAGGCAAAAAGCCAAGAGCAGATTGAAGCCTGTAAAACTCCAAAAGCTATAAATCATTTCTTTGATAAGACAGAATCGAAGACTATAGAGTGAATGGGAACTGGCAGAGTAAGTAGGGCTCTTGTAGAACCTATAAAAATCCCCACGATGGTCCTTGGAGGAAATTGAACTCCAAGGGTTGTTATTTAATAGCTAAATTACCCCCTTAGCCAAATGTGTCCACGGACATGCATTATGTAAGCCATGTAAACCAATTTTTCAGTTTACAATGTGGAGCAACTTAACATTCTCCAAATACCTTGATGGTACAACTTTTCTTTACAATTTCTTTTGCCAAGCATTACCTTAGTCCACATTAATAGAAAGATGACTCTGCTATGTCTGCTTTCCAGGAGTCTGCAGACATCTCTCTGTCATTTTGATTCAGTCCAGGTCCTTGCTTCTACTGAAAGCTCTGACTTCTTTAAGAATTCTCCATCCTTACTAACCCTCTAATAGTCTCAGAAAGCTCCCATCTCATGGCCTTTGTATCTGCTAACCAGTCCCTCTGTCCATACTCAGCTGACCATCTCTTTCATGTGACTTGGGTCTGAATTCGAACATCAAAAATGGTTTTCTTAAAATAAAATCCTATAGCTTTTAGACAAAAGCTAACACATTTTTCAAGAGTATTTCCTACTTATCCGAATACCTGAATTTTGAAAGCATCTCTCAGCTTCTATTTGCCTTTAGTCTTCTTCCCCCCAGTATGAAGGAAGCTCCACAAGAGGAGAAGCTTCAGTGAATCATACACACTCACATGCAGTGTGTCTGCCAAATCAGTGTCTGGCATGCAGCAAGCAGGTCAACCAGTATATTTAAATTGTGTCATTATTTATAAATGAATAATATGACTCATACTAAACAACACTTCAAAATAATTACTAAGGTTTTGTTTATATGCTCTCAAGTACTAGCAAAGTCATAACATTATGGGAGGGGGACTTGGAAAGTAAAGAAAGAATCCTTGAGTCCTGGTTGTGTATGTGTCTTATATGCCACTTAAATTAGAGGAAGATTCATAGATACTGTTATTAGTGAGCGTGAGAAAGATGCACAGGATTCCTCAAGGTAGGTTATCAGAGAAGGTATTCCCAAACTGTATAGTAAACAGTGTGAGGAAAAGCACAAAGAGATAAGATGCATAAAACGTTACTAGAATGTTGATGAATTGGAAAATAATAATCTGTGCTGTGACTGGGGCAGGGGTTGAGGAGAACAGAGCTTATCCGGGAAGAGGCAGTAATTAGAAAATAAAATGGCTAAGGCCATTTTATAGAACAGCCAGTTTGATCACAGTGTAAAGAATATGGACCATTGTGGGTGAGGGGCAATGAACATGTGGAAATTGCAACAGAAATTGACATGTGTGCAATAATTGGTCATTGTACTGTAAAGAGGAGAAAGAATTAATATTTTTTAGTAAGGCTCTACATAAAGGAATTTAAAATTAAAATATAAACATTAGAGCATTAACACCAAAGAATTGCTACAATTTGAGGCAAGTTTAACCCAGCAAATTATATATATATATTGGTTTTCTAAAGGTGATATCTTAACAATTTATAATCAGTTGCCTTGGAGAAAATTTTTTAGAGGCAGAAAAGGAACAATATTTTATTTATAATATAGAAAATGTTTGGATGACACCATACAAAATAATAAAATAAAGATAGAAAACATAAAAATACTAATATAAAATAAAGACATTATGGAGAAAATATGGATGCTTTTGAGCTAACATAAGGAAGAGGAAGAAAATTAGGAAAAGGTTCTCCATCCTTAGATGTGCCCTATATGTTTCATGCCCCTGCTTCAAGAACTGCCCTTCTGTGGGATGTTCTAAGCTGAGCAATTCTTCCCACATCCCTATGGACAAACAGGCAATCTTTTGGTCATCTTTCGTATCTTGATGATATATCTGCCAAAACAGCTTGAAATTTAAAATATCAGAGTCACTCCATCTGCCTTAAGTTATAGTAGTAATGCTATTATAGTAAGGGTAGAAAAAGCTTCAAATTAAGGGAGAATAAATTGTAGTTGTGAAACTGAAGAAGAATTAAGATGAGACACTAAGTAACAAGAAAACCAGATGCAAGCAAGACCAATATGGTCATCTTCCATCAAGCTCAACTGGGGGAAGCCTAGGTCAAGCAAGGACATTGGCGAGAGAAGACAGCAGGTGATGTCGTCAGATGGCCTGGTCCTTCTAGAAGCTATGCATATCCATTTGAGGAGGAAGTTGAGTTGCAAGAATTGGCTTCCATTCAGCAGAAAGAAGTTGTAGGAGCCAGGAGGCAGAAAGATGTCTACCATCTGGAGAAATTGCAGGAAGGAGAACTGGAAGTCATACAGATCAGGGGTGGGAAATGAGAAAAAAAGAGAGAGGCTATCTGGCAAGGAGTCTTTGGGTGGGGTTAGATCCCCCTTTTTAATGCTATCATACAACATGCACAATTCTTCACAGCAAGGAATTTCAGGAAGGGAGAGAAAAACATTTCAATTCCAAGTCTTAAGAAAGCTAGGATTTTCAAATGACATTTAGGAGAGCTGCCCTTTAGTATGTAAACATGCCTCATGTTTTAAAATTCTAAAGTCTTTAATATTCATTCTACAAAGTATAAGGGACATTTAATATTCTTTGGAAAAGAAAATTATGGTTGATTTCTCAAGATTCAGAATTTTGTATTGGAAAAATGAAAACATGTAGGAAGTCCCCGAAGCACTGGCTGAGCCAAGGAGGAAAGCCAAGTGAGTCAGGAATTTTGGATAAGATCAGTGAAATTAGATCCTCCTTCGATCGGTTATTAAGTTTGTGATTTGTGTGAAAGTCCATATACTCTGCAAACATCAACTTCCTGTCATATTAACTGGAAATTGTATCCACATGAAAGCTATTATGATGACTGAAATTTAAAATAATTATGTTTATAAATGTTCTAACTCATGTTTTTGGTATATTTTGAAAACTGAGTAATTATTATGTACTTTTTGTATTACGAACATCTATGTTCTTCGTTGAGAAGAATTCCAGATTTATTTGTTGACAGAGTTGTTTAGGATTGGCTTTTCTCTTAGCATCTTGTAGAGATACCATTTAAAGATTCAGCTGCAAAAGAGAGACAAAGTCTACGTCCATCTGGGATTTTGAGACTTTAGATAAAAGCTGTTGTAGACCCTGACTTGGCAGATAGGGGTACGGGGTTCTTCTGTCAAGTCTATAATAAATTCATTGTGTAGCTGTATCCACCACATGCCTTTTCTTAATCCCTCTTTCTTCATCAGTAAAGATGGAGGAATTACAAAATCTCTGTGGTTCATAGGAATTTTATCATTCCCTCACTCTGCACCTACTGTTTCAAACGTGGCACCTGTGAGTTGGAAACGACATAATCCCGGTTGCCTGTATTAGAATTCACTGTGAATGCTGAATGTGCAAAGTGTGTGAGGATCTGATCTCCCACGAACAGGAGCTGGGTTGCCTCCTCAGGCTGCTTGCTCAGAACAGCCATTTTGCTCTTCCTTTGGCTGCCTGCCTCTCCTGGTAATTTTCTGCTGCAGCTCTCTCTTTACCCCAGCCAGCAAGAGGAAAATGAATTCACCCAGCAGTCCCAGTCATCCCTTCAGATATTTCAGGGAGAGAGCACGCCAGGCATTTCGCTGTTAATTATCAGCAGCCTGGCTGCTGTGGCCCCCTGCTGTGCCAGTTTGAGAGATGAAACTCTTTACACTGCTTATTGGGCTCAGCTAAATAAATATTACCCAGCATTTGTGTTGTCGAAGATAACGGTCTGAATTCCATTCCCTGGAGGAGCTATGTGTATCTGAGTTTTCCATTATCAGTTTTCTTTTCTGTTCCCACCCCACACCTTCTTTTAACACACTACAACTAAATTATTTCTCTGCCCCCTGAACATTCAGTTTACATCAGAGTGCTGAAGCCATAGTATAGTGCTTGAGGTTGGTAACATCAGTGCTACTTGATTCAAGGGTTCCAGAATCACTCCCTTCCTATACCTATGTTATCTGTTCTTTTGAGATAGGGCTATTAAGGGTTTTTGATAGGGTTTTTGTTTGATTGTTTGTTTGTTTGTTTGTTTGGTTGGTTGGTTGGTTGGTTGGTTGGTTGGTTGGTTGGTTGGTTGGTTTGGGCTGGGGCTGTTAGAGCTTCTCAGTAGGATTGAGCCAAAGTGGTTTGATCCTGAGGGTTTGCTTTCCTTTCTGTCTCAATTCTCCACTTATATATTGATTTGTTGGCATTATATTTTAACTAAGTTACTGCTACAAGTGTTCCTTGACTTTTATTATGGGATAAATCTTCATAAAAGCATCATCAGTAGTGGAAGCTAAAGAAAGTCAAAGTTACCAAATTCCTAGCTCAGCCACATAATACTCTATAGACCACTAGTTGTTCCATCCATAATCTGATGGTCAACAGGGAGATGGAGCATATTGGTCAGATTTACAAGATAGTAGCAAGCTACTTGCCATTAAGCTTTGGGTGGAATTACAGCATGGTAAACTGCAGAATATTTTATTTGGGTCTATAAGGACTTTATAAGAGAGGGAATATCTACTCATAATTTCTTACATGTCCCCCCTCCCGTGTATTATTTACATGCCATTTACTGTCCATATTCAGTGAACTACTATATACATAGATGTGTTGTAAAAACAATATGCTGGAAATGTAAACATTTCCATCCTGGCAGAAGGTTCCGTAGGATTCAAGAAATTACAACTTAAAATATTCCATCCTAGAGGGAGGCTCACTAAGACATGCAACTATACAACTCACAAGTTTTAGGAAGTCCCTGAAAACTACAAGATTCACAAAGTCCTTCATTCCCCAAGATTATTAAAGTATAAACTGTTCCAGAGAGGAGACTCTCCAACCCACTGAGCTACCTGCCAAGTTATGCAAAATACTCCAAGGTTACATTTTATCATCTAAACTGAGGTACAGGTTTCTATAATGCAGTTGCCTTTGAGTCATCTGTGTTTCTCTAAGTGACACCTCATCCATACTCCTGTAAGTAAGCAAATAAACCTAATGACTTGTCAAGATAGACTTGACAATTGTTTCTTTAGTTTGCCACCCATGATTTATCTGGGAGGAGCAGATGGCTTTTCATTTTTTTTTTCCCCAGGAAAGTCACACAACAAGAAAAAAAGCTACAGATTGAAATCCCACTAAAATAGTCTCTCCTTTTGGTGCTAAGAGTTCATGGGTAGGAAGAGTTTATAAGAGAGAAGTAACAGCATGAGCAACCATGTGTAAAGGATGCTCATTAATCAACCCTCAGGCTTCCTTGGAGGAAATGAGCTGTCCAGATCCACTAAAGGATCTCACTGAAACCAAGATTATTAATTTGGTGGTCCTGAATGGTTAATGACATAGACAGGTTTAATCTCTTGGTTTGTTTTCATCCTTGTAATGATTCCCTTCTAATCTCTCTGCTCCCACCCCACCTCCACGTGTGTGTATGTATGTGTGTGGTGCTGGTGGTGGGTCAGTGCACACATGCAGATGCCAGAGATGAATTATATCATTCCCAAGTTTAGTCCCTTGAGACAAAAATCTATCCCTGAAACTCTGGTTAAGCTCATGGTCAGCAAACAATTGGTTCTCCTGTCTCTGTCTTCCATGGTGCTGAAGATACAGTCATAGGCAGCAACAGCCAACCTCAGGATCCTGTGGACTCAAAATCAGGTCCTCCTGCTTGCCCAGAAGTGCTCTTGACCATTAACCCATCTCCCCAGTTCATAGTTGGACATTTTAAGAGAACTATTCACTTAAATATCATCAGTAAAAGGTCCAAGCCTTACTGCATTCCTTTCTGTTTTATAGTCTCTAAGTTCTTTTCCCAGAGCAGGCATGGACAACAGGGCAATTCCGTTGTACTAGTGTTAGATAGTATAATTGAAGAAAAGCATCTAGAAATAATGGCTCTACCTCCTCATCTTAGGAATGTAAGTAGAGAAGGCACAAAAGCCTTAAATGGTGAAATTGGACAGAATTTCAATAATGTCTGATACAGTTCATTCTATCACAGAAGAGGAAATCAGCAAAGATCACTGAAAGTTTTCCTTAAGAGTTCATACCTAATTCTGGACAAAGTCAGAGCCTAACATCCACATTCTTCATTCTATAGCCACTTCATACTACTCTCACTAATACTGGTTTAATTTTTCATGCATTTTATTTTAAGCATACTTTTCATCCATATGTGGTGGATATAGATGAAGTTTTTTGTCTGTCTGTCTGTTTGTTTGTTTGTTTGTTTGTTTAGAAAACCTAAGGGTATACCACTGGCCTTGCCTGGATAGTTGAGCTGGGAAAAACCATCCTTCCACATAATGAATTTCACCACTTGCACATTGCAAAAATATCCATGCCTTCTCATTCCTTCTTCAAATTATATAGTGCAGTCCATTTGGCTTGATGCTTATCCTAGGTCACTTCTGGGCCTTAGCCTGGTTTCTGGTGTAGCCAGGAAATTGCCAAAAGCCATATGGACTCCCCGGGCTACCTCCTGAATGAGATTGGACGGTACACACTTAGAAACTGACTCTCTCCAAGAGATGGAACAGATGGCACTTCAGATATGAATATGCATGATGTAGCTCCTAAGGCTGTTAAATAAGTATGTATTTTAGGTGGATTCATGAAAATCAAGATTTTTTTTTCATAAGTGAAATGGAAACTAAGCCAAGGAAAACACAAGGCTCTTCTGGAAGCTGTACATTATTCTTTGTTTGTTGACACTGGCCTCTGCAGCATGCTCCAACCTCTAAAGAAACCACTAGAAAGTAACAGGAAGACAGAAGTGAAATCTGCAGCAAAAGATATGCTGTGAAATCCTGGACAGGTCATGAAGCAGAATTAACATGCAAAAGAACAAGAAAGGACATGGGATTGCTTGAGTTCTCCTTCTGGACACCTAACACTTGGTCCTAGTGAATAGTTCCTTGGCTTTTTCAGCTCTTTTCTGGCCCCTTACAAATAATTCCACCCTGATGTTCCTACCACCAACTCTAAATACTTCACATTTCCCTCAGTCCTGGATATCCCCAAAACAAGGCTGACAAGTCATAAAAGTGCAAGTCCTTCAACCAGGAGAGTTAGTTAAGCAGATGGAATTCATAAATCCCCAATATAGACAGGACCTATCACAGGCCCCAAGCTCTCTACTCAGTAATTCTATCTTACATGTTCAGTGACACACAGTTCACAAAAACTTTCATACTCAAAATATTCTATTTGAATTTTATTGCAAATATTTGATTGTGAATTTTTAAACTCATTTATGGGTGAAAATATAATAAAGCTTCAAAGAGGTTAAATGATCACTCATGGACACACAAGTCAAGTAACTTTAATTCTAGTTCTTTTGATTCCAATCTGTAATGAATCTGACCTGGCTTTCACCAGTGAACCACCAGCCAAATAGGTCTTCACTGGGGGGAAAGTTTCAACTTGTTCTACAACAGCCTAACCCACACATGGTATGATTTCAGGAAGTTACTGCACTAGCTTATAGAACACGGTAATAGCCCCCATATCCTAGAAACATTCAAAAGAAGGCAGTGGATTCTTATTTATTTCTCATTTGTGCCAGCTCTTAATCTCTCTTGGTATTCATGATCTTTTGTGGTTCTTATTTAAGCAAGAATATATTACCTTTTCATTCAGACCCTTTTGATGTTATAAGCTGTTACTTTGCTTTGGGGCAATTTTGTTAAACCGCAATAGCTGACTGATATTGTCACTAATTTTCTTTCATTTTCTTGACTATAATTCAATTGCAATTAAAATCTGCCCTTTGTTGTGATTGCAGTATTTTCATAGGCCCTGAAATGCTGTCTAAGTTACAGATCATTGGGGTGTTCAATGTCAGAATCAGTACCACCACAGAATTATGAACGCCTATTATTAGGATGGGAGGGAAAACTCAGGGGAAAGAAGTAACACCCAGAAAAGCATAACAGTATAAGATACAGACTGAACGATAAAGGTGTGATTAAAAATACTGAATATTTAACAAATATTTTATATGTTATCCGATTAGAGAAAACACTGTTACTAGACTTTTCTCACATGCTTCTTTGCATAGCGGCCTGAAGCTGGATATGCTACAAATGACAAGATGTTCATTTCCTGGAGGACTGTTAATGAAGAGAGACAATGCAGCCACCACGTAGAAGACATTGAGTGGGTACTTGATATACTGATGATAAAAGGTTTAGATTCAGTGCAGGGCAAGATTGCAATTTCAGCTTCAATGACTGTGCCATAATTTCCAAAGCCGAAGAAAACCCAGTTCTTTTGCCTGCCAAGAAATGTGCAACAAACTTACCCAAGTAAGAACTATGTGACTTTCTGGGTGTTTCAGTGGTTCAGATCCCTCAGTTCTTGAAGCAACAACAAAGCTAGGATAGGAGAAGAATGTCTAGATACTACCCTCTTATAAAAAGGGGTTGTTCTCTGGAAACCTTCCTGGAGGAGATGGAGAGCTATCATGCCTGGCCAGCACTGAGTGAAGAAACAAGACAGCGAGTGAGCCAACAGCTCCTGCTCTACCCACCCTTCTGCCTGTCTACTCTATTTCATCTCAGTTGGATCAAAGCGTTCTGTCTGCCTCCTCCAACCTGCCCTTGTTCCAGACCTATGGTTCAGACATCACAATGCCCCCAGTGTGGTCTCTGATCTCATTTCCTCTTTAATCTCTGGCACAGCTCATTTCAGACTTAACTCTTATTACCTATAGATTTGTCCAGTTGGTTCTGAGTCCCTTTCTTAATAACCCTCAATAGACCGTGTTTATACACAGCTCCCAGCCCATGCACAGCCCCAGAAAGGTGGGCTTTAGTTCTCTCTCTCTCTCTCTCTCAGCATCATATCATGCCGGTTGCTAGAGTACCCACCCAGTGCTACACTTACAAAGCACTTTATTCTGCACTAATTCATCTGACCCTCAGGAGGCAGAAGGGTAACAGGACTCTAACTGCTCAAATGAGGACTCAGAATAAAAAGAAGTGACCCTTGCTGGTGTATAAAGCAGCCAAGACTTAAATCCAATTTTGCTGTTTTTTTTTTCACATAGTGCTATTTTTAAAAGCAGTAGTGTTGCTGAGATTCTTTATAAGAATCTTTATAAGATTCAACCACAGAACAGAAAATTGCTAGGAAAAGGAAGAAGTTGGTATGGCGACAAAGTGGCTGGGAGAGCAAAGATGACCCGTGTGGCTCTGGCTCAGATGAGTAGTACTCACACCGCAGCATGCCAGTACCAACCTTAGGATTCTGTCATCAACTGGCAGTTGACCAGTTGACTACAATAACTTAGTGGGCTGAATGAGCTACAGTAAGAAGTCCACACGCCTTATAAACGTTGGCATCCCTCCAAGCCTTGAGAAGTGGAGAAATACAAAACTATAGAGATAACACTGGCTATACTGTGAGCATACTGACATCTATTTGAGCTAACAGCTTAAAAATATTTACATTCCAAAGGAGTGGGGTATTTGAGCTTACAGTGAGATCAGGGAATACTAAAATCTACATCTTATTTAGATGTCCAGCTTATTTACTGGTCATGGTTTAATCCAACTTCATTTCAAGATGCTTTCTAGCCAACCAGTTTGAGTGTGAGACAACAGATATTCTGGGGAAAGGCCATTAGCTTATGAAGTTGAGCAAGCTCATGGCCGAACCTTGTTCTTTCTTCACATATGTACCAAACACAATGTCCCAGCCATGGGCACTAGAACAATTCCCAAGATAAAGCCCTAGGCCCCAAGGAACTCATTCTTTAGAGGAAATGTATTATTTACAGAACAATATTGCATAATGAAGTAAATGCAAAAAGAGGGGCATTCGGCACAGCTGTCATGGGCAGCATCTATTTTGGACAGGATGGCTTTTGAGGCATCTGGGGTCTCACTTTACCTGTGTTGGGGCATCCAGCATGCGAAGACCCAGAGGCATATATAGATACTCAGCGCTGAGCTTAAGAAACAGAAAGGCCAGCATGACTAGACTAGAGCGAGGGCACATAGAGACCAGAGGAGGAGACATGCAGGTGGAGATCATGGAAGGTCTTCTCAGCTTAGCAACGACTTTGGACAGGAAGAAGTGAGGCAAACAATGGTCTTTCTTTGCTTCCAGCAGAATCTTGACTGACGTATGGAGAAATGACAGCTCTCCTTTTGGGAATCCAGCTGGTATGGCCTAGAGAAACAGGTAGTTTTCCACTGCCTCTCTGTGACTTAGGGACAAGACTTAGAATCGGCTGCTTTACTAAACATGTCACTGGCCAGCTAGCTTGAAGCGAAAGCACATCAAGCCCCCACCCCCACCCCCATGTGCTTCTTCAGTCCCCTGCCATGGTGACTCAGGAGGGGCAAGGGTCCCTCTAGCTCAGTCTTAGCAGGGGAGTCTACGGTTCCTGGAGGTAGGAGATATCCTTGCAGAGATGTGCTTCATGGTTGCTTAAGACTGGCAGGACCCTAGCTGCAGTTATCTTCCAAAGATAAACTGGTAACAAAGCAGAATGGTTATTTTGAGGATACTCAAGGCCTCCAGACCCTATTTCCTTTCTCTGAGTAATATAGCTATTTTTAGAGCTATAAATTATGAGTGCATTTCTATGATCCTGCAGAAATCAAGCTGGGAGTCTGGACAGGAACCTGTTTTTAAGGCCAGAAACTCCTAAGGAATCTTGCTTGCTTTCCCTCATCCCGGAATGAGGCCTCTGTTATGGCTTAGCTGCTTCAAAAACCCTGAGTCATTCCAATGGTCCTGTCTCTCCTTTTCCCTCCCGCAGCTCTCCCAGTGTAGAACAATCTTGGAGCAACAACCCCATCCCCCGTAGCCGCCTCTGCGGACACAAAGTGGGGGTGGCACAGCCTGGGCAAGCCGGCGGGGAGGGCGCCTGGGACGCTGCGCAGGCTGTGGGCGGAGGAACTGTGTCCCCGGTGCCGCAGTGAGCGGGTGGCGGAGGAACGCGGGCGGGCGGGCGGGCGGCCTCCTGAGTCATCCCGGCCGCGGGGCGCTGGAGCCTCAACCCCCGCCCATGCAAGCCGCGGCGGGGGCGAGGTGCGGCATCCCCAGGGTCAGGGGTCCCTCCGGCTTTCGAAACAGCCTGTGCGCATTTCCGCGGGGGCCCTCGGGGCGCTGCACTTTCACTGCCTTGTCACTATTTGTTTATTTCTACACCCGCCCCGCGGAGATTCCCCTTAGACCAGAGACTTCTAAGCCACCCCCGATGGATTCGGGGGCCCTCGCATTTGGCGAGGTGCCCAGAGCGTCATCAGAACTTGGGAGATCAGTAAACATCACTAAGAGGAAGGAGTGGGGAGAAGAGGAAGGGAAGGAGAGAGCAGAGGGCCAGAGAAGATCAAAAAGACAAAACCCAGCAAAACAAGCAGAAGGGAGCTCAGGACACTCCTAATTTGCAGTGCGGAAGCCCACCCCCTTCGGTTGTATAGAAACTAAAGCCCTCTGTAGCAGTGGGGGTCCTCCCAAGCCTTTTGTTACTGAAACCGGAGCCAAGGTTCTCAGAGTTGGGGGCGGGGGAGAGGCGGGGAACCAGATGAAAGTCTTTTGCTTAAAAAATATGAGAAGGCTCAAAATGCTGACCCCCCAAATACCACTTGATTGTAAAGAAAACAGACTAGTGGCCCTTGCCAGTTTCTTCACCATAACATCCAAATTGAGAGCCAGTAAGAGTCTCAGCAGGCATTTCAGTGCCCATTTTACAGGTTAGGAAACAGATTCAGGGAGGAATGCCGACAAGAGTAACAGGGATTTGCCTCTCCTTTAGCCCTTCCCTTCATTTCTCCCACAGTAAAATTTTAATAGAGCCCCCCGGCCCCACTCCAGGCCCAGAGTTCAACTTCAGTCGGGAAAACAGAATTCTGAGTGCCAAGCCCCAAGTAGCCGCCGCTAAACAACCTCCCTCCCCACACACCCCGGGATTGTCACAGCTGCCAGTGCCAGCTTGACAAGTTTCTGGGGCATCTCCGCGCACCGACAGAGGTGTGTCTCCTGCAGCAACAGAACAGATTTTTTGCCATCTCATCCTCACTTTCGCAGTCTCCAGTTGGCTTCTTGTGATTGGCCAGAACTTTCCCTCTTAGAGATGAGGAGAATCCAATCCTCCAACCAGCTGAGAGAAAACAACACTCCACCACCTCGCAGCAGCAGACCCGGGACGCTCCACCCCCCTCCAGCGGCCAGGCTGGAGCCCCAGAAGCAGAATGGTCCTCCCTTCCGGAAACTCTGACCATTTAAAGTGGGCGCGGGGGCGGGGAGGGGGGGGCGTGCGGGAGGTGCAGCCTCTGACCACCGAAGCAAATCTGCTCCATTTAGTCTGTAATTGAGGGTGTCATTGTGTGTCCTTCAGCTTTCAGGAACAAAAGTTCTTCAAAATTGAACTTGAAAAGTTGCCATTGGAGGCCTACAGCTTGTGCTCACCTAAGGTGGTTGTGAATACAAGTTAGATTAGGGACAATTAACCTTGCTGTCTTCCTTCCTGAGTCCACATTCCTACCACGTCAGAACCACACTCACCTGTGGCTTCCCTCAGAATGGGAAATTATTCTTTCAGAGTAGCCTATAATATTACCAGGCTCACCAGGGTTAAGGCAGAATTAGTTATCAATAGCTCCAATTTACAAGTAAGTCTGCTTTGGCTGTGTGTTAGAACTCCTTGGGTTAAAATAACACTGATGCACAGGTTGCCTCTGAAACTATGAAAAATCACTGTTGTGCAAGTGTTTCCTAATAGTTCCTCCAGGTAACTGTAACACACAGTCTGAAAGCATCATCCCTCAGGGTGGGGGCCCTTGCCTGTCTCCCAGCTGTCTTCTAGTAACTAGTATATTCCTCTGGAAAGTACTCAGCAAAGCACCCTAGAGACTCTGGCTCTTAATGCCTATCTTGCTATCATCTAGAGAAAGTCCCTACATAAGTCAAGGCAATGCAAAAGAGATCACCAGTCTAGTGAATTATATCTATGCTCAGCAGAAACAAATGACTTCCCTTTCACAGAAGCCATGGGAGCCTCTGTAGTGCAAGACATCCTATCAGAGCTAATTTGTCACTTGACTGCATGCTACCTTGTTTTACCTTGAAAAACAAGTTCTGACATAACAGAACACCAAACCCGTGGTGGTTTGGTGTTCATGGTCAAAAATGCAGAAACAAATGGTGCTTTTCCACTTTCCAGTTAATGGCTGTGGAAAAGAAGGGTGAGGGAGCTGAAACAGGTGTGTCCTGAGTTCTTTTTTCAATGAGCATTAAGAGCCATGATAGGAGGGAACTGGGGAGAGATGGATGGCTCAGCAGTTAAGAGCAGGGACTGCTTCTTCCTGAGGACCCAGGTTCAATTCCCAGCACCCATATGGCAGCTCACTGTCGGTAACTCCAAGTTCTGCAGTCTCATATAGACATACATGCAGGCAAGACACCAATGCAGATAAAATAGAAAGGAAGGAAGGAAGGAAGGAAGGAAGGAAAGAAAGAAAGAAAACTTTTAAAAAGAGCCATAATACATTAGTAATTAGTTAATATGGAAAATATTAACATTAAATTGCATGTTAATAATAACTCAAGACAAAGGCAAACAGGCTCCTGGACTGAATTCTAAAGGCTTTCTTGCCAGCTAGCATAACAGTGGCATAGGAAGTTAACCAGCATAGTGGTTGGTATTGGGTAGTATGCAGAAACACTCAACAGACCATTAAGATGATACGCTTGATGCTTTGCATCCCCTTTCTTGATCAGAAGCAGACTTGAAAAACGTGTCCTTTGCTCAGAGTATAATTGCTGTGAATCTTTGGCTTACTAAGTTTTAGATTGGGAAGTTGTGTCACTGAGCAATTGCCGTTTTAACAAATTTCCCCTAAATTTAGTTGTTCGAAAGTGCTTTATTTGGTTCCTCACTGCATAGAGCAACAGTTTTTAGTGGGTGAGTTGTTTGGTTCTTCTGATCTCATCTGGCTAGCTTTATCAGAGATCAATCATGTCAGTAAAATATGCTAAAAAGTCATTTTGCTTCTTGGTCTTTACCCCATAAAGTCATAACCCAGTTTAATTTTGAAAAAAAAAAAATCAGGATAAGCTAACTCAACCCTAAAACATCATCCAAAATAACTGCTCAGCTTTCCTCAAAATTGTTGAGTTTACGTCCTCCTCCCCCAAAAGGAGAATGTGAAAACTGTCACAACCAGGGGAGCCTAGGCAAAGGTGTCAGCCAAATGAGATAGCCTGCCCCGTTTCTGGACTTGGTGACGAATGTCTTGCCTAGGCTGACAGGGGTGATTAAGCCAAGCGTCCCTTCACCTTTAGCAGCCTATCCTGAGCTTGTTCTCATGGTACAGTCAAAGTTCAAAGAATGAAAACAGAATTGCATCAAATTTCTTGAGGTCTAGAGTCAGAATATTGTCAGTGTCATTGCACCACATCCTGTTTGTCAAAACAAGTCACAACTCCACTTCTTGATGGACAGCATTGCCAAGTCCCATGGCAGAGAGCCAACAAAAACTCACAGATGAATTAAATCTCCCTCCCTGGCTAAAAGAAAAGGAACTTACCCATCCTCCTATGATTACGCAGGCCTATTCTGACCAAACTGGTACTCTGTCCACACTGATATTTTGCCCTCATCCTCTCCCCCTTCAAGAGTTATTTCTTGAAAGACACAAAGCATAGTGATTCTCATATCACTACCACAGTTAAGGAGGACACTGTCTAAACTTGTTACTTTAAAGAAGAAGATCAGACACTCTTATTCTCAGTTACTCACCAAATACAGAAAACAGGGCAGGTGTGGGTTCTGCATGAGCAAGGGGTTTAGCATTTTCGTGGTATGGACTGGACTTGAACCAATCAGAACTGTCTTATTCCTCCTCTGGATTCAGTTTCCATCTCCATGTGCTATGGCACAGAGATGCTGGTTTGTGTATCTCAGACAGTTGTCTATATATGCGGAGAGTGTGACCTTAGCTTTCTATGGGGCTCTCTGCCTTCTCTGACCCCAGCCTCTTCTCCTTGCTTCTGACCAGGATCTCTTTGATTATTCAGAATGATGTCCTTTTCCTGTCTTTGTTTCATGAGGAATTATGGAATTGTCTTGGTCAAATCTAAATAACAGGTGGAAAAATATAGAATTAGGAGAAGTGAGAGAAAGATAAGACAAAGACAGGAAATACTTGTATGTACAATGTTCACAGGAAGAGCTGGTGCACAGAAAGACCGAGCTTCAGAGCATGAGGAAACCTGCATGTTATGAAAACTGGGAGATGAAATGTTTTTCATAAAGATAATGTTGCGTTATTAGAGTAATTCTTATTTTTCTTCCAGATACACAGGTGAAATACTTATCATTTTATTGCTTTTCATTGCTTACATTGGTTGCTAGGGTCTTTTGAAGTAATATTTTAGCAAGCAAACACCACATGGGAACTGAGAATTTGTCTAGGGCAAGTTTAGTTAAGTATCATATTCCCTAAGAGGACCACAATTTTGAGAAAAGCTGGTCATGTATCATGGATAGTGTTTTAAAGTCGATTTTGGTGTTTTCTGATTTTTTTTTTCAAATTTAGTCTAGGTTATAATTTCATAGAGAAATACTTTCTCAACCTTCTTAATACTGCAAACCTTTAATACAGTTCCTGATGTTGTGATGAACCCCAAACATAAAATTATTTTCATTTCTAGTTCATAACTGTAATTTTCATACCATTATGAATTGTAATGTAAATATCTGTATTTTCTGGTAGTCTTAGGAAATCCCTGTGAAAGGATCATTCAACCCCAAATGAATCGAGACCCACACAAATTGAGAACTGCTATTATAGAAGACTCCAAGGGATAAAGTGACATTTTAGCACATCATTTCAAGGGTACTTACAAACAAGCTGACATTCCTATGATGCTAAATTAACTAGATCATTTGCTGGGTTCCTCCAATATAAAGTTAATATTTTCTCCCTTCTCATACAATGTTCTCTGGAATGCAGTTGATTATCACAGCCCATACTCAAAGGGAGAGGAATTCTGTCCTTTGCACAAGAAGTAATTGCGTTTACTGGAAGGCTATTTGAAAAGTGAAAGTGAAAATAATTCTTCAAAAGATTCCACGATGAATAGCCTAAGGGTTTAGGGACATTTCATGTCCTAAGCCTGGAAAATAGACATTTTGAAGGGTTGAAATGAAAACGTGGGAGGCTGGGTGATGGTAAAAGTAGTGAGTGAACATTTGTTTTCAGAAATGAATCTCTATTCTTACTAATAAACACCAGACAGAGATGCCTACTGAGAATGCTGCAGATGTTTTCTGGGCCACACACTGAGAAACGCTTGTACTGTATCTTTGAAGGACATTGCCGTCCAGATGTACATTTGTCTTCGTAGCATCCAAAGCTGAACTCCACAGAAGAACCCCAACATATTTGAGTTGCACAAATGAACCTTATTATTTCTTTGAACATTCAAAGAATAGTCTGGTTGATGGTGACATCTTTGCCTCCTTTGACAGACTAGACCCTTGTAAATTTTTTATTGCCTGGTTGTCACTTTACATTTGTACTGGATCCCCTTGTGAGTCTCATTCTATTTTCTTGGTTTCGTTACTTATGTATAAGCCCTAATTATTCTTATGAATGTTTCTATCAAAGAAAGAAGGATCATTCTCCACTCAGTGACTGTTAGCTGACTGACAATTTTGTAGTTGCTATTTTTAGCAGGTACACTTGCGTCAATGGCAAAATGTCACTCACATATGCTCGGCAGTTTAGCCTACCGGGAGGGAGTAAAAGTAGGGTCAGTTTGTCATAAAAGAAATAAAAGCTTCCACCAAAGATATTATCTCAATATTTATGGAAAGCATAAGCATTTTCTGAAAAGGAAAATGTAGCAAACAAAGCAAAGCACATAGTGAATAAGTCCTCTTTGGGGAATTACCGGGGTCCAGGGCATGCACTGCTGCTCTATCCAAGGAGAGCATTTAAATTAAGAGTCTGGCATGCTTCCATAGAGATTCTTGGCTGGGAGACAGGCTCTGGACACAAAACAGGTGTCCATTTCCACTATTCCTGGGCACAAAATCTAATTTCTAGCACAAGCTGTGACAGCAAGAGATGCTGAAAATGAACGGAGCCTCATTTTGTTCCAGAAGTTCTCTATGTTCTGATAAGACAGGGGAAAATATGTATTTTTAAGGAGACTTGATGATAAACTTGAGACATGTAAATATGCTCCAGGATTCAGATCATTACTATTAAATCATTTCCAATGACATTGGAGTGATAAATGCAGCCCTGCCCCTTTCTTCTGACTTATTAAAAACAATATTATTTTCTGATATTTTTAATCTGCATATGTCATTATTAGTGGAGGCAAAATCAAAACTATTCATCATCTGCCGTCTTCTTGAGCAGAGTGAGACCTCCTCTCTGCTTTGTTCTAACTAGCTTCTGGGGTTATTTCTTCTTTGAAAAGAAGATTTGTCCAGATTAACCCTCATTTGAAATCTTGCCTGAAAGCTGTTGATAATCTAGGTCCATGACTCAAAGAAGCTCCATATGACTAATTCCTGGGCCCTGAGCTGTGTAGGATTTGCTTTTAAGGAAGGCTGTGTGGTTGAATAGGTGGTTAAGAGGTTAAGAACACATACTCCTGATGCAGAGGACTTGAATTCTGTCCCCATTACCCTTATCAGGTGCCCCATAGCTGCCTATAACTCTAGGTTCAGAGTATCTGATGCCTCTTACCTCCAAGAGCACTGGACTCATGTGCTCAGATACACATACATACACACACACACACACACACACACACACACACACACACACACACAATTTTAAAAAACAAAATAAATGTTTTAAAAGACTTTGGGCAAATTATAAGCTTCTGTTTAGGGAAATGAGAGTTGTCCGCTGAGAATTATAAAATTCTTTATTTCAATGTCAAAAGTGTTGCACGGAGTTGGGTGTGAGCCATGGGATGAAACCCTCCTCAGGGAGGACATGAAAGAATATTGCAAAGCCAGAAGCAATAAGATTCTGAGCAAGCCAAATGCAGCAGTGTCCCAAGTGGTTATGAATGGCAATGCTTAGTGAAGCCAGTGACCCCCAGTCCTGAAAAGAACAGATTGCCACCAAATAAAAATGTCTTGTCTCGTATCCAGGGTGGAGCTCTGGTTCAGTGTGGACTGTACATGGCACATTTGTTTCAGTCAGACTCCCTAACCTATTTATGTGTCTCCACTCGGTATTTATAGCTACTGTGCCCTTCAGTGAAAAGAACAAGCAGACGATAACTAAATAAAATTATAATCTTGGAGCTGGAAAAATGGCTCAGCTGTTAAGAGCACATGCTGCCCCTGTAAAAGACCAGAGATAGTTCCCAGCACCATGTCAGATAGCTCACAGCACAACTACAGCAATTCCAACTCCAGGGGATTCAATGTCTTCCTCTGGCCTGCAAATCTATATAGATATGTGTGCATATAGATATGCACACACACATGCACACACACATACAAATGGGGAAAAGCACCTTATAAAAATAAGATTATAATGTGGTGCTATCTAATGGTCTGTAAAATTGTAACTTCCCACTTTGCTTCACAAAAGGCCAATGGCATTTTAAACTTGTATCTTTTCTATTGGTTTAAATAAAACAGCCTCCTTTGTTTAAAAAAATGTAACATTAAAGTAATAAGTGCAAGTTGTATAAAAAAACCTCATGTTACTTGTAATAAAAACAGCCATAAAACAGATCAGTTTTACATATGCGTATATAAAATATGTGTGCATATAGTATATGCAAATTATATGTGTAATATATAAGGTGTGTATGTGATTTTGTAAATCTGATTTATTCTTTTAACAAATTGGGATTAATATTTTTCCATGGCATGACATATTAAGAATGTGAATTTAATGATATGTAACGTTAACCTTCAAAGGTATGTATCAATATTATTGTTTGCAAGCATTTAGAGATATCCCTTTTTTTATAGTAACTAAAGATCTAATGTTCAACTATAGGATTCAAAGCACTATGAATTTTTCTTCTTGTTTATACATTAGATATGAATGTATAACTGAAAATTTATTACTAAAATAGACAATAGCTCCTTTTGATATTAAGGGAATATATTTTGAAATTTCAATCAAAGTACCGAAAATGATACAATGATAAGGCTAACATCTAGTACTTGTACTTCATTTGAAAGTTTAATTAAGCCAACTATTATAGAACATGTCAGAATTTCTAGTCTGTCTTTTTCTCAGACAAATGTAACTCAGCCCAGATGTTTATATTCTCCCCACCTACATAGGAAATATATAGAGTTGTTTCCTTATGTAGCTGAATATTATCAGACTGAATATAATATTTTGTCATTTCCTTTTTTTCAGTCAACATTTCTTTTTATGTTTTGATTTGTGTAGTTCTACCCATTCACGCGGCATTCCATCATGTTAGTCTATTTTTCTTTCCACTTTTTTTATACATATTTAGGTGATGGGGAAAAGCACCTTATAAAAATAAGATTATAATAGTCGGCACTGCAGCTTGTGTGTGTCTTCACTTCTATTTTCTATGGCCATGACAAAAGCCAGCCACCTTTGCTGAACGTTTGTTTTACATAATGAATGTAATGCTTTTCTCATAGTTTCCCTTTTGTTTTGTTTTCTGAGACAAGGTTTCTACACAACAAAGAGTCCCCCAAAGCCATATAAAATGTCATAGTTTTCAGGATGCTTATATAGAGAGAGATAGAGAGATAGAGATAGATAGAGAGAGAGAGAGAGAGAGAGATACAGATACAGATACAGATACAGATATAGATATTAGTTGATTTGGGTATGGATAGTCTATACATTGATAAGCAAAGACAGAAAAACAATTCCAAAGATATCCATGTCTTATTCCCTGGAGTCTGTGCACACATTCCCTTGCATAGTGAACTTTTCAAGTGTTATACATCTAAGGATCTCTCAAGATGAGGATAATCTTTGATTATTAAGGTTGGCATCTTAAAAAGCATTGTCAAAAGATTATATGGGAAATAAAGAGGTTATGATGCTAATTTTAAAGACAGAAAAGAAGAACCCTACAACCAAATCAATGCAATGGGGCTTCTAAAAGCTGGAAACAATAAAGAAACAGAATCTTCTATATAGCTTGCAAAAGGAAGGCAACTTTTCAGAGTCATTTTAGACTTCTGATCTCTATATCTTTCTTAGTCAGGTTCTCCATTGCTGTTAAGTGACATTATGACCATGGCAATTCTTAATTGGGGTGGCATGGTGGCAGGCATGGTGCTAGAGGAGCCAGGAGTTCTACATCTTAGTTCAAAGGCAGCAGGAGACTGTGTGCTACACTGAACATAGCTTGAGTATAGGAGACTCACAAAACTGCCCCCACAGTGACACACTACCTACTCCAACAAGACCATCCCTCCTAATACTGTAACTTCCCTAGACAAAGCATTAAAACACATGAGTCTGTGAGGACTACTTCTATTCAAACCACCACAACATCTATAAATAACAATTCTGTGTTAAGCTGCTGAAATGTTAACAATATGCTATAGACAGAATAGAAATCCAATACACTAGAGATGAGATATTGTCAACTGATCTACAGTGATCTAGTGGGATCTAGTAGTGATTCAGCTCTCCACTTTTAAATTTAGGCATGTTCTTTATTTAAAAAAAAAGATTTATTTATTTATTTATTTATTTATTTCATGTATATGAGTACACCATTGCTTTCTTCAGAAAGCAGAAGAGAGCATTGGATCCCATTACAGATGGTTGTCAGCCACTGTGTGGTTGCTGGGAGTTGAACTTAGGGCCTCTGAAAGAGCAGTTAGTGTTCTTAACTGCTGAGCCATCTCTCCAATCCCAAATGATTTATTTACTTTATGTATATGAGTATGAGTACACTGTCGCTCTCTTCAGACACAGCAGAAGAGGGTATCAGATCCCATTACAGATGGTTGTGAGCCATCATGTGGTTGCTGGGAATTGAACTCAGGACCTTGGGAAGAGCAGTCAACACTCTTAACCACTGAGCTATCTCTCCAGCCCCTGGGCATGTTCTTGTTTTGATGACACCCATAGAAGTGAAAGCCAATGAAATCACAAGGCATTGTGAGGCCTGCACTTAGCCACTCTGCCCCCTTTCAGTTTTGTAACATTCACTGAAGCAAATTATGTGGCCAATTCCAGATCCAAGAAGTACACAGGTAGATTCTGGCCTTGATTTTACCTCATCAATGTAATGTCTCCTGAAAATGGGCAGAGATACAGGGATGGGCAAAAATGTTGGTGTAAAGGACACAGTCTGCTGTGACCTCTGTACTCAATTTTTCATTAATTAACTCAGTCTCATTTTGGTGAATGATCAATTGCTTCTGTTTCAGATGTTTAAAGATTATACCTCTTGTCCCTCAATGGCTCTCCCACATGATCTTCCCTTCCAATGTGGAGAAGGAGCACAGAGACCAGTTTGCATTCTTCCCCATGTAATCTTTGGTAAGTGTCCAATAACTTTAAGGTCAGATACTCCTCTCATCACCTGGTAACATTCTAATCTTACTATATCTACTGTTAAATGTCTTGTGCAATACATGGTCTGCCCTTGAAGAATTGATTGTCCTTCTCTCTGGATCTTTGTGGTGAAATTTCTCCTTTGGAACATGGAAATGAGTCCCATTCAACTTCAACCTGAATACTTCTTTACCGCCCTCAACCACTACATCACTACAGACTTCAAACTGAGGGGTCCCTTGATGGAGTCACAAGTCAGCTTTCTTATATACCATCTCTTCAGAAGATCCAGAATCTTTTAGAAAGCATACATATGAATAGAACAGATTAGGATTTCTCTCTGCTATGTGTCCATGTACCTTCTGTTGGAGTGTCTTTTTCTTGGCATTGGATTCTTCTTATCTTACCATTCTGGTAGGAATGATAATATTGTAAAGAGAGATTCAGATGTTTCCCCCCTTTGGCTACCAGACATTTAAAACAATGGACCCCAAAATATTGGAATTTCTCTTGGAATCTCATGCTGGAAGAAGGAAATGGTTGGAGCCTGATGCCAGTCAGAGGAGGGAGTTGTCTCCTAGAGGGGGGTTCACAAAGTCCTGACAGTTTGTAAGATCATCTTTCAGGAGAGACTCGATCCTAGATAAAGATGGAGAGATGGCAGCAGGAATCACATCTTGGCCTTGTTTTTCCTCTTTTTAACCTAAACCTTGGGATCCTGAAGACAAACTTGGGGCTCACTGGATCTCTATTTATTCTTCTAACCAATATGGCAATACTGAATAAATGTCCTTTCTCTGCTTTTTATTATAGTTTCTCTCTTTCATTGCTATACTAAGAACAAATGGCTGAGCCTCACTTGTTAGAGAAACTAGAGCATTGACATTTTTCTAGTATTTCCTGGTAAGAGTTAGGAAGTTTATTTTGTCATTCCTCCAAAAGTAGGTAACTTGCTTCTCTATTATATTATCTTGCTTTCTTTGGGCTGTAAGAGCATAAACCCTGGCTTACATGGACTAAGCAAGAAAGACCAATGGTAAATCACAACATACAGAGTCTGGACTTGTGCCTGGGTGATTCCAGAGCTTGGCAATGTCAAGTTGAGTGATGATGCCTTGCTGTTGCTTCACTCTGAAAACCAGACTGCTGGCTTCATTCCAGAGATGGTCTCCCTCACGGTTTGAGGTAGGCTGTAAATACCAGGGGAAGCTGCTTCCTCTGTCACAAGAGAGCGAATAAAACTCTCCCCATGACCTTGATGAATTCAAAGGCTTTCCCTTGTCTCACTTGAGTCAACTCAAGAACAAATGAGAGCAAACAGAGGAATTGCATGTTGATTGCTACCAGTTGCCACATAGAAGGTCGGAATCATCTCACCAGCTTAAAATAAACCTCTCTCTGTAACTAAAAGTTCAATTTCTCAGTTTCATGGACTATGTAGATAAGAAGAATGCCTGGGAGATACTCATTCTACCAATTAAGAGGGAGACAACTAAGGAAGCTTGCTCAATAATGTCTCCTAAGCCAAGGTTTGCTCTATTCTCCAGAGAGAACCATATCTGACATGTTTACCTTCAGTGTCTCCTCCTCTCTCCCTTTAGGTGGTAGGGAACTTGCTGCTCCTTTGGCTCTGGAAACTTTACCATAAACAAATGTTAAATTATTTCTGCTCTGGTTTCTGAAACCCTAGATTCAGAATGTATACATTGCTCTTAATATATAAAGGAAAACCTTAAGTGTTTAAAGTCCAGTTTTCTTCATCAATAAAAACTAGTCTTCTACATGTTTTTGCTTAAATTGACTTAAATTCTCTTTTAATTCATCAACACACAGTGTTTGTAAAGGGGTTCCCCAGCATCCTTGCAAACACATGCATACTGGGATCCAAATGAGTAGAGCTTCGATGCAGTAAGATAATCAGGAGTACCAGAAAGTCAGAGTGCACTGGAAAGTAAAGCAAAAGCAATAAAATAAAATTCTTCCTGCTAGGTTTTCTCTCCAGGTGTGAGGAATTAGGATCAAGCTTTGATGACAACAACTCTATCCGCAGGGCCAGTCTAGAGGTCTCCCCTACCTATTCTCCAGCTCACATTATACTGGCTTCCTCCTTAGCAATTGTGATGACTTATAGCTATGTATTTGTAATTATGTGCATGCACTTTCTTGAATATTTCCTGCACTATAAAATAAAACCTCTAACAAAGAATTCGGCACAAATAGGCCGTAAATAGTTATAGTTGGATGTGTGAATAAATGAATGAACTTTCTCTTTTGAAACCCTTACATAGGTAAATAAGTTCAGATCCATTCTATTAATGATTCTCAGAACTTGCTACTTACTCTATGAGATGATGATGATGATGGTAATATTCCATTACAGCTGTGAGAAGCAACTTGCAGGAGGACACACAGCGAGTGTTAAACATGCATTTTTGAATTCAGGTCAGCTGTCTCAAGTTGTCTGCTCTTGTGTTTGAACCAGTGCTTTAAAATTCTCAAAGTTATGATCCACTTCAATAAGTAGAGATTTGATAAAGCCCTATCTAGCAAAAGAAAAGAGAACAATCAACCTTAGGGTGTGAGAAGCAACAGGGAGCATGTGGGAACAATCCAGTGCTCTACTCTGGAAACACTTCCAGGTAACTAACCTTCCAAACTGCTTAGAGATGTGAGATTTCCCATAGTGCCAGACTTCCTTGGTCTTTGTCAGGATGCAGAAAACACCACTATTGCCTCTAGCAATGTCCAGACATTCTCCCCATAAGAGAGTCTGACTGGAGGACACAGTACTGGAATCACAAGGTAAGAGCAAGTGTATTTAGCCTCTGCATTCCTGGAATATTTCCAGAGCCTGAGTTGTGTGGGAGTAAGGCCAGAACAGAGCTTGGCGCATCTCCTGCAGTAAAAGGAAAAACCCCAGGTCCTGCTCTGAACTGCTCTGCTCTGAACCCAGGCATTGGCAGGCAGGTGCAGGAGCCTGGGTATCTGACCAAAAGCTGGAGGGAGGCTGACAGGAAGGCAAGCAATGCTGGCATTTTCTTCCCTTGGACAATCCAAGCCCACTAATGCCAGAGCCCCGAGGCAGCTATAAGTTCCCAGAGCTCCATGGTCCATCCCTGCTTGAAAACATTTCCCCAACATGAGGAGGGGTCAATGTGACCTCAAAACAATCATTTTGAGGGCTGAAAGCAACGAACAGTCTTTGTTCTCACTCATTCCTAACTAAACTTAACAGGACAACCTGGGCCCTGCGTTGGTTTCCTAGGGCTTCAGGAACAAGGCTCTACAAACTAACTTTAAGCTATGCATTTCTATTGTTTCAGTTCTGGAGGGTAGAAGCTGGAGATGAAGCGATTAGGAGAATTCCTTCTGTCTCTGTATAGTATTTTTCCTTGTCAGTAACTAGCTCCTAGAGGAGGCTGTTGATCCTTTGCATTCATGGGACTGTGACTACTTCATACTAAGTTCTGCCTCAATCACCACGAAACCTCTTCCTCTTGGCCAATATTAGCCTATGGGATTTTCTGTTTTTATATGTACAATGACAGATTAGATCTGAATACTGACTTCATCTTAACTTGACTATATTGCAAGAACCCTATTTCCAAAGGAAGACCAAGTACCAGATGTTAGAGCTTCCACACATCTTTGGGGGAGCAAAATTCAACATATAACCAGACATGATTCATATATCTGCTGTTTGAAGGAAGAACTTAAAAGATCAGAGAAGCCGAAAGGGTCCTGTACCACTGGTATGGTGGAAGGGTTGCCATGATGGCTCCCGCTACTCAGTGACTGTCCACTTCCTTCCAATCTTCTCTCCGCATGTGTGTGCTTTATTTGTGCCCATTGCACGTCACGAACCAGAACTTGGATAATGGTATCAACAGTCTTAGCTATCATTTGTTGACAGTTCAGAAGACCAGCTTTGTAATCCTGTTCAGCCCTGTGCCATTCTTTCTTAACCAGAAGAATATCCCACTGCTAATGAGTTCCATCTGCTTCTGTTTTTGAAGGATAAAATTGGAAAGTCTAATGGGGAAATGCTGAAGAAAAAAAAAAGATGGGCAAGATTAAAACAAGAAGAACCAAAAAATCAAGAAGCACCAGTGGTCAGGGAGTCAATAGAGGGAAAAAGAATTGGGATGTGCTGTGAAGACCATCTGGTCTAATGTATACTCCAAGAACATACTGGAAGTATTTTACATTCTGTATATAGGTGATGAGCCTAGCCATTTGATTCATTTAGATAAATTATGATTCTCTTTTATCCTATAAAATATTTAGTGAAATAGAGCAATTCTAAAATTGACTTCTTTCTTTTAACTTTTTGGTACTAGGGCAGGCAAATCTAAAATAGCATAAATAACTTGTATTACATTTCTGTTGAACGTTATCAGAGGATAGCAAACAATCAATTCGATTGAGTTTTCTCCCCAGACTGACTGATTATGTTGGCCTTTTACAGACATTTCATTAACTAATGGCATAGTCTAAGCTTGAGATAAGAGAGAAGTTGGATCAAAGATGAGCACATGAGCAAATAGTGCAAAAGAGGCAATTACAAATAGTTCTTTTGATAAAAAGAAAGCAGTAATAAATAACAGAATAATTGTCCAGGGGCAAGGTTGGCTTCCTCGGGCAGGAAGGCAGGCAAAGAAACTTCTAAGATAATGAAACATTGAAGTTAAAAGACTACAAGGGTAAAGGTGAACTATATTGCAAATGTATAGATGAGAGGAACATTGTTAAATTAAATTGTTATAGTTAAAGACACATGTCTAAGTGCTGAGTCATGCTAGGATTATGTTGTGTCTGTCCCCAGAGCCTTTGATCCTGACCTTTTGTAAAGAGATATTACTTTTTCTCCATACATTGTTACTTGTTACCTTCCTCCTGATTGATGTAAGGATGTATCGCCATGCATTTCTGATGAGGCATTTTCTAGTTATATTGTTAAGGGCAATGAGTCTAGGAAAAATAGCCACAGATGTCACACATGGCATGTTGGGCAAAAGGTGGGAAGCATCCTTTTTTAGTCTTCTTACCATCTTGACTGCCTAGAACAACAACAAAAAATTATGGAAGCTGAAGAGATGGCTCAATAGATACCTCATTGCTCTTGAAGAAGACCCCTGTTTATTTTCCCAAATCACTATTAGATGGCTCACAACTGCTTGTAACTCCAGCTCCAGAAAAATCTGACACCTTCAACTACTGTAGCCATCTGCACTCATATGCACATGTCCACACAAAGACACATAATTAAAAATAAGAAATTATTCAAAATAAAAAAGAACCAATTGAAGAGATTATAGAGAAGTATCGGTGTAATAAAAATAAACAAACACACAACCAAACAGTGGGAATACTTCCTAAGAAAAGAGTTTGGTAAATACCTCTATCTACAAGAAGGTCTAGTGGGGGCAGGTTAGCAAATGTGAGGTACATAAATAGCCTCATTGCAAAAGAATGATAATTGTCAGAGAGGAAGAGTGAAGGACTTGGGGCAAGCACCATAGTCCCTTGGAGGGTTATTAGATGGAGGGTGGGGTTGGATATCCTTGGGATATCTATAGCCTGAAAAGGAGTTGAGATATACAGATTTGGAGAAAATGCAACATAGCATTCTCAATCATTTATGCTTTTCAAAACTCAAGTTTTTTGCTTGATAAGAAATGAAAGTGTGCAGTTTCAACTTGTTCGAATTTAGGCTGGAAGAACCATTTGTCCACCTGACAGCCAACCTTAATAGAAACCAGCTTATCTTATGGTCACCCTAAACAGCAAAACAAAACAAACCACAGTCATAGGGGGAAATTGCAGTACCGAACCACTAAAGCCCCATACATTTGCCCATACATTTGGTCTTTAAATGTAATTAACTACCTTGGTAATGTGCTCAGAAACTCTTCGCCTCTCTTCATCTCTAACTCACTCACCAAGCCCAAACTGCTATCATATTGTACTAGTGGGTTCTGGCTTCTGTGTTTGGCCCCTTTGTCCGAAGGCCTTTCTCAGACATCAGTTCCAAATACTCTAGATTCCCAGGAAGGATGTGTATTCCCACACAGTCTGTAGGAATGGAGTACCGGAGTGTCAGTGCATTGACAGCCATTTTCTTTAACGTGCCACAAACCTCCACGAGTTACTGCCCAGTGTAAATCTCTCCCTTTAGATTCCCATCGCTTCTCAACACCAGTCTTGACCAATATGAAAACATAACTCTAACTCAACTTTATACTCCACAGAATCAATGTTTACATGTAGTCATTAGTCTGCCTAGTTCGTGTTTTTGGATTTACAGTTCTAGTTCTCTCTCATTCTCATCTTCTTTTTAGGCAGGTACCCTTCAGCAAGTTTTCTCTGGGACTCAGTTTCATCAATCAAATTACACACACACACACACACACACACACACACACACATATGTATGTATGTATGTATATGTGTATATGTGTATGTATATGAATATATAAAATCATCACTGAGTACCTTATAATCCAGCTTCTCTTTGAAAAATCAGGCACTGTGCATGTGTACAGAAGACAGATATACAATCAACAAGTGATCATTTTAATAGCATTTGTTATTTGGGAGCTGCTTCCATCTCAGCCTTTTATAGAACATAACACAGGTCTCCCAAGGATTTGAGATATCTTATCATCCTTCCTCCCAAACCTCCCTAAATTATACCAACCAACTTTAGATGCTGTGATTATTTCATAGCCAATTTCTTTTCTGCTTTTCTTTTTTTGACCCAGCCAATTTGTTCTCATTCCAGTTTTCTCAACAAGACTGGATCAGATCTGGCCCTTCTTTTATTTCTGCAAGGTCTTCTTTTCTTTCTAGCTGTTCCAATTTGTTTCTTCAGTTGTCCTATCCCAAAGAGGACGCTATAATTTTTATTAGCATAAATGTAGGACAAAAAGCAGTTTATCTTGTTTGATTTTTCTTCCCTTTGTGTTGAAATTACGTCATGCTGTAGGAGATAATAACGCCCATTTTGCACATTGATAATTGACTAAAGTTGGAGCAGAGGACAAAGGTGATGCATTCTTCAGAACCATTCAGAGATTTCAATATTCCTCATAATTAATTTGGTTTAGAAAGGAGAAATTTATTTCATTTATTCCCAATTTTCTTTTTCTAAATTTTGAACATATATATATATGAACATATCATACTATGTAGATGAATATAATAAAATTAACTTACTAAAAGTCATAGTATTATTTTTAATAATATCAGTTATCGATAGCCTAATGACTTAGAATATATTTTCCTTATTTTTATTTCAACAGAGCATATATACTGGAAAGCCGAAAGATAATACAATTTGGTGTATTTCCACAAACTAAAACTGTCCATGTGACTAACTAAAGGGTTGAAATTTTTCTTCTTTAAGATTTATTTTGTTATTTTTAATATTTATATGCATGTATCTATGTGTATTCTACATGTGTCTGGGTACAAACAGAATAAGAAAAGGGTGTCATATTTCCTGGAGTGGAGTTGTAGGAAACTGCAAACCACCTTGGTGCTGAGAACCAAGCTCCAGTCATACGGAAGAGCACGAAGTGCTCTTAATCACTGCACCATCTCTCCAGCCCCTGAGATTTTATCTTCTTGTTGTCTTCAAGATGGACTCTTGGGAAATACCTGATTATATGTATTATTATTAACTTTATTTAAGCATGAGATTCTCTGCCACTAAATTACATAGTCTATATGGTCTGACCATAGAAGCCTAATTAACATATTTTCCCACTACAGTGCTAAGTATTCTGAATTTATATTCAAGTTGAATTGATTCAACATTAATATACTCCAATCTTTGCTCTACATGCTTTAAAATAAGCTTTTGACATCACTTGCTTTTCCCTCTAAGTTCTAAGTTCCTACTGGCCTCATTAGCAAATGTTCATCCCTCAAAACTCTTTTCTTCTTAATCTACTCCCCCACCCATTTATTCCAATGGTTTTAAACAACACCTGTAAACTAAAGATTTGTTTGCCAGGACCTCTGTCCTCTTTCTGTCTAGTTTGTTCAAGCCACTGGGCTGAGTTCTCACAGCACCATGATAAGATGAGCAAGTCTCTTCCTTCAGGAACTTTCAAGCAACAGTTGTGCTAGACCCAGAAAGATTAAAAGAACCCATATTGTTTCTTACATACAGAATCTAGATTAAAGGGGAACCGATGGATTATTTGGGGAAAGAGAGGAAACAGTGGAAGAAGGATTTCAGAAAGAAATGAGTGACTATGACAAATTGCATTATATACAGGTATGAAAATGTCATAGTTCTACACAACCAACATACATTGATTTTAAAAAGTCAAGGAAATGGGATGAGGGTTGACTTTGACTAGAGCACATTAGATGTGGACCACCTACTCACTCACTGGGTCACAAGAAAGAAAGAGGCATCTAACCACAGCTCTGGAGTTTGTTGCCAACTTTCTGAGTTATGTAATAACATTGTATCATTTTATTACAAAGACAAACAGCCTCCTCAGAGGAAAGTGAACTGGCAGGGTTCCTTACAGTCCTGGTATTGCTCTTAGGACTAGGAAAGGCAAAACTATCTGGCCCTTAGTGATGTCACCTCGACCAGTTCTCAGAATTCTCTCTCTCTCTCTCTCTCTCTCTCTCTCTCTCTCTCTCTCTCTCTCTGTGTGTGTGTGTGTGTGTGTGTGTGTGTGTGTGTGTGTGTTTAAATTCCTCTGGCTCTCTTCCAAGAATATTGGAAGACTTTGTTTCCTGGCCTCCTAAAGCTGATAATTCAGATCACAATAGGAACTTTCTTCTCCTTTTACCTCTTTCCCAACACTGGCAATCATGGAAACACAAATTAGAGTCTCCTAAAGCTTAAGTCACTAAAGAGTATGCTGAAGAGAGGCTCTGTTGATCTACATTTGGTACAAAGGAGGATAAACTTTCATTATGTTAAGGCATCATGAGCATGAATGTGAGGAGCTGAGGCCGCCCTGAGTAGATGTGTAAGAAATGAAGTCCTGAGTGGATGTGGATTGTTGACATGCAGACAGCCATGTCAAAGACAACAGTGCCTCGGGCTCACGGGAACTGGCAATGCCTTCTTCCAGGTGCTGCTCAGAGGCGGTGGTAAATTGTTCCTCTAGTCCGAGTGTTTCCTAATGATCAAACAGTGTGTGCAAAGCCTAGCAACCGTGGCTTCCTTCTCTAGAATGACTTCAGCTTGAGACTACTCCCCTACAGAAACCTCCTACTGAGACTAGCTAACTCCTCCTCCTGCTGTACAAAATAACCCCTGAATTTCCCAATTGTGGCATAGTAGATGCTGCTTCTTCAGAGTGAGCACAGCCCACCCAATCCCTAGCTATTTTGTATGTATGTCTGTGTATCTGTTTTTCCTTCAATCCCTTTTTACTCCAGTTATATTTCTAGGACAACACCATGCCAGATGTGATACATAAAGAACTTTGTTAGTACAGTCTAACCTAGTCATTTCTAATCAATGCACCACCCAAATCCAGGCCATCTGACACCAGGTTGAAACAATAGACTCTGCAGCTGTCATATATATCATATATATATGACATATATGATATATATGACATATATATGATATATATATATATATATATGACATATATATATATATATGACAGTCAAATATATATCTGCCTGTGTGCTCAGGTCAAGCACCAAAAGTCAGCAATCAGGCTTAATGAAGGAAACCCTAGACAAGGCTTCCTACAGATAAAACAAAACAAAACCCCAGAAAACTGACTCACATTCTAGCACAAATAGCATGAAGACCATATCTAAAACCTGCCTTAAGCTTTAGGCATTCTCCACCCTCATTGAACGATAAATAAATAAATACATGCATACATACATACATGAAATTGTAGTCTATACTTAAGATATCCTTTCTATAAGGATGTTAACACTGTTGTCCCTCTTTCTAGATATACTAGCAAAAGAATTTTTTTTTCAAGAATAAATAAACTTCTGAGATTAACCTCGGGTAGCTGAGTCACTTGTGCTTCACCTGAGTTCTAACCACAGGAATCTCAAAGCAGCCTGTGCTGAGGAGAGACAGAAAAAGGAAAGAAAGAAACCAAACAGTGAGGGAGGGAGGAAAGTGCAAGAGAAGAGGAACAATATACAACACAGAGGCAGAGATGTGAAGATGGAATGGTTCTAGAAAGAAAAGAAACCCTCAAGTTTAAGTCAAAAAGGATAATCAAAAATCTATTGAAAAGTTGGGCCACCTCCTGTAGCCAGGCAGGACTTCCAGAGAAAGGAGGGGGACATCAGTCCAACCACAAACCCTTCAATCCAAAACTGGTCTTGCCTAAAAGATTGAAAGATGTGCAGGGATAAAGATTGAGTAGAGACTGAGAGAACAGCCAACCAATGAGTGCCCCAAACCAAGACTTCTATGTGAGAGAGCTAACTCCCCTACATGATGGTCCTCTGCTATGCTTACAGAGAGGATCATAGTGTAACTATCTCCTGAGAGATTTCATTCAACATCAGATGAAGACAGATGCAGAGATCCACAGCCAAACATCAGGCAGAGCTCAGGGAATCTAGTGGAAGAGTGGGGGGTAGGGTTGAGCAAGCTGGAGGTTTGTCAAGAACACCACAAGAAGACACACAGAGTCAACTAACCTGCACCCATTGGAACTCTCAGAGACCGAACTCTCACCAACCAGGGATCATGCTGGAGCTTGACCTAGGCTCTCTACACATTTGTAGCAAATGTGCAGTCTTGGTCTTCATGTGAGACCCCTAACAAGGAGAGCAGGGACTGTCTCCATCTCTGTTTGCTACCATTGGATCCCCTTCCCCCTACCTGGACTGCATGGTTGGGCCTCAATGGGAAATATGTGCCTAATCCTGCTGGAACTAGTTGTCCTAGGATGGGGTGGTATCCAGGGGTTCTCTCTTTTCTGAGAAGAAAGTGAGAAGGTAACGGGGGTAGAGATTTGTAAGAGTGGGACTAGGAGGAGAGTAATGGCTGTGATGGGGATATAAAGTGAATAAATTATTGGGAAAAAAGAAAGTTGGATGGAAATACTTGTTTTCTTTATCTGTACTGAAAAATTTTAAACAAAATGCTTTCTATAAAGCTGTAATGTGATTTCATTTAACTTGGTGGCTACTAATGGGAAGAGTGAGGAAATTAGGGAGAAAGACGTGCCTTTGTGCCCTTATATTTTTTAACCTTAGTTTTAGATGATTTGACAAAACTACTTCCTTTGTCTGAGTCATAATTTCCTCATCTGCAATGAGAGAATGGTAGAGTTGACTGGAAAAACTGATAGAGGAGATAGGCTAGAGAGAATGCTGGAAGACAAGAAAAGCACCCAGGAAAGGGCTTGCCATAAGCAGAAAGCCCTAAATGTTTCCTCTCTACTCCATGGTAGCCATGTTTCTCTCCCTAAGGCATCTTAAGATGAGTTGTATGCTGGCAAGCCTGAACTCGAATTCTGCCAGGTCTTGAAGCTCTGAGTCAAGCGTTCCCCTCCCCGATCTTAGTTAACATCCATAGAGCGCCTCCCTATGACTATGCAAGGGAAGCTGAGGCTTAAAATGGTTTTTAACTCATCCCCCACCCCTCCCAAAATCTTCTACTTATATACTACCTTGATAATGCAAGGCTGTCAATCAACATGGAATTCAATGGATTACAGTCTTCACTTGTTCTGACTCAGCAACTTATGTGTGGGACAAGGGGATTGTTCATCTGAAATGACTTGGCTTGAGCAGAGCCCACTCAAGCAACCAGAGTAACCCATGCTTCGACAAAGCTCTTTAATCTATGACCAAAGAGCAATGAGGGAACGGCAGGAAGTGGAGTCATCTCTGCCTGCTTTATTGCATAGAATGCTGTTTGTGAGCCAGGACCTTCCAGATCCTGATGTGAGGAAATTTCTTCAATCCAATGCCTTAAACGCCTGCAGTCCTAAAGTAGAAAGATGATTTTAGTAGAAATACTGGTTCCCATTGCCATACTAACTGGATGATTGATAGCCAGCCAGTCAGGGCCTATCAAAGACATAGAGATGCTTCGAACCCTCTGCTAGTTAAAAGAGAAGGCAATGAAGGTGCAGAATTCATGAGAGCAGAGGACAATTTCACTGGATACTTCAACCCAGCCCCAAATGCGGGGAAACATGGCCTTTGGCAGCAGCAACAGCATCACCTGGAGATCATTTTGGGTTGTGAACTCTTGGATTCTACCCCAAATCCTACAATTCAGAATTTGCAAACCATTCCTTCAGCAGAAATTGCAAGCAAACTAGACCACTGGGAAAGCATCTTTAGCCAGATTTACTACACTGAATGAGTCAACAAGACAAGAGATAGTTTATCTAAGGGAAGTAATCCAGACTTTCTAATTATATACATTGATGTCTCCATATTATGCCTAAGATATTAGGGTCTTAATTTCTATAACTTGCTAGCAAAATATCCCCTATACCCACAGCATGTCACAAGCTTGTTAGCATCATATAGTCCTTGACTCTGCTGCCAGCCCCTCTTCTCCTCCTTCTCACCTAAGATATAGTCATTTTCCAACTTCTAAATCATCATTATACTTAACAACAGGGTCACAAATCATATAGCCACAAAGTCTAGGAGATAATACCTTATGAGCCACTGTCCAGGGGTTGGGACAAACATAATCTGTTATTTATATACTGTGGATCTAGACTGCTGGGTTCTATCTAGAAACTAGCTGTTCAGTTGGGGTCTAAATATGAGCTTATCCCAAATCCATGATCTCCTACCCCACTGTAGACAGCCCTGATGATAACTCATCCATGCACATTTGAAATGGCTCTAAAATATGTACTATGTGCAGGAAATGCTGTTGCCCAGAGTTGCATGGCTAAGCAGCAGGGTTCCTATGCTTTGGTTCCCTTGCTAGCACAATGAGAAAACTAGACTATTCCAGCATTATGTTGTTGTTTTGTGTATGTGGTTTTATTTGTTTGTTTGTTTGATTGGTTGGTTTGCTTTGGTTTGCTTTGGTTTTGAAACAAGGCTTTCTAGGACAACCATTTCTTCAGGTCCCTGACTCAGACTGTGACCCAAGCATGAAGAGATTAAGAGGAGAAAATAAAAGGGTGACCTTATCGAAATACACTGGTTGGACCCTGTGGATGGAAAGGAAGATAGCCTAACTTAAGACAATGCTTTGTCTCACAAATTAAAATAAGGGCCTATGTGTCTGTAGCAAAGTGCTGGACTGAAGAGACAGGCAGTAAGCTCTGGGTTGAGAGAGAAACCATGTTGGAAATGTATGGTAGAAAAGTGACTGAGAAGGACACACAACATCAATCTCCAGCCTTTACAAGTCTGAGAAATGTCCGCTCTTTCACAATATACAGACTTAGCAAGCAAGAAATCCACTTATTCCATTGTTTTAAAGTTCTATGACAACACAGCAAGAAGTCACTAGATCTTAAATATAACTGATTATCTATTTTTAACTAAAAAACAAAACAAAAACAAAAACAGGAGGCTAGATCATCAGAGCTGTAAAGGGAAACAAGGGTTGTGTGAATAGAAAGTCCCAGAAGGAAGGACAAGAGGTGTTTCTTGTCCATTTATTTATCTAAAGTTCACTAAGCATATCAAAATCTTAGATATACCTGGGAATGAGGTTTTAATAATCATCATTCAAGGCCCACAATAAAATTGTGATTTCTAAAAACTGTCCACAAACCACAATGCACCATTTAATTGTGGCAAAGTCATTTCTAAGGCCTAGTAGTGTACAAGTCAGTGGCATAAAATCCATCCACATTCTCATGCTCCAATCAGCAGTGTTCCTCTCCTCTTTTCATCTTACAGAACAAACATTCCATGCCCATTAAAACATAACTCCTTGATTCCCCTTCTCTGTCCAGACACCATTCCATGTTCTGTCCTCTGGTTCCCGTGAATAGGTGGGTCACACAGTATTTATTCTCTTATCACTGGCTTGGTATGCCTAGCAGTAGGTCCTCAGGTTTTTTCCTTGTTGTCCATATAATTTTTTTCTTTTTAGGACTGAAAAACATACCCTGTATTTATAGACTACATTTGTCTATCAATGAACACTGGGTTACTACTGTCTATTTTGAATGTTGCTACACAGATGGACACACAATAATTTCTTTATCAGTTCAAATTTGACATATATACATATACTCAAAAATGGAATTTCATGGCCTGTTTTTTTAATTTTTTTAATCCCTTTGTTAAAATCACTATTGCTGTCTGTGTGACTCTACCATTTTCTACTTTTTCCATCAGCATAGGGCTCTAGAACCAGCCAATCCCTGCCAACGTATGTTATTTTCTCTTTTGCTGTGTCTTGTTTCCATTAGACATCCAAATGAGTTCAGTTGTTAACCCACAGTTTAGTACGAGGTACTCTTAATTCCTAGTGCCTAATAAAGAAGCTAGAAAAATGACTCTGAAACTCATCAGTAAATGTGTCTGGGAATATAATAATAAATGTGTATATATAAAATGATGGTTAAACTCAAGGGCATGAGTTAGACTTTTAAAAACAACTTTCAATAAGAAAATAGGACACTAAGTTTCTTTACCCACCATGGTCAGTCCAGAACTTTGGAAGGGTCATGAATA
Organism: Apodemus sylvaticus; assembly: GCF_947179515.1. Taxonomy (NCBI): domain Eukaryota; kingdom Metazoa; phylum Chordata; class Mammalia; order Rodentia; family Muridae; genus Apodemus; species Apodemus sylvaticus. The sequence goes on from NC_067476.1 coordinate 119,667,135, forward strand.
TTCTGTATTATCAGATATAAGATGTACAATAGGAAGCCTTCTGTACCCATTCCTGCTCTACTGCCAACCAGCTGTGTCAATGGACAAAACAGCAACCAACAGACTGGGAGAAAATTTTTACCAATCCTACATCTAATAGAGGACTAATATCCAATATATATAAAGAACTCAAGAAGTTAGACTACAAAGAACCAAATAACCCTATTAAAAATGGGGTACAGAGCTAAACAAAGAATTCTCAATTGAGGAATACTGGATGGCTGAGAAGCACCTAAAGAAATGTTCAACATCCTTAGTCTTCAGGGAAATGCAAATCAAAACAACCCTGAGATTCTACCTCACACTAGTCAGAATGGTTAAGATCAGAAAGCAGATGCTGGTGAGGATGTGGATAAAAAGGAATACTCTTCCATTGCTGTGGGATTGCAGGCTGGTAAAACCACTCTGGAAATTTGTTTGGCGGTACATCAGAAAATTGGATGTAGTATTACCAGAGGACCCAGATATATCACTCCTGGGCATATACCCAGAAGATGCTCCAACATGTAGTAAGGATACATGCTTCCCTATGTTCATAGCAGCCTTATTTATAATACCCAGAAGCTAGAAAGAATCCAGATGTCCTTCAACAGAGGAATGGATACAGAAAATCTGGTACATTTACATAGTGGAATACTACACAGCTATTAAAAACAATGGATTCATGAAACTCTTAGGCAAATGGATGGAACTAGAAAATATCATCCTGAGTGAGGTAACCCAATCACAAAAGAACACACATGGTATGCACTCACTGATAAGTGGATATTAGCCCAGAAGCTCAGAATACCCAAGATATAATTCACAGACCAAAGAAAGCTCAAGAAGAAAGAAGACCAAACTATGGATACTTTAGTCCTTCTTAGAAGGGGGAACAGAATTCCCATGAGAGGCAATACAGAGACAAAGTGTAGAGTAGAGACTGAAGAAAAGACCATCCACAGACTGCCCCACCTGGGGTTCCATCCCACATATAGTCGCCCAAACACTATTATGGATGCCAACAAGTGCTTGCTAACAGGAGCCTTGATATAGCTGTTTCCTGAGAACCTCTGCCAGTACCTGACAAATACAGAGGTGGGTACTCCCGATGTAGGAGCTAGAGAAAGGACCCAAGGAGCTGAGCTTGCAGCCCCATAGGAGGAACAACAATATGAACCAACCAGTACCCACAGAGTTTCCAGGGACTAAACTACCAACCAAAGAGTACATATGGAGGGACCCATGGCTCCATCTGCATATGTAGCAGAGGATGGCCTAGCTTTCTTTTTTTTTTTTTTTAGATTTGTTTTTATTCGATACAGGGTTTCTCTGTATAGCCCTGGCTGTCCTGGAACTTACTCTGTAGACCAGGCTGGCCTCGAACTCAGAAATCCACCTGCCTCTGCCTCCCAGAGTGCTGGGATTAAGGCGTGCGCCACCACTGCCCGGCTATGCGAGGATGGCCTTGTTGGACACCAAAGGGCAGAAAAGCCCTTGGTCTTGAGAAGACTCGATGCCCTAGTATAGGGGAATACCAGGACAGGTAAGTGGGAGTGGATGGGTTAGTGAGCAGGGGGAGTAGGGATGGGATAGGGCGTTTTCAGAGGGGAAACCAGAAAAGGGGAAACCATTTGAAATGTAACTAAAATATCCAATAAAAAAGATCTCTATGTAGTAAAGTATTTATTACTAGTATATATGCCTCAAGGAATTTTTATCAGAATAAAACAAAGACTATGTCAAGGAATGCTTTGCAGCTTGGACTGAACTGTACAAATGAAAGCTTTCAAGGTTTGTAGTTCTTTGTTTGGTTTGATTTTCATTTTGTTTGGTGTGGTTTGGGGGTGGAGGTTTGCTTATTTATGAACTTTATTCTGTGGCTTTGTCTACAAAGCTTCTGTAGGAGAAACTTAAAATGGTTTCCATGGCCATATGGAGCTCCCATGGGGCTCGTGTGGGACTCAGGGAAATGTCCAGATTAGCCTGCAGGGGACCACTATTTTGCCATTTCAATCCATCTGCTATGCAAGTGGAGAGGCCAAAAACAAAGAAAGAAAATAGAGACACCCAATAAAGCAAGTGACCTCTGAAAACTGGTGGGAGAAGTACAGGGTTAGATAGACCCAAAGCCAGGAAGGCAGAAAATATACTGGAAATGTCCAAGAGGTTGTTGATGCAAGCTACTGTAAGGGAGAGTGAAGATTGCTTAGCTAGAACCCGTTGGAACACAAATCTTAGCTACAGTATCAGTGTAATGGTACCAGAAAAGCTGATTCCCTTCCCAGATACAACCTAAATCTTCACTTCATTCTGTACCAATCTGATCCTAGCACTCAACATCAGTATTGATTTAAAAATTAATTGGTCCCTTTCAAAACCACTGGTTACTAGTGTTCTGCTGTGGCTTCTGGGTGAGTTTATTAAGTATACTTTGACTACTGTTTTATTCTTGTTCAGGTAGTTTACAGGGAATCGATCTTGGAATCTCCTCCTTGGTTATACTTTATGTCAGTAGTTGCAGGGATGAAGGCACGGCTCCACTTGTTGCACTCAGCATCCATGGACTTTCCTATAGTCTTTTAGAGATCACTACTCAGGTATAGCCAGATCCTTGGCTTCCACACAGAGAACTTCAGGATTAACCAGTGTGAAGCAGAGTCTGGCTTTATTAAAATAGAAAAATGCCCAGGAAAAGAGCAAAAGAGCAGAAAACATAAGTTTGAGACTCTCAGAGAAGAGTCGTAATGAACTAACAGGCTACATATTAAATGTAGACTTTATTCTATCTATGCCTGGAGCTGACCCTGTGCCACAGCTCTCGATACCCAAAATTCACAGGAAGAGAACCACTTCTGTTCAAATACCTGGCCCAAGGAGGACCCACCTGGAGCCCTCAAGACACAGGAACTAAGGAGCAGCCTGGAACAGGATCCTCCCAGTTTCCATCTGTACCCTGGAGCTGACCCTCTGCCACAGCTCTCCATACCCATATTTCTCCCAGAGAGAACTGGTCTTCAAGGAGTGCTGCTACACAGGCTTACAGAAAGGACAAGCCACAGTCAGAGACAACAAGACTAGCTAACACCAGAGATAACCAGATGGCAAAAGGTAAGGGCAAGAACATAAGCAACAGAAACTAAGGCTATGTGGAATCATTAGAGCCCAGTTCTTCCACCACAGCAAGCCCTGGATACCCCAGCACACCAGAAAAGCAAGATTCAGACTTAAAATCACATCTCATGATGCTGATAGCAGACTTTAAGAAGGATGTAAATAACTCCCTTAAAAAATTACAGGACAATACAGGTAAACAGGTAGAACACAAAAATCTGTTAAAGAATTATAGGAAAACACAACCAAACAGGAGAGAAACTGAAAAAAAAACCACCCGGGATCTAAAAATGGAAATAGAAACAAGAAAGAAATCACAAAGGGAGACAACTCTGGAGATAGAAAATCTGGAAAAGAGATCAGGAGTCATAGATGCAAGCATCACCAACAAAATAAAAGAGATAGAAGAGAGAATCTCAAGGTCAGAATATACCATAGAAAACATTGACACAACAGTCAAAGACAATACAAAATACAAAAAGCTCCTAACCCAAAACATCCAGAAAATCTAGGACACAATGAGAAGACCAAACCTAAGGATAATTGGTATAGAAGAGAGTGAAGATTCCCAATTTCAAGGGTCAGTAAAAATCTTCAACAAAATTATAGAAGAAAACTCCCCTAACCTAAAGAAAAAGATGCCCATAAACATACAAGAAGTTTACAGAACTCCAAATAGATTGGGCCAGAAAAGAAATTTCTTCTGTTGCAGAATAGTCAAAACATTGAACGCACAAAACAAAATAACAATATCAAAAGCAGTAAGGGAAAAAAGTCAAGTAACATATAAAAGCAGACATATCAGAATTACACCAGACTTCTCAACAGAGACTATGAAAGCTAGAAGATCTTGGGCAGATGTCATACAGACACTAAGAGAACAAAAATGCCAGCCTAGACAACTATACCCAGCAAAACTCTCAATTTCAAAAGAAACCAAGATATTCCATGATAAAACCAAATTTATACAATATCTATCCACAAATCCAGCCATACAAAGGATAATAGATGGAAAACTCAAACACTAGGGGGGAAACAGTAATATTTTTTAATATTTTTATTTTCTATATTCTTTGTTTACATTCCAAATGATTTCCCCTTTCCCGGGTCCCCCCTCCCCATATGTCCCATAAACCTTCTTCTCTCCATCCATTCTCAAATCACCTCCCTCCTTTTATTCTCTGTCTTTATATTCCCCTCCAATGCTAGATCAATCCTTTCCAGGATCAGGACCTTCTCCATACTTCTTCATGGGAGTCATTTGTTAAGCAATTTGTGCCTTGGGTATTCAGGACTTCTGGGCTAATTAATATCCACTTATCAGAGATTGCATTCCATGTGTATTCTTTTGTGACTGGGTTACCTCACTTAGGATGATATTTTCCAGATCAAACCATTTGCCTAAAAATTTTGTGAATTCATTGTTTCTAATTGCTGAGTAGTATTCCATTGTGTAAATATACCACATTTTCTGTATCCATTCCTCCTTTGAGGGGCATCTGGGTTCTTTCCAGCTTCTGGCTATTATAAATAAGGCTGCTATGAACATAATGGAGCATGTGTCTTTATTGCATGCTGGGGAATCCTTTGGGTATATGCACAGGAGAGGTATAGCAGGGTACTCTGGAATTGTCATGTTCAGTTTTCTGAGGAACCACCAGACTGACTTCCAAAGTAGTTGTACCATCTTAAGCCCCACCAGCAGTGGAGGAGTGTTGCTCTTTCTCCACATCCCCGCCAACACCTGCTGTCTCCTGAGTTTTTTACCTTAGCCATTCTGACTGGTGTAAGGTGAAATCTCAGTAATCTTCTTTCAACAAACCCAAAAGAAGATAGCCACACAAACATAATTCCACCTCTAACAATGAAAATAACAGGAAGCAACAAACACTATTCCTTAATATCTCTTAGCATCAATGAACTCAATTCCCCAATAAAAAGACATAGACTAACAGACTGGATATGTAAACAGGATCCAGCATTTTGCTACATACAGGAAACGTACCTCAGTGACAGTACCTCAGAGTAAAAGGCTGGGAAACAATTCAATTTTACAAGCAAATAGTCCCAAGAAACAATCTGGAGTAGCCATTCTAATATCAAATAAAATCGACTTTCAACCAAACATTATCAAAATGATAAGGAAGAACACTTCATAATCATCAAAGGAAAAGTCTACCAAGATGAACTCTCAATTCTGAGCATCTATGCTCCAAATGCAAGGGCATCCACATTCATAAAAGAAACTTTACTAAAGCTTAATGCACACATTGCACCTTACACAATAATAGTGAGAGATTTCAACACCCTACTCTCATGAATGAACAGATCATGGAATAGAAACTAAACAGAGACACAGTGAAACTAAATTTGCAGGCAAATGGATGGATCTAGAAAATATCCTGACCGTGGTAACACAGTCACAAAACAACACACATGGTATGTAATCACTGATAAGTGGATAATAGGTAAAGAACATGGAATACCTATGATACAACTCACAGACCACCTGAAACTCAAGAGAAAGGAAGACCAAAGAGTGAATGCTTCAGTCAAGGGAAGTAGAGGGTGGGGGGAACTTGGGAAGAAGAGAAGATGGGGAGGAGAAAAGAGGGAAAGAAACAGGTAAGGGAGGAGATGGAGGAGATGTACAGAGAGTCAGGAAATTGAACAGAGGTGTATAGCAATGGGGAATGGGAATCTGGGGGTAGCAACCAGAAAAGCAAATGACTGTTGTTAATTGTGTTGAAGTTCTTGATTCTGGACTGGAGGTTTCAAGCAGACTCCGAGAGGGGGGCAACCAGAAAATGCAAAGAAATCAAGAGCTTCCCAGAACCTCACAGGGATAACATTAGCTGAAATACCCCCCACAAAGGGGAGGGAGAATATGTCAAGGCCATATCCAGAGGTTAGGCATGGCCCCCAGTTGAGGGCCACCCATCTCAAAATTTCAACACAGATTTGCTTCTGTCTAAAGGAAATACAAGGACAAAGAGTGGAGCAGAGACTGAAGAAAAGGCCATCCAGAGACTGCCCTGCCTGGGGATCCATCCCATATGCAGACACCAAACCTAGACTCTATTATGGATGCCAAGAAGTGTTTGCTGACAGGAGAGTGATGTAGCTGTCTCCTGAGGGGCTCTGCCAGATCCTGACCAATACAGATGCAGATGCTTGCAGCTAACTGAGCACAGGGACCCCAATGAAGGACTTAGGAGAAGGACTGAAGTAGCTAAAGGGGCTTTATCTGGCATCAATGGAAGGGGAGGCCCTTGGTCTTGCAAAAGCCTGATGCCCCAGTGTAGAGGAATGCTAGGGCAGTGAGGCAGGAGTGGGTGGGTAGGTGGGGGAGCACCCTCATAGAAGCAGGGTGAGAGGGGATGGCATAGGGGTCTGAAGAGGGGAAACTGGGAAAGAGGATAACATTTGAAATGTAAATATAATATCCAATTAAAAGGAAGAAAACAATGTAGACTTTAAGAGAAAGAGAGGCTTTTAGGGAAAGAATAATACATGCAAAGGTTTAGGTGTGGTTTCTCAGGGGAGATTGGAAATTGTCTTAGCATTAGATATACACCACTTTGGTGGCTCTCAAGTTATAGCTCAAATGGTGGCTAAGAAATATTTCTGTTCCTTTTATCTCTCTTTTTAATGAGTGGATTATATGATATCTCTAGTGGTACCTTTGATAAAATGATAATATGGTAAAATAAAACCAAAGCCACTAGGATTACACAAAAGTTTTAGGACATGTTTTTTTATTATACAGTGGGCTTTTGGCAAGATTCCTAGAAAACTGTAGATCTGTACCTAGGAATGGGGACTGCCTTAAGCAAATGACTGTTGTTAATTAAGTTCTTGATTCTGGACTGGAGGTTTCAAGCAGACTCCGAGAGAGTGGCTTCTTTCTGATACTCCCATAATTTCGTCCTTTCTATCCTACCTCATTCTGGACTCTTCTCCTCTGAACATGTTTCTTCTATTTACTTGATATAAGCAGTCCTTCTGTGCCCCATCTGACCTTGTTCCAACCAAACCAATGCTTTATAGACTCATGCCCTCTGATGCTACTAATGAGAAAAGTCATACACAAATATATTGATATAGATAGTGTTCAGCTGCTGGGAGAGGAAATAAGTTTAATGAAACTGGAAGAGTATGCACCAATATACAATGATTATGAACTCAAATCATTGAATTCAAATTCCAGGTGTGTACTTATTAGCCACGTCCTTGCTCTCAACTATGTCCTTTATTTTAAGCCAGCCTCAATGCATTACAATACCAAGCACAATGCCAAGGTATTAGGTTTTGACTTGTTGAATAGACTAATACAGATGAATAAGCTTAGGCCTAGAACAAATAAGTGATGCATATTTAGCTGTTATCTAATGAAGAGTCGAACTTTATGTTATGGCAGCTTCATGTCATTGCTTAGAGGCATGATGTCTTATCACAATGATGGATTTCTAGTATTTAACCAATAATTCACAAAACCAGATATAATTCTACATCATTCCTTGAGACTAGAGCACACAGATAACTGAAGGGCAGAGAAGATACAGGCATATGATTCTTGAAAGACTTCATGAAGGGCGGTGACTATGATGTTGTTTGCAATTGGTCAATTCAACTGGGCTACCATTTCTCCTTCCCTCCATCCTTCATTGTTACAAAGCTCTTCTTCTCCACCTGGCCATGAGCATGCTTGTCAACTGGGATGCTTTAGAATACATTCATATAGAAAAAGAGCCTAGCCTGCAACTTATGGAAAGACTAATACTACAAGTTTTTCTCATTTATGGAACCTTATTTTAAAGGGATGTGTGTGTGCGTGTGTGTGTGTGTGTGTGTGTGTGTGTGTGTGTGTGTGTTGCACAAAGAGAAGGAAAGAGGAATCTAGAAAGGGAATCATGAGAGGAGAGGAAGAAATCTTAAGGGATATGGGGCAGGTAACAGAGAAAGTAATGGAGTAAATGTAATAGGAAAAGAGAAAGTGAAATTAACTAGAGGAAGAAAACTAAGCAGGTGGAGTGTCAGGGAAGATCATGGGGGGACATAACAAAGAGAGGGAATAGTTGAAAACAAAGTATAATTACACATATAGATGAATGTGATATGGTGAAACCCATACTTTGTATACTAACTAGGAAAATTAAGGCTATGACTTTGATGGATTAAAGAAGGGGAGTGAGGAAACTCGCAGCCCCCAGTTGTGGGCAATCATCTTCCATTACACAACAATTGGTAAAGAACGAAGTATTACTAAAAAATATAGGTGGATAATCTTATTTGTTTCTTGACATAGTAAATCAGAAACAACTAATGTTCCCGGAACTCTCACAAGATATGTCCCAGTTCCCTAGGCTTTGTGGAAGAACAGCAGCTTTGGAATTTAGGCCTAGAGCATTTCATCTTTCCAAGAGCAACTGTGTGTGGGAACTGGTTAGGGATTGGGGGACAGCTGCAAGAACATGCAAAGAGAACAGGGTAAACAAGTCAGGTGGAAGGCAAGCCAAGGACACAAGTGGACCATCTATTAAATAGGTGCTCTTTTGCCCACGCCTGTGTCCTTTGAAGATTTTGATGAATTGGTAGAGGGTGCCGGGTATATCCCAAAGGATAAGGCTGACAAGAGCATTTTCAAGCTGGGCACTTCTAAACTACTTCAGATGTCACTTTTGAAAATTCATACACTATTTTGCAAAACTGATAGAGTAAAAAGATAACTTCTAAATGTGTTAAGACAAACATCAATGGCACCCTTATTTAGGAATGCCTCTCCTTTTAGTAAATGACAGGGAATGCAGAAACTCATTACTGCTATAGAAACAAATGGCAGTTGAGTGAGTGGCCCCAAACAACATACTTTTACCACCCCCTCTAAGGCTCAGAGAACACTGGGGAAGTGGGAATGGAAAGACTAGAAAAGCCAGAAAAATGAAGGATTGTAAACTAGCATCAATCGGGCAAGAAAGCCACCGGAATCATCAGCTCCCAGTAGCTATTGACAAACAAACTATGTCTGCAAAAGAAGTGAGCCTGTGAACTGCCAGGTATGGGTGGAGGAGAGACTCTGGAGCCCTGTCACTCACTTCTGAACTGCTTGCTACCCTCCTCTTCAGGGAATGGAGAGATCAAGCATTGCCTTTAGTTGTGTGCTCACCGATGACCTCATCAGGCTCCACCAAACACTTCCAATTCAATGGTTACATCGATAGCCCCCAGGGAGACTAAATGGGCCCCAAACAAAACCCATAGTTATGAACCAAGAAAAAGAGTGGTAGGGATATGGAAGAAGAAGGAATTATAAAGAAGATGAGAATGTGGAAGAGAGAATAATCAGGATGCAATATATGAATGCATGAAATTGTCAAACAAATATAATTCATTAAAACATTTTTTATGAAATTGATATTGTTAAGCCAACTAATGATTTTTGAAGTTTCTTTTTTTTACTAGCTTTCTGTATTTTTATTTATTCATGTATTTGTTAATTTACATTTTGGGATTTTGGAGCAAGGTCTTACTATAAAGCCCAGGTTAGCTGCAAACTTACTATATAGCCTAGGCTGGCCTTGAACTCACAGTAACCCTGCTCCAGCCTCCTACTTTGCTATGAATCTTGAACTTTACTTAGTATTCCAAGCATAACCATTGCAAATTAGAATGCTTAGGGACATGGTATATCAGAGAGTTTTCAGAAATTACATTAGCATAGCATACATATCCATCAATCCGAGCAGGGAGTTCCTTGGCATCAGGAGCTATACATACTGGTTCTTTGTGGAGGGGAAACAGCTAAATCATTTCGGAGCGAATTGTCTTCACCTTGCTTCTTTGTATGGACCAGATCATTGTAAACGCATAGTAACATAAATCTGATGGCCTGGGACTGTCAAACAGTTCGTTTGTTTTGCTGTGCTTTATTTTAATGAGACAATAGAAACACCCTTGGGGGAAATCTCATTGTGATATTCCAAGAACATTAAGGACTATCTTGTTATACACAAAGAGCTTTTACTTTTCCAGGGTCTCTCAGGTTAGATTTTAGTGCTTCCCAAGCATGAAAAAAAACTCTCACACAGCGTCATTTTCTGGAGGAGCAGTTATGAGCAACGCTGTCACCCCTTTCTGAGGGGCTGCTGGTACTTTCTGTGGCACCATGAGTCAGTATGACTCTGTCTTCCTCTCTGTAATTTTTGAAGTTGTCAGTGTGAGGAATCTTTAGGTGAAAATTCAGAGCACCGAGCACTTCTCTCCGGTGCTTGCCACATCACTGTTGCCTGCAGAATGAGGCTCCATCAATGACGTATTTAAAAAAATTGGAAAATCCCCCGCCCCCATTCTTTCACAAACTTTCCGCCTGAATGATTTCTAGTTGGAGGGCCCTACACATATTTTCTTTCTCCTTATGGTAGGGTAGTTTGTCCGTCTCTGCCAACTCTGCATGCTGCCTTTTTTCAAGTCCTATCGAGAAAGATTACACCCTCTAGCCTAGTTCTGAGGGCTTTATTATAATGAAAATAAGAGCCAGCAGGGCAACTGAGTGAGGACCAAGGATATTTTTTCTGTCGTAAAGAAATTTAAATGTTGAATGAATAATTAAGTAAGCAAATTTCAGCAGCAGTATTTCAGGAATCTAGTTTTAATAAAAATCCAAACGCCATCATCATCGCAAACATTAAGATTTCAAAATATCCTTTGGATCTGGGTATCTTTAAGAAAAAGAAAATTCTGCTGCTCTAGTCCGTCCACGCAATCCTTTACAAGTCTTCCCCCTCCTCGCTCAGCTCCCCGTGTCTGTCTTCGCCTACAATTAAAAGCTTTATTGCCTAAGCTTGCCTTTAAAGGCAGCAAGCTGTGTGTGTGTGTGTGTGTGTGTGTGTGTGTGTGTGTGTGTGTGATATCGAGACGGGGCGGGGGCGTTTACGCGTTGCTTTTCAGATCCAATTTTGTGTGTGTGTGTGTGTGTGTGTGTGTGTGTGTGCGCGCGTGTGTGTTTCTAAGAGAAAAGGATTTTCCATCGCCCAAGAGGCCATCAAGTTTTAAGATTGCAAGGCACGACTTCTAATCGCATCCTCCGCGGAAAAGTACAAACAGTTCCTGAGACGAGGTCCCCCACCTCCCACGCGCTCCCCAGCTCTCCCTCCCTGCCTAGAACCCGGACAACCTCCCCAACACCTGTGAATCATCCAGAGGCTGCACCACCGAACTATTTGCATATCGCCGCCCGCCCTTCCCAGCTCCTGAGGGCTCCTGACGCACAAGACAGGATTATGTTGTGTGGTTATTACTTCTAATCTTTCATCTGCACCAGTGGAAGGACACCTTCTTGTTCATACCAGGCCCGAGCTTCAGAGGGTCGGCCTCTGCAAGTGCCAGGGGCTTGTGCAATGAGTGATCCTCCAGATTTCTGTCGGGTCCTTGCCACCTTCCCTCCCGATGTCTGGACTGTCCTCTGGACACGTTCTAAGAAACCCGAGCACCACTTTAGGCCCAGACTGCAAATTCAACCGGAATTCAATAGCGTCATCTATTAGCCCTGGGTAAACAACTTGCAACTCAAAGCCTGGAGCCCTGCAAACCCAAGCTAACAGGGCTGACTAGCTTCCCTCTCCTGTTTCCCAGCTCAAGCGTTATCTCGGTGATAATTGCTCTGACGTACTTTAAAAGAAAGTGGGAGCCTTTCCCCAACTAGCCACAATTAAATGAGAATTCTAAACCTGCAATGCTGCTTTAACACAATAATTACTCATAAAAATAGCAACCTGAGTAACCTGGTCAGGAAAGGAGCTGGTGAGAGCGAAGGGGAGTACCTCTTTGGACCCTCTTCTCTGAAGAAAATAAATCACAACAGAAATCTATCCCAATCCCTCACATCATCACCGTTCTATTCCTTTACCTTCCTCTCGTGTCTGTGACTCAGCCAAAGACAAATCAGCAGGGGAACGTTTTACATATAAATATGTATACATTTACATAATTATAATTGTATATACATCCCAAACACACGTATTTTCACATATGCATGCACAAATAAGCAAACGCATAGGCCATCAGGAAAACAATCTCAAGAAATCTGTTTCCCAAGACGATGCTAAAATGGAGTCAAAAGAATCGTTCCATTTGGGTGTTTATAAAAGACTGAAATAAAAAGGGTTGCTGCAAAGCGCTCGGGGAGCTGAGTCAAGCGCTCCGCACCTCCCGGCTCCTCCCCTACCGCCCCCAGCCACCTTCCTCCCTCCGCCCTCCCCCATCACACTTCCTCCCCGCCCCTCGAGAAGCCGGCTATTAAAAGCTGCTGACGTCAAAGGAACGGCCATCTTTGATGAGGGCAGAGCTCACGTTGCATTGAAGACGAAACCTCGGGGAGGTCTGGAGCTGTCTTTCCTTCACTCCCTACCCGGCGACTCTTCCACTCTTGCTACCTGCAGGGATCAGCGGACAGCATCCTCTGGAGAAGACAAGGTATAGAGCCCCCTCCCCCGATCCAGGTCGTGGCCATGTAAGGCTGCATACACAGAAGGGACTGCAGCTGGCAGCCCAAGTGAGCCTGGGTAAATACAAGTATTGGTGCACTTAGGGTGCGGTATTCCCTGTGTGCACGTCTGCCTAGACTCTCGCTTGGGGCTGCATAAAAGTATTTTCGAGGTGAGCTGTTTGGAGAAGGAGTGAATGAGGACACTGCAGATGGAGTGGTGGGAAGAAATAGCGAGGATGTGTACAGAATAATAACTTACTCTTTTGAAGCAGCCGTGGGACCCTCTTCCATCTTGCGATGCAGTTTTGAGATATGTTTAGGTTATTAGGGTTGTGGGTTTTTTCCCCTTCCTGTAGACTAAAATTTAAAAGAAAAACACGATCTTGTCGTTCTTTCCAAGCCTGATTATGACTGTAGTGTTTAGGGCACCGCTACCCAAGGGAGATGAGAAGGCAGGGTGTGGGCGCTGGGGAGGCGAAAGGAGAAGGGGGGGAGTTCCCGCCCTGGGCAAGCTGAGCTGCGGCAGCAGCAGCAGCCTCCATGCCCCACAGACTTCATTTATGCCGCCTGCCCCAAGTCAGCTACAGGCGAGCAGGTGCTGCAGAGTGGGAAAGCTCTGGGGGGTTGGCGCGGTGGGCTAGGCTGGGGGTGGGTTCAATGGCGGGAGCTCAGCACCCTGGACAGGAGTGCTAGGCGCCCGCGTCGGCACCCTGACCTTTCAGCACCGCGGACAGCGATCCGACTGCAGCGCCGCATTACCTGCTGCAGAGGAGATGCCTGGCTAGGGCTGGAGGCCAAATTTTCTCTCTGAGATCCAGGTCTTAGAGAAAGTCTTAATAGAGCTGGCATAGTAGATTAAAAGAAAGAAATCCCTGTCAACAGGGATTTATTTACAGACAATTGCTTCCTCTCCTCCTCATCTCCCACGTAGCTTCATGAAATAACAGAATACTTGTATTTCTCCCTGTGCCTTGATTTAGACAAAAACAAAACAAAACAACAACAAAAAAACCCCCATACTTTTAAAAACGGTCCCTTATCCTCCATTACGACAAGAAAACTGTAATTTTTTTTTTTTTTTTGCTTTTAACACGGGGTAGATATGTCTATTGACATTGGGTGGGCTCAAGTGGGCTTATATGATATTGCTAGCTAGTATTATCTATTAAATAGGACAGTTACCTCACTATGCTTTTTATTAAAAATATGGGTTATCTGAACTAAGTAGAACTAGTTTCAGGAATAAATCCCTTCGTCACGTTCCCTTTATCCTTAAAACTAGGTAGAAACAAGCGTGTACAGCCGAAAAAGAAATGTCAATCTCTTTGGCCATGGTTTTGGAGTTAGTGCATTTCATATTAACAGTGGAAATGGCAGGTTGATTGCTGTAGATTTTGACATTAAGAATGGTCATCCATGGGAGAAGCTAAACATGTCCTTCAGGGCTGTGCACAGGCTGAGGCAGGAATCAGACTCCAGGACTCACTGCAGTTTCTATTGTGGCTCTGCAGGACTTTGCTGAGGTCAAGATAACTATTTTCTTCTCTGAGGCTTGGAGACTCCGCAGGAGCAAAAATTGTCACGACGATAAATATCTGTTTGATTTTGAATCTCATAATTGTCATGAATGTATCAAGACTAAAATGATATGCTTCCCGCAGTTGTTAAATGAGAATAACAGCTTCATATATAAGGATGTATATAATGCTTTAAAGACATGCTAGCACGAGCCCTTTTAAAAACATTCCTCCCAAAGGTCTTGAATTGTGTTTATTTAATTATAACTCTAATCATCTGTCTTCCAAAGAGACTGAAATTCCCTGTCTATTAAAAAGAGTTATTTTATCCCCAGCTATTTACTTGTGTGATCATGTGTTTCTCTGTATGTATATGCTGGTATATTATTATATGTAGATGTAAATTGCTTTCAGTGGAAATTTATTCCAGATTATGTAGCCGCAGTGGGAGTTTATGACTCTGAAATCTTCAGATATAATAAACAACTATGTTGCATTGAGGGGAGGTGTGGGGGAAGTATGGGGAGGAGTCTGTTTAAATGCTTTACCATTAGAGCATATCCAGACAGTTCTGCGCAGTTGCGTCAAATGCAAAGCCTAATGCTGCCTGAATTATGTGCTTGGATGTTAGTAATTATTGCTAGGTTTACTGGATACTGGACAGTGAAGGAAAGGGGTACAACACTGCAGTAAAGCTAGCCAAGGGTGCAGAGGTGGGAGAAAGAGGCAATATGAATAATTATGGAGGTGAATATAGGACAGCTAGCTGAGAAAATACAAGAAAATGTACCTGGGACATAGAATTCACATTTATCTCATGGAAAATCTTCAGCAGGAAAAAATAATATGATTTTTTCTTCATTTTAAAGTTTGAATTTTGAAAATCCAGGACAATGTGTTGAAGGAGGTAGGAGCAGAGAGGCATATGGAGAATCCAGGAAACATTCCTGCAGATGCTGGCATGGGACCTGCTTGTTTGTTTATTGCAGTTTTCCACATCGCAGCACAAAAAAAAATGTACAATTTCTACAATCTCTTCATGTTACAACCTCCCAGGAATTGAGAATTTAACTTTTACTTTGTAAAACACTCACGACTCCAAGGCAAGCTGCCCCTTCATTTGTTAGATGATATTCCGAAACTCTGACGTTAACCCCATGGTAAAGGTTATCAGCTGAACAATTGATTTCTCCTCCAATGACACCTAGCAACGACATAGCAGCTGGTCTTCAGGAGAACGGTTGGCTTTGACCACTGTAGAAATAAAAACAACGTAATCCAGAGATTGAAAGAGGAAACAAAAGAAAATCCTGATTTTTAAATGATGCACTATCAATAAACAATGCTTCTTACATTGTGAGATTGCTTTACAGTGCTAGAAAAGCAGGAAAAAATAAGGGTTTGGCCTCAGCACTGGATACATTCTGCAATGTCATCCCTTGCCAGCAGGCACCAACCTAATAGGAAGATATTGATCAGTCAGAAAGCACCAGATACATAAATCAACCCCACAGGGAATATATAATTTCATGGTTATATGGTTTTTGACCTCAGTAATTTTAGCATCTAGTAATCTTAATAGAAATAGTAAGTATAAAACTTATCACATAAATCCAAAATGAAAAAGCAGTAAAACAACAAGAAAAATTATGAGAGTGTAAGCAATTCATTTGTAAGTGAAGTGAGTGGTGGTAAGGAAAAGGTTTCAGACAGGGCAAAATGAAAGCAGACATAGGTCTGGAGCTGGCTTGGAAAGGTTGAAAAGAAATTAGAACGGCCTGCTAAGTAAACAACTTCAAGTTATGTAAGCTAAGCTATCTTTCTTCGGCGAATCCTGCAAATGTCTAGCCATTTGGAGATAGTTGAAAGCTTGCATAGAGTTTTCTAGAATAGAATTAGAGCCCCCTATGGAAGGTTTTGAATGACAATCTTAGAATTAGATATTCTACTCTAAAGTTGGTTTTTGAGCAGAAACTAATATAACTAACAAAGCAATGGCTAACACCCAGAAATTAACAGAGTAGTTTAATCCCCATTATTAGAGGGAAATACATCACTATCATCAAGGATGATTCATTAAAAAAAAAAAAAAGTCCTGCATTTAAACATCACTTACCCTCGCTCTCCAAGATCTGCATACCTACACGCATATATCCATATATTATAGTCTCTCCCCATAAGTGAATTGTAGTTTCAATGTTACATATTAAACATGAACAAACTATATGAGATGAGTACATGCTAGGGAAATTAAAAAGCAGGTCAGGAACAAGATGATCAGAGATCCTAGGTTGTCCATCTGAATAAAAAACATAGTGGAGAACTGTCTCTCCCTCCCTCTGAATAGTGTACATTGGCAAGTGCACTAAATCGAGGCAGGAAGGGGTCAAATTTTCACAAAACTGCATGACCAATACCTAAAATTGGGGAGGGGACACATTTTGCAAAGCTGTGGTGAGCAGGGGAGGATAAGAGGATACATTTCTTTTCCACTAATCGGGCTGATTCTTCCTGGTTCCCTATATCCCAGAGCTGGGTTGAAGTCTTAAACTACACACATTTTTTTTTTAACCTTGTAGTTCCCACTCCCATAATAGAGTGCCAAAATTCCACATATTGATAGAAATACTAAACCAAAATAGCCAACTACATTATCACGGCAGAGGAAGGAATTGCAGTTACAAGCATAGATTCTGTTACTTCCCTTTGGTTGGAAGCATAAATTTCCCCCTTTCGCTCTTTACCAAAACACTGGCAGGAGAACTGTGATGTGGTAATGTGTTGGACTCCCAGCTCACTGCTCATGGGAAATTGGGAGCAGGGGGTGCCATTGAAACTTTTGGAGGAAGTTGTCAAGCTGGGTCCAGAGGACCTTTCTCAGGTAAGAGAAAAGGAAGAAATGAATCACAGTGTCAAGGAAGCAAGACACGGTGAGTGGAGAAACTGTTTCAAAGAAATTAGTCCTATAAAAAGGAAAGAGACTTCAGAATTGCTATTATTGCTTTAATAACATCTGTGGTTTTTTTTTAAATTATTATCTTCACCAAGAAGATAATGTAAATTAAATGAACTATGTGAACTACAGTTATGTATCTGATACAATACAATAGCATTTAGTAAGCCATGAATTCAATTTTAAAGGACAGAGATGCCTTAGGCAAAGACTGATCCGAAGTACTTTGGGGGGATAGGGTGGCCTGGGCCATCTCTGCTGCCAGTTCACCAAGTGTTGGTAATGACTTTGTAGCTAAATTACTCTTGTCATTTCAGTTTTACAGGTGAAGTGACTGAGAGTCAAGAGAAGCTAAATGATATGTCAGAGAGCAGCAGAACAGGAATAACTGTAGTCAGTCTGACTCCAGAAGACCAGGGTGTTAGTGGAATGTGCTCCGAGGCTTCTTGTATCGTCGCTTTTCTTGCTGATCAAATGAATCACAGTGAATACACATTGATAGATAGATAGATAGAAGATAGATAGAGAGAGAGAGAGACAGACAGACAGACAGACAGACAGACACACAGTATTGAACCCAGAGAATTAAGCATGCTAAGCAAGCATTCATTCCCTAAACTATACTGCAGGCCTCTTCATATGATTTTTCCCGTCTTTTCCTTCTTGTTTGGGCAGCGAGGCATGCCTGTGAGGAGGCTGGTTAGCAGCCAGGAGCCCTACAGCTCTCCTGAAGCAACTGCTGATAATTTCCTGTTTTTGGAATCAGTCTTCTAATAACCCGCTGGGGCACTGTAAAACCTGGTCTCCTCATCTGCAGACTGTGTTGGTCAGTATTGCTGCCATTCTGACGCAGCTAAAATGCCTCAGCAACGTGTGTAGGCCTCAGAAGAAAGGCTTTCGGCTTCTGTCGTCTCAGCAATGCTTTGGCTGTCAACCTGCAGTCACAGATCTTACGATTCATGTGTCCTTGGTATCATATCCCTTTCTTAGTCATTTTTGTACTCCCCCACCCCTGCCCCAAATTATTTGACATTATCTTTCTAGTCAGACAAGAAATCCTGCCTTTTGCCTCAGAGCTCTGTTCTACATCATCACTGCTTTGACTGTCTGCCCTCCTTAGTCCGATCCATGACCATCTAGTACACACTGTATCCTATAGCTTTCCCAAACATTTTAAATTCCTTGTAGAAATAAATTAGTTTTGAATTTTCACTTCTAGATTCTGATTTTCTCATATCCTGTGTCCTACTTAAAGCAGTTTGTTGGCTCTTATTTTCTAACTCCTGCTTTCCATCTGCTACTTAGAAGAGAGAAGGGATACCTCTGTAGAATCTCTGAACTGCTAAATATTTAAAAAGTAATATTTCTGTATGACCTGAATCATATGATGCTGTAACAAGTGCAAAAATTGATCACACAGGGTTGAGGGTACAGCTCAGTGGTTGTGCCTTACAATATGTGAGGCTCTGGGTTTTATCTCCTTCAGAGAGAGAGGGGGAGGGGGAGGAGAGGAGGAGGGGAAGGGGAGGGGCAGGGGCAGAAGGAGGAGGCAGGGGGAGGGGTGGGGGAAGGAGAGGGAGAGGGACTGGGGGAGGGAGAGGGAGAGGGAGAGGGAAATCCGCATATTTCAGAAGACTCCTTGTCTTTATAGTTGACTTCAGATTCCGCATTGTTCCATCCAGGTAAACTGTTACACGGCAAGAAAAGATCATCACTGATTGTTTGTTTGTTGGTTTTTGCTGACTCACAAACATTAACCTTTACAACAATTAACGGGGTTGTTCTAAACAAATCTGTATTCCCAAAAAGAAATAGAGGGAAATCCTGTTTTAATGTTCCTTTTTCAGTCAGTCAAGACAAAGTGACTTTTGATATCTACTTGGGGTTGATGCTAAATGACTGCTCTGCTAAGGTAATGACTTCTTGTTTGACCAACGAAAGATAAATCTAATCCTTTTGCTGCTGTTTTGACCTGATAATCCCACGATTGACAATTCTGTTCTATCTGCTGACTCACTTCTTGGCTTCCCAGGTTGAAGGCGGGGCAAGGCGATTTTTTCCAAAGTGACAAGTTCTACAAACTGAGCGTCTGGTCTCGGCTTTCCCTTCACTTCTTTCACTCTGATGACACTGGTTCTAGAGTTTTGATTTTAGAAGATGACATCCCATGGCTATAGGCTTGAATCAGTGCTTTCTGCCCTATACTGGGCAGCATGGGTGGAAACGAAAACCTCTCTCGGGTGCCCCCTTGAGGCCAGAGTGAAGGCCTGCACTCCTTCCTCATTTCTGTTTCAGAGAATGCTCTCAGATGAGCTTTAAGAGACAGGCAAACTGGACAGGATTCCCTTTCCACGGAGAGTCTGGGCCAAGCTGTTGATATCCTTTGTTTATAATTCTCTTTCTTATAGCTTCAGAACATACTGAACGGGAAATACAAAACAGCAAATATTTTAAAATTCCCCTGTAGTTAGTAGACGTTGGCCATCACACTGTGACTTTTTTTTTTTTTTAATTATTGATAAGTAGAAAGTAAATAGAGATAAATGCTAGAAAGCCTGCTGGGAAGATCATCAGTGAACTGTTTTCATATGAGGTAGTCCCTATCAAATGATGTCTTTTATTTTAACTTCGTGAGAAGATTTTTACTAGAAATCAAATTTTTATGATTTATATTTGAGAAATTGTTGAACACGATGGGATTTTCTAACTTGGCTGTCCATGAACTCCTCAAACATCAGCAGCAGTTACTGTAACACATTCATTCATTCATTCATTCATTCAGCAAACATTTTCTGAGCCAGCTACCATTTTACCCAGAAAACACTCTACTGGTTCTGAAGACACAGTACTAAATAAAATAACTGTTTCTGCTCTCAGTATGACATGCTAACCATACCCTATCGACAGAAGTACTTTAGGAGACATGTTTTAAATAAGATCTTTTTCGTTTAACCCAACTTAGAAGAGAACATGGAGGCTATAAAGATGGTGCAGTGAGTAAGGTTGTTTGTCTTGCAAGCAGAAGGACCTGAGTTTAATCTCCAGAACCCACGTGAAAAACAAGGCATGGTGGCCCATGCCTGAAGTCTCTGTGCTGGGAAGACCAAAGCAGGAGGCCTGGGGCTTACTGGCCAGCCAGCCCATTATTAGTGATGAGCTGCATGCCTTCAAGAGACCCTGCCTCAAAGGAAGCAGATGGGACTCTCAAGTCCCTGGCATTCGTGAGGCTGTCCCCTGGCCTCCAGACATGTAAGCATCCACAAGCATGAACATGCCCAGGCATATGCACACACATTAAAAAAATTCAACTTACACAATTATCCTACGGTTTCCTGTACTGGTCAGTACCTACGTATAGCAAGACTGCTATGTCATGAATGAATATATTAAGAAATATACTTCGTCACCTAGACTAAATAAATAACTAAGATATGCCTTTGGGTAAGTTTGTCTTCATTTACAGGGCAACCACAAGACACTATAAATCCCTTAAATATAGTTTTGTATTTCAGCACCCTTCTTCATAGGGATATCTGCCGGTGTAAATCACTTCTTACCAAGGGGGAAGCATCAAGAATCTTGGTACCTTGTAGGCCAGAAAACCTACTCTTCAATCTGAAACCCAGGTGACCAGGAGAGAAAATGAAGTACTTTTGTACTTTCCTCCCCTAAAAGCTCCCCATTATTGGCCATCAGTCTGAGATTCAGAATGGAGTAGAATATAGGTTAGTTCCCCAACCCCTACTTTTAAACTCGTGTTTATCAGTTAACTATGTTCTCATTTCCACCTGACTTGAAGGTTTATACTTATAGTTTATAAAAGCTTATAATAGCTTTACCTACTTATACATTTTTCTTCCTTAGTAGATTATAGAAGCCCTAGAGATCAGAGATGACAGCTCTTGTCTTCTTAGTACCCTTTATGCACCAGGTAGATTGGGATGAGCTAGTAACTAGGCTTATTACCACTTCCTTGCAGAAATGAATTCCACCCCTGTCACTAGTTCTGCCTTGTATTGAACAGACATTTCAATCCGGAAAATATAGTAATTGTTCTGTAGTTCTGCAATTAGATTCACCCTAAATGTTGGGATAAAATTGAGTCTGAAAGAGTTGCTTTGACTTACCTCAACCAGGTGCCAAACTATGGTAAACAATTTATTATTCTATAGGATGTTATATCATCTATGAGCCAGGGGTTAAACTGCTAATGAAGCCTAGAGAATCCTCAAGAAAAGTAATGCTAAAAGCAGACCTGTATTCAGAGATTAATGGCCATTACCTAAGAGTGACTTAAGTTATTTTCATATAGGAAGCCAAGGTGTTTAGCACACAGCATGCATACATTTAAAGGTCTCTTATTATTCATTAGGGTCAAATGATATTTTTAATCATTGCCCATACATACACTGAGGCATTGGTTTGTACCAGCCCTTGCCTTCAGACGCATACACTGCTTTATTAAGATCGGCATGGTGTATAGTGCTGCCCATGTTGATTTGGCGCTCTGCAAAATGTCATTTAACGTCTAGCATCTAGCATCCTTTCTTAGAAGAGGAAAAACAGGCATAGGCATAGCATAAAACCTCATTTAAAACCAGTGTATATCACCAACTGAACAAGGAATTTTGTATGACTTTTCTCCATACTTTCTCGTAAAGAAAGTTTCAAAAACTAGTAGACAGTAACTCTGTATCTACTTTCTTCAGAATATATAAACAGTGGAATGACCAGAAATAAAATAACAAATAATTGGCTAAATGCCTGCTACATACTACACTCAACCTTTCCCTTGGGTTATTGTACATAATCTCCTTGGAAACATTTAGACTGTTTGGAGATCTTGTCTCTCTAACTGTAAAGTCCACATTTTTTTCTTTCTACCCATGAATTTTCCAGATTTACATATAATCCATTGAGACTTTCTAAACACAGTAGTTCTCAACCTTCCTAATGCTGCAACCCTTTGATACAGTTCCCCATGTTGTGATGACCCTCCAACCACAAAATTATTTCATTGCTATTTCATAACTGTAGTTTTGCTACTGCTGTGAATCACAACGTAAATATCTGATATTCAGGATATCTGATACATGATCCCTGTGAAAGGGTTGTTTGATGTCCCTCCCCTCAAAGGGGCTGAGAACCACTGCTCTAATGGACTGCATGCTGCCTGTGAGTCGGCAAACCTCTAAAAGCATGGTCTTCCAGGCTAAGTCAGATGCATAGGAGTGACCAGGGACAACTTACTCTTCAGATAAGCTCATTGAGAACTGGATAGAGAAGCAGAGGCTGCAGACCACCCCAACCATATTAGCTGCACAACCTTGATAAACTCACCTGAACTGAACTGATGCTGGTGTTCACAGATGTAAAGAAAATGAGGTAGCTACAATGAATGCCAAGCCGGTGTCGTGAGGCCTTAAGGAACTACTGTTGCTGCTACCTCCCACCCTCTGAAAGGGGAAGGCAGGTCCCTGCGTTCCATTAGCCAATGTTTGCCAAGGTGTACTTCTAGTGTTCTTGATTGCAGGTTATTTGAAAAATATATGCTTCTTTTCTTCTCTATTGTGTTTTTAGAGAGTCAATGGCTCATGGTATCACATTACATTTTCACTTTAACAGCATACATGATAAATTGGGAAGATGTATCAGGAGTATTTGATTTTTCTATTTGGGAAACGATTTAAAAATGCCTTTGATAGCATCTCTGCTTTGGGAATGGCCACATGATCTTTAGAATTAGGTTTAGATACCCAAAGAGGCTCAGTTTTCACTTAAGTAAACACTAACCCCCTCTTGCTTTATGCATTGGATTTCAAAGACCCTTGAGGGAAACAAAAGAAATATGAAAAATATATTTTACTGTGCAAAAGAAATGTGCAGCGAGCTGTTCAGTGAACCATCACCAAAACCACATCTGGAAAGAAATTGTGCTAGGAAACTTAACAGAGACAAACACCTATTTTATAATCTCTTGGGTTCATAATTCCATGGTTCTGTAGGGTAATCCTTCCTCACAAGATTCATTAAATACTTGTTGCTCCTCCACTACATTTGAGGCCCTGTTCTAAGCAATGGGAAGAAACATAGAAGAGAGCATCACAATAAGACTTATTTTCTAGTGGAGAATGATTGACAATCCTGGAACACTATAATACAGGTGAGGGAATAGACTGGAAGGACTGCTGGGTAGAATGATGGTTTAGAAAGGATGAAGACAGGATTCTCTGAGAGCTGTCATTTGGCAGTTAAGCAAAGCCCAAATCGTGTCTAGGTTCAGTGATGAAGCAGTCCTTTCAGCATCTAATTGTATCACTAGCCACCCTCAAAATAGACTGTGGTCTGAACAATAAAGATACATTTTCCCATTATCTTCTCATTTTGTCCCCTGATTCCAAGACCAAAGTTACCTATTGCTACAGGTTCAGAGAAAAAATAACTATAAAATCTTTGACTCACTGTGGCAGTGGGGGGGGGGAGATAATCTGGCCCCCTGGTTCCAGTTTCTTTCTTTCTCAATTTAATTTTGATTCTTACCATGGCCATATATACATGGCCCAGATATACTGACTGAAGAGTTGGGATAGGTATAGCCTTTGCAGGCTCAAGGATTGAGATTAATACCAAACCTAAAACATTGCATTGAAGACTAAACTAGGTAACAAATTTTCTTTTAAGCCTAAGCTTCACACAGTTCTTTCTATAGCCTTTGATGTATATGAGTATCAGGAATGGCCCAGTGGGAAAAGATACAAGTATATGCCCCAACCAACCATAACTTTAGCTATGTCAAATTTTCCTTAACCACAAGAAGGTGGGATAATTTACTATCTCTGTATCTACTAATTAGAACTTGTTTCTCAGTCACCAAAGGGGACCAAGGTAAAGTTGAGTCATCTCTGACCCAATGGGATAGTAAACATTAAGAATTAGCATCTAATTGGATGATGGAACAAAGAAAGGTACACAGACCATAAAAAAGCAAAGCTGTCTCAATGTGCTCTTAGATTGCCACATAATATCACTGTACCCACAAGCAGAGGTTCAAACTCATGTCCTCAGTGTGAGTGTTCTACTCTCGGCTCTGATGTTACAGGAGTCTACTCTTTCTTTCCTTCCTTCCTTCCTTCCTTCCTTCCTTCCTTCCTTCCTTCCTTCCTTCCTTCCTTCCTTCCTTCCCTTCCCTTCCCTTCCTTCCTTCCCTTCTTCCTTCCTTCCTTCCTTCCTTCCTTCCTTCCTTCCTTCCTTCCTTCCTTCCTTCTTTTCCTTCTCTTTTTTTAGCTTAACATTAGTCTCAACTTTGCTTTCTTGAATGAAGATTTTATGTATCATTAAAGTGGAAATCAGCTTTCCACCTTAAGGTTTGAAATTCACATGAATAGACCTTTCATGTGGTAAATTCTTCCAATCTACTAAAAATTGACCCAGTAAAGCAGAGCTGACTACTTAGTGAAGTTGGTAATGTCCTTTTTAAAATCACTGCTGACATACTTCTTTTGGATTTGATAGGCTAGTAATGCAAGTGAACTACATCTGCTATAAGCAGATGTAAATTTGTTGGTTCACATAATAAACAATTGCACTGGTTCAACCTGCATCCCTTTAATGAGAATTGCTTCTTTTTGTGAGCTTGTTTTCCCACTGTGATCTAATTTTTTAACTTCATGGAAGGTCTGTCAAGAAAGATGATACAGAAGCCATAACCACATTACAAGTATAAAAACCGGGGTATAAGAAACTTGACTGCCCTGAAAAACATTACCTAGTAATCAATACTGGAACCTGTTTGATGATGTAGGTTGACCAGATGTCCACTCCATAAGTAGAAAGTATGGATTCATCACCTTAATAAATATACACAAACTTATTTTATTTGAACAGTGATAGATTTGCAAATTCTTTAATCTGAGTATCTGGAAGTAGTATATTTCCTTTTTAATAATACTATTCATCTTCTATACTTGTCTAGTATATACAGCCTCAATATCTTCTCAGTTGTACAAATACAAATTTGACCTTGCTTCCATTGCTTACAAAAAACTATAAAATTATTTTTGCTTCTATAATGTTGCCAAATCAGGAATGACTAGAATTTTTGGAACATATCTATTCCAAACACACACACACACACACACACACACACACACTTTTTATATATGTCATATGCATTTTATTAAAAAAATATGTGTTTGTAAAATGTATAATATATAAAAATATATTATATTTATTTATAAAATCTGTTTCTTGTGGATATTTCCATATGTTATGTCACTTTTTTGAGCAATAAGGTTGAGCAAGTATCCTACAACAAACAACCCACCATGTTGCAATGTTTGAAAAGAATTGCAAAGGTCTCAGCTTTTTGTTCTTTTCCACTGGCAGTGTGGCAAGGTCTCTGGGTCCCCCTTCAGAGTTATATGTTTTTTTAAAGATTTATTTATTTATTATATGTAAGTACAGTGTAGCTGTCTTCAGATACCAGAAGAGAAGGTTTTGTGTTGGCCACAGGCTAGGCATGGAGCTTTTCCTATCTATCCTGAAGCTACCTTTCTTCTACTCAGTTACATAAATCAGGAAAGTTAGCCAAGGATCATCCCTACATTACCACCACAGGCTTTCTCATGTCTTTCCCAGTCAAAATTGGAGCCCTAAGTAAAAGAATTAAATGCCTTTGAGCCAAAAGGGCACCTGGAACATGAACCCAATCTTTCCAAGGAAACTGAACTACCACAGATGCAAACACCATGTAAATACAGAATTTAAAAAAAAATAAAGGAAGATTTTTTCCTCACAATATTAAGGATGAGTATGCCCTCTAGTATTGGACTAGAAAAATAAATGCAAATATCTTACTCTTTTTTCTACATGATGAAAGTTTACTTATACTTACACAATTTTATATGAAGGCTTCTCTCTGTCTCTCCAGACATGTCTCATATTCAAGCAAAAAAAAAAAAAAAACAAAAAACAAAAAACAAAAAAACCTGATTTCTCCTCTAATTATAAGAAACACCTATAATGCTAGAAACAATTATCAGCCAGTCCTCTTTCCTGCAATCACCAACAAAGGGAACCTGAGGGAGGAGGTGTCAGAAAAAACCCCTGAAGGCCTTTCTCCTGTGTTGCTGCTGCTACGTCATGGAAAACAAGCCAGGCAACTGCTTGGAAGCTCTCACCTTAATCAGTCCACAGAGTAGCAAGGAACAGCTGGCTCACAAGGATGCCTAGCCAGGCATATTCCAATGTACTCTGATTTGTGGCTGCACACATTTTAGACTCAGTTCAGACATCAGATTGTAGACACTGAAGATTAAACTCTGCATAGATGCCCTACTTTTTCAAGTCCTGTACTATCCCAAAGTCAAAACATAAGGTTTTCCATTATTTAGTTGAAATGCAATATCACTCTGGGTTCATCTACTTGAACACAAGCAGCCTTCAAGAGCCTACTTGAAGTTTGTGGAACATCTGCAATTTATCTGGGCAGTGATCTTAGGAAGTGCTAGCAGGTGAGGAAAGAATTAGAGGAGAATTTGAAAGATGTACAGGACTCATTCATGGGTTGGGTGACAGCTGCTGAGGCCTGAATCTAGCTGGAGCCTCTTGTGGGAGAGAGTATCCAATATGTGCAAAGGGGAGAGAGTCAGGAAAGCGAGAGTATCATACATGGGTAAGGGCTGTTCCCTTGGGTGCACCCTGCACCCACCTTTGTGAGAAAGCAGGCTCCTCCTGAAGCTGAGAAAACCCTAAGGCTTGTAGCATTTGCAAGGGGCAAACAGCAGGAGAGGCTAGCAGAATGCAAAGGAATGGTGTGTGATGAAGGATACAGGTGACTGTCAACAAGCTGCTACAATTTTGCCAATGGTAATGGCCAGATATCCCAAGTTTCCCAGAAGCTATCTCCAGCGTTGGCATATTGGCCTCTCAGCCATTCATTACCAGTCAGCTGGGCTTCTAGTGGGTGTCACTTACTCAGCATCTATGCACTGAAATGCACATGCCCCTCAGCTTTAAAAGGGTAGAGCTGAGATTCCTTATAGGAGCCGCCTTCAAGCCCCAGCACCAGCCATTCTAAGCCCCATCCCAAGTTAGGTGGGGATTCTAGTCTCCTACAGAATTCAGCCAAAGCCCAACCTTGCCTAACCCTGCTTGCTCATTTTGATGGAAGGTCAGTCACTCTAAGAGTATTCTTCATGTAACCAAGAGACTTGAGATACATGAAATGGATTAGACGACTTCTGGAGGCAACAAGGATTGTTCTTATTACATGTTGGTTGTTTTGTATGGTGTTAGGAATTGGCCCTCAAGACCTCATTGATGTTAGATAAGAACTCTACCACTAGGTCATTCCTATGCTCCAGAATATTTAGTAAATATTTTTCATAAATGGTAGCATACTTTAAATTAAAATAATGGTATAAAGTATACTACACTAAATAATATGATCATTTATTATCACTATCAATTAATATGTACTACACAGAAATAAATGCACTGGGTTTTTCTATTGCTGGCAGGCCAATAGCTTTGTTTACATCAGTGCTGTCACAAACATCATCAGGTGAGTATAATATTAGAGCAATCACATCATTACAGATCCATCATCAGGTGTTAACAATTCTCCAGCTCCATTAGAATGGATGTGAGCCCAGTGATCTGTGTCGCTTGTTATTAGCCAAGAACACCACTACCCTCTGCTCATGACTATATGTGAAAGTCACGAACATGTAAATGACACTTGAGTAATGGAAGTATTCTGAAGAAAATCCAAACAAGAACAGAGTGAACAAGGGGACACTGATCCTAGATGCATATTTATTTATTTATTTATTTATTTATTTATTTATTTATTTATTTATTTATTTATAGATAGAGTCTTGCTATATTGCCCAAACAGTCCTCAGACTGATAGGTTCAGGCAGCACATTTCAGCCTTCTTGTTATATAAGAAATGCTTCCATACCTGACATTAGCCACTGAAAGTACACACTGGACTTAACTTGGTGGACACAGATATTGGTATAAAGTTAGAGAATCACTTTTAGAGGAAATGGCAATTTTCAGATGTTGCAAGCCCCTAAGCCAAGTATACTAAGTATATAGCCACTCCCACACTCATCCCTGCCAAGTGCACTGGAAACTCAGATTTTCATTTAGAGACAGGAAAATGGAGGTGTCAAGGAGCCATGGGGAATTCATGAGACATCCGCTTTTCCTTTCTCTAAGCTAGTTCTGAGACAGTGTGTGCAACCTCAGTTCTAGTGCACAGGGAGAGACCTCCCAAGGCTTTTTCAGCTGCAGGCCTTCTCAACCGTGTGATTTTGATGTTTGCAGGTCAGCTCCACCTGACTGCCAGAGTTGGGGCCTGCGGCTATTTTTCTGACTTTGATTGCTCAATCTGCAATCATGATCCCAGTGCCAGAGAGGCCTACTGAGCCCTAGAAGGGCAGGCAGGGGGTCTCTGGAGCGGTACTTTTTCTGTGTTTTCTATTAGTAACCCAGGGAGTGATGTGAGTGGCTTCAGTGTTCAGTGGAGCCAGCAATCACAGTTGGGGGCCCGGAAGCGGGGGTTGGGGGGACCCTGGCAGTGAGCTAGAGAAGCACATCACTTGAGCAGTCACAGGGTTGCTGTAGAAACAGCAATACCCATCCAAGCTTTCAGGAGGGTCAGGCCCCAGGCCTAGGGATGTTTCCCTGCTCAACTGCCAGGTTATTCAGTGTAGACTTTCTACCCAAGAATGCTGTTGATACCACCTCAAGGCAGCCCAGGTTTGCCCTATGATTGGGACAGACCTCAATAGAGAAGGGTAGCAAAGCAGGTGCAACTGGATCTAAGGTTCTGCCACTCACAGGCAACCTGGAAGTGTCCCCTGAGCCTTGTCAGACTCAACAGTGTAGATCCGCATCCTCACGGTGAGCTTTTGAGCCCACAGTCCTGGAATCCCCCCACTGCCTCTTTTTGGGCATTCATGTATTTATCCAGCAGCCATCGCATGCCAAGTGCTTCAGCAGGCAATGGGCAGACAAGTGATCATAACTGGCCAGATCTCCTTTTGCAGTAACATTTTAAAGACAAGAAGCCATCAAATCGATGGGGCTCGGGACAGGCAAACAAACTACCAGAGAGAGACAGGGACTGCGAAGAGACCAGACCCGAGATGCCTGGGAGAGCATTTCTGAATGTTGATTTGCAGCCACAGGCAGGCCCAAGCCTGCTGCATGAATGGAGTGTCAGTCCTCAAATGTTGCTGGACAGGCATGGGAAGAATTGCTAGGAAAGAAACAAGCCAGGTTATGAGAGCCTGGTGAGGAATTTCGCTTTGGATGAAAGACTCCAGAAGGACTTAGAATTTTAAGAAGGGAATTTTTAACTTGGTCTGATGTAATTTCTTTTTTACATAAAGTGGAGCAAGAATGAAAACTAACCTACTAGGAGGCAACTGCAGTTCCAGAGTTGCACCTATGGGTGAGGAAGCAGGCACAGAGAGGAGGGTGGCAAGACTTACTGAGAGCTTCCCATTAGGCAGGACTAATCCGCAGGGAAAATGGCACCAGAGAACCCTACTTCTCCCCTCTCTGTCACCGCCAGTGAAGAATGGAGGCTGAGTCTGCCTCCTAAGAATGTTAGAGTTTGTGTGCAAGCAAAACTCACAGGGACATGAGGGACACAGGTTAGAACTGGGCAGAGTCAAGCATGGATATGGGGTCAGGTCAAGAATACTATACACCTGATCCCCAGGGATCTCTGGACTAAAGATTGCCTCTAGCCCAGCTTTGAGACTAGGGAGGTGACTTTTATAGGCTTATATTACTCAGCCTTTGGAGGACTATGGGAAACTCCCAGGCATCTTCAGGGCCTCGAGGATGCTCCCACCAGCCACAGGCAGGGTTCAGTAGAATCCCAGATGGGATTCTACAATCTACATCAATGCAGCATCTGAGAAACAGACACACTTGCCAGGAAAGATTAACAGGACCATTTCTTATAATGGTTATATACTGGGAGAGGAGGGTATGTGGGCTAAGAAAATACAAGGAAGTATTCAAGCAAAATTCAGTAAGCTAGCACAAATAAGTAAGCTAGCACAGGAGGTCCGAACAGGAGAAACCTCTCATTGTCTATAGATTCTATTCAAACTACCCATAAATAGTCAATTGCCTCTATGTACTCAGTTTATAGCTGTTCCATTTACTCAATTCTCGTCCCCCAAATTTATATCTGAATATCCATTTTGCAACATAAACAGCAATGAGGATTTGGTATCTGTTTCTGCAAACAAGAAATACAATAATAAATGTAGCCCATTAGCAAGGAGTGATAGGCTGGAGACCTAGCTCAGTCTTAGAGAGTTACCCCCCAACCCCACCCCTGGCATTCACAAGATCCTGATGATGTCAGCTATGTCCCACAACACTGTAGCTCCTTCCAATGTAGATCCATAGTTTTTGAAAATTGCCTATATATCAGAATATGCAGTAATCTTTTTAATTTTTTAACTTGTAAGAGTGTTTATGTAGGGGATGCATGTAAATTCAGTGCCAGTAGAGTCCAGAAGGAATCTCTAGTGACTAGAGTTGCAGGCAGTTGAAAACCACCCAACATGGGTGCTGAAAGCTGAACTTGAGTCCTGTTTGAGAGCAGTATGTACTCTTAATCACCAAGCCATCTCTCTAGTCCCATATCCATTAAAAAAAAAAAAAAGTCCCAAGCCTGGTTTTGAGTATCTAAGTCAATCAAATTATAATTTCTAGAGTGGTTTTGGTTTTAAACTATAGATTTTGTTTTAGCATAATTTTAGATTTACCCAATAGTTGTAAAGATGGTTTGACTCTCGCCTAATTTCCCATGCTAGCACCTTACAGTACCATGATTAATTACAATCAGGAAATCAATGTTGGCCCATTTAGCTAGTAAGCAACATTTCTGAAAGCAAATACATTAGTGTAAAGGTCTGGTACAGGCAGAACACATTATATATTTATTTGAATTTCCTTAGGTTTTCTAGTTACAGCCTCTTCCTATTTCAAGACTTCCAGACTTCTACTGTGGATTTAACTGTCATGCATCCTCTGTCTTTTCTTACCTTCAATTCAAGTGTCTCAGTCTTTCTTTGTGTTAGTCACGCCCTTTAATAGGCTTGGAAAACATTGGTCAAGTGTGCTAGCTACTTTTTTGTTTTTGTGATAAAACACCATGACAAAAAACTTAATGAAGAACATTTGGTTTTGATTAATGGTTCCAGAGATAAAGAGAGAGGAGAGAGGAGAGATAGAGATAGATAGATAGATAGATAGATAGATAGATAGATAGATAGATAGCACAATGACTGAAGGCATGACGGCAGGAGCAGGAAGCTGGCTGATAACATCTTTATCTATACACAAGAAGCAGAGAGAGCAAGTGGAAAGTGGAGTATGACTATACACCCTCAAAGCCTCTTCCAATAGTATAATCCAAGCACCTCCTAAAGGTTCTATAACATCCCCAAACAGCACCATGTCCAAATGTATGAGCCTATGGAGGGCAGTATTCATTCAAACCACAAACAAAGTCTATTTTGTAGAATGCTCCCCAATCTGGCTTTGCAATTTTTCATAAAAACAGAGTAAGAATAGACTGCCTTGTTTGATTGAGCTGTATGTTCTTAGACTAACTATAGCAGAGATGAAGTGTCCTGTTTATCATAACATGTCAGGTACATGTGGCCAAATCCAAATGGAATCACTGTAAATGTTATGAGTCATTACTTGATGATGAGAATGTTTGCAAAGTCTTTCTCTCTGTCTCTCTATCTCTCTCTCTGTTTCTCTGTCTCTGTCTCTCTGTCTGTCTTTCTATCACACACACACATAAACACAAACACACACACATACACATATTCTTTGAACATTAGCAAGACCAATCTATCCTTGTTCATTTTTAGTTCAGGATAGTGATGGTTACTGGCAATGCAGAAAAGGCTTCTGATTCTGAGAACTTAGATGAGCTATGGATTGTGTCTAATGAAATATATGTTCACTTGAGTCTCAGGGTTTACAAAGGTACTATTCCCAGGTTTCTCAGTGTTATGTTTACGTCTTCACCCTGGCTATGTCTCCAGACTCAGAGTAGTGCACTGAATTCATTAGATGTCATAGTGTCAAACTATCAGAGTCAGTTTTCATACACTGGCAGTTCCCACAGAACTACTTGCTGTTCATTGCATGGTAGAAATGAATTGGTAACTATGTAAACTTATGACCAGATATTATGATTTGATTACTTGCTACCACATCCATATTTGGAACCTGGAAACATGTAAATCATAAATTGTAAGCTTTAGTTTTTCTATTCTTCCACATTGTTCTATCATAAACTCATCTCTCTGCTAGGTGTGTGGCACATACAACTTATGTGGCCTATAATCTCCACCTTAGGAGGTAAGGCAGAAAGATCATATATTTGAGACCCACTTAGGCTACATAGTTAGACTTGTTTCAAAGGAAGAAATCATCTTCCTGCTTATAGTATAGGAATGGAATAAAAGTATGTCAATTTACTTTGGATTAAAATTATCAGCATGCCTTTGCCAGAGCCTGAGACTTCAAAGCTCTATGTCCTTCAGTCCAGGTAGCCTAGTGTCTGATAGCACTGGCAATATCTACAGAAGTTCATTAGAATTCATTCTATTCCTTAATAAGATGAATCCACTCAGTCTGGAGGTTGGTAAGTAAGCTGGAATTCTAATGATTCCACTGTGGACAGCTAACTCTAAGATATTTCTGAGCTGCCACATTTCAAAGGCAGAACCTCAAATTGGATTTTCCTGTTTTAGAGCAATAGAGATTAGCAAGTATGGATGTTATGTGCACATCTATGGTGGTTTGAATAAGGATGGTTTCTATAGAGTCATAAGTTTGAATATTTGGTGCAGTTGCTGAGACAGTTTGGAAAGTATTAGGTGTGTCCTTGTGTTATCTTATTTTATGTTATGTGGTCAGGCCTTGAGGCTCCAAAGCACACATGCGATGCCCAGTGTGCCTCTCTCTGCCTCCTGTGTATGGATCAAGATGTGAGCTCTCAGCTATTTGTGTTGCTATGCCTTTGTTCCACCATCATGGACTCTAATTTTTGGGACCATATGCCTAATTAAATGCTTTATTTTATATGTTGCTTGATCATGCTGCTTTTTCACAACTACAGAAAAGGAACTGAGACAATGTCTATCCATGTATGTTGGGGAGGATATGATAAGACAAGAAGTAAGGGATGAAAGAAATGGAGAGAAGCTGCACTTTTATGTTTTTCTTTGCCCTCAAATGTAGGCTGGGTATCTGAGCCCAGGATATTTTGACAAAGAAAAAGTAGTAGGTGCTAGCTGGCTCTGCGAGTTGTAGGTGAGGAAGGCCTTTGCTATATGCCATGCCTGGGTTTTTCATCCTCGCCCCTGCCTTCATGTATGATGCATCCACAACCTGAGTGACTCAGCACGATTGCTGAGAAATCTCACCTTTCAGAAGAGTCTTTTATGCTTCCTACTAAATTACTACTTTTTCAGTTTGTGACCCCTTGAAATCCAAAAAGACTAGATGAGCTAATCATGCACTTCTAAGTGGTAAGAAAGAGAAAGAAAGGAAGATAAATCAAGACCTCAGCATTAATATTGATTCTATAGGCATAATTACCACTCTGGCTACAGCTCATGATATTCAGTCAGTCCTAATACTTGTCAAATATCTACTATATCTCAAACCTTATTCTGGCATCTGGTTTCAGGTTAACCTAAGGGTTGAAGGCACATGTTCTGGACCAGGACCTAAGAGGAAATTACTCAACCTCTTGTGTCTCATCTTTGCATATGTTAATGAGTGATAATGAGGACTTTCTTAGTTGATTAACATGATGGATATGCCACACTGTTAACTCTGCTTCCTCAGGGCTCACAAGATGGCCTCCTACCTCTAATTAAGACCTAGATGACCCCAATGTTAGACAAATAGGGAATTGCTTATGAAGAGGCAAGAGTCTTACTTCCTCCTCGGGTGCTGGAAGAGCTGTAGAGATGCCCTTTCTGCTTAGCACCCCAGATCTCTCACTAAGTGATGGTTATCATCAGAGCAGTGAAGAGAAGCCAACAACAATCCTCAGTTCCCACTGGTGGTAACATCTGGTCAACAGCATTTGTGTGTTGTTGGGGGGTCGGTTATGAAATGAAATGTAGTGAAAAACATCCAGTTTCATCGACTCCCTTCTTTCTATCCTAACCCCCAACTTCAGCTTCCTCTCACAGACCATGATAGGCACTAACTGAAAATAAATTTCACTTTCAGTAAAGGAACAGGCTAAGAATAGAATCACTGGTTGTTTCTCAGATGCCATATGAAAAATTTAGATTAAGTCAAGCTTCCTTTGTTCCCCTTGGCCTATTTTCTTTTATTAAAGATCCGAAGGCAGCACCATCCATATCTGACAGCCCTTGGAAGCTCACTTTGTTTCTGCTCTACTTCCCGCCTGCTGCTTACTCAAAGTGATAGTCGCGCTATCTGAAAAACTCCTAAAGTAAGAGAATGAAAGAAATGAGCTGTCTTAGTATGAAGGGTAGGTTATGGAGAGTAGACAATGGCACTATAGCACCCTGAGTTATTCTCAGTATGTCAGTTAGCTTATGCTGTATAAGAAATGACCCCACGCACCTCCCCCCCCCAATATAACTTAGTGAGGTCAAAAGAGATTCATTTATTTAGCTCTTCATTGTGCAACTCAGTAGTTTGGACTGAGTTCATTACAACTCATCGTAAAATTAGTTAGCAAGATCGTTTCCTGGCTAGTTGATCTAGAGTGCCCCCTGCAAAAATTTTTGTCTGTTCCACAGAGTGTACCTCCTGATCCATTAAAATAGCTAAGGTCCTTCACCTTCTCACTGCATGGATACAAATGGAGAAGCCCTCATTCCACGAAAGAGTCACTTCTGCAGATTGTTTTCCTAATGTTCTAGTCTACTTTCTGTTGATAAACATTGTGACCCAATGCAACCTGGGGAGAAAAGAGTTTATTTCAGCTTGCTGTTCACAGTCCATTGTGAAGAGAAGTCAGGGCAGAACTCAAGGCAGGAACCGGGAGAGGCAGGAACTGAAGCAGAGTCCAGAAAGCAGTCTGCTTACGGGCTTACTTCTCATGGCTTGCTTAACCTGCTTTCTTATATAGCTCAGAATTACCTCTTTGGGATGTCACAGTCCCCAGTGGGCTGGGCCTTCCAACATTATTCATCAAGACAATGCCTACAGGCCAATGTGATGGGAGTGTTTTCTCAAATGAGATTCCCTCTTTCCAGACATCTCTAAGTGCTATCGATTAGTGAAGGGGGGAAAAAAACTAACAAGGTTACAGCAGAATCCCCTAAAAGGCTCTTTAAAGCACAGATGGCTGGTGGGGCTGAGTCCTCGGAGTTTGCATCTCTAACCCGCTCGCAAGAAATGCTTACACTGCAGGTCCATGCACCTCACAGTGAAGTGCTCTGTTCCCAGCAGCATGGAGGAACACATTAGTAATTCTGCTTCACGGAGGAGAAAATGCAAGCTCAAGTTTAATAAGGAGGTCGTGGACTCACAGCTGGTTGACCCTTTCTAGTGCTAATTCACGGAAAACCATTAGCCCGGGCAATTTTCCCCTCACAGTAGAGCCCATGTGTTCCTTCTGATGAGGCTACGGTGCTCAGAGAGGTTGTTCAATACTTCCGTAGATTCTCTTAAGAGGTAGGCATATCTATACTGCAGACGCAGAGACTGCAACCATTGATTTCCCCATTCATTCATTTCCTTACTGATGGGCCCTCACTGTGAAGCCCTGTGAACATGAAATATCTCTGCCAGTAACCTCCATAGATTGAGACTCAAGTTGTGTTTCTCACTAGAGGAATAACAATACTCATCAAGTGAGGTCTGAGTAGAAAGAAAAGCATCAATGCATCATTCTTTAAAGCTACAGAAAAGAACCCTCTCCAAGGGCTTCAGTGCTGTTTCTAAACAACAAAGACCCTCATATTGCTTTTGCAGGGTTTCTTGGGGGAAATAAAAGAACTATCCTCGAATGTTAATTCCCTTCTGGCTCTCATGAAGTGGAATATAGCTTTCCTGGTCCTGCAGCAGAGCCCGAAGCTTTCCAGGTATCTGTACTTCTGTTTAGAGTGTGGTCTGTGGACCAGCAGAATGCTAATCACAGGCCTCAGCACAGACCAACTGGCCTGGGCCCCTGTGGTTAAAATTCAGGACTCACTCTGTATGTTAAACAAGCTCTCAAGGTAATTTTTCTTTTCTTTCCTTTTTTTTTGTAGCTAAAATTTTAGAAGTATTGTTCTTCAAAGCTTCACAGATCACATAGTCAGCCCTTGTGTTTGGTTTCTATGTGAATAAATTCAACTAATCACAGAGAAACTCTGCTCAGGTTTTCATCAGTACTGAACATATATAGACTTTTTTCTTGTCATAACCCCCTAAATAATACAGTATGATCAATATTTATATATGATTATATTGTAGTTAAAACAAGTAAATTGTTAGGAGAGAGCTGTGTCATTTTTAAAAGTGCCACAAAGAAGTATAAAGACAAATGTTCAGCCAAGTTATCCTAAAGACCTTCCGAGGTCTTTTATTTGAAATTCTACAGCTGGATAATACCTTGCTCTCTGAAGTAGGAGTGTGTGAGTGAATGTGGCCAGGGAAATTGGCTGTTCAGGCAGCAAAGTGTTCGGAGAAATACAGAATAGAGAGGGGAAAGCAAGTGTCACCATTCTCTCCTTATGTGATAAAATAGAACCGACCTCATCATGCCAGTTAAAGCGGCCTTATCTGGGGACATTAGTATCTCTCATCTTCACACACACACCCTTTTTTTTTCAATGTTAAGTAAACAACTTAGTGTTGATTGGGGACATGGAAGTTTACCAAGAATGACTAAGTTTGGCCCATGAGACTAATGCAAGGATCAGCTCCAACCAATGGCCTCTCACACATTTTTTGACAGGAATGTGTGGGTTAGTCCTTTCCTCACAGCTGTGTTCCATGATTTTCATGTGGCAGTCACCTCGACTAACATGCTTCCCTGTGAGAACCAGTCACAGTGTGAAAGGGACACAAAGAACCCAGAGGCAAATGTAGCAAAAGCACCAATGTTGAATGCCTAAGAGCTACAGAAGCTCCCAGAGGAGATCTGGGCTCAGGCCAACAGCCTCCTCCAGGAGAAGCTGTTTCCCTTGACTAGAGGGCAGGGCAGGAAAGAGGGTAATATAAGGGGGAGTGCACAGACATTTGGAGGATTTCAGTAAAGGCAGAAAGCCATTCTCATTGGGTCTGTTCCTAAAGGAAGAGGGATTAATATGCCTGAATTCTGATCCCTTGGAAATGTCAAACAAACCTGAGGCTGCTTCCAAAACGGAACACAAATCCACTTGGAGGAAGATGTGTTGCCCTTGTGATTAAAGCAGCTAACTTTTCCTGCATGAGCTCTCTTTCTGTTGTGTTATTCATGAACTCTTTCATTTTCACCACATCTCCTGAGGTAGCCAAATGCACTGCAGGACCAGAAACTTCTGTTTACTCAAAATGAAACTCATGGACATTTTAGATATTTATAAAGCTACAAAAGAGGAAATCTTATATCTAGGGAGCTGATAAGACAAATAACCTTGGGAATACTGGTATACATTGACTGTGTCTTCCATCACATAACAAAGTAATGAAATTCATAAGTTTGCTTTCTTACAAGGCCACCAAACCTACAATCATCTAGAACTCCACCATCTTTAAGGGGAAATTGAAAGATTTCTTGTTTTTTTTCTAGAAGTTTTTGAGGATATTTTCTACATTTAGGCACACTGGGGACATACAAACAATTTGGTAGTGGCAAAGAATAATTTTCCTTTTTTCTAATATAAAGAAAATTTTACAATGTATTTTGATCATGTTTTTTTCCTCTCCCAATTCCTCCCAGATCCTCCCTACCTTCCTATGTGCTCAACTTTATGTTCTTTCTCTCTGTTTGAAAAAACAAAACAAGAAACAACTACCCCAAAATAAAACCCACAAAAATGAAAATCAAAACAAACAAAAGACCAATGAGGAAAAAAAATGCCAGAAGAAAGCAGAATATAAGTAGTTCACAAAAGTACCACTGAGTTCCTTTTATGTTGGCAAACTACTCCGGCCAGCCATGGAACATGTCCTGAAAGGTGGCTGATGTACCCAGTGAGACTCCACTAGAGAAAATGAATGTTCCCTTTGTCAGCAAGTATCAATTATATATAGCTTCTTCATTAGGG
The DNA here is from genome assembly GCF_947179515.1 of Apodemus sylvaticus. Classification (NCBI taxonomy): domain Eukaryota; kingdom Metazoa; phylum Chordata; class Mammalia; order Rodentia; family Muridae; genus Apodemus; species Apodemus sylvaticus. Next base: position 119,705,517 of record NC_067476.1, read on the forward strand.
TGGAACCCATGTCCATTTCCCACTCTTATCTGGTTTGAACTTGGGCATGCCTTGTATGTGTTGCCATGGTCTCTGCCACAGTTAATTTACATGTGCATCACCCCTGCTGTGTCTGGAAGGCACTGTTGCTGTGAAGTCATCCATCTCCTCTGGCTTGTACAATCTTTCAGCCTCTTGCATATAAATCCCCGAGGCTTCAGGGGAGGGATTTGATGAAAACATTCCGTTTAGTGCAGAATACTCCAAATTGCCCCACTCCTTGCACATTGTCCAGTGATGGGGTCCTATCTAATGAAAGAAGAAACTTCTTTAAAATAGGTTAAGTGAGATCAATAGGCATAACAATATGTAATCAGGAGTCATTTTATTGCTAAGCTCTTTTGGCTGTCTTATCTTTTTTCTATTGGGCTTTTTCCTAGGCCCATGAGTTATCTAGTCTCAGGTTCTTGGAAACTTTAGCAGTATCAAGTATGAATATCCTTTCATGAAGTGGACCTTAAGTCCAAGAAGAAAGTGGTTGGTTGCACACATAGCATTTGTGCCATTATGATATCAGTATATTTGGGGGGGGGCAGGTTATTGTTATATTGTTGCAACATTTGTGGCTGGGTAATATTGAAGACTACCTTTCTCTTCTGCTAGTGTGCAGAATACTCTCCAGATACTAGTAATGGAGTGAATCTATGACTTTGGCACCAGCTTGACTTCTCCATATTTGATGACATAAGTAGTGTCTTCAGACATCAGTTTGTGATGTTTGCAGGTTTCTATGGGGCCCCTTTGGCCAATGACTCAATAAGATGTAACCCATTCTTATAACTGGAGGTTTTACATCGTGGCATAGGATGTCTAACTAGGACACTGTGACTTCATTTAGATTACTTTTATATATGTTTTATAAAGCTACTAAAGCAGTAGGTTCCCGTGTGGTTTTTCATAAGGCCTTTAGTGTTAGTTGCCCTTCCCCATATTTCCTGCTTTATACTTTCCTCCTATCCTCTCCCCATTTAATCCTCCTATTCTAGTTTCCGCCTTTTCTCTCCATAATTCTGTTCTACTTTCCTTTCCTAGGGAGATGGTCTTTCCATCACTAATTCCTAACTAGTACTTAAACCCTGTGGTTATTCAGATTGTAGCACACGTGTTGAAAGCTTAAAAAATAACATCCATATAAAAGAGAAAACCTGCAATATTTATCTTTCGAAGTCTGAGTTACATCACTCCAGGTGGCTTTTTTTGTAGCTCCATATCGTCTCCTACAAATTTTATAATTTTATTTTTAGTAACAGCTGAATAATATCCCGTCGTGTAAACAGACCACATTTTCATTATCCATCCATTTGTTGATGGACATGCAGAGTGTTTCCATCCTCTCTGTAGTATGATGATGTCGTATGATGTAGTCCTTTGAGTATGTGCTTAAAAGACACCCAGCTGGATCTTGAGGTAGATGAAGTCTCAGCTTCCTCAGAAAACTCCACACTGGGTTCTGTCATGGCTGAACCAGTGTGCAGTTCTATCAGCAATAAATAAGTGTTCCCGATTCCCAACATCCTCATGGTATGTGCTATCGTTTGCTTTATTGATCTTGGCCATTCTTACAGGCAGAAGATGAAATTTCAAAGTAGTTTTGATTTGCATTTCCCTAATGGCTAAGTGTTACTCAGTCTGATGCGTTTCATCTTTTGAGAACTCTTTGCTTAGTTCTGTACCCCAGTTTTAATTGGGTTATTTGTTTGCAAAGAATGATTTTTAAAGAATTAGGTCATGACTTTTACACGAATCTGTAATAAGCATATGCCAAAGATTGTTTTAGATTCCCAGAGTATTCAAGGAACAAATATTTATAGTCAGTCAGGAGAAGAAAATTGAAATAAGTTTATTAAAAGGATTTCAGGCAGATTAGTGCACTATGATCTTTATTGTCCTGAAAGACAATCATCTGTATCTACAATAGGCCAAGGGTCAAGTTTATTTGTTTGGTCTTTTGTAAGCAAATATCTACCTTTATTATCCAATCTCTAATTGGATTATAAGAGTAAAAACTAATGGGGGATGATAGTTGCATTCATTTTCTTGTGTCAAGGGTTTCATGGCAGTTTATGAGATTTTTTCATTTAATATGCACATTAATTTTATATCAGTTATACTACAATAATGCTGATAAAAAGAAAAGAAAATAGTAAATCACTCAGTAAAAGCACCTGCCTGTAATGCCAGCTCTTGGAAAGCTGAGACTGGAAGTCCTTCAGTTCCAGGGCAACCTGGGCTGCAAGGTGACCTTGAGTCACAATTAAACAGATAGCTAAAGAAAAGCATAGCTTAGGAAATTGGGTAATCCTTGCATAAGTCTAAAGGTCTTAAATGCTCGAATAAAATGAAAAAAAATGATTTGCTATCTTGTATATTTAAATTTGGGGTATTTTATATATTTATATTTAATATTTATAATATTAATATTATTAGTATTTACATTTAGTATAAATATTAGGATTTAATATTTATAACATAAATATTAAAAATATTCAATATTTTAAACAATTTATTCAATATATTCTTTATTTACATTTCAAATGATTTCCCCTTTTCTGGCTCCCCACTCCCCAAAATTCCCATAAGCCCTCTTCCCTCCCCCTGTTCCCCCATCCACCCCTTCCCACTTCCCTATACTGCTGCACTGAGTCTTTCCAGAACCAGGGGCCACTCCTCCGTTCTTCTTCGACATCATTTAATATGTGGATTATGTCTTGGGTATTCAAAGTTTCTAGGCTAATATCCATTTATCAGTGAGTGCATACCATGATTGATCTTTTGAGACTGGGTTACCTCGCTTAGTATGATGTTCTCCAGCTCCATCCATTTGTCTAAATTTTTAACATTAACCTAAATAAGCAATTCAGGCTCTTTGGAGTCATTTCCCACCTCTGCAGCTCTCCAGCTTACTTACTGCTCCAGGACCCTGGGCTATTCCTCTAAACCCTCTTAGCCTTGCATTCCTACCTATAAAATGAGCACAGTAAGGGCATTAGGCTGATTCTCACTTAAATTAAAAATGCTAATGAGAAATGATAGCCTACCATTCTTTGGTATTTTCCACTTTAAGTCTTTAAGTGACATAGAAGGATCCCTCTTCCCAAAGCTTGAGGACATCCAAGAGAATAACTTTAGTTAGAGAATGAGAAAGACCTGGAAGTTTGCTTTGTTGGCGTTTGCTATATCAGAAGCCCAAGGTGGGCTTTTGAAGAGTATGATGACCATTGATTGCTGCCAGCCTTCCAGCTTTTCAAAAGCATGTGTGTGTTCACAGACACATGGGAGTAAAGTTATCTGTAACCTGCTCCCCTTGCCACGCCCTGAGTTCAAGCCATGAAATCACTTAGTCTTCACAAGAGCAAAGCCTGTAATAAAAACACAGACTGGATGGGGAAAGGTATGTGTGTCAGAGTAAGCCCTTCCTGCCTTTTGGAATCACAGTGTAGGGACACACTTCTCCTAGACCCTCCGCCCGCTCAGAACTGTAATATGTGAGTTCTCTGAGGTCACATGATATTGTTGAAAGCAATACAATGTGCTGCCACATACAAGGATCCAAGCAGTGATCTCTAAGCCCCCAATGCTCATTCCTGCTTTCATCAGGGCTTTTCAAAACTAACAATGTGATTTTTTTTTTTAATGCATACCAGCAGCCATTCCTAAGGTATGCTTGGGGACACCAGTAGCCATTCCTAAAGTATGCTTGGGGACACTGATACAAGTTATCTGACAGCTATATTTGCGGTATACTGAGATAAAATCAAAGTTCTCTACATATTATGTCTACTCTGGGCCTTGAGAGAAGGTCTTGGTACCTGCAGAGGGTTAGTCAGGCAGCTTGCATCCTGCTGCCTGGCAGGGATCCCTATACAGGATGTGTCATCATGTTCCCACAGAGCCCACAGATGGCTTGAACATGTTTTTAAGATGGCTCCTCCCTACAGCCTGAGCTGTAAGAGTCCCTGAAGTGTTCCTATTCTAAGCCCTGCAGGTCCCTCATGAAATACCCTTGGATTGCCTGTCAGCATCCTTCATAGCTTCTGTATGTTTTGCTGCAGGAAAAAAAGAAAAACAAGCAAAAAATCCACAAAAAAACAAAGACAAAAAACCTAGAACTTTCCGCACACAGGGAACTATTTCATCCCGATGCCAGAAAGGCCTGCGTGTTTATGTGCCTCCCAAATGTCTTTAGCTAATGACTTACATGAAAGTACAGACGCTCAGCGGCTGGTCTATTGAAGGGCATGCTCTAAGCTGTGTGTAAGGCAGAGCTTGGAGCTCAGTGCTCCCTTCAAGGTAAGCCAGATGCAGGGAAACCACCTTGCTTGACCTTCTTTCTCTGAACTTATTACTCTCTCACCTGCTTTCCTGATCTGCTCTAGGAGAACCCCTTCAGTAAATTGTTTGCACACTGACTCTTGGGTCAAGGTTGGTTGCTGAGAGAGACCCACCATCTCTCTCATAAACTCCCAGAAGAGAAGTGCCTCTCTGAAAACAGCTTGCAGAATCCTAGGGGAGAGGAGGAGGGAGGAGGGAGCATCTTTTAAAGTTCTAGACAGATGGGCCTTGGTTAATCAATTTACTCATCCCAGGGTGTTTTTTTCATGCACACTTTGGGGACTAACTGCTGAAACAGCATTGGGTCATTGAGGGCATTAAAAAGAGTTACCGAGGATTATCTGGGAAAGCATCCATTACCCAAAGGCAAAATGCTAGGGTCAGACCTGCCTTGCCTCATTTCTAAAGGGAGCATTGTAATATGCTGGGACGTGCTGCTGCTTCAAGAACTGCAGCAAATGGGTGCCGCTTTGTCTGTGCCGCAGAGATCTCAGGGAAAGCGTCCTAGCTTTCTCCACCAGTTCAGCAAGCCCAAGATGTCCAAAGCTTCAGATAGTGCCTTCGTTTGCAGTAAAAGGACTAATCAGACTTAATGGCATGCTAAACATAAATATCTGCTACCCAATGCCCTTGAAACATAAGAGGGTTCCCTACCTGGAGGTACCAAAGCAGCTCAGAGACTAGCTTTAGGAAAAGGGAGCTTCTTGTAAGCTTGCCTGCTGATATTTACTAAATCATAAGTCTAAGGGGGTTAATGGCCGTAACCCACAACCAGTCAGGTTTCTAAAAGCCTAGTTGATTTTACAGACACAGATAGAAGAAAGCACTTTGAAGTTAGATTGTTCAAAGGCTCACCAAGTGATCCTTGTTTATATAACCACATCCTTAATTCTGTTCATTCTCGGTTGTGTATCCTTCAAAAGAGCAGGGCTGTGGGGTGGGACTTCTCTGAAACCAACCATTTGCAAGGCTTCTTCTCTGTGGCTGGGCCATTGGGGAAGTGAAGGGGTCTCATTGGCCACAGTGAAGGGGTCTCAGAGTCAAGGAAGAAAATCTAAGAGTGATGATGCTAAAGAAATATAACATTATTATTATCGTTGTTGTTGTTATTCATGTTTCAAGACTGAATTTTACTTCTGTGTAGCCCTGGATGTCCTGAGATTCGCTCTGTAGACCAGGCTGTCCCAAAGCCCAGGGATCTGCCTCTTTCTGCCTCCTCAGTTCTGGAATTAAAGGCAAGTGTAGCCACACCCAGTTTACTCATTTTAACCAATGATTTAGACAATTTCCCTTCTCTGCATTGTGTCACAGGACAAAGAAGAGAAAGCTTAAGTTCCTCGCTGAAAATTTTTTCTTTAATCTTGAACAAGATTAAAAAGGCCCATCTCCTTTTCTGTATACCCTGGCCTTGACAATTTTGAATTTCCGTGTCTTTGTGTGTATGTAAGTGCATGCATGTTGTCCTTTGACACACATGCTCCCATGCACAGATACAGACATACCAAATAAAATGTTTTTGTTTTTTTTAAATTCAAGCACAGAACAATGAGATTATAGGGGTTTTTTTTAATTTTACAAAAATTAAATAGATAGGTGACAACAATATATAAAAATAGGTCCAACTGAATCCGGCATTAGTAGCCATCGTTCTGCAGTTCCCTTTCTATGTAGGGAATGCTGGGGTGTAAGCAATGCTATGGAGGTTAACAGGGAGCAGATGGATCAAGGCAGGATGTTATAGACAAAGCCACAAGCTGCTTGTGGGCAGATTAAAGGCATCTCCAGGAGGATGAGCTCTGGTTGTTTTCAACACCCGAGTGCTCTATAAAGGAGGCTGAGGCTGAGTTAAAACTTGAAAGTATTTCTAAGATGCAGTAATCATTACTATTTAGATAAGAATGTAACCTGATAGATTCAGTTCAAGCTTTGCCAGGCAAATCTCAAGTCTATTCAAAGTGCAAAATCCCGTTGTTTTTTGTTTGTTTGTTTGTTTGTTTGTTTTTAACTAGCGTGCTCTATTTTAAATGTCAAGCTTCAGGCACTAATGAAAAGAGGGCTTATTGACAAGAAACTGTTGAGAAAAATAGCAAATCTTTTTTGGACTTTGGACTTTTCCCACTTATACAAAACATACAGTTATCAGGATTAGAAAAGCTGACCTAAAAAGGAACACTGGGGCAGGGGAATGTCAGAAAAAAAAGAATAAGTTTTTAATTATTCTAGTCGTATGAAATATTTTTAAAATAAAATGTAAGGAAATCTCAAGCTTAAAAGGGTGAGTTGGTAAGGCTCCATGAAATCATGTCAGAGGTTTTAAACTCTCGTTTTCCTTGACCTGTGATTCTACTCTCATGAACAAAGGAATAATACAGAGTATGCTGAAGTCCGTTTGTAAACACACTTGTGGCAGTGTTATCATTACAACATGAAAGGAAAGGGGGAAGGGAAACAGACAGGTGGACTAAACACCCAATAAGATTAACCAAATTAGCCATAAATTTATATTTGTGATGGTCCACAGATCAATCTTTAAAGTGACATTTGATCAATTTTTTAATGAAACATTTCATAATAGGATTGATAATTGAAGAGCAACGGGGCAATACATGTAAGTTTCATCCTAATTTTAAAACGAGCTTCTGCCCCTCTCCGATCTCACACAGGCACAGCTGCACATCAAAGCTTCCAGGTGAAATTTAGAATAAGCTGCATTCTGGGACGTGTTCTCAGGGAGTCTTATCTGGGGTATGATCTGGCAGTAAATCTTTATTACAGCTTCTCAGTAGATTTTCATTTTTCTTTTCAGGTTTGAAACCCTTAAAAATAAAATTAAAAACAAATAACAACAAACAAACAACACCCCTCTTCTCACATAGTACATTCTGAGACACCATAGATAACCATTTTTAAAAAACAAGCAAGTTACCTGGCAGCCAGTGTCAGCTTCGACCATGCAGTACCAACGTGAAACTGTCTTGCTCTCATATTCTTAAACTTAAGTAAAACCTTAGAAGGAAAGCCGACTAGAGAAAACATTATGCATATCTTTCCATTTGTCATGGTGATGCACTGTTGAATGGACTCACTGATTGGCCAATTCCCCTTCTCTAATTTACTTTAACGTTAAAGAATACATTCCAATCATTTCCACACTATGAAATCCAAGTTTGTTAAGGTGGGATTAGTGTTTGTAAATCAAAGAAGTACAGAACTGTCATCTCACCACCCTACAAGATATCAGCCAAGTCTATATATATCTGGGTCAGGAATCTTATCCCAGCATTAGATACAGGTCATCTTTAAACTGGCTTTGCTATCTTGCTGGTTTTCCTCAGTTGAGTGTTAGATTCATCTTTGACACAATCTTTCTATACTCCCCTGAGAGTTTCATGTTAAACTTCTGAACCTAATGCCTTTAAGACTACCCAAGGTCAGACATGGATTTGGAGATAGAAGATAAACAGCTCTCCCTGACGGCAGATTCGATCAAAATCGTCTCACACAGAAAGCTTCCTGTCTTTAAAGGGAATACTCTGTGTGTGACTTACAGAGAGTAATATTCAAGCCTTTGCCCACAAGGTCTAATCTAAAGTGCTTTTTAAACTCTCTCCATGTTAAGGACAGTGAATGACAAACTGCATAACTGGAGACATCAAATTTGCACACTGAAACAGTTGCAATCACACCAGTGGCTTATCTTAAGTGAATGGAGATTGGGGGAAGTCTAATTTGATAAATTGGTCTTCCGACCCCCACTGACTGCACACAATCACTTCAGGGACACTTTATCATCATTTGGAGTCCTTCTGCCATTAGCAGAGACTCCAGACTCTGGCTGGGACTACTTTTATGTCCTTTCTCTTTCTGTCAAATGCTTAATGGTCTTTAAAAAAAAAATGCTACAATATGAGCTAGGCCTGTTGCTTTTTAAAGCAGCTCTGTGGTGAATTCACTTCCAGAGTCAATAACTTTCCAGTGAATCTCTTACCTTAACTCTAATTGTAGGATGGTAACCAGGGGCTCTATAGGAGAGAGGCTGTGTGAAAAAGTCTTGATTTCAAGGAGAGGCATAGCAGAGATATTATCACAAAGCTCCCTCCCCCCAAAAAAAGGTAGGGGACATTTTACTAAAGGTAAAAGTTATAAATCTCCATTATTGACTGAAATAATTTGTTTGAAAAAATATCAATTAGCTTGTCATTTTTATTTCTGTTCCCAGGTCTGAATTACCCATCCCTGAAAAAAAATCAGTATGTAAAATGAACTAAATCTGTCAAAATCTAATCTCTACAGTCTTATGGAAGAGCTTGATAAAGGATGAGTTTGAAAGATTTACTTATTTATTTTATGTATATAAGTACACTATAGCTGTACAGATGGTTGTATGCCTTCATGTGGTTGCTGCAGATTGAATTTAGGATCTCTGCTCGCTCCGGTCGGCCCTGCTCGCTTTCAGTTACCCTTGCTCGCTTAGTCCCTGCTTGCTCCGGCCCAAAGATTTATTTTTAATTGGATATAGTCTTTATTTACATTTCAAATGTTATCCCCGTCCCCAGTTCCCCCCTCCCGGATAGCCCCTATCCGGGGCTCCCAGTCCTCCCTTCCCTACTTCTATGAGGGTATTCCTCCACCCACTCAACTCCCACCTTCACGCCCTAGATTCCCCTATACTGGGGCATCTATCCAGCCTTCATAGGACCAAGGACCTCTCCTTCCATTGATGCCTGACAATGCAATCCTCTGCTACATATGCAGCTAGAGCCATGAGTACCCCTTGTTTGATGGCTTAGTCCTGGGAACTCTGGGAAGGGGGGGTGCGGGATCTGGTTGATGGATATTGTTGTTCTTCCTATGAGGTTGCAAACACCTTCAGCTCCTATCGGGAGCAGTCTCTAACTCCTCCATTGGGGACCCTGCACTCAGTCCAACGGTTGGCTATGAGTATCCCCCTCTGTATTTGTAGGCTCTGGCAGGGCCTCTCAGGAGACAGACATATCAGGCTCCTTTCAGCAAGCATTTGTTGGCATCCATGATAGTGTCAGGGTTTGGTGACTGTATATGGGAGGAATCCCCAGGTTGTACAGTTTCCGGATGGCCTTTCCTTTAGTCTCTGTTCTACGCTTTATCTACATATTTTGCTCCTGTGAAAATTTTGTTCCCCTTCTCAGAAGAACCAGATCACCCACACTTTGATCTTCCTTCTTCTTGATCTTCATGTGGTCTGTGAATTGTATCTTGGGTATTTAAAGCTTTGGGGCTAATATCCACTTATCAGTGAGTGCATACCATGTGTGTTCTTTTGTGATTGGGTTACCTCATTCAGGATGTATTTTCTAGTTCCATCCACTTGCCTAAGAATTTCATGAAGTCATCATTCTTAATAGCTGAATAGTATTCCATTGTGTAAATATACCACGTTTTCTGTATCCATGCCTCTTTTGAAGGACATTTGTAACTGTCTTTAGACACACCAGAAGAGGATGTCAGATCTCATTACAGGTGCTTGTGAGCCACCATGTGGTTGCTGGGATTTGAACTCAGTACCTTCAGGAGAGTAGTACGTGCTCTTACCCAATGAGCTATTTCACCAGCCCAAGAAAGTCATTCTTATGAAGAAATGTGAACTTGTAGCATCAACATCATGCATGATACTGTCTTGATAGAGTTTCATAGAGCACGTCTTCCCAGTTCTGGTGACTTTCTTCTTAGACTCTATTGCTAATTGTCTTCTGCCAGTTGGGTAATATTCCACAATTATTACAGTAGACATAGCTAAAGCAGGTAAAGTTTATGGTCTCCTCCTTCCTGAATTTGAAATTAGATTTGATTTTTATAAAGACAAGAAAACTCTTCGTGGACTCTCCTTTTTATTCAAATATTTATTAGGTAGCAAATAAAATCCTACTATAAAATCCAATGAAATTCCAAAATGTTAGTTAGATTTCTGTTACTGTAACTAACACCAGAGACAATCAAGTTATAAAAAGAGAGGGTTTATTTTTCCCTACAGTTTTAAAAGTTCCATTCCATGATGCCTCAACCCCATCATTTCTGAGCTAGTGGCAAACAGCACACTATTGAAAGATCAGTGTAGCAGCAGGAAGGTCACTGAACACAACAGCCTCAGTCAAAATACTCTAAAGGTAACATCAATGAGAGCAGACAGGCCCCTTCCTTTTTAGTTTCCTTGCATTCTCTGCCAAGAATTCCTTGAAGTTGGGCATTGCAAGAATAATGCTCTGGATGGCTCTTCATGTCTACCAAATTCTTTCACCTCTCTGAGCTTTCTTTCTTTATTTGGGGAATGACTGGCCTAATAACCCCCATGTGCTGGCCATTCTGTGATGTTCTGGATGTGGAATCTTCAATCCAAGTAAGTAAATCAAGCCTAGATTTACCATATTTCTTACCATGGCTAGAATAAAAAAATGTTCTTCTTTTCCATTTTTCCTGACTCAATGATTTTCTGATATTTTAAGTGCCTGGAATATGTAATAAAATATAGCTCATAAATGGAGGTCGTAGTAGGTTGAGTTCAGTAGAAATACTCTCCTAGACAATGATTAATGTGAGAGTGATATATGAAGAAAGTATTCTGGAAACACAGTGAGAGAAAGGCACAAGTGGTGGACAAAAGATGAACATAAGAGTCATTGTTGCAGATGGGGTCCCAGCCTTGTGGTGCAGTCTTCAGGAACCTCTGGAAGGCGTATTGTACTTTGCCGTTTTAGGGCTGGCATTTTGTATTATATACCCTTCCTTAGTTGCAGGCATCTCCTAGAAGTCCAGGGCATTTTCTGGTCTTAGTGAATGAAATGAAACAACCAATCATAGAGAGTGTCTATAAAAAGGGTCACAGGCATGGATGGTGCACTTGGTGCTAAAGGGGTAGGCAGTCACAAATACCCAGTAAAGGAACTGAATGCTGCACCAACCAACTTCCATAGCTGAATAGTGAACCTAAATACATCAAACTTCTTGCTAACTGTTGACTCGGTCATGTGACAACAGAAATCATTCAGTTTGAAAGACAATTGGGTCTTCTCTGTTCAATCTTTCATGTGGTTCATTCATGACTCTTGAATGGAATCCTTTTCTTTACAGCTTAGCAAGATGTCTGTTTTTAATTTTTAATTAATTTTTTGTAGCAATGCTTTAGTCCTTGACCCAAGAACCAAACTAATATTTAGAAAAAGAGCACTTTCATTGGCCCTTCACAGGCAAGACAGAGGACAGAGACTTGGACCAAAATGCTTCTTGCTAGAGCCTTCAGATCCATCTCTAACAGGCAATCACTTGCCTATTGCTGCATGCTAGATATGGCTGTACCCATGTAATACACAATGAGCAAGCAGTAGCTCTGTGGATGAACTGTGGTTTGCTTAAACTGTGATCAGGATAAGTGAGACAGGGTTCTGTTCTGTCTGCCCCATCTCCTAGTCAATTAGTCTGCCATGCTTTGGCTCCCAAGCAAACAATTGGGAATCATTGCAGAATACAAACTATAGCACTAAATACTCACTTAGCCACATTTGCAAAATAGACAAAAGAAACATTGGCATTTTTGAAAAGGAGATGTTTAGTCATAATCAGTACTAGTTGTGGCTGACTGCCCTCTTGCAATTAAGGAATGCCAATGCTGGTTGCATTTAAATGTAAGGCCACCCATCCCAGCACTCTTACAGAACAAACCAAAGCCAAAGCAACCCATCAGCTATGCCCCTGACAGAGTTCATGGAAGAGGCAGACTTCCCTTCTCAGAAGAATGGAGATCAGAGATGTGTTTAGATCAGGTATACAGAGGGAATTCAATTCAAGAAAGGTGTTTGGTAGGATAGTCTGGGAAATAAATGAGCTAGACTTGAACAGGAAATAGGTTTCTGAGGAGAGTCAGTGCCTAAGAGATTCTGAGGGAGAGGAGGCATTTGTGAGCTGTTTGGAGTTGACAAATGAGATGGTTCTTCTGTGTTTGTGTGATCATGATACCAAAGCATGAATAAACATCATCATATTGGAAAAATATTGAAAAATAAAGACACAACCACCTTAAAGCACTGTGTGGCAACATGATGGATAACCACTGTTAACCACAAAGATGAGAGAGAAAGACCATAGGCCCAAATCATCTTGGCCAAATTAATTAAAACAAGCAATTAATTAAAGCAAGCTTCTTTTTATTTGTGTATATGGGCTATCTTCTCCACTAAGGTGAAGTCTGAGAGTTCAACATTAGATGTGAGGAAAACAAGGAGGGTTTTTATAGCTCAGGGGTAGGGAGTTTCAAATGGGGGATTTGGTGGGCAAATGCCAGTTGGTCTACAGGAGCATAACATAAGCATAACAACCTTCAGAAATGAAGACTTGATCGAAAGGTAGTCATAACAACAGGTAGTCAGCAACAAGGTCATCATAACAACTCTTATGAAACAAAGGTAGGGATGCAAGATGGTTTTTGACTTTTTAAAGCAGGACATGATTGCCATTCTTGTAATAGGCAGGTACAGAACCATTTGTAATTAAGGCTATAAGTGGGACATAGCCAAATCCTTGAGAAACAGAAGTTTAATCATAAATAGGAATGAACCTAGTTTGTCTTTATTATAGGATGGCTTTTAAGCCTAAGATGAAGTGAGACTTGTTCTTCACCACATACTTCCTAGGTAATTTTATCTCAGTGATACCAGAATGTTCTATTGGATGCTTGCAGTGACCTTCAGCTACACACAGATACTGCCATTGGCAGGTGGGGGAAGGGAATATATTATTGTTGAAAATTCAGAATCTAGCCCCACCTCTACAGATCTCTTCCACAAATTGGTATAAATGGAAATGTGCAATTTAATAAGCTGCTGAAAAAGTTTGGGGCTAGGAGCCCTGCTACTAACTGTTCTGTGTGAAGAGTTGTGACCTATCATCTATCCAGATTGTGTACTTAAAATTATATACAGTGGTTAGTATTTCATATATAAGCCCCATGTTCATAATATCTGAACTACAGTCTTTTGTTTTAACTAAGAAATGGATTGACACCAGCAGGACCCACTAGGAAAAAATAAAGATGAATTTCATTCACAAGAATGTTCAAAATCTACTCACAAAGACACAAATCAAGTTATACATTAAAAATTAACAATTTTAGTTACAACAGCTTTAAGAAATGCTAATTACTTAATTATTAATTATAATTACAAGGTGTCATTATGTAGCCTCAGATGGCCTGGAACTCACTGTGTTGAGCAGGCTGTCCTGAAACTCATAAAGATACACCTGGCCTTTGCCTCCTGAGTTTTGGGGTTAAAGGCATGCACCTCTATACCAACTGAAATGGACATTAAACATACAGTTGGCTTGGCTTTGTTCTGTAAGGGTGCTGCGGAAAGGTGACCTTACATTTAAGTGTAACCAGCATTGACATGTAAACAGAGACTTGTCATCTGCATTTTGTCAAAAGTACTCTTTGCTCTGAGTTTTGCTTTAGAATTAAAACATAACCATCAGTTAGCCATCTCCACATGAGTAAAGGGACAATCATCAGGCCACCCCTAGTCTCCAGCATTAGAGTCCACAGTACTTCTGTCCTCTACCTTTAACAATAGGGCTGAGCTAGCATAGACTGCCATTTGGGAACACAGTGCCTGGTGTGTTTCTAATAACCATCTTGCAATAGCTTTCCAAAATGAAGTTTTTTTTTCCTCAGGGAAATTAGCTAGTTTGGCCCCTCTGAGAGAGCAAGACACAACTAGGGAGCCTAGGAATCCTTTCCCATAGGGTCTTCATTTCATTTGAAGCAAATGATGCTGGGTGACTGGAATCTGTGAAAATTGGGCATCTTAAAAGAGGAATGGCCTGATTTGGTCACTGCACATTTGTCAATATGTCAGTGAAACTAAAAAACAAAATATTACGTGGGTTTTAGTTAAAAGGAAAACTATCCATACAACTTGTTCTGAGAATAAAATGCTTTGAAAGTATTCTTATTTAAAATAATCCATATGTTTTTCCTATATCTCAGCTGAAGGTCAGTCTTTCCTTCTTAGCTAGTTTGCTAGCCATACCTGCATCACCACAGGTTTGCACAATATTTAAGTAGAGTACAAGTGAAGGAGTAACCTCCATGAGTGTCAGTCAACATGATTTGATTAAAGTCCTTATGTTCTTTTCATCTCTGTTCATAAACTTACTGATTTTAAAAATATACCTTCCTTGCAAACAAGTGGTGCTTTATTCAAATGAAAGACATCAAAATGTATGGTTTAGCTCTCTATGATATTCAGATAGTAGGCATTGACTATATAAATTTGTTGATTTGTCCTATTAATTAAAAGAGAAAACAAAGAAAGAAACCAATCGCTAGCTTCTTACTCTATCTGCAAGAGACTCCTGCCTGATGGCACAGCGTTCACAGCATGATAGCCATACCTCTGTCCACTTTGAAAATCAAACCACAGACTCCTATATCCACACTCACTTCTTCCTCCATGGCCCAGGATCTCTGAAAATAGACTCATAGGTGGAAAGCAATTTTATGCTACTGCACTTAAATAACTTCTTTTCAGATGGGCAATCTCCCTGCAGTTCACTTACCTCTTGTGTTAGTGTACTAGCACTATGATAATGTTCCAGAAACAATCAACTTAGAGAAAAGGAAGGTTTGTTTTGATATTCAGTTTTGTAGATTTCAGCCCACACTTCATTGGCTCCATTGTTTGGGAATATGGTAAAGCAACACTCAGTGATGTTAGGAGCACACAGAGGAAGAAACTGCTTACCTAATGGAAGCTAGGAATCAAGAAAGGGGAGGGAGAATGAGAGATTGGGAGAGCAAAAGCTACAGAATGAGAGAGAGAGAGAGAGGAATGAACTAGGGACCCAGTATTCCTTTGCATGAATATTCCCAATGACCTAACTTCCTTCTTCTACACCCTACTTAGTAAATGCCTCACCACAGTTCACTTATGCCAAGCTGAAGTCTAAACCTCTAACACACAGGCCTTTTGGAGACCATTCCATATACAAATTGTAGCACCCTACCACCTAATGAATTCCAGATACACTTGTGTGTAGTAAAAAACAGAGAGTTTTGCCAATCACCCTGGACAACAAAAAATAACTGCAGCAACTTGCTAGCTTTACCCTGTGTACCAGAACAGCAGTAAGCACTTACATGTGTCTATTTCTGATATAAACAACCCAATACTGTTACTGAAGCTGGGCACCTTCATCTGTAGTTTGTGACAGGATTTTCCATGTCCAATCTATTTAAATATTAGAGCAGCAGGAGGCCTGTGATTGGACAGGAAAAAGGAAGGCAGCTCTAAGTGGTGCACAGACAGGGAGAGACTGGAGGGAAAAGGAAGGAGCCAAGATGGAGGCTGATGGGAAGGATGATTCAGAACCAGCGTAACTTTAAATAGCCACAGGTAGACATATCATAAAGGATAGAATAATTGGGATAACTTGTCTAATCTAGGCGGGCAGCTTTTATGATTATCAATTGGCTCTGAAATTATTGTATGGGCATCTTGTGAATTGAGAATTTATTGATACATAAATCTGAGTGGTTAATTACAAGCATCAAGCATTTTGTTTTACTGGTTACTAGAATGTGGGACTGCCAACCACAGGGGTTTATGGCTGAGAAGGTACAGGCAGCTATGAGACAAATGAACTAGAGTTGGGAAAACAGTAATTGGTATCTGATGAGGCTAGTCTAGAGGCAAAGTCAGCAGGACTGCACAGGGGCAGAGAGTTGCTGGCAGTAGTGCAGGAAGCCTGCCGGTCTTTTTTTTTAATATTTCACACAACAGTAGTTGACCATGGAACATAGAGTCTTTACAAGGCTGTGAGGATACCACATCTCACAAATAACTGGAAGCATTAAATCATATTTGCAGTCCTAAAACTCTGTAGGTGTAGTCATTCAAAGGCAGGCTCACTTTCATAATTTGTAGTTTTACTCCATGCCTCATTTCTTATTGTAGAGTATGTTTAGAGTATGTTCACGAAACACCAGGGGAAGCTTCATAAAATGGATTTTGTAGGCAATGTTGAAAAGGAAATAAAGGCCTACATAGTGTTCACCTATAGTAAATGTGCAGTGGTCTGCAGATATGAGAGCTGATATCGAATGTTCAAGGACTTCTGGTTTTGTTTGCTTGTATGTTTCTTTGTTTGGATCCACAAATGTATTTCTTGCAGAGCCAGCTAGCAAATATGTTCAGTTTTGGGAGCCTTTATGGTGTGGAAAAAGCCACTGATAGTGGATTTACAACTAGACAAGCATATGCTCAAATAAAACGTTATTATACATCTTGAAATTTGAGTATCATAATTTCATTTCATGGTTTCATCATCTCAAACCTTTTCAACCAAAAATGAAAAATGGGGTGAGATAGAGGGCTTAGGTTAAATCCAATGCAACAAATAACAAGCTGGTTTTGGTTCATAGAGATATGAAGGAATGAGAAATACTGGAAAGAAGCTATCTATACAGGCTGATGAACTCATAAAACGTCAAGGACTACGGAGAGGTTAGAATATTCTAGGTCCAGAGCCTAACTAAATCTCTCAGCTGTCTTTATCCCCCTAAAGAGTCATTTCTTGTTCACCTCCCTGTCAGACCTAAATAGGTGAAAACCTTTGGGATGTATTAACTTAAGGAAACCCTGTTCTCTACCAATCAGAGTTAAGAATATTATCAGATAACATCTGAGGCCTTAGTTGGGATTCCTCCCAACTGACTGTAACCACATCTCTGATGTTTCCACTAATAGAACTGAGAAATGCCTCGATTTATTTATACGTTTCTTTGTTCTGGTATGATTAAAAACTTCATGACATTGCTTGTACATTGCAAGTATAGACCTCTCAGTAACCCAAGACCATGTTCCCTTCCCAGGCTATGGTCACCCAAATTTAGATCTAGATTCAACTGTCTCTTATTCTCTTTGAGGTGAGATCTGTGTTACTACAGAGCCCTTGATTGGTTTATTCTGACTAGTGTCCTATTTGGCTAACTACAAAGCCATTTCTTCACCCTACCTAGTAACATTTACTGACACTGTAGCAGTAAGTAGGCCAAATGTGTTCTGCAGAACAACAATGTCCACACCTCCTGGATGTTTCTAGAGACAATCTGGGATTCCATCTCAAACCAAGCAAATCAAAACCTCGGCAGTTTTAATGGCTCTGGTCATCAAAAGCTTCCTGGTGATACTAACTTTGTCAAGAGTTACTGAAGGACAGTCTTAAACTTTGAGCTGAAAACTGTTGATTTTGGAACCTTAAAGGGAACACATTTGTTCATCCCAAAGTCAATTAACAGGAAGTGAATATCTAATAAGGTCCAGTCTCTGCACTGGTGATTTGAGATTCTAAGCAAGGGTCTTTAATGACTAGGTGTATGTCTTACATCAGAGCCCCAGGGAATCCCTTTTGAGAATCTGTTTCCTTGTATCCTCCTTAACTAACGTGAGCTTTGCTCCTCTGGGAAGCACTACCTGCATAGGCATGTGCAGGAGTAACACTTGTTCTATTCCATCTGAGTAATTTCATTTCATTATTAACATCCTTTCGGCTAGTGCAGTGACTGCTATTCTTACCATTCTGCTGTCTCCTAGAATGCAGTCATGCATGGGTTTGGGGATTTTTAGGGAAAATTTATCAAATGGTAATAGCAAACATCCCAGGAAGTTGCTGTTCTAGTGCTTCTCATCAGGAGGGCTGCCACTGTGCTCTCTCTCTCTCTCTCTCTCTCTCTCTCTCTCCATTTCTCTGCTTTAAATTGCTATATGTCTGAGATCTGTCATTCACCATCCAACAAATTCAAGACACAATAAGCATGTATTTGAGAGTAAGACAAAGGTATGGGAACTCCTGGCAT